>NC_051063.1:1757244-2357244 GCF_004664715.2 Peromyscus leucopus
AATGTCAAAAGTTAGCTGCTGGTCAGTACGGTCAAGGTTTACATTGATGTTCAGATTTTTGTTTACAGAAATTGTTTTCCACTTGTGTTTCAGCCACAGAGTTGGTGAATGAATTGTCTTGGTATCTTTTGCATGTGTGTTTGGTTATGTATGTAGGTGTGGTGTGTCTATGGGTCCAAGCTCATTTCTATGTGTGTATATGCATTCAGGTTTGCATACAACCCTGCATGTAGAGGCCAGATGTCGACATCAGTATCTTCCTCAATCACTGTCTACCTTCCTTATTAAGACAGGGTCTCCCACTGAACCTGGGCTCCTTGATTTAGCCATACTGGCTGGCCAGGAGGCCTCAGGGCTCTGCCTGTATCCACCTCCCCAGTGTTGAGATTATGGTAGCTCTGCAGATAATTTTTATGTGGGAGCTGAGGATGCAAATTCAGGTGCTCACACTTGTGCAGCAGGCACCCTACTGTAAGACAAATTACTAAACGGTCTTAAAAAAAAAAAAAAAAAAACGGGAGCCAGATATTGGGGTAAAAACTGAGAGATCAGAGGAATAGGACAAGCCACAGCCAACTCACCTCACCAGCTCCTTAGCCTCCAGAGAAAAAGAGAGACCTACTTCCTGTCTACCCATACCTATATGCCTTTCTGTCCATGCCCTCTTACTTCCTCTCTCTACCCAGCTATATCACTTCTTCTTCCTGCCCAGCTCTATCACTTCCTGTCTGTCTGTATAGACCTCCAGACCTTTATGGTTAACTGGCACTGAGAATAAAGGTGTGTACCACCATGCCTGGCTCTGTTCTCAGTATGGTCTTGAACTCAAAGAGATCTGGATGAATCTCTACCTCCCAAGTGCTAGGATTAAAGATGTGTGCTACCATTGCCTGACTTCTGTTTAATATAGTGGCTGGTTTTTTCCTCTGATCCTCAGATAAGCTTTACTGGGGGTACACAAATAAAATATTATCATATTCTACCATCTCCCCAGTATCCAGTCCAATGTCAGTAGATCTGCACACTTACCCACTTACTCATTCAACGTATTTATTCAATGGACAGAACTTGAGATAGGTCAAGCCTTCTGGAAGTCATCGTGGCAAGATCTGCTTCAGGAAGGGGATGATCATGCCCAGCCCAGAAGTAGCAGCTTCAAGAGCAATGAGGAAAAGGCTGCTTCCGGCAAGTTTAGGGAAGCTTGTCTAAAGAGGAAGATCCGAGCTGAGAGCAGGAAGAACAGAAAGGGAAAATAGATTTCTCCAGGAAGTTAGACTAAACCGACTTCCAATACCTGGAGCAAATAGCAACATCATAGCTTGACCCAAGGCCTTGGTGCTGAAATGATCAGAGATCTTGTACCGGTGGTAAGGACTGCTCGTTCATTAAAGTGGGGATACACTACAATGAGATCTAAGAATTCGCTAATTGGGGGGGGGTTTTGTTTTGTTTTGTTGGTTCTTTGAGACAGGGTTTCTCTGTGTAGCTTTGTGTCTTTTCTTGGAACTCACTCTGTAGCCCAGGCTGACCTTGAACTCACAGAGATCTGCCTGCCTCTGCCTCCCAAGTGCTGGGATTAAAGGCGTGCACTACCACTACCTGGCATGAATTCACTAATTATTTAATAATAGCTTACATTCGTATCTTCTAGAAATTACAGAAGAATTACAAATGGTCTGAGAACAAGGGTTGTCTGTTTCTAAATTTGAGAATTAGCTCCCAATATTTCAAAATCCAAGAAATGGACTTAAATATCCAGATTTCCAACTTCTCAAAAACATGGTAAAGTCCCAATTCCCACACAGAATCAATGGAGCTGAGGACTGACTACCATATCTTTGCACAGGGGAACTTTCTTCAGTTTGCCATGGTGCCCACCTCGTCCTGCTTTATCCAACCTACTACACATAGTCTAATAGTCTCTGCATCATACATCTAAATTAGTAAGCACAAGTTCACAGATAAGGATGTTGACTTTTTATTGCTCGTTGTGATGAGTTTACGATCCATTAGAACTCTCGCTTACATCTATCTATCACCAAAATTCAATGGTAGAGTACTTACCTGCACACATAAAGCCCCAGGTTTGATTCCCAACCCTACAGAATCTTATATAGCCCACAATGACTTTGAACTCATGACCCTCCTTCTTTCATCTCCCATGTTGTTTTAGGCATGTACCACCACACGCAGTTTATGTGGTGTAGAGATCGACACAGGGTTTCATGCATGCTAGTCAAGCACTCCCACAACTGAGCTACAGCCCCACACTTGAGCTTTCTTTTTATTTAACAAACAGTCATAGTGTGTCTAGTATATAAAAGTGAATGTGCTTTAAAAAAAACAGAAATTCAGAGTGAAAAGATACAAGCTTGTTTCTTGAAGCTCACAGATTTCTGGGGAGGAAAACTATAATTATAACAGTATCCTTTAAACACATATTTAATTTAGACAAAACATTCTGAGATCTGTTGCCTCATCTGGTCCCTCCGGAAACATAAGTGTTGGTTAGTTTTTATGTCAACTTGACACAAGCTAGGGTCATCTGAGAAGAGGCAATCTTAATTGAGAAAATACCTCCATAGGATTAGCTTGTAGACAAATCCGTAGGGCACTTTTTGGATTGATGATTGATATGCAAGGGCACATCTCACCTCCAAACAAGTGGTCCTGCCAGGACTTCCCTCGGTGATGGATACCTAGATATGAAAGATGAAATAATCCTTCTCCTCCCCAAGTTGATTTTGGTCATGGTGTTTTATCACAGTAATAAAAACCCCACCAAAAACAGCAACTGCTACCAGAGAATAGACTATTTCTGGATCAGACTGATCATGTGTTTTAGGAAGGATTCGGGTAGCATCTGAACTTTGGGCTGGAAAAGTCATTGAGTACTCAGAGCTCAGTGGGCTTTTCTGTGGAACCTGGAAGGTGGGAATGGTGAGAGAGGTGTAGAAGCTGGAGTCCTGGCTTGGGAAGTTTCAAAGGGAAGTTTTGAGAGTCCTTTAGGGACTCTGTTGGAGCTGTTGGATTTTATTGATTGTGTATGAGTTTCTTTATTCTTGCAGTAAGAAAGTATGCAACTCTTCTTTTTGTTTATTTTACAGGAGCCCATGGGTAAGAGAATTTGCAATATTGCAGGGATTTGGGGGATTTTAGAGAGATGCTGAATATTTCAGAGATACTGTGGATACTTTAGAGAGACTGCAGATATTTTAGAGACTTTGAATATTTTAAAAGGAATTGAACTTTGAAAGAGACTTCGGGTGTTTTCAAGAGACCAAACTTTTAAAGCATTTGAATTTTTAAAGATATGAGACTTTAAAAGTTGGAATGTCTTATATTGTGATATTGTCATTAATATAAGATCTTGGGGACAAGCAGAAAAGGAAAGACTACTGTTTGATGGTGTGCCAAGTTGACAAGGGGTCAATTGTGCCGGCTGGTTTTCATGTCAACTTGACACAAGCTAGGGTCATCTGAGAAAAACCTAACTGTATTTGAGAAAATGCTTCATAGGATTGACCTGTAGGAAAATCTGTAGGTCATTTTCTTGGTTGATGATTGATGTGGGAGGGTCCAGCTCACTGTGGGTGGTGCCACCCCTGCACAGGTGGTCCCGAGGTGCTATAAGGAAGCAAGATGAGCAAGTCATGGAAAACAAGCCTCCTCTATGTCCTCTGCCTTCCTGCCTTGAATTCCTGCCCTCACTCCCTGGGATGATGGACTTTGACTGTAAACTGAAATAAGTCCTCCCTCAACCCAAGTTGCTTTGGGTCATGATGTTTTATTACAGCAATAGAAAACCCCAATTAAGACACTAAGAGAGAGCAAACAGGACTATTACTGGTCCTAGGTTGAGTTTTTGCAGAAAAATGGACTCAGATGAGTGAATGTGCTTGCCTAGGTGAAAGCTGCTGGGTCAAAGTTAAGATTCAAGCTGCAAGTAGTATTGTATCTTCACGTAGGTTCTTTGCTGACTTACCCTACAAAGTGCTGTCCTAGTTAGGAGTCAGCAAACCTGGCCCACCACCTGTTTTGTAAATAAAGTTTTATTGGAACACAGCCATTCCACTTGTTTTCATATGTTTATGGTTGTTTTGTTCCTTTAATGTCAAACTTGCAGAATTACATCGGGGAATGCACAGCTAATACAAAACCTAAAACATCTTTTATCTACCCCTTAGGAGAACTTTTGCCAACCTTTAGCCTACATGGTAGATGTTTATTGAGGGTGAGCATGGGGGGTGGAAAAAAGCCACATTGTTGTGTCCCCTTCATGAACTAAAGGAAAGGTCACCAGTCCATGATGGAAGAAGTTGGTTAGCACTTGGAACACTGGTCAAAAATACTGAGAGCAAAATTGGATCTTCAGTTAGTCTTGAAGTTCCATGTCACAGAATCTATATCATGCAGCAAGAAAAAAAAGTCTTTCAATATTATGATATTGTAGATATAAATACTACTTGTGGGTACTGAGAATTGGACAGGAAAGCCAGGCATCCAAGAACAGTGCCTAGATTCAAGCCAGAACTGAGGGAGTAAAAATCCCCTGCCTAGCCTGGATCGACTTCCTCCTGAAACCCTGGAAAGCGCTGGTGGCTTTCACACCTGCTTGTATAACATCTCCTTCTGCTGAGGTTTTTGTCTGTCTGCCTGATGGAAGACTGTCAATTCTATCTTGTGAATCCCCTTCTTTCCAACCAAGCGCTTGAGCTGGGATGCCTGTACATCCTGCTTTTAATTCCCCAAAAGAAAAAGATCTAAGAAAGATGGTTGTTATTATTTTTTTAACAAGAAAAAGAGGAGGAGGAAGAGAGAGAGGAAACAGAGTGATTCCTCAAATTTCTTTTGGCTGTTGGACATTGAGTGTCTCGCCTGTGGTTGGAAAGTCTACCCTGAAGTGATTTTGCAGCAATGACTAATTATTGATATTATGGGTTATTGGTCTAGGAGGAGAGCAAAAATATCATTCATGTGATACAGATGGCCAAAATAAAGGACAATAGGCTGAGAAGCTTGAGGGCCCCTAACAATGGAGACCACAGGTCTAGAGTGGCTCTGTCTTAAATTCTACCCTAGAAGATGGGGATTTGGGCCAATGGTCAGGAACAGACCTGAATCCAAGCAGTCACTCTACCTCTCCACTGTTCCGGGGGTCCATCTGATGATCCCTTGGGCCAAGAAAATCACAAAAGCCACCTTGGGCGGCCACTCACTTTTCCTTTGCTGTGTGTGTGTGTCTCAGCAGTGACTACTTTCTCTAGAATACGCATCCTTCACCCGTCAATGCCCTCAACACCCCTGTTCTCCTCAGTCAGCCTTCTTCTTAGAGAGTTGACAGAACTTGGTCATGGGGCCAGTAAGAACTGAAGAAAGGCCATCTGCATCTCACGCATCCTTCTCAACCTTGGATGCCCCTTTTTTGGGTACTAGGAACATGGTTTTTGAGGCAGGAGCTCTCCCTGGCCAGGAGCTTGCTAAGTAGGCTGGCTGGCTGTTGAGCCCGAGGCCTGCCCTTCCCTCCCAGGGTGGGGTTACAGGCACAGAGCCCCACCCTCACCGTTTCCTCCTGGGTCCTGGGGGTGGAGCCCACGTCCTCATTCCTGCATTGCAGTCAGTGTATCAAGCTCTGGAGTGTCGTGCTTACTAGGTGGAGTTCCATTAGATAGACTCCTAATGTTTTATGCCTCGATTTCTCCATCTTGCAAATTATAATAAACTACTTTTCCCACCTTGCCCCTATCAGTTAGGATGACATCAACCGCTTTGGAAAGTGACAAGCTCATAAAACAAAAACATATTTTATTAAAGTCAAATCAAAACTCAGAATATATTCTTGCTGGGCACAAATCATACATCTGAGGTATCATTTTTTATCTCCCCCACCTTCCTTTCTTTTTTTCTGAGCTTTGGAACTCTTCTGACTTCCTGGTGCTAATTCCCGTTTAAAGGCCATTTAATTGAGAGAAGTCCAAAAATCTCAGCAGCTCTATAAAAATTTCAGTCCATCAAGGATTCTGAGATGAGTCTTCCTGGTATAAGTTGTTTTGATCTTTTCCTCCTCCATCCTTTAAGCTTCTTTGTGAGAACTCCTTAATAATCCCCCTTCTAGTTCTTATTTCTCATCTCTCCCTTTGAAAAGCCAGGTTTCTACCCTGTTGCAAAGGTGAGGCCATGCAGACCTCCTTCAGTGATGCTCCTATGGCTCCAGAAAGACACTGAGCACTCCCCGTGCTCAAGGCACACATGGGACCTCCTGCCCTTCTGCTGGATCCCTTCACACACACACCCTTATCGTGGAAAGTGTGGTATTTAAGAACACCACCGTTGGTGTTTTCCACATAGTAGGTGACTGCTTAGTCACTGGGGTCTGGTTCTGTCCCCTTCTCCATTTACAAATAAAATGCTTGAGAAGGGACTGGGGAGGGTCTGTGAGTAGTGCTGAGTGGATAAGGTGCTTGCTATATGAAAACATGAGTTCAAAGCCCCAGAAGCTGTGTAACATTCAGACCCAGTAGCACATGTCTGTAATCTTTACAGGGAACTGGGAGGTGGAGAACCCAGGCGAACTCACAGGCCAGCTAGCCTGGTAGATGCACCAACAAACAGCATTTGACAGCATATGTTTATAATCCTAGCCCTCGGCAGGTGGATGCAGGAGGAGCCACAGCTTTGGAGAGCAGTTCAGTGAAGCCGTCCTGTGATACTTGAGAGCTTGTTACAAAAAAAAAAGAAAGGAAGGAAGGAGGGAGGGAGGGAGGGAGGAAGGAAGGAAGGAAGGAAGGAAGGAAGGAAAGAGAGAGAGAAAGAAAGAAAGAAAGAAAGAAAGAAAGAAGGAAGGAAGGAAGGAAGGAAGGAAGGAAGGAAGGAAAGAAAGAAAGAAAGAAAGAAAGAAAGAAAGAAAGAAAGAAAGAAAGAAAGAAAGAAAGAAAGAAAAGAAAAGAAAAGAAAAGGAAAGAAAAGAAAAGAAAAAAATTGGATAGTAGTCAAACCTCAAGAGGTTGTTAAGAAAATTGAATGAGGAGGCAGGTGAGTGGGTGGATCTGGCAGAAGTTAAGGGGAGAAGTGAGGAGTATGATCAAGGGCATTGTATGAAATTCTCAAAATGTTAATTAAAATGTATCTTTAAAGAAAGTTAAATGAATTTATTTCTATGTTATATAGATGTGTATATATGCAGCTGGCTATATATTTTAAAATAATTATTAGAACAGGAGAGCTTGCAAAGCAGGTCTCTAATTCCCTTCAGTGAAAGCCATCACTTTTTTTGGTATCAGCAGCATCCTTATAGAAAACCTCAGGGGACTGGAGAGTCAGCTCATCTGTTAAGAGTGATTTTGCTCTTACAGAGCCAAGTTTAAATCCTAGCACCTTGGCTCACAGTCACCTGTAACTCCAGCTCCAGGGGATCCCACATCCTCTTCTGGCCTCTGAGAGTACTGCCTACATGTGCTCATACACACACACACACACACACACACACACACACACACACACACACACACAGAGGCATGTGTGCATTTGCATGCACACAAATAAACAAAGAAATATTTAATCAGTAATCATGGAGGGAAAGAAGCAAAAGGCTATGAAAACGATGTTCTTCTGTGTGGCCCCGTCCTGGTGCTGTTCACGTCTCAAAATCTGTTTTCTTGAATATAAAAGAGGCAAGAAGCATTCACAGGGCATTTACGCCTTGAAGTGGACTTGAACCTTAGGCTTTCTTTTGAGGGGCAGAGCAGTCTGTGGTCTGTAGCCTCACTCTGCTGCTGGGTCTCTGCACTCCAAATGGTTTTAGGTCGGGCTGAGGGAATCATTACCGTCAGGCCGCACAGTCCTCACCTCCATGCACGGCACATCACTCACGGGGTCTGTTTTTCCTCTCAGCCTGAGCTCTCATTATCTGGATGTTCCATCTCCAATTTTTTAAAAAATGGTATGCTTTCTTCATAAATATTTCAGATTGAGCTCTGGGTGTTTTGTCTCCTCTGAAGTCCAGAAATTGATGTCTCTTGGGGGAATTTGCAAGTCGAGTCAGGCCTCCTGGTGCTGGGCTGGCCACCTCCTGACTTGAGGACGGCCAGTCTGTCGGCAGCACACTGTGTGATTACACGGCTCAGGTGCTGTGAGTCTCGCTAGCAAGACCGTAGCCTATCCCTCAGTGTGTTCCCCAAGGTGCAGCTTTCCTGCATGTGAGGGCTCGGCAGGCATGGTGTCCTTATCGCCCACATCCGTCAGTGTGCTCGAGATGAGGGGGAGCACACGGAAAACAGCTGGTGCAGCTGTCTGTGCTAGCCCTTCCAGGAATGTCTCCTCTCGGCAGCTCACTCCCATGACCTTTTCATGTCTCTTAAAACACAAGCTGGAAATATCTTTGTCCTTTATCATTGCTGAAGTCTGTTCTGTTCTTCCCTAGTCTCAGGTCAAAACCATCTTCCTAGAAACTCCTTCATACGTTCAGTCCAAGGCTAAGGTTAGGGAGATAACAAACCAAGGAATGCATCCCATGCATTTTCCCTGTCCCAAGAGACGGAACATTTTACAAAGTCACGTTAGGTTTTTAGGCTAGCTTTGGCTATTTTCTCCCAAAGAAAATGGTTGAGACAAAACTAAGTATGGAAATTTCTGAAGGTCAGGAGACTCCACCCCAAAATGGACCTTGGAGTGTATTTGTTGTTGTTGTTGTTGTTGTTGTTGGTGGTGGTGGTGGTGGTGGTGGTGGTGGTGGTAGTGATGTGTGTGTGTGTGTGTGTGTGTGTGTGTGTGTGTATGTATGTGTGTATGTGTGTATCTATGTTCTTGTGTTCACATGTAAGATGCACATGCCTCTGTATGTGTATACACAGACAGGGTCCCTCACTGACCTGGAGCTCACTGATCCAGCTAGCCTGGTCAGCTGGTGAGTTCCAGGTATTTTGCAGTCTCTGTCTACCTAGTGCTGGGATTGTAAGTGCACACCACCACCACCCCCAGTAGGCACTGGGAAATGAACTCGGGTCCTCTGCTTGTGCAAAAAGTACTTAACTAACCAAGTATCTCCTCAGCCCCCTGGAAAGTGAAGTAAAAGTGGAAAATGTCATTTCCAAAGCAAGTCTGGGATCTTTGAGTCCACTCCAAAGAGGTGGACTCCACAGACCTTTCTGTGATGAGACATAAATAAATTAGGAAGCTTGGCTTTAGAGATCCAGGGAGAGTATGTTCTAGAAGACTCAAGACTATCACTCAAAAAAGAACCTGGCTGGCTTGAGAAACAGGAAGTGGAATCAATGTTAAGACAAAGACTGATGAGGGGGTTGCTAAACTGGACTCAAGAGGCCAGAGTACAGAAAGCTTAAAGGCTGCAAAAAAATGGGACATCCTGAGGGGTGGGCAGAGAGGTGCAAGACCAGGAATGGAGAGCATCTTGTTAACCTTGAAAGATCACATCCAGGTACCAAGTCCCATAGGAAGAAAAATACCACTGGACAGAGAAGTAGGGATGGATAGATAGATAGATAGATAGATAGATAGATAGATAGATAGATAGATAGATGATAGATGGATAGACAGATGACAGATAGATAGATAGATAGATAGATAGATAGATCTTTCTTTTTTCTGCTCTCCCTCTCCCTTCCTTTTCTCTCTCTCTTCCCTCATCTTAGTTAGGGTTACTATTGCTGTGATAAAACATCTTGACTAAAAATCAAGTTGGTGAGGAAAGAGTTTATTTCACTTACACTTCCATATCTTTGTTTGTCATCAAAAGAAGACAGGACAGGAACTCAAGCAGGGCAAGAACCTGGAGGCAGGAGCTGATGCAGAAGCCATGGAGGGGAGCTGTTTACTGGCTTGCTCAGCCTGCTTACTTATGGAAGCCAGAAGGACCAGCCCAGGGATAGCACCACCCACAGTGGGCTGGGCCTTTCTCCCATCAATCACTAATTAAGAAAAGGCCCCACAGGCTTGCCTACAGTCTGATCTTACAGGGACATTTTCTCAATTGAGGTTCCCTCCTTTCAGATGACGCTTGTGTCAAGTTGATGTAAAACTACCCAGCTCATACCCCTTCCCTTTTTCTTCCTTCTCTTCTTCCCATTCCTAACCTCAGAGTACATCTCAGTCCTTAGAAAGGATTTGGCTAAGTATCTATCCACACCCTTTCTTTGTCTCAACTCAGAGAACTTCCCTTAAGAAGCAGAAAGTGCCTCTGTTGAGGCACAAGCCTGTCCAGCCCATAAGGTTTGTGGTAGTCATTTTGTGTGCTATATGTAAGACTCTGTCTCGAAACATCTGTAAGCTGTACATACACATACACACACACACACACACACACACACACACACACACACACACACACACACACACACCAGTGGTGACAGGGTCTCAGGCAGGAGGGGACAGTGGGAGCCTGGAAATCATTTTGTTCCTGAGCAAAGCCCCAGCTGAGGAAATGATGGATGGTCCTGGGATCCCATCTGTCCCATAGAAAACTAAAGCCACACCCAGCTTATGAGAGAGCCAGCTTGTTTGGACAAACCAGTCACACTAACGAGATCAAGTAAGAACTGAAGCTGCTAATTGGATAATTAATCAGATCACTGATGTCCCCTGCCCCAAAGATTTATGTAAAATAATGTGAACTGCTATTTCGCCTTAAGTTAGAATGTCACATCAGCTCACCATTTCATTAGTGTGAGCTTGTTTTCCTTTAAAAAAAAAAAAAGAAAAGAAAAACAACACGTATTTTATTATAAAATGGGTTAATGGGTTTCTCCTTTGTGTCTCTCATTTTTAAATGTCTATTATTTTTATTTTTCAACAAAAGT
This sequence comes from Peromyscus leucopus, assembly GCF_004664715.2. Lineage (NCBI taxonomy): Eukaryota > Metazoa > Chordata > Mammalia > Rodentia > Cricetidae > Peromyscus > Peromyscus leucopus. Next base: position 1,768,056 of record NC_051063.1, read on the forward strand.
GTAACTGCTCTTTCAATTTACTTACTTACTCTGTTGTAGTCAGCTTGGTGGTGGGGGTAACTTGGTCTAACCAATTCTTCTCCACCTCATCCCAGCCCAATTTCACTTTCTTAATTCTCCTAAATAGTGAGCCAATGCGCTCTCACCGTAGAGACCCCACCTGAGAAGCAGCCATCAGCCTTGGCCACAGCTCAGCCAGGCAGCTCACAATCCTAGACTCTGAATTTTGGCCACATGTCCCCACTGGCTGGCAAACGTGTGAGAGTGTAATGAGGTGACTACAGTTTGAAGTTTCTTATTTGATCACTTCATTTGGACACGAGCATCATTCTCAGATTCCAGGGAACACTCTTTTCTAAATATGACATAGAGCCCATCACAGGATGGCATGTTCCCCAGCATGATTGTGTAGTTCTACTCCTTAACACTCTGTCTTAAACAGCACAATAAAGAAGAAAAAGAACCCCCAGGCATGGTTTCCCCTCCCGGGGTTTATCTCTTTACTTCTCTCATGCTGTTCGTTCCTTCTCTGCCAGCACAGGACAGCTGTAGCTGAGCCATTGCGCAAAGCCATGCCAAAGACACTTGCGAAAAAGTGTTTCTTTCTCTCCAGCTACAGAGCCAGCTTTTCAGATTTTCTCAAGTGCAGTCCCCCATGAACTGCCACTACCTGCTTTAGTAACTTCCCACAGGCATGCACATTTCATTAGGGTTGGTGGCATTGTTTTGCAACGGGTGAGGGGGCCGGGGGCGGTGGGGGAATGACTGTAAATGTCAAACTGGCATCCTGCAGGGCTTCCTGCCAGGGCCAGCTCAGGATACAGCTGCATGGCTGAGGCGCTTCCATCTCAACGCACGCCTTTTAAGGTTATGAGCATCATAAAACCGCTCAGGACATCTTGTTCCCTGACTGCCTTCTCTTTTCCCACCCTGATGCCAGCTGTTCAGACTCCTCCTTGGGGGAGGTGGCTCTTGATGTTCACAAGACAGACTGACTGCTTTGTCTCCCTCACTTTCATTTTTGTGGGAAGGTGTACACCTGGTATAAGTATGTGTGGAGGCCGGAGGTTGACACTGAGTATCCTCCTCAATCAGGCCTGCCTTCTTTTTTTGTGGCAGGTCTCACAATGAACCTGGAGCTTGCCATTTCACTAGACTAGCTGGCCAGTGAGCCCCGGGAATTCTGTCAGCTGGCTTCACCTCCCCGGAACTGGGATTAGGCGTTCCCTGCCCTACCCAGATGTTTTTTATAAATATTTTTATTTTATAATAATTTAATTTTACATTTCAGCCACGGATTCCCCTGTCTTCCCTCCTCCCACCCCTCAGCCTTCACCTTCAATCCACCCCCCATTCCCACCTCCTCCAAGGCAAGGTCTCCCCTGGGGAGTCAGCCCAGCCTGGTAGATTCAGTTGAGGCAGGTCCAGTCTCCTCCTCCCTTCACCTAGCCTGAGCAAAGTATTTCAGCATAGGCCCTAGGTTCCAAAAAGCCAGTTCATGCACCAAAGACAGGTCCCAGTCTCATCAACTGTCTCACTTATCCAGAGGGCCTAGTCCAGTTCCATGAGGGTTCCTCAGCTATTGGTTCACAGTTCACGTGTTTCTGCTAGTTTGGCTGTTTGTCCCTGTGCTTTTTCCAATCACAGTGTCGATATCTCTTGCTCATACAATCCCTCCTCTCTCACACCGGTTGGACTCCTGGAGCTCCACCTGGGGTTTGGCCGTGGATCTCTGCATCTGCTTCCACCAGTCACTGGATGAGAGTTCTATCATGACAGTTAGGGTGTTCGACCATCCGATCACCAGAGTAGGTCAGCTCAGGCACTCTCTCGACCATTGCCAGTGGTCTATAGCGGAGGTATCTTTGTGGATTTCTGGGGACCTCTCTAGCACTCTGCTCCTTCCTATTCCCATGGGGTCTTCATTTATCACGGTGTCTCTTTCCTTGTTCTCCAAGACCTCCCCAGGTTTTTATGTGAGTTGGTGGGAAGCCGGCCTTCAAGCTTTTTTTCTTCACCGCCATCTTCCCCAGCCCACTCTCTTGCTTTTTAATCTAAAATTTAAGATTAACAACCTCAAACACACAGATAATGGGAAAGGGATATGAACTACAATATATGATTTGTATTATCAGACCCATTTCTATCATAACCAGAACCGTTCTTTGAATGCTAGCTTAAAAAAAATCTTACTAAAATAATAAAATAAAACCACTATTCTCCCCAAAATTACATAGATGTAAGATTATTCCCTGTAGATGGATGACATCTGCAGAAGTCAATAAGATTTGGATGAGACCATGAACCTGATTTGCCTCAGATAAGCTCCGTGAATCATTCCGTGTCATGGACAGATCATCAAGTGCGTGTCTGAGATTACCCACTAACACCACGAGGGAAATCTCATCATCACGATGGAGAAGAAGGGGAAGAGGAAAGGGGTAGGATTATCTCTTCCTTCCCTTCTCCTTCCGAGGGAAGGTGTGGTACCTGGTGTCATTAGTCCTAGGCTAGGGGGAGCTGCACAGAGAGACTTTTGAAAGATAAGGTCAAATAAATTCAAGAACAATGTGCTGCAGAAAGAAAACCACCCGGAAACCAATGAGGTCAAAGTTGGTCATTCTGAGTGGCTGTATGACCCTAGGTCCCTCTCTGAGTGCTATACACTGGTGTGCAGGAAGATCATGAGTTGGAGCACAGTCTGGGCTATGGAGTGAGACCTTGTCTCAAAAAGGAAAAAAGAAAGAAAGAAACAACCGCTAATGACACCTCTCAGCCATGTATTCCCAATAGCTAGTCCTCCCTGCCCATCCCCCAGGCCAAACCACGCAGCATATTCAGTCCAGAGCTACAGAAGCAAGACAGCAACAGGGAAACTGTGCCGCCTGAGATGGGCAGACAAGTCTTTGCACAAGAGAGGCATTTCCTTTCAATGGGTACTGGCTTCTCCTTGGATTGTTACTTAGTTGCTTAGCAACATTAAACTTGCTAAAAGCACAGAGTCATCCTGCAGTCCCAACTTTCACAGTGTGTGTGTGTGTGTGTGTGTGTGTGTGTGTGTGTGTGTGTGTGTTAAAGGAACCTTCTATTAGGGGAAAATTCACCTTAGTGGCAGCGCCATTTGAGGGAAGGAAAGTATAGATTTAAAAGGTTTCCCAGCCAACGTGAATACGTCTCCCACTTAGCACTCAGAGATGAGCGTATCATAATATTTAAATCAGTTTTGAGAACTCTCTTGGAAAAGGAAAGGGGGGAAATCCCCTGGTGGAATGAGTACCCAGGGAGGCCACGGGGAGTTCATTACCATAGTGACTGATGCTGGCAAGCTGCACCAGAGCCACCGGTGCCAGCTCTTGAGTTCCGTGTGTGGTTCGTGTGTTCCTGACCAGATACCACTCGGCCTCCTGTGAGCAGCAATGCCAGGGTTCACATACTTCTTCAACTTCAGACATTGGCACGGGACTAAAGCACAGCACTGAGGCCTCAGTCCTGTCGTCCATGCTCCTTTAGTGTTCAGAAAGTGTTGGGGGTAAAAAAAAAAAAAAATCACTGCTATATGGGGCTTGCCAGGCTGGGATCTCTGGCAGGCTGGGGATGAGGCCCTGCTGGAAACGCGGTTTCTGAGCGCGCTTGGAGTCCCGCGTTGGCTCTCCAGCAAGGCATAAACCAGGAGAGGCGGTGCACAGTTGTGATCTGAGCACACGGTGGGCGCGCAGGCTGGGAGTGTGGCATTCTCTCGACTGCTTCAAGAGTTTGAGGCTGACTGGGATGCATGAGACCCTGTCTCAAGAAAGGGAGAGAGAAGAGAAACACACACAGCGGGGGAGGCAGGGGGTCCACAAATTCTCCACAATAATCTAGAAAGTGTTTTGAGACTTCTCTTGCCTTTATTAACCTAGTTTTAGACAAGCACGGTAATCATCAAATTTTATTCTCTGGTGAACTCAAAAGTGTGAGATGGAATGCTTTCTGTCTTAGCAAACACCATCATCGAAAACAAATTTTCCGTGGCCTCGGCAACTACTGACTGACTCTCTACGGTGTGGGAATGCTGGTGGGGTAGTGGATGTTAAGAGTATTTCTGGAACTTTCTTCATGTTGCCCTGGGATTATGCCTCAGGACAGTGTCAGTTCTGCTGACAGTGAGCAGCTCAAGTTCCTGCAGACATGCAAGGAAGCCCTGGCAGAAGCCCTTCCTAGTCCAGCTGAACCTTGCTGGAAGAGTGGTAAGCCTTAGCGGTGGGCTTCCTGATGCCAGCTAATAAATGCTCATTTCCATAAAATTTACATGAAAATCTACCTCTTGCTGTGCAGGAACTCCATCTCATTACTCAAAATAGCTGCAGAGTAATCAATGGAGCCACGCCCACCCTGCCAGAGACAGGCTGTGAGGTCAGAGGTAATTTCTACCGGCTCCCCAAAGTAAGAAGTGGGACCTCTCCCGGGTGTTTCTCGGTCCTATGCCCTCCCAATCACGTGTACCTTATAAAACAATAGTCTTCAGATTCGCAGCTGCAGTTTCACCTTTTAAAACAATAGTCTTCAGATTCGCAGCTGCAGTTTCATTGGTCAAAAGACAGCACAGGCAACTGGACAAATAATTAAATATGTAAAAACACATACAGGGGCTGGAGAGATGGCTCTGCAGTTAAGAGTGCTTGCTGCTCTTGCAGAGGACCTGAGTTCAGATCCAGACATCCATGTTTGGTGGCTCACGACCACCTGTAACTCCGGCTTCAGGGGATCCAACATACACAAGGTAGATACACACATACACACAAATAAAAATTAATTTTTTAAAACACACACATGAACAGAACTAGGTGTAGTGGTACACACCTTTAATGTATATACTTGGGAGCTAGAGGCAAGGAGGCACGATTTCAAGGGCAGCCTGGGCTGTATACTGAGTTGGATGCCTGTTATGAATTATGCACGGTGGGGGGGGGACCCAAGGATATTCCGTACGTGCAGGGAAACATGCTGGACAGATGCATGCCATGTGGTCATGGCAGCAGCGGCCAGTAATTCATACCACAGACGCTGCATCCATGTGGAGAGTTTATTATAATAGAGAGATGAAGAGAAAGATAGGAAAGAGAGAGAGAGAAAGAGAAGGAGAGAGGGGAGTGTGCACCTTGTGGGAAGAAAAACAGAAGAGAGAGGGTGGGAGAAAGGGGGAGAGGGGAGAGAGAGAAAGAGAGAGAGGGTACAGGGAGGAGATTTTCCTTAGAATGAGGCTTTTATGTCAGGACGCAGGGTGGTGCCAAGGGTGGGATTTCAAGGGGTGGATCAGAATATTAACATTCCCCCATTTTGATTATTATAAAAAGAGGTGAGTTATGGGAGCAAGTGGAGGAACAAGGGCACTGAATTCTCGGGGCTACTTCAAGCTGACAAGGGGCGAAGTGGGGACGAGGAGATCTCAAGAGCGTTCTTTGAGGGAGCTGAGGAGGCAGGTTGCAGTAGTGCTGTTCCAGGGACTTGGGGGGAATGGTACAGCAAATCAGGAGTATAGAAGCCATGGCATCTGCTGCTTCTCTGGAGGTCAGGCGGGAACAATGAATCTGTAAAATATGCTCAAAAAATAGGTGGGGTCAGAAATGGGCTCTGGAGATGTTAGTTTTCATCAGACCAGATTTCTTGATGCAGTAGCAAAACTTTCCCCAGAAGCCTGTGGGTATCTGTAAGACAGCTGGAATGGGTTTGCATCATGGCAAAAGGGTTAAAAATCTATTTTAAGGACTCTTAACTATTTGTGGTCAACATTCTATCAATGCCAGCCTGGGCTACATGAGACTTTGTCTCAAAGAGCAAAATAATGAACAAAAATTAAATATAGAAATAGAGGGTTGGAGAAGTGAATCAGCCCTTGAGAGCACTGGCTACTCTTCCAGAGAACCTGGGTTTGGTCCCCAGCACCCACATGGCAGCTCACATCATCTGTAACTCCAGTCCCAGGAGATCCAACGCCCTCTTCTACATCCCTGAGCACCTGACATGCACGTAGTTCACAGACATACATGCAGGCAAAACATAAAGAAGGAAGGAAGGGAAAGAGGAAGGAAGGAAGACTTTTCTCTTTTAAAAATGTTTTTCAGACACTGTATTTGATCGTGTCTCCCCTTCTCCAATGCCTCCCAGATCTTCCCCACCTCCCTACCCACCCAAATTTGTTCTTTCTCACTTAAAAATAAACAAATAAATAAAAACAAAAACAAAAACCAACAAGACAAAAATGCCAAAACAAAACAAAAGGAAAAACAAACAAATAGAGTTTGTTTTGTGTTGGTCATGGGGTCTGCTCTGGAGTGTGATTAATATTCAATGACTCCACTGTAGGAAATTGATTTCTGTTTGGCGGGGAAGGCGGGGTGGGGTGGAGGTTGTCAGTTGCAGATAGCTTCTTAGTTAGAGGTGGGAACCTGGCCCTGTCTGTGTCCCCCTTTTAAGAAACATATAGAAGTAGAAAGAGACAATTTCAAAATTGTTCATAACACAGAGAGAAGCAGCGTTTATCATCACAAGAAGCTCTGCTCGGCACCCACTTTGTAGTTTCCACTTTTAAATTACTTTTAGGCAATGAGCACGGTCTGCTTCCTGGAAACTTAATTGCTTAATCAATGAAGGTGTTTTTCAGTCCAAAAAATATTGCTTTATAACTCATCCTTTTAAAAAAAAAAAAAATAAGATATGTGTGTGTGCACGCTCGTGTGTGTGTGTGTGTGTGTGTGTGTGTGTGTGTGTGTGTGTGTGTACTCATCTGTAGACATCAAAACGGGGCATTGGATCCCCTGGGACAGGTGGTTATGAGCCATGTTATGTGGTTGCTGGGAACTAAACTTGAATCCTCTGCAAGAGCAGCAAGCTCTCTTAACTACCTAGCCCGCCCTCGAACCCTATAACCCATCCTCCCACTCAGAAAGGCTCCTGTCTTCTGTGTGACACTGGGTGTGTGTTGTAGTTCAAAACTGGAAAGTGACCTAAACAGAACCTGAACAAACAGGATTTTCCACGGAGATCTCGTTGTATTTCAGCCTGTGCTTACGTGAGGCTGTTAAGTATTTAAAATGTTGGGGAGGGGGAGCCGGCTCCACAGATAGGTGCTTGCTAAGCAAGTGTGCCTGCTGGAGTGGAGATGGCAACACCTGTATTTTTGCAAAGGTGGCATAGCCTGTAACCCCAGGACCAGGGATTCAGATCCTGTGAGGCAAACTAGCTATGGCAAAAGCCAAGGCTGCAGGCTCCTGGTTCAGCAGAGGCGCTGCCTCAGGAAATGAGCGGAAAGCAATGGAGGCAGTCAGTGTCAGTGTCAACCCTACCCCTCAACACATGCACACCTGTGCCCACCTCCCCGCTGCCCAGACACTCATAATAAAAGACTATACACGCAAGGACACTACATATGCACACACAAAACAAAAAAGAAGGCTGGGCGGTGGTGGCACACGCCTTTAATTCCAGCACTCGGGAGGCAGAGCCAGGCAGATCTCTGTGAGTTCGAGGCCAGCCTGGGCTACAGAGTGAGTTCCAGGAAAGGCACAAAGCTACACAGAGAAACCCTGTCTCAAAAAACAAAAACAAAATAGCAAGAAAGAAATGCTTTCAGGCTATTGACATTCCCTTCCCTTCTCTAGACCTGCCGCCATCCTGGGAAGTCTGAGCTGTGCAAAAACGTTTTCTTAGTGGCTTTGGCTAGGTGACTGAAGCCTTTTAGGATTGTGGGTGAGAACCAAGAGCTAGAAGCCACTGCTCAGAATTTCCTGCTGTGAGATCTAGGGTAAATAGATAACCTCTTTATTCCTTTGTTCCCATCTGTGGAGGAGGAGGAGTGTCCTGTTCTGCAGGATAGTTAGGGACGTTAAATAAACTGAACGTTTTGGAAGAATTTGGAGCAGCATTTGCCATGAAGTGTGTGTTTGGCACATGTTTGCTGCCAGTTTTGTCTCCAGAGAACATTCCTCTCCGGCACTCTCTCCCTTTAGCAGTGCTGAGCACTTCCCTAAGATAAGGTAAACATGGCCCTTTTCCCTCTGAGTTCCCCCACGGTACAGCCTCTCAGCACAGACTCACACTGAGTCTCTAAGCAAAGATGGAGGAACTCTGGACTCAACTTTAGAGTCTTCTGCGCATATAGCCCTATTTTTGCACTGTGGCATTAAACTGTTTATAGTGTTTTTACAACGTGATGTAGGTGGAAGTCCCTCAGCTCCCTGCTCCACCTTCCATCTAATCTGTCCCTCTCTGGCCATCTCTTTGCCCCTTGGAAAGACAAAACAAGATGGGAAGATAAACTACTGGATTCTTTGCCCCAAACCTAAATTCAGCCCTCAACTTACTCAAACAGCAAAGATCTGGGGATGAATTTTTAAGGATATCCTCTGGGCACTGCAGAGTTGGCTCAGTGGTTAAGAGCATACACTGCTCTTGCCAAGACCCAGGTTCCATTCCCAGCAACCACACAGTGGCTCACAAACATCTACAGCTCCAAGCTCCTGGGATTTGACGCCCTCTTCTGGACTCCAAGGGCAAGGCACACGATGAGGTGAACAGACATACATGTAGGCAAAACACACATACAAAAATAAGTGAAATAAGATACTCCCTGAACCTCACTCTTATCAACCCCCACAATCTGAGTGAGGAAAAAGGAAAGACTGGGACTCTGGAGTCTGCAAAGTGGAGCCACAGGGCTCCGATGTTAGCCAGCCGGGCTTTCTCTCTTCTTCCTTTTCTCCTGGTAACATGAGCAATCGGCTTTCTGCACAGGGTGGTGCCCATGCTGGGGATGCTGCACAAGCTGTTCCAACGGGAAGAGAATGGCCCAGCACCTGAGACATGCCCCTTTCCCGAATATCAAGCAATCCTGAGTTCATCGCTTCCCTCAGCATGGGCTCCAGCTCTAAGGTGGCCACCAGGGCCTGCACTGCATGAAGGTCTCCTCTTGAAGGGGCTCATTTCCAGGACCTGGGTTCTCACTGGCACCACAGATGTATAATATAAAATGTATCAGGTTGCAAATAACAGAGAAGTCAGCGGCCTTGAGGCTCAGGCATCAGGAATTACATGTCTCACTTAGAAGTTCTAACACTTAGCCAATTGAGGGTCCCTCAGTGATTCTCGAGCATTCCCCTCCGTAGTCACAGCTCGGGCCCTTCTCTGTGATCTTCAGAACTGTCCCCCAGACAAGAGTGCAGAGAGATCAGCCAGGCTCAGCCGGTCATGTCCTCCAGACAAGAGTGCAGAGAGATCAGCCAGGCTCAGCCGGTCATGTCCTCCAGACAAGAGTGCAGAGAGATCAGCCAGGCTCAGGTCAGTCCCAGAGTGCAGAGAGATCAGCCAGGCTCAGCCGGTCATGTCCTCCAGACAAGAGTGCAGAGAGATCAGCCAGGCTCAGCCGGTCATGTCCCCAGAAGAGCAAATGCCTCCTTGGACTACCACTCCGCTCTGCAGAATCCCATAAGCATCCTATCTGCCAAAGCTGTGCCCGGACCATGTCTAGAAGAATAGAAAATGAGCCTTCTGCTTTTTGTTTTGACTCCTTGGGGAGACAGAGCAGGTAGAGCAGGGATGGGAGGGATAGAGTCAACCCCAGCTCTAGAATCATCAACTGTGCCGGAGAAGGGAGTGACGTGTCTAGATGGGAGGGGTCGGGGTTTTGTGTCTGGGTCTCTGCACTCAACAGCTACACAAAGTCATGGAACTTTGGAAAGAAAAAAAAAAACAGCTAACTATTTAGATGATTTGCCGACATGAAGAACTTGCCATTGGCAGCCAGGATTCACAAAGCAGGCAATGGAACAAGATGCTATTAAACAGTTGGGAAATGCACCCCCGTAATTAACAAAGGAGACACTTTCTAATTTGGGTAATGAAATTGAAAGCTCAAATGAGCACTGGTCTTATTCATATTTATTGGGTGCCTAACCCTGTGAAACAGCAAGAAAAAAAATGGGTCATAATAGCTGTCATTCAGTGAACACTTGCCCACTCCCAAGCAGTGAGCATTGTACGTAAAGACAGTTACCTCACTACCACATCTGAGAAGCAGGTGTGATCGCCTATAACCAAGGTGTAGTGTGAACAACCATCTTGGGTTACCCCACCCAAGGTGTTTCTTAGGACACGGGACTAAGAAGGCTAAGAAGAAAAGCAGAGAAGTTCCAGAAACAAACTAACTCAAAATGAGCAAAGTGAGACTGCATGCTGTCCAGTGACTTACCCAAAATAACCCAGGCAAAAGCAATGTGGGACTGCCCACTGGCTGATGGCTCATGTCCCACGCTGGCTGTGTCCTGACTCCTCAACTGCCCCTTGGTAGGAGAACTCTCACTGCTTCCTCTCCCTTCTCTTCTGTCCTTCCTAGCTCTCCTGTATCCACACACAAAGGGCTGAAGCAGTCCTGCTGTAGACCAACAGGCAATTAACCAAGGCCATCTCCCAGCAGCTGACTTGGGTAGGTTTAAGGGGCTCGTGCATCAAAGTGCACGTGCAAACAGCAGCAGCTGTTTTGACCCTTCACAAAGGGTTCCGTGTCCCCCGGTCCTCGTCTCCAGACCACTGATGGTCAATTGCCTACAGGAGGTTTCTCGTCCTTGGCTGTGTATTACCCAGGAAGTGCTTTAAATACTCAAAAATTGTGCCCAATTAAGGTAGAATTTCTAAGAGTGGCCCTGATTGTGGCAGAGTTTGGGAGGTTATTTCCGTTCATTTGTTGTGTTCTTTTCGCTTTTCTTATCTGCAAACGATAACCTAAACGGTATGTATGAAGGCCAATAGTTTTACATGTGTTCCCACCCACCCCTAGCCAAGATCAAACTAGAAACCTGTAGAGTTCCTCAGGATATTCGATTTCTGAGCCTGGGGGAGTTTTAAAGGCCCATAAGCCCAAAGTACAAACACGTTTGAACTGTACTGCTTTGGGGTCATATCCCATGTGGCCCTCGAAAGGGTCTGACCAGTCTTTCTGGAAGTGGCTGAAGGTGCCACTGGATGAAGAAGGTATAAAGCCAGCATAGCAACTACTTATCCTCCCAGCATCCAAGAGGCTGAGGCTGGACCACATGCATGAGGAGAGAGGTGGGGATGGGCTCGATAGTGAAGCCTACAATGTTCATTTCTAACACAGTCCACACGCCAAACGAAGTTGGGGTCTTGAAGGCAGAAGCAGCGTATTTCCAAGAGCCAAAGGAAGTGCCTGGTCCACAGAAAACACTTAGCAAGTGGGAAAGGAGAATAAAGGGGCTTGTAAGCCGAGCGTGAATGCCATGTCCCCTTTAGAAGATTACACAGGTTCTCTGGGAAGATAGGCCACAGGCAGCTTTCTGCTCTTTTTGTACTTTCTGTCTTTTTTCTTTGACCTATAAAGGATAAGTTCAGGAAAATGTGGATTTTGAGTCTTGTTCACCAGCAGAGATCAAACCTGGTCTGTGTAGAAGTGGCTCCCATGACTAGTGGCATAATCCGGTTCGTTGAAAGCAGATGTCAACTGCTAGATGGAATGGGGAGAGCAGGGAGTCTCAACAGTGATATGTGTGTGTGTGTGTGTGTGTGTGTGTGTGTGTGTGTGTGTGTGTGTGCATATGGAGGCAAAAAACCAGCTGAGGACTTGGGGAAATTGATGTTGTAACCAGCAAAAGGCCAGCGACATTTCAGAATGATCCATGTCACAGGCATGTTGAACTGCCCTGGGTCACCAGGGGAGGCTTTTTAAAAAATATAGAGAGACAACTTAGGGGTTTGAAAAATATGTGTTTTGCCTGGAAGGCAGTTAAAAAGGCTTTACTGTGTCAGCAGGCTCCGACCATTTATACATTTTTTTCTGCCCACATATTTTATTCATAATGACTATTTTATTCTCCTTTATTATGTCAAGTTGGTGTTGGACATTTCTGTGTTTTTCTTAGAAAACAACCCATTATCTGAATGAGCCACGTGACTCCAGTTAAACTCTAGCACATTTCGGGGCAAGATTAAAACTGAGTCTCCCCTCTGAGCTGCTGGGAAGGCTTTGGAGTTGGGGGTTAATGTTTATTACTGTATTTTTTCCAAGTATCTCACATTGAGTGGGAGGTGGGAAGGGAGCGTGGTTTGAACAGCGGCCGAGAACTCAGGGGCAAAAGGCTGACACCATTCAGGCTCTGAGGAGGAAAGAGCCATGGTTGTTCACCAGCAGGTAGAGCAGCGCTGTGAGCTGGTGTCTCTGCCTGGGTCGGTCCTGTCTCCTCCTGTGAGATTTGACCTGCTCTGCCATTCCTGTTACTCAAAGCCATTTGAGGACGGGCAGACTGTGGGCCCTCCCGACCCGGATTCTTTTCATCCAGATGACAGTTTTGTCATTATTTGGAGTTTGTAGACCCACCAATTATCCTCTGTGAGACATTAATCCTTAAATTCGGGGGACAAACGTGGGGACAGCTCATGGGGACATGGAAAATGCTGGCAGCATCTTCTCACTATTGGCCATTTCCCATGGGTGTTAGCAAAGGACAGGCGCTAGGAGACCCTGAGGTGAAACTACCGCCCTTCATCCGCCTCAACACCTCCCAGCTCTGACTAGACATAAAATGCCCCGTGTGTTTCAAATCTCAGTCCCATCTGCTGGGGCTGTTTGGGGAAGTTGTGCGACTTTTAGGGGGTGAAACCTGGTTGGAGGAAGTCTGTGCTGAGGGCGGGATTTGAGGGTTTCCAGCCAACCCTCTTCCAGTCCTCTTCCTTGTCTGTGAACTCTGCAAGGCCCTCCTCACCAAGATGGACTGGATCCCCTGAGACCACAAGCCAAAATTAATCCTTCCTCCCTAAATCGCTTCTTGTGAGGTATTTGATCACACCAATAACAGAAGAGAATTTACACATCTTGGGGTTTTTTTTTCTCCATCCAGAGTGTTTTTAAAAACAAGTAACTAAAGAACACTGAGACACAGGGTGGGCTCATGTAGCTTAGGCTGGCCACAACCAGGTGGTTTCCCCTGCCTCAGCCTCCAGAGTGCTGGTGTCACAGGTGTGTACCATCACGCCTGGCTTGTGACTTGCTTAATCAAAAGACTGTGCCAGAAGTGAAGGGGGTCCCTTCAGTGACCATGATATACAGGGCTGTCGTCTCCATCTTTCGGGAGACTTTCTCTTGCTGGCTTTGGAAGTGAGTGATGGTGTTCGGGATACCCACATGGTGGTAGCGGTGTGGTCCTAGGTGGTCTCTGGGAGCCGAGGGCAGCCACCCGCCAACAACCAGTAAGAAGTCAGAGCCTGAGTCCCAGAGCAACAGAGAGTCAGCTAAAGCTTCCAATAAACCTGCAGCACTGTGCTGGCCACGGACCGGCCGATGCCTGGACTGCAGCATTGGGAATCCCTGAGCTGGAAGGCCCATGGAGAATGCTAGAATGTGGTGCATCGCAACCCTGAAATGCTAAATATGGTGTTCAAAGCGGACCCTAGGTATAGGGAAATTCACTGTCCTGTAACAGATAAACCATAATCAGAATAGTGACATATCGAAGCTTACTTCGAGGCTGGACATTATTAGCCAAGACTCTCTCATCCAGGCAAGTTTCCCACAGTGAAAGTACTTGTCCTGGGTCACCGGGTTCCAATTCTTCCTAAATAAATAAAATCAAGTTACACATCCCATCTACAACTGTCCAAGAACACAAAGTCTGGGGGAAGGATACAGCCCCTCTGAGAGTCTGTATGCTAAAATATGTGTAATTTTGCTGGGATGACACATTCTGAAGCAACATTCATGTTGTGATAAGCTAGAAGTGAGGATTACAACACAGAGCAGAACTGCATGTCCTAAGTACAGGCTTCTGAGCAGGAGAGATTGCCCAAAGCCAGAGCCACCATTACAAATCCTCTGAGCAGTGGTTCTCAACCTTCCTCATGCTGGGACCCTTTAATACAGTTCCTCATGCTGTGCTGACCCCAACCACAAAGTTATTTTTGTAGCTACTTCATAACTGTAATTTTGCTGCTGATAGGAATCATTATGTAAATATCTGATATGCAGGATGGTCTTAGGTGACTCTTGTGAAAGGGTCGTTCGACCCCCCAAGGGATTGCAACCCACGGCTTGAGAACTGCTGCTTTAAACCATGTGTAAAATGCAGTGTGTGCGTGTTATTGTATTGAGTACCACCTTGCACTGTAATTCTTACAAACACTGAAGTTCAAAAATCATTCGGCCAGACTTGGGGAACAGCTATATTCAGAATTGGGGTGTTTTAACCATTCCTTCTTACTATAATTTGTATGATAAATGAATATAATTGGGAAATGTTGAAGCATCCTTCAGGCCTTTAGACAAGTTCCTTTCTGTTTTTGAAAAGTATGCATCCAGGGACTGAGTGATAGTTCAGCAGTTAAGAGGACTTGCTGCTCTTGCAGAGGACCAGAGTTCCATTCCCAGCACCATATCAGGTGCCCCACAACCATCTGGAATGCCAGCTCAGGGGACAATGCCTTCTTCTGGCCTCTGGGGATACTGCACATACATGACATACAGACAGAGAGAAGTGCAGACAGATGGATAGAAATAAAGGAGGAGTGTGCATCAAAAAGCCTTCTATGGTGTTAATGGGCTCATACAGCTGGTGATTGTCGAGTGGGATAATACACAGGGGACACATCAGCCTTCAACCTGGGACAGAGTAAGGTGTGCAATAAACCTTTGCATGTGTTGTTGTTGATACAAGGTCTCGTGTGACCCAGGCCGGCCTTGAACTCACTCTGTGGAAGATGATGACCTTGAACATCTGATTCTCCTTCCTCTACCTCCAAGTGTTGTGATTGTGGGCCTGCACTCCATGCCTGTTTTATGAAGTGAAAACCTTGAACTCAGGACTCCTTGCAGGCGAGGCAAGCCCTCCACCAAATGAGCTGTATATATCCCTGGCTGCTGTTTTGCAGACTTTGAATATACTCTTTGATGAGACCCCCCAGATACATGTCCAGTGTCTGTCACAGAGTTTGACCCCATGTCTGCATTGGCATTGCCTCTAGCAGGTGGCTCCCATCTTCATGAGCACTGAACATCTCCACACAGTAAGCGTAACTCCCCCGGAATGGCAAGCCCAGAGAAGGCCTGGGCGTAAGCTGTGGAGACCGCAGTAGGATGTCTCCCGCCTATAGGAAGAGAGATCGTGGTGCGGCTCAGACACACCATACACTCAGATTCTGGGAATCATGGACACTTGCAGATGCGGTCTCACTTGCGTTGCTGACTTGCTCTATTTAGGGCACATTGGCCACCAGGATCTCCACTCTTTGAAAATAAGCACTTACACCAAATGATGCAAAATGCACCATGCCAGTGTCTACCCTCTTGTCCTTCATGTCCTAAAGTGGTTAGAAATCCATGCTGAGGGAAGCTAAGTAGACAAAGTGCTTGTCTCGCCAGCACAGGACCCAAGTTCAATCTCCAGAACCCAAGTTGTAAAAGCCAGGTGTCAGGGTGTAGCAATGGGGAGGCAAAGTCAGAACTTCTGAGGCTCACTGGCCAACCAGTCCAGTCAAATCTGTGAGGCCCAGGATAAACGAGAGACCTGTCACAAGAAACAAGGTGGCCGGCACCTAAAGAATGACCCCTAAGGTTGTCTGTCCTCTGGACTCCGCATGCATGCACACACACACACACACACACACACACACACACACACACACACACATTTGTGCATACCAGCACAGAAGGGCATGCACAAACACACATGAAAGAATTAAGACTCTAAGTCTAGTATCAAATTTTCAGGAACTGGAGGAGCAAAGCAGGATGTAACAATGAGAGAAAGCAACAGAAAATGTTCTGGAAAGGGAGACATGGTGAACAGTCATTCCTTCCCTCTAGAAGAAGTCAAATCTGGATGCTTCTCAAACACCGTGTAGATGAAATGTAACAGCTGGGCAGCTGGATCCTGCCAACGAGCCCATCTTTCCAAGTTCTTAAGGGCCTGCAGGTGGCAAAGTCAGTTTCTATTGTCTCCCAAATCCTAGCTTTTAAAAAGGAAAATACTGCTAGCTTGTATGGAAACAAGACAGCAGATGTTGGCCCGTGCATATCTAATCACTAAAGATTCGAGGTAATAAAGCACTCATTCTAGAGCTTGTAGCCACCAAGTTCTGTTCAGGGTTACCAGGAGGTGAGGTTTTATCTCCATTCACTACCCATGAAGGATTGTTTCTTTGCAGCCCACACTACTGTTATCCCATCTGGTTAGACGTGAAATACAAACGTGGAATATCATTTTATCTGCACGTATTTAAAATGCAATGTCCAAATATTATGCTGTTGGAAAGGAGACACCTGTCCAAAAAATTCCCAAGGTTTTAGAGAGTGCACTTAAGCTCCGATGCAGACCCAAGCAAGGCTCGTTTTTCATCTGCTAGAAGGCTTCCTGCTAGCCAAGGCTCGGAACACATGCAGGTCATTCTGGGGAGGGAGCAACGGCTCATTTATCTGACGCCGTCTGTTCCGAGCCAGCGCCTCTCCACGTCACTGAAGCTGAGGCCTCGCACATCACATGTATTTATTTTAGCCGTTTGGCATGGCAATATTTCTGGGTGTTCCTTGCACACGTCCTTGCCTTTTAAAATAGAGGTTGAGAAACATTATTTAATCTCTGCTTCCTGACTCGGGGTCATCGTCGTGAACATCAAGTATTGGGTTGTTCTGTACTACAAAGTAGTGCTTGCCTTGGGGTCCTCACAGTGTGAGCCAAGCTGTCTGACTTCATTGACAGGAGCTGTGGGGCCCATGCTTTTAAAATTGTGGGGACCAGCTTTTGACGTTGCCTTTTAGCATTCTTGCTGTATCTAATACTCCTGACTCCTTTATTTATCTTTGATGAGTGTGTATGTGTGTGCTCGTGTGTTTGTGTGTGTGTGGTAAAGTATGTGAACGCATGTGTGTATGTGGAGAACACAGGTCGACACTGAGTGTCTTAGTCACGCTACACCATGTCCTTAGACTAAAACTCCTGATCAGTCTAGAGCTCACCAATTGGGCTAGCCAGCAAGTCTGCCTCTGGCCTCCCAGTGCTGGGGTGACAGGCACAGGCCACCCAAACCTAGCTTTTTACATAGGTGCTGGGGTCTGAACTCAGATCCTCATGTTCGATAGCAAGCACTTTGTTTTCTGAGCCATCTTTCCAACCCTAAATTTGTTGTTATTGTTTAACATAACAGGACATACAGCAGGGACCTGTTAAATAACCAGAGCTGTTTTCCTATTTTCAACATGTTCTTTTAAAAATATTTTATTGTTACGTGTGTGTGCATGTGTGTGTGTGTGTGTGTGTGTATGTGTGTGAACATACATCAGTGAAGGTGCCCATAGGGGCTACAAGAATCAGGTCCCCATAAAGCTGGATTCACAGGCAGTTGTGAGCCGCTGGGGTGCCGGAACCAAATTGGGACCCACTGTAAGGATGTGTTCCTAACCACTGAGCTATCCCTCCTGTCCTCACATAGTCTTTCTTGGTTGACATAAATGAGCTGTGCCTTGCTAAGAAGCGAAGTAAAGGGGTATTCTCTAAAACCCACTGAGGACATTCCAACAAGTAGGATTTGATTCTATTCTGAGCTATGAGACACTCATGTTAAAACTGAACAAACATTAGCCAGTCGGTGTTGGTGCACACCTTTAATCCCAGCACTCGGGAGGCAGAGCCAGGCAAATGTCTGTGTGTTCGAGTCCAGCCTAGGCTACCAAGTGAGTTCCAGGAAAGGTGCAAAGCTACACAGAGAAACCCTGTCTCGAAAAACCAAAAAAAAAAAAAATTATAATCTTATGGGCTGGAGAGATGGCTCAGAGGTTAAGAGCACTGGCTGTTCTACCAGAGGTCCTGAGTTCAATTCCCAGCAACCACATGGTGGCTCACAACCATCTAGAATAAGATCTGGTGCCCTCTTCTGGCCTGCAGGCACACATGAAGGCAGGACACTGTATACATAACAAATAAATAAATCTTTAAAAAAACAATTGGACAAAGATGGAGCCTTTAGTCCAGAGTGGGATCTCGCATGGGAACAAAGGGGGCAGAGTCTGATTTCGGTAGTTAGTCTACACGGCGAGGCTACCACACAGTGACCATTCAGTAGCCGAAAACCAACCCCTCAACTGAAAACTTGGCAGTGTAGAGCTGCAGTCAATGATTATTCTCCGGGATTCTGCAGGTTGGGGGTTTCAGGTTCTAGGCAGTTCTGTCTGATGGAGCACAGCCTGAGGATGTTCCCTTGGCTACACTTAGCTGCAAATGGGCCGGGAGGCTGAGGCAGATGTTGGGTATCAGATGGTTTGATGCTCTTCTGCCTGCTTCTCTCCTTCCACTTGGACACAGTGCATCATCTCCCCTTGCTTTGCTACAGTGTGGTGTTTGCTCCTTTACGGGGAAGTCCACGATGTTAAGCCTTGTAAAGGGTGTGCCAAAACTGGCACCATATCACTTTTGCTAGTGTGTGTGTGTGTGTGTGTGTGTGTGTGTGTGTGTGTGTATGCATGTGTGTGTAGGGGGTGGGTGTGGATCTGGTGTATGTGAATATTCATGGAGATAAATACATTTGTGTATGTGAAGGCCACATGTTGACGTCAGGGTTCTTCCTCAATGGCTCTCCACATTCTTTCTTGAGGTAGGGTCTCTTGCTCAACCTGGAAGAAGCTGTCCAGGGAGCTCCAGAGGTTTTCTTGTCTCCACATCACCTACAGTGCTCAGGTTACAGGTGCACACAGCCACACACGGCTTTTACAGATGTGTTGAGGATCTGAACTCAGGTCTTCAGGCTCTGCCTGACAGGTACTCTACCAACTGAGCCACATCCCCAGTGCCATTGTTGCCACACGCACTGGTCAGGTCACAAGTCAGAGAGGTTCTCAAGGGAAGGAAGCATCCACTCCGGATTGGGGGGGGGGGCTTTCACACACATACAAGAGAAGAACTTCACACCTACAACCTTCACTCCATCCTCAAGCTCTACTTGAAGGAGCCATGGTTTTTATTCCTATGTGAAAGTGTTAATTAGTTGTGCTATACTAACTATCCTCTCAAGAGGCGCAATGAGAAGAAGGCTGGAGAGATGGCTCAGAGCTTAAGAGCACTGGCTGCTCTGGCAGAGGTCCTGAGTTTGATTCCCAGAACCTACATGGCAGCTCACAACAGTCTGTAACTCAGATCTGATGCCCTCTTCTGGCCTCTCTGGGCACCAAGCAAGTGGTGCATACACATTCACACAGAAAAGAATAATTACACACAGAAAATAAATTAATCTACTAAAAAAATTTAAAGCAGAATAGATTTGGTAATTGGCACTTTTATTCTAGAAAAGGATGAAAAATAAGTCTACACTTTCAATTAGATCTTTCCCTTGGAGCAGATCCAAATCTGTATTTTCTCTTCCGGACACACAATCAAGAATCCAGGTCGTGTCAATACCTGATGAGTCAGACACGATCTCCAGGAGACACCACCTCCTCCTGCACTTCCTGTGTAGCCGGGTTTGCCTCTGGGTGCTGTTTTAAAAGCATGAAAGCGTTTGCCCACCCAGCCAAAATAAACAACCGTATTATTCTTGTCATTGTTGTCTACCACATAGTAGTGGTGTGACTTGCTCTTTTTAAAACATTTCTGTTCATGCTTTAAGAATTTCATGTTACATTTTGATTATATGAATCTCCCAACTTCTCCCACTAAATCCACTCCTTCCTCTGTACCTCCCATCCTGTGTCCTCTTGGTTTTTTATAATAACTTATCAACTCCAATTTGTGCGAATACTCCTGGATGTGGGGCATTCAATGGCATGGGGCCCATCTGTTAGGGACCACACTCTTCACGGCTTTGGAAGGTCAAAGGATCTGTGAACGAGGAATATGCAAACTGTGTCTTGAGGGTAACTTGGCAGCAACTTCAGTGTATCATTCCACAGGGAAGCAGGCTCGTTCTGTCGGGGTGTGGGGTTGGAAGGACAGGAGACTGTCATATGTAAATGCAAGTTTTCTGTCCCACCTGCCTGTTCCCAAATACCTGGCAGCTGATTCCCAAATAATTAACTCAGAGGTTTAGTATAAACTATAAATGCTCGGTCAATAGCTTGGGATTGTTTCTAGCTAACTCTTACACTTAAATTAACCCAAAATTCTTATCTTGTTTAGCCATGTGCCTTGGTACCTTTTTCTCAGGATGGCATTCTCATCTTGCTTTTCCATGTTTTCCAGCAACTCTCTGACTCCTCCCTCCCTCTTCTCAGAATTCTCCTAGTCTGGCTCTCTTGCTCAGTCTCTTCCTGCCCAGCTATTGACCAATTAGCTTCTTATTAGCAAATGAGAATAATACATATTCATAGTGTAAAAAAGGATTGTTCCACAGCAGTCATAGAGGGAGTGTTAATTAACTTTGTCTTTAGAGGTGACATATTTTGGGGCAGTCAAGGTGACTTAGCAGGTAAAGGAACCTTAGGCCAAGACTGATGTCTTAAGGTCAGTCCTTAAAACCAACATGGTAAAAGGTGATGCTTTACCCACATGGTAAAAGGCTTAGCCGCCGCACATGAATCCACTGATATTTTAATTATTGTCTGAGACCCCACAGCCTGGCAGTCAACACCCTGTCGCCCCACCAGCCACTTAGGCTGTGGCCTGGAGAGCCTGTGGCCAGATTCTGCCGCTGCCACCATATGTAGATTTAAACTAAGTCTCTACATTCTATTTACCCACAAAGACTGAGGACTCAGATGTGGGGGTGAAAACCTGCTAGATCAGAGAAGCCAAGAAGCAACCAGCTGACGTTGCTTTTTGGCCAGAGACCCAGCAAGAGACGTGTCTCTTCATGCATCCCTAAACCAAAAGGAAGTGCCAAACGCAAGTCCTCACCCTTTCCTTCCTGTGCAAATTGCCGCCTTCTCTATGGCCAATTCCAGTCAACTTGTCACTAGCTCCGCCCCCTAATTCAAGGTAAACTTTCTTTAACAGTTTTGGAGTGTCACAGTGCGATCAAAATTCCCAAAACTAAAAGGACAGAACCAACTTCCTCAAGTCGTCCTCTGACCTCCACATGTGTGTTATGGTAACACACACACACACACACACACACACACACACACACACACACACAATCCATAGCAATAGCACAACATATTATCTGATGACTTACAATATCCACTTGTCTTCCACAGCTCCCGAACATTATGTGTAATAATAACAGCAACATCTCTCATCAGCTCCACTCTATTTCAATACTAGACAGGAATCATTAGACATCCACTCCAAGACTGCTCCATAAATATTTGTCAAAAACACTCATGGACTGAGTTCTTGCCATGGGGTGGGCATTTCTTTGTGCGCAGTAAGTCCACCCTTCCAGTCACTGTCAGGATAGGCACCGTGAGGACACTGTACTGGCCCTGATTGAGAGGTGGCAACATGGAGCAGTTGCCCGCCTTGCCAAGAGCAGCTCACTAGCCGGGATATGACTGGAGGTCTCTCTGGCCCCAGAGCCAGCTCTGAAATGCCCTCTGCCCCTGGAGTCAGCAGCATGTAGACCAGCGCCCGTGTGCTCCCCATTTGAGCAGCACTCACGGCTTATGGATGGCTTCATATTCTAAAGTGCCTAAAGGAAAAAAAATTAATCCACATTAAATACTCCACAAGACATGAAAATGGAACTCTGCCTTGCTTGTTCCTCCATGATTCTGTGTTGGAACAAAACCATGCCCACTAACTCTCCTGTGCTGACATTTGTGTTAACACCAGGCTGGCAAGCCATTTGGTCCCCAAAGGGGAGAAAAGCAGTTTACTGTCTGGCTCTTTATGGAAAAAGCTTGCTAATCTCCATTCTTGCACTTTATATTCTTTTTAATGTGTGTGTGTGGGGGGGGTGGAGAACAGTCTTGGGTGTCATCCTCATAAATACTATCCACTCTTTTTGAGAAAAGGCCTCTTATTGGTCTGGAACTCACCAATTAGACTAGACTAGCTGACCAGAGAGGCCCCAGGGACCCCGCGGTCTCCACTCCCTCGGGGCTGGGATCACAAGCAAACCACCATGCTTGGCGTTGTTGCCTGGGTTCTGGGGATCCAACTTAGGCCCATGTGCTTGCAAGTCAAGGGCTTCACCAACGATGTCATCTCCCCAGCCCTCATTATCTTTCTCAGAATGCGAGATTCAAGGAAAAGTGGCTCCAGATACAAGCACCACAATTAAACTGCTCTTTTGATTTTTTCAAATAACACCTCATTTCAATAAGCTGCCTGCAATCCCCCCATTAAAGCCTCGGTGTATGGGCTTCAGTGCCGGTTTCAAGTTGGAGCCTCTCAGGAAGCCAATACCCCTGAGGACGGAAGCTCATTATTTGGTTAATAACAGTGGCAGAAAGCAGTGTGCTGTTTAGTGAAAGGCAGTGGTCCAAGAAAAGGCCACTGATATTCCCAAATGCAGCGATGTCTCGTTTTCCAGGCTAATTTCCCAGCATGAAAAGAGCCCAAGGCCCAGTCTTGAAAAGGTTCCAGCCATACTGAATCCTCTGGTTTGGGACAAAAGATGTTGGGGGGTCTTCCTTCTCTTATTCCCTGGAGCCCAAAGAATCAAAGATAAGGATTAGAATGGTCAAGTTCACCTGGAAAAGTGGTGATGGTGTTGAGTCCTTTTAAATGTGTGTAAGCCATAAAGAGCTCACAGTCAAAAGTAAGAACAACATTGGCCTCCACCGGCCACAGACAACAGGCTGTGTGGGCTACAGCAGAAGGGTCATGACACACTCAGAATCAGGGACCTGAGGGTCATGACCCCTGTGGGGTCACATATCAGATATCCTGCATATCAGATATTTATATTATTACTTATAACAGTATCAAAATTACATTTATGAAGTAGCAACAAAATAATTTTATGGTTGAGGTCACCACAGCCTGAGAACTGTATTAAAGGGTCCCAGCATTAGGAAGGTTGAAAACCACTGCACTAGAGGAAGGTGTTAGTGGCCCATAGAAGAAGCATCTAACCTCTCTTCCCTCTCCACCCACCCCAGCAGCAGGTTCACACTAAAGACGTTTGAGTGTCAGTCAGAAAGAGGGAAAATTACTTTCCAAGGTCCACTTTGGTTAGCATGCAGGCCTTAAGTGTAGCAGCCACAGGGCCCACAGGGAGCCTACAAATCTCCACAACATGCATGGGTTTTTCCCAGGAGGGTGTTGGAGCAAATCATATCCCAGTCCTGAGGAGCAATGTAGATGTTCTTGCATATAACAAGCCCTTCATCGAGCTAGGGGAATAGACCCTGGTCAAGAGCACTGCGTTTGCATAGGTCACCTTTGTGCTGGAGCAAAGTACTTATGTAGTTGGTTACCCTACCTTTTTCTGTTCCACAAAGTGGAGAGCTTCTTCGAGGTGGACCCTCTGATGCGTACTGTGGACAATGTTTCCAACCCTGAGAGGGCTGCCAGGAATGAAGGACATCAGTTTGAAGCCTGACTGGTGACAGGGACTGTCACCTTGTTTTTTGATGTTTTTGTTTTTGTTTCTTAAGGAGCACAGGATCTGACACATCACAGAACCAAGCCAGAGTCTATAAACCAATGACCAAATGAATAAGCCAACTAGAACACAGGTCGGGAAAGTGAGCAACACTCAGAGAAGAATAAACAATTAACTCAGGCAGAGAGAGGTTCAGATGCCAACAGAGAGGGGCTGAGGTGCAATCAGGGCCTTGAAGGGTGTGCAGAGTTCACAAGGTGGAGAAAGGAAAGCATGTCCTAGAACGATCCCTCTGGGAGCTGGGAGATGTCTCAGTCAGGAATGTGCTTCCTGCGCAAGCATGAGAACCTGAGTTCAGATCCCAACACCCACATTTAAAAAATTAAAATAAGCAATTTTAAAAAAAGCCAGACATGGAAGTGTGTGTCTGTAACCCTAGCACTGAAGAAGTGGTGAGCGCAGAATCCCCAAGGCTCACTGGTCACCCATCTAGCTGCACTGGTGAACTTTCAGATTCAGTGAGAGACCCTGCCTCAAAAATAAAATGGAGAACAGCTGAGACAGACCCCCTTCACCACACTCACACTCACACTTCACCACACTGGCAAGAAACAATGAAAAATGACTCTCCACTCTCCTTCTGAGATAAGATGGTTTATGAATCAGCACCACTGAGGCTTTCCACAAAGCTCCTGCTCTCCTAGAACTCACAGCACAAACACCAGTCAGAATGCCCCAAAGTTTCACTGAATTGCATCGATGTTCAGGACTTCCAGTTTGTGACAGCTGTTTCCTCTCTCAGGAAGGATCTTCAGGGGATCCAGTGGGTGGCAGCAGATGAATCCCAAACTCCCTTGGGACAGAGCAGTTGGCAGCCTGGACAGGAACAATGGCAGGCTTCCTGTAGATAGAAGGAAGAGCTGCTGGGTGCCAGTCTGCCTCAAGGTTCAGAAAGGAAACCTTAGCATAGAGCAGGAGAACATAGACTTTGGGGCTGAATGCTCATTCATTTATGTGCTGATACTTACTGAATGAACATTTTTTTTTAATATTCTAGGCATTACAGAATGGCAAAATGGAAAGTTTCACTTGTACAATTTATAGCAAAAAAGAATGAGAATCAATAAGTGTTGCTTACTGCTCACTATGGGCATCAAAATTACTACAGGCACCAGGAATTTTCAGTACTTTGCAAGTGCATTGATTCCAACATTTCAATAATGTGTGGTCAACCCAGCTTTTCAACATTGCTGGTCAGCAATGTCATCTACATACTCAACCTCACCAACTGTGCAAGTTACAAAACAAAAATCTCCCTTAATACTCCCACAGTGTTTTACGTAAGTTTACAGTATTGTGTTGGGCCACATCTATTCCTCTTCTGGGGCACATGTGGCCCATGGACTGTACAAGAAAACTCTTAAGTTACTACTACATGCCCAAGTCATAGACCAAGAAACAGTCACTGAGACTTGAGGCCAGAGTCCTGACTGAGATAAGAGCCCTGGCATTTGGTCCCAGTGATGGAACTCTCTGCCACCAGGGGCACCAGAGGGTGACCAGGGCTGGGGAAAGTGTCATCCATGAAGTTCACTCTGAATGGGGACATTTGAGTAGTACACAGGCATGGCAAGACTGGGAAAAGCATTCTAAGAAGAAACATCACAGAGCTGAGGCTCTGTGGAGGACACAGGCTTGCCTTGCACCCAGTCGGAGACAGCAGCTGGAGTGTCCCATAGAGAGGTATGGAGGGAGCTGAAGTGTGGGCTGCTGGGACAGATTTGGACTGATCCTTACTCTTACATTCTCTCTGCCCACTCTTCTGCAATGTATTCTTTTCCTTTGCTTTGATTTACACTTTAAAAAAAAAACTGCTTTGTTTGTTTTTGTTATGGTTGTTTGATTGTTTGTTTGTGTTACATGTACAAGTGCTTTGCCTGAATGTAAGTGCATCATGAGCATGTACTGCCTGCGGAGGCCAGAAAAGGGCATCGGATTCCCTGGCACTGTAATAGCTCTACACCATCACTCTAGTAAGTGATGGGTTTGCACTAGTGAGATCTCTTCTGTTCTGCTTGTGTGTTAGTTACTCTCACTTTGCCATGACAAACACCTAACAAGAAGCAACAGAAGGAAGGGGGAGAAAGAGGAAGGGAGGGAGGGAGGAGGGAGGGAGGGAGGGGGAGGGGGAGGGAGGAAGGAGAGAAGGAAGGAAGGAGAGAAGGAAGGAAGGAAGGAAGGAAGGAAGGAAGGAAGGAAGGAAGGAAGGAAGGAAGGAAGGAAGGAAGGAAGGAAGGAAAGATGATGGATTTATTTTAGGTCATGGTTTCATGTTGGGAGAGACATGGTGGCTGCTTTTCCCTTTGTGAGTGGTCTGCCTGACTGAGATGTAATGATCCATCTTTTTACTATTTGTAAAGGTGGCTTGTGTTGCAACACTAATGACAAGGACTTAACTGGTCACAAAGTGTCCCAAGTCCACCCCTCCCCCCAGAGCCCACTGTCCAGAGAGAATTTGTTTCCTCCTTGCCATGGTCATAAGGCTAGTGATTAGTCACAACCGTGGTTAATCATGAAGAGGCAGAGAGCCCTCAAATCAGAGAAGTCTTGATTAACAATATTAAAATATCTTGTTGTATGAAGGTGTTTATGTAAATGTCTGACTGATGGAAAGTAAGGATTGAAAAAGAATTCAGGAATTGACACCAGTAAGCTGCTGTTGACAGGTCTAACAATCAGGGACACCCTTCGGCTGGGTGACTTGCAAGCTGACAAAAGTGGACAGCCTACAGTTATGAGGGTCAGGTTTTCTAAGATGAACATTGGAGTTCCTAGAACTAATGAGTGGGTGTCCCTGGGGGAATCAGAGGAGAGCATATTTGAAGTGGGGTATGTCATAGGGAATATTTGAAATTGAGAAAGTCATGAAAACCCCATAGCTGGGTACAACGTCCATGCAGAGGTTGGGACCAAAAAGGAGGATACACTTGGCCATGATCCCACAGCACACCAATTATACCATGATGGATTCCACAAGTCCTGATCACACGCTGAGATTCCCTCCATTGTGTAGAACTCATGAGTCACAGATCAGTCCTTCCCTCAAGGAAGGATGCCACTGTCCTGGTGCACACTGTGAGATGTCGAAGGACTCTTGGGTCCCTGAGTAATTGATATACTAGAACACCAAATTCATGGTCCAGAACCTACCAGGAAGACCCACCAAGGATATTCAGGGGCTGTCTTCTAGACATATAATTCTAGCCCTGTGATTGGCTGTTTCTTCAGTCATTCATTGATATGGTACTGATTGACTGAGGCAGGCCTAGAAAGATGGATGGTAGGTCAAGCACTTACCACACAAACATGAGGAACAGAATTAAGATCCCCAGGACTCACTTGAAATAGGACATGGCAGCTCACTTCTGTGATCCTACTATCCCTACAATGAGAAAGGTGGAGGATTATCTCCGGAAGCCCAAAGACCACCAGGCCTGGTGTACTCAGAGGTAACATCAGTAAATCCTGTCTCAAACAAGGTGGAGGGTGACAACTAGCACCCAATGTTGTTTTCTGGTCTCCACATGCATGCACATGCACGCACGCACGCACGCACGCACGCATGCACGCACACAGATTTTAATTGTTTTCTGTGTGCACTATCAGCATTAAATGATTATCAGAGAAACCCCTTGCATTAGACCTTAGAACCTAGTTCAAAGAAAGAAAATATATGAGAGGGTCAGAGGCTTTGGATGGAAACCAACATAAACAAGATGGCCAGGGAGTCCTGGCCCACTGCAACCCCTGGCAGAGAAGAATGGTCAGTTTGCCAAGCACATCAGTGACCAACACTCCTAGGCCATAGAGAACCTGGCATTCAAGGGACAGAGAGACTGAGGCCACAACCCTGGGGACTTGAAAATAAGTGGAAGGAGGTCATTCTGAGATCGGAACTCCACAGTGAACAGGAAGCAACGTGGAGCAACTGGAGGGTTCTAAAAAGGGGCCAGAGTGAGGGAGACAATGTGCATGTCTCAGTGTCTGGGACCATTGTGGTCAGCAAGTGCATCAGCATGCTCACACCATGGGGTTTCCAGGAATTAGCTGCAACTCCTAACATGTTCTGTCTATGCTATGTCTTGTGAGAAATTTATATTAATGCTCAACTGCTTGTAAATAGCTGGCAGTGTGTCCTTCTCAGACTTTTTCTGTAATAGAGTGACTGTAACTTAGCTTTTTGCAATAATGCTACATACCAGAGTATTTTTTTAAGTGAGTTTTCCCTTACAACTGTGCCTTGGCTAAGTGATTGATCATTCATAAGCCATTTATAATTGATCATTTCTCTGTGATGAGGAACTTTCATCTCCAATTTAACATTTTTTTATTCCGATCATTTAAAAGGTTGAAGGCGGCATGGGTCCTTTTACCCTTGGCTGCCAGGAAGCTCCTGTCTAAAGCAAATGATTAACCACAGTAGCCATTTCATGTACACTGTTGGGATATTTATTTCCCTTCTGCTTTTCTTTCTTATTGCTTCCTTCTTACGTCACTGTCAATTATTTTGAAACTGGATGTTTGCTGTCAATTAGGAAAATGTTGTGCTTTCAAAATGACCCTCATCTGCCGGGCATATACTTTAGAAATTCTGCACTCACCAGTGATGGGGTGGGACTGGTTAGTGAGTCAGCAGATCAATACACTGTGGTTAATGGTGTCTATAAAATGTGATGTCTCAGAACCTCAGCCAGGGACATATCACCCTGGCAAGTGCTTTTTCTATGAAGAAGGCAGCTTGTGCCATAAATCCGAGGTCTGACTCTCTTCATCCAAAGAGTTTTAAGCTTCACGTAAAACAGGGATGTTTCCTGTTATATGAAGGCACTTGCCAAGGAGCTTCAACTTCTGTCTCCTTCCCTGCTGAACTTTAAAACTGGAGAGGCAACTGTCTGCTGAGGCTGTTTTGTCTAGCTCTGGGCGTGGGGCAGGAATCCAGCAGTCTGAGTCTTAGCATTCCAGCTCCACCTTACGAAGAAGCTCAAGGAAGTGCCTTCACCGTGTGGATGCTGTGAATGGCAAAAATAATTAAAATTAAAAAAATGTCCTCTAGAGAGAGGGCAAAATAGGATGGAGGGGTAGGGGTGACTAGGCAGCCCAGAGGTCTATGTCTCTGAGACCAAACACTGGACACCATTTCGGCCAAAGTGATCTCCAAGAAGGTTCTCTTATCCAAGCGCTCGTTCTCTCTCTCTCTCTCTCTCTCTCTCTCTCTCTCTCTCTCTCTCTCTCTTCTCTCTCTCTCTCTCTCTCTCATTGATCACCCCATCAATTCCAGTCTCAGGATTATGGCATTCCCTGGCATGGCTCACCATAACCACATGACTGCTAGTAATGAGAAAGTCATCCCGACATGGGCTCCTCACAAACACTCTGTGGGATCTACATTGTTGTGGGGAGAATGGGCTCAGGGAGGGGGGAAGCAGTCAGGAGGGGGCTTGGTCACTTCCATGATTGTTCTGAAAACAAAAGGACAGTAAACCCCCAAAGAGCAAGGATTTTATTTTTAATAGAATCAGTAATAAATGCCCACTGGGGAAAAATAAGTTTACAGAGAAAGCAAGAGGCAGAGGATGGGGAGTGGACACAGGAGAGGAGGAAGAGGTAGATGACCAACATCAGTGCACACTGCTAGGAAGGGGAGGGGGGAGAAGTAGATGACCCAACATCAGTGCACACCACTAGCATTTTAGCACACATTTATTTATGTTTTGTTTTGTTTGAGGCAGGATCTCATATAGCCCAGGCTGGCCTTAACTTACTATGAAGAAGGAACAACCTTGAACCATTGAGATTCCTACCCCTATCTCCCAAATGCCTTTACAGGCATGAATTACCACTGTCATTTTATGCGATGCTGGGGATTGAACCCAGGGCTTCAGGCATGCGAGACAAGGACTCTACCAACTGAGCTATATCCCCCAGCCCAAGTACGTGTTAATGTTTAGTGCACAAATTACAGATAAGAGTTGACAAACTGGGACCCTCTGGAAAAGACTAGCCATCTACCTGTGTTTTAAATAAAACTTTATTAGAATAGAGCTAGACCAGGTCTGTTTCCATATTGCCTACTGTGTAACAGTGGTGTAGTGGGATGGTTAGGTCCAAGGCCCATGGCCTAAAATATTGATTATTTGTTATCCAGCCCCTTTCAGTCTCTTTATTCTTCCTTCAGAACATCAACATCTTCACATTTAAAGAACCTTGGGGAGTTAGATGACCGATCACTGATAAGTTCTAGAATGTCTCAGCCCCAGAGGAGATGATGAGGGATGTAATGTCTGTTTACTCAGAAGTCTGACCACTGTCTGGCTCCATGTGAAGCACAGAGGACTCCTTCGCCAGCCTCCCCACTGCCACAGAAGACAGGGCTCAGTGTGAAACATCTGCTATAAGACAAAACCTCCCCACCACTGCCGCAGGAGACAGGGCTCGGTGTGAAACAGCTGGTGTCAGACAAGGCTCTCAGACCGCAACTTCAGAGGAGAAAAGATGTCAGGGCTGGCATCATGCAGAGCCTTTCCCTCCAGACAGGGTTACCGAGGGCACCTGGGTTCAAGGTGTCATGTCTGCATTGAGTGAGGCCGGCGGAGGGTACAGGTGTTTGGGTTTATAAATACAGCTGGTAGATAATATCAATAATGTTGTTAGGCTTGTGTCGTTATGAAATGAAGTCTCTCTCAGTAGCCCAGGCTGGTCTGAAACTCACTACATAGTCTAAACTGGCCTCAGACTCCCAGGGACCCTCCCACTGTGTCCTGTGACACAGAGGCATGGTTTGTTCAGTGTACCTCAAAGCAGTGGTTTTTGCTTTTGGGCGAACTGACATGCAAACCTTTGCAGTCTGGCCACTCTTGAGTTAGCTGCATGCGCGTGGGTGATTCTCACCCAGGTTCCTTCTCAGAGCTGGAGTCTGCACAAAGGCATCTGACTTCACTCCAAGCGTTGGGAAGTCAGGCATGTCACTTACCTACCCAACATTGAGTCCCCATGTTCTAGAACAAAGCCTCATGCATCTGTGCTGATTGAACAAACACTGTGTTTTGCAAGTCCAGTTAACCTTCCCGGAGAGTACTGAGTCTCTTGCTCCTGGGGAGAAACAAACAGAGACCAGTTGATAGAATTGAATATTTACAGTAAGAACCTGGGTGGCTGACTTCAAACACCTTTCAAAACCCTTGAAGGACCATGACCCAGAGCATATTTTGGAAAGGGAAAAAGAAACACCCAATGGAAGGAACTTGGGTGGCCAGCCCATCCCTTCACTCGATGGCTGGGCTTCCCTCGCTCTACCTCCAACATATGCTAAACAGATTGCACCTCCAGTGTGCAGCCGAGGGAAGAAGCACTCATCGGGACCTTGCTGAGATGCTGTAAATGATGCTTCTGCCCCGGGTTAGCTACTTGTCTCATTGATGTATGAAACGTCTGGCTAAAGCAACGTAAGGAAGAACGGGTTTGTTTTGTTCCCTGTCCAGTGTGCAGCCCCTCACAGCCAGGAAGGCAGGACGGCTGGAGCTGCAGGCAGCTGTTTGCAGTGCATCCACAGTCAGGAAGCAGAGAGAGATGAATGCTGGTGCTCAGCTCACCTTCTCCTCTTACTTCAGCCCAGGACCCCAGCCTGTGGGATGGTGCCACACATGATCAAAAGTGTCTTCCAACCTCAGTTAATTAGTCTAGATAATCCCTCACAGACACATCCAGAGGTTTGTCTCCTAGGTGACTCTAGGATCTGCCCAGCTGGCAACATTAACCATGACCAATGAGAACCTCAAAGATATCACCTCCTACCATATCCTTTGCATGAGGAAAGTATCTCTGTCCTTCTCTTCTGGAAGGATGGTAGGGGCAGGAGAAAGGTCTGCACTGACATGGGAGCAGATGTCTAAGAAGGAAAGGGACAATGGCCCCTGGTTCCCCTTTTAGATCTGCCTCCTCTTCCCTGGGAGCAGTATGGAGGAAGCTTTGATTACTTCTCTCCAGCAGCATGGAAAAGGGAAATCACTTCTCAGCCTTGCTTATCTTTCAGCCAAAATCTTAGCTGCAAAGTGAAGTTCTGAAACTAGGGTCTTATTAAACACAACTCTTCCATTAAGCCCAGATGTTGACCCACTTTGTCACCTAAAAGAACTTACAATTAGCATGGGAGTCTAAATAGAACATTCATGGATTGAGATCTTAATTCCTGAATTCCTATAATATTTGCAACAACTGAAAAAAAAAAAAAACACTCATTTCAGCGAACATTAGGCTTGGAAAGTGGGTTCTGTGGAGGATGCAAGGGAATCAGGAAGGCTTCTACTTTGTCATCAGGTGACAACCATGTGGAAGAGCCCATTTGTTTTAAGAGAAACCTGCATTAGAAAATGAAAGGTTGAGCCGGGCAGTGGTGGCACATGCCTTTAATCCAGCACTCGGGAGGCAGAGGATCTCTGTGAGTTCGAGGCCATCCTGGTCTCCAAAGCAAGTTCTAGGAAAGGCGCAAAGCTACACAGAGAAACCCTGTCTCGAAAAAAACCAAAAAAAAAAAAAAACCAAAAAAAAAGAATAGAAAATGAAAGATTGTACCTGGGACAACTTTGTCACAGCGGGGCAAGCTGCAGAAGATAAGACAGGGCACTGCTGCTGACTCTAGTCTTTCCCAGCAGGCAGCAGGTTGTTTGAAAGCCTGAAGCCCAGGGAGGCAACAGGCAAACATAAACTCCGCAAAATGTGTGATAAATCAGATCTGGTCAGCATTTGATTTGCATTATGGTATTCTATCAGACCTAGCATGCTGCTACTTTCGAGATGTGCCCTTATTTAACACCCTCAGTGCTAACACCAACAGCCCACAGTGCTTCCTGTTTGTCATCAGACACCATGCACGGGAGGAGGCCTCGAGGTACACCATGGAGCTGGTGGGTTCCAAGGTGGGGCCTTCGCAGACCCATGTTTCCCCATCCCTTGCTCTTCCATCGGCCTTCACGCTGATGCCTGCTCCTCCTGTTTGTCATGCATGTGGTAGTGTGATGGCAGATGTACCTTTGTTCCTCATATCTACTTTGCAAAAGGAAGAAAAGTGTCATCAGTCAGGATTATGGAAAAGAACAGAACCAAGCCTGGGGAGAGGGCTTAGTTAGTCAACTGTCTTCCTTGCAAGGTCAAGCACTAGAGCTTGGTCTTCAGAAGCCACAGAAAACTATAAGCTGCACCTTGCTGCATGCACTTGTAACCTCCGTACTGGGGACACAGACACAGGAAGGCAGCATGCTGAGGTACACTGACCACTCAGCCTAACCTAATGATCAAGCTTTGAGACAGGGACAGCCTACCTCAAGACAAGACAAGGTAGGTGGCCAAGGACATCCAAGGTTGTCCTCTGTCTTCCACACGCATACACACATAAGTGTACATGTACACACACACATATGCACTCAAGGAAGGAGGGAATAGAGAGGAAGGGAAAGGAAGAAGGACAGAAAGAGGGCGAGAGGAAGGGAGAGAAGGGATGAGAAAAGAAGTGGGCTTTGTAGGTCTGTCTGTCTGTCTCATTTCTAAAGGAGGGGGGAAGTACTTATGTGTACACATTTTGGTTGCAGCCAAACAAACCTGAAATCTGTAGATCAGGCCAGCATCCCAGAAACTCAGGGACAGGAGCTGAAGTTCACATCTCCAGGGAGAATTTCTTTTTCCTTAAGAGACGCCTCAATTTTGTCTTAGGGCCCTCAGCTGATTGGGCAAGGCCCACCCACCTGGTGGAGGATGATCTCCCTTCCTTTAAAGTCAATTACTTTCCTCATGCCTTTAGGACACCTTTCCCACCACATATGGGTGGGTCACTGCTTGCTGCATGATGGTACAATCACACAGCCATTGCAGGAAAAAGAAGAACAGAAGAGAGCTTCCAGCCAGGGTTTGCTCATCAGGGAAGGATCCATTCCCCAAGTTTTGTTGGAGGAAACAGGGTCACATGACCACCCTAGCAGCAAAGGAGGCAGGAAGGAAGGTGTTAAGTTTTCTGGCATCTATAGGGCGGGTCTAAGCTCAGCTGTGACTGGCATTCAGCGGGCAGCTTGAGCTTCTTCCCTGGGCTGTTTATTTACTGGGCATTTAATGAGTGCGAGAGGCTGAATAGTGCGTGCTGCTCGGGTTAGAGTCCTGTTACTCATTACCGAGGATAATTAAGTGACATTGGCTCCCAATATGGAAAACTCACCCTTCCGTGCTCAGCAGCTGAAACGGCCTTGTGATTATTGCAGTGCTGTGGGATTCGGTCTTTTAACATTTAAGCTAAGAAGTAAATTCAGGGGCTGGAGAGGTGACTCCATGCCTAAGAGCATTTCCTGTGCAGTCCAGAAGACCAGAATTCTGATCCCAACACCCACTTAACAAGACAAGCATCCCACCCACACTTGTAACCCTGACTCCAAGGTGGGCAGAGACAGGAGGATCGCTAGGGATTCTCCCTAGGCAAAAGTAAACACAAGCCTCAGGGGAGACTCTGCCTCAGAGGAATATACAGCAAGTGATAGAGGACACCAGAGGCCCTCTTCTGACCTCAACACACATGTGCAAGAGCGCACAGGTGCGCCACACACACACACACACACACACACACACACACATACACACGCACACACCCGCCGCCTCCGTGATGATATGTCACTGTGACCAAATGCTTGACAGAATTGTTTATGGTAGTATATCCATTACTTTCTTTTTTTTCTTTTTCTTTTTCTTTTCTTTTCTTTTTTTTTTTTTTTTTTCATTTTTTCGAGACAGGGTTCTCTGTGTAGCTTTGCGCCTTTCCTGGATCTCGCTCTGTAGACCAGGCTGGCCTCAAATTCGCAAAGATCCTCCTGCCCCTGCCTCCCAAGTGCTGGGATTAAAGGCGTGCACCACCACCGCCCAGCTCATTACTTTCTGATGCTGTGATAAAACACTCTAACCAGAAGCAACTTAAGAGAGTTAATTTGGGCTTAAAGTCCCGGAGGTCTAGATGTCAATAATGATGGGGAAGTGTGGTAGCTGGATCCTGCAGCTGAGAGAGACACCTCAACCAGATAAAGGAAGCCTCAAGGCAGAGAACAAACAGGAAGTGGGGAAAGGCCATAAATCCTCAAAGCCCACCCCCTGTGATATACTTCCTCCACCAAGGTACCATGTTCTAGAAGTTCCATACCCTCCCCAAAATAGCACCACCAACTGCAGACCAACTGTTCAAATACCTGAGCCCATTAGGGACATTCCTCATTCAAACCACCACACCTGGGAGCCTGTATTTCCCACAAACTGGCAGATGCATCCGTACCTGGGGTAGGGAGGATAGAGACCACCTCTGATATCATCGCTTTCATTTCTCTCTGGCTCAGATAGAACAACCTGCCCTGTGGCCACAGGAGGAAGAAGTCCAAGTCCTCAGTTCTTCCATTCCAGCTACCCTCGGGGAGAGGGAACTCTCCACACTGAGCAATCCCAGGCGCCATCAGCAATCATCCTGTTTGACCAGTTGGCAATTCCAACCTGCCAGGCAGGGTTTGAAAAAGAAAAAAAAAAAAAAAGTAATTAGCCCAGGTGAGGCTCATTAGAGCCAGTCTGGAATTCTGCCAGCCATACCAGTCGCTTTGTGCCAACCGTTGATTTTAATATCAATGGTGGTGCTGACAAGGACCAGGCAGGCTGGGAGGGAGTGTCATACCAGCCAGCCCTCTCCCCCTCCCCTTCCACAGGCTCTCACTGTGAGGTGAAGCAGTCTGCTCCATCAAATCAGAGCTGGCTCCCGAGTCACTCTTCCGGGTCCCCCTTCTCTAACAGGCTGGGCCCCAGGTGATCTTAAAAAATTAAATGAAGCTCAGAAAATGAGACACAGAGGAGAGCCAGGAATTAATAGCCCATCCCTGGCGACAGCAGAACTCCTGACTGTATGTCCCTTGTCAATTTCCTTGGAATTCCTTTGGGCTTTTGGAACTAGCAAAGATTCAGTCTGAGATCTCACAGCTCTGGAGTGTTTCCACCATAAGGTCCCAGTGTCCCAGTATGGCCTTGTTCTCACACAAAATTTAAAATGGGCCACAACACTAACTTTTCTTCCCATGAATCGAGATATTTATGTGGATGCAGTACTTTCAAAGTAAGTCTGTAGACTGGCCTCTGCATATTGCAAAGGCACCAGCTAAAAATTCTCACTACTGGGGTGGTATGGAGGCACATGCCTTTAATCCCAAAAGAGACAGGTGGGTCTCTGTGAATTCGTGGACAGCCTGGTCTGCACAGGGAGTTTTTAGGCAAGCCAGGGCTATGCAATAAGATGGTGTGTGTGTGTGTGTGTGTGTGTGTGTGTGTGTGTGTGTGTGTGTGAGAGAGAGAGAGAGAGAGAGAGAGAGATCACCCTCACCATCATTATCACCACCAATCAATATTATCATCACTGCCGATATCTTTGTCTCCATTATCAATGCCAGGTACTGATGACTTTGCATCGTTAGGCACCAGGTTTTGCATTCTATAGTATTCTCTCAATGAATACAAGTGCCGAGGAATGCCATTCCTATGATACTGCAGAAAAAAAACAGGCTTAGTGAGCCAATATCCACTTGGCTGAGACCAAATTCATTCTTGAAGAATAAATGCACATCTCTTGAAGAATTTGAAGACAGAGTTATTGCCTTAAAACTCTAACTAAAAATCAAGAGTTGTCATTGATTAATTTTTTTATAGCAGAGTGTGAAACAAAATAGAGAAAAGGAAAGAGAAGGGGCTGAATCAGGCAAAGGCACTAAATAATACTTCTGTGGTGCATGCATGAGAAAAAAAGTGTGACCATGATACTGTATTGACCTTAAGCATGAAAAAAGATGAATTCCAGTTGGCTACCTTACAATAGATGTGTCTGCACTCTTCAGAGGAAAGGGGGTCCTGTTTCAGAAAAGTTAAACATAAAATTTGTAACTTCTGCTTTCTCATTTGTTCCTTTAAAAAAAAAAAGTGGAATGGGCACCATAGTAAAATCTCACTACCTGTTCTGCATTTGCTGTACTTAAAAATACAGAGAGAGAGAGAGAGAGAGAGAGAGAGAGAGAGATCAGTTGCAATAGGCTGTCATCAAAGTGACAATTGTGTATGAGAAAAAGAGAAAGAATATGCCATTTAGGTGTGAGCAACAAATACTAACTCTGGAGAGTTTTGACAAGTCCAGGACCTCACGAGTGCATAGAGCGCAGCTCCTGCAGGTGGAGGGGAGACCGAAGTAAGTAAGGAACACATTCTGCGGGAAGCCAGGTCTCATTTGGACTTGAGGTAGAAGAATCCAACATACGTGTGTGCTCTGTGGGTGTGAAGACATGAGAAGCAGTGGACAGAGGCCGGGGCTTCTCCTGCAGAGACACACAGCATGTCCCAGAGAAAAGAACACGGTAGAGATTTCCTTCGTGAGGCGCCACTAAAACCTCCCTGAAGAACTAAGGTGCTCTGGAATGCTGATTGCCCCCCAGTGACTCGTGGTGGGAGGGAGGAAAGGAATTACCTGAGGAAGCAAGGTCAGTCATAACCCACCCAGAGCACCCCCTGTGCATCCCCTGGTGTAGGAAGCCCTGATAATGGAACATCTCTCAGAGGATCAGGGCTGCTCCGGTTCACTGTCTTCTATGCTGAGCGCCTAAGCAGTGATCAGGCTGCCTCACTAGAAGTCACAGCTTCTTGGTAACCATGACTCAGAGCAACTGCAAAAGAATTCACCAAATGAGAGTTTGCTGGGTGTGCATTTAGAAATCGGATCTCCCTCCCACTCCCCATTATGTTGATTATATCTTTCATCCCCAAGACTGGGGCCAAGAGCCCCTTCCCTGCCCCTCCTCCCCTCCCTCTGTAATCCTCACCCCTCATTTCACTCCTCTCCTGATCCTCAGCATCCCGCCACCCCTAAGGCAGTGGCAGGATTCCAAGGAGTTCATTAAATGCCTGCCACCTCCCCGTTGCCCATCGGGCATTCCCAGCAGCACCCCCCTGGGGGGGGGAGCATGGCAGTCCAAGAGCAAGACAGGCACTCAGAAGGGAGTGGTCTGCTCTGAGGACAGGGACCCTCCCTCCCTCTTTGCACAAATGAGAGGAGCCAGCAAACAGTTAATGGTTTAATCCTTTACAGAAAAAGTCAAGGCAGACTCGTGATTCTTGATGGTAATGAAGGTGTCACACATTGTCTAGAGAAAGTTGTGCCTGGCAATCTTCCCTTTTTCGGATGCCTACCCCAGTGACATTTCATCTCACATCCACCTTAATGAAATGCATAATTAACATATTCTAATTGTGCTGAGCGCTGCGATGATTTTGACAGAACTCACTTTCCATGTCTAATTTGATGCTAATTTAATCTGTTCCTCTCCCGCTGACATGACCTTTCTTGATTGAGTTTCACTGAGGAAATTTTTTGATGGATTGATTTATCAGCAGTGCGGAGACAACAAAGGCTCGGGGTGCATGACAGAAAATAGGAAGGGACCGGCCCTCAAAGCCAGTGCGCTCTGAACTTGCTGGCTAGAATGTCCTCTTCCCAGAGACAGCTTGTCTGATCTACTGATGGAATTTGAGCAATGTGACATCCGTGGGTGGGTTTGATCTTCCGATAAAGACAGTAAATATCGTATTGTGGCTGTAGAGCTTTGCACGGAAAACCTCTGCAGCAATTCCAAGGAAGCCCAGGCACCCCTGACGCAGATTCGTCTGTGGATTCGTCTCTACCTGCCTTGATTCCTGGACAGAATGCTGCGTGGGGTGCATGCATTCAACCCATGGGGGAGGCAGGAAGGCGGTGTCCATTTTAAACTATGATGAAGAAAAGGTGCTTCCACGTCGGCACGGGGCATGGTTCTCTGCTTTTGCTAAAACTCAATCTTCGTAAATATTGTGGTTTTTCCTGCAGAGTTTCCCACATCCCATTACAGTGTCTCCAGAAAGATCTTTGTTCATTTCCAGGTCTGAGTCATGCAGGTGTTCAGGATACAGAGTGAGAGTTGTGGATGTTCTCAGTTCTCAGTCAACTGGCTGAAAAGAACATTAGTCTTTCTCAGGCTGCAGAGTCCTCTGAAGTCAAAGCCAGAACCTCAGTTCCAGAAGACTCACAGAGAACAAGCCCTCTGCCTATGCACTGTAAAAAAAAAAAAAAAAAAAAAAAAAAAAAAAAAAAAAAAAAAAAAAAAAAAAGAAAAAAAGAAAAAAAAACTGGCTGGCTTTCAGCAGATTTCAAGGCTGGGATCTGCATGGTTAGATCAGGGTGTCTCTGCTGTCCCATTGAGGTAATTTCAGGTCAGGGCACTTTTTGTTGGGGAATGAGAGAGTTCTACCCAGCTTCTACCCACTAGAAGTTGGTGGCAAGCTCCCTTCCAGAGTCATGTCAGCTGAAACTGTCTACAGAACTTGCTATATATCTCCCTAGGGGCAAAAGAACCCACCTCCAACTGAATACCACTGGCACATAAGAGGACATCATAATGTCACAGCCCCATCCGCACTCCATGGCCCCTCCCTCTTCTCAATGCCCCATGTCCCCTCACAGCCAGTCTTTGCCTGTCTAGTAGCAACCAGAATCCTACCCATCCGATTCCCCAGCTCCTCCTCTGTCAGAGCACAGACGAATACACTGTAGGAAATATTGATTTATCTATACTCTGTCTCTAGTCATTAACCTATATGCCCCATAAGATTAGGACCTTGTCAACCCCTTCACTGTTTCTGTTTTGTTTTATTTAATTAGGGTAAAACACACATGATATAAAATTCGTCTTTTGGGTTACATTTTTAAGTGTGTGTGTGTGTGTGTGTGTGTGTGTGTGTGTGTAAGTGTAAGTGTAAGTGTAAGTGTATGTAAGTATGTGTGTAAATGCAGGTGCCCTCAGAAACCAGAAGAAGATGGTGGATCTCCTGGAACTGTAGTTACAGGCAGTTGTGAGTTGCCCAGTATGTGTGCTGAGACCCTAACTCAAGTCCTTTGCCACAGCAGTATGTGCTCTTAACCACCGAGACGAGAATTATATTTTAGCCATTGTGAAATGTCTACCATCTCATTCCAGAACATTCCCCTCATCCCTAAAGGAAACCACGCATGCACTAATTTCTCCCATTTCATCTACTCTCTGTGACTGTGAATCTGCCCATTCAGGACACTTCATATATGTGGAGTCATTCATATAAATCGAGTGGCTTTAGGGGAGGGTCTGTCCAGTGACTTCCTGAAACGTTTAATATGGATTTACCATACAACTCAGCAATTCCACCCCAAGGTATTTGTCAAAAAGAATTGAAAACAGAAACTCTAAAAAAATATTTTTTAAAGAATTTAAAATTTAAAACTCCTCGTACAGGAATATTCATAGATGCGCTCGTCACTGCAGCCAAATGGTACCCACCTGCTGATGG
The DNA here is from genome assembly GCF_004664715.2 of Peromyscus leucopus. Lineage (NCBI taxonomy): Eukaryota > Metazoa > Chordata > Mammalia > Rodentia > Cricetidae > Peromyscus > Peromyscus leucopus. The sequence goes on from NC_051063.1 coordinate 1,807,956, forward strand.
AGGCGAAACAAATGTGCAGTGTCCCTAAAAGGAAGTGGGGTGCTGACGCGTGCAGTGCCACAGGGAACCTGGGCTGTCTTTTCTTCCTCGTGTCTTCATCTGCAAAAGCAATACCAGGCACATAGTAGGTGTCCTGTAAATATAGACTGAACACATGAAAGGTACAAAAAATACTACAGGGAAATGAGACTAGGCCAAATCGTAGCTAAGTAAAAGCAGCCAGGAATGCTGCATTGAGTGTGTTCCTTCGAGTTTATAAAGTGGGAACAAAGGAAGGGAGGAAGGGAGGAAAAATGAAAGGGAGGGAGGGAGGGAGGGAAGGAGGAAGGGGAGGGAGAAAAGGGAAGGAAGGAAGAAAGGGGGAAGGAGAGAGGGGAAGGGAGGAGGGAAGAAGGGAAGAAGACTTTTAAAAACAAAGAAGCTAAACTGATATTGACTTGCACTTTTTCCTTTTTGTAAAACAGTTGAGTGAGAGTGTAGAGCAGTTTCACAAAGGCACTAAACTTGGGTGCTGTGTTGTTTCTGTGATGATCGGCCTCATCATGCCCAGTTCTTTTTGTTTTTAAGCAGTTGTGCTCAAGGTGCCCACAGTAATAGATGTTTTTCTTCAAAGCAGTCCCCCTGGGAAGATGAAATATTCATTCCAATGGTTGCTGCTACTGCAAAGATTTTTTGCAAAACGTCTTCAGGAGTTGCTGTATGAGCCCCACAAGGCTAGCAAGCTAACGAGATTATAATCATTATAATCACACTTGATCATACATCAAAAGCAGTTTAACTCAACGAAATGACCTGGCCTACTTCGATAGCCTTTCCGTTAACTGGCATCTGGCTTTGCTCTTGGGCTAAGTTGCTCTGTGAATCCCAGCTGGGCCAAGTACCTGTGTGTATGGCACAGCAGTCAGCAAAAGAGCATGGCTCAGGGGCCAACCTCCTTGGGTTTGAGTTCCAGCTCTGCCACTAACTGTGAGATTAGGCCTCAGTTTCCCCATCTGTAAAAGTATATGATGATCAGCCTACCTCAAGAATTCTCTTGGGGATTAAGTTAGTTAATACCTGTATATACCAAGCCATGCCCAAGCCATGCTGAGGTCCTTTAGGCATCAGTTTTTATTATAAAAGATAGGAATGAGCCAATTTAGTATTGTGTGGTTTCTGAAGGTCTGAAAAGGGGTTACTTAAAAAATAATTTATGTTAAGAAATCAGGGTTGGGCATTTAGCTCAGTGGTAGAGTGCTTGCCTAGCAAGCTCAAGGCCCTGGGTTCGGTCCTCAGCTCCAGAAAAAAAAATCAAGTATGGGACTGAAGAAATGGTTGGTTCTGTGGTTAACAGCCCTGTTCTTCCGGGGACGAGAGTTCAGTTCCTAGCACCTCCATTAGGTGCCACACAACCTGTAGATCCAGGGGGCTCTGATGCTCTCTTCTGACCTCTAAAGATACCTGCATTCACGTGCGCACGCGCGCGCGTTTACACACACACACACACACACACACACACACACACACACACACACACAGAATTGACCAGCATTATTTGACTCATCACCTTTTCCTTGAATTCCTCCAACCTCTTCTGTCATTGACTAATGACACATACCTCCCTGTCTTCCTATGACATGGGACTCAGTCTGACTCGAAGAGATGCTCCCTAACCAAATCTTTGTTATTATAATTGTTGTTTTGTTGAATTTTTATTTTGATTTACTTATTGTCTATGTGTGCCGTGGCATACATGTGGACATTTATTGCATATGTTCACGCACACATGTGTTTGTGTGTTGTGTCATACATGTGAACAACCTGGTAAGAGTCAGCTCTCCCATTCCACCATGTGGGTCCCAGAGATTGAACTCAGGTCATCAGGCTTGGCAACACGCCTCTTCACCCGCTGAGCTCATCTCTCTGGCCCTGGAATAGCTCAGTTTTGATAAGCCAGTATCCAAGGAACACAGCTGTTGTGGAATGACTTATTCAGAGGCTCCAGCCATAATTTTTGGCCTCTGAATATTTCTGGGTGTGATTTTGTTTTCATTTGTCATTCTAAAATGAAAATGTAACATTTCAATTACAACCCACGGGAGAGAAGCAAAGGGGCGATTTGCATTTGATCCACAAATTGGACAAGAATAATTTTGTCAACTTCCAATCTGCCAATACTCAAACTTTTGAAATAAAAGCAAACTACTCATTAATTCACTGGGTTTTTTTTTCTTTATTGAGTGAAAGTATTTTTTCCTGTTAATGGTGTTTTTCTTTTTATTTAAACCTTTTTTGAGAATTTCATTCATAAGTGCTGTATTTACATCATTTTTACCCCTCCCTTCAGCTTTTCCTATGTCACCCCAACTCCCTCTCAAATTAATGACCTCTTATTATTATTCTTAGATATAGAAAATGTATGTGTAGTGTGTAGTGTGTAGTGTGTAGTGTGTGTGTGTGTGTGTGTGTGTGTGTGTGTCTCCCTACTGAGTCCATTTTGTGTTGCTCATATGTGTATGTTTTCAGGGCTGACCTCTTGGGACTGTACAACCTATCAGGGGGCTCATCCCTGGAGAAGACTGGTTCTCCCTCTCTCAGCAGCCATGATTGCCTGTAGCTCTTCATCTAGGGTGGGGCTCATGGATGGCTCCCCCATCCATGCTGGCAGGTAGACTGGTGATGTCATTATGCAGGTAAATTATGTTTTTAACCCAGAATCTCTTATTAAAAGGTGAAATGTGGCATTTCTTATGAAAGCCAAATAAATGGCAAGCTTCAACAAGCCCTGAAAAGGTGGTATGACAAACACACACCTCCATGTCAGCATTGCTGAGACTGAGGTAGAAGGGTCTCAAGTGTGGGGCCAGCCTGAACTAACTACACAACTCATTGCTGCCTCAGAAGGACAACAAGTTTGAGAAAATAACACAGTACTGTGACTTACAGACTTCATGAGAGAGGGGAAGTGAAGGAGATGAAAGTCCGTCAGGAGGTTTTTGGTGTCTTGCAAACAGGATTTTAATGAGACCTTCAGTATGCCAGGGCAGTGTTTATAAGTATTAATGGGTTCTATTTCAAAGACGTATCACTCTGGATCACATATAAAGTTAACTCAATCATCATTCCAAAATTCCAAAGACTATCAGTGGTTGGCAGAATTCTAATGCCTGTCTCCCAAACTTCCTATTCAATGTGTATTCAATCAAACACTAATCTTGTGCAGAGGCCATGAACTCCAGATTAGTGCACCTTAAACACAGACATGCCCCCTCTCTGGCCCTCTCTTTAAAAGCAGGGCTTATTCTCCAACTGGAAGCAAAGGAAGTTAGAGAGGTGACTCAGGGGTAGAGAGCACCTGCTGTTCTTCCAGAGGACATGAGCTTGATTCCCGGCACCCACACTAGATGGCTCACAACCGTCTGTAACTGCTGCTTCAAAAAGAGAATCCAATGCCCTCTTTGGCCTCCCTGAGCATTGCACTCATGTGTGCATACACTCACACAGATGCATATGTAGATGGATTCAAATAAATGCTCTTGAGTTAAAAATAAATTCTAAAAATGTTGAAAAGAGGCAGAGAAATAATGCCCCACATGGAGCCAAAAGAAGAAGAAGACTGCAGCCAGAGAGATGGGAATTCAAATTCCCTACTTGGTACTTCTGAAACTTTTTACAGTGTTCCCAACACCCTGTGCCTCTGTTCCCTACTTTGTGCCAATAATTCCTCCCTAAATTCATTAGGAGAAATTAAGAGAGGACAGTGTATATAAAGTGCTGAGTACCAACACATCCAATGAGCACGATGAAAAACAGGTAGTGTGTTCTTTTATGGTTTAGCTTTATTTTCTACATGGCATTGTGTGCATGCATGTGCACGTAAGTGTACGTGTCCAGAGAGGCCAGAAGACATCATCATCTGAAGCCTGAGCTAGCTGCACAACTGCCCAGTGTGGGTGCTGGAAACCAAATTCAGTTCCTCTTTGAGAACAGCAAGTATTCTTAAACACCTAAAAGTAAAACTCCCCACCACTGAACTATTACATTTTTTTAATTATTTCACTTAAAATGTCCTTCAGTGGCCAGCTTGCGGCCAGCTCACTGCCCATCTGTGTTACTTTGGGGCCCCTCCCCTGAACTCTTCTTTCTTTTTCCCAGGGGAGCACACAGCTGGCCGGTTCTCTAAGTTTCCAAAAACCAAAACCCTTTAACGCCACGCCACTCTGAAAAACTTCAAAATATGTGTCCTACTTTCACACAGTCCCACTGGGGAACTGGACATGGTCCTAAGAACTCATTTAGGCCAAACTGATGCTGGCCAACCAAGGCTTTGCTTCACACATGTGCACTCCAGCAGCTTTTGGTGCCCAACCGTGAAGACAGGGGTGAGGATCTTAGGCATCAACTTCAGGGCTGGTAGTAGGATAATTGGAGGGTAAAAACTTTCTGATGCTAATGAAAATTATTCCAGGGGCTGAAGCCTCCAACGTGTCTGCTGAATAACATCCGTCACCTCTCTCTCTCTCTCTCTCTCTCTCTCTCTCTCTCTCTCTCTCTCTCTCTCTGCTCTATGGCAGCACACTGATCTCTCTCTTCTCGCTTGGCAACCCTGGGAAGATTTCTCAGCTTCCTCGGCTTTCTTATGGGTAACTTGGACAACTCAGAAAAATGAGAGTAATACATGTCCGTACAGAAAAGAGTAGAGAACAAAAAAGTCAAAATAGGAGCAGATAAAGAAATCTTCAGTATTTCACGATCAGTAGAAAATGATGGTTCAGGAATGTTGGCAAAGATCAGGCCTAGGGCTGGTAAATCGGGGTAGAAGGGAGCCTTGGAGCGACCTCCCAAGCTGTGCTGTTCTGCATAGCAAGTGTCCTATGACAAGACCGTGGGCTTAGTGACTCCTTCAGGGTTAGGGTTAGGATTGAGTGCCGGGCACAGCCATCCAGTACTGTCTTGGTATATAACTACCCACCATCAGCAATTTGGCTGATAGGTATTTATCATGCATTTCTATGTATGTTATGTCATAGGAAAAGTTTTTTCTGAACTGGAAGTGGTGGCACATTCCTTTAATCCCAGCACTCAGAAGGCAGGCAGGTGGAATTCTGTGAGTCTGAGGCCAGTCTTATCTGCATAGGGAGTTTCAGGGCAGCCAGGGCTGCATAGTGAGACCCTATCTCAAAAAGACAAAAAAACAACAACAAAATGCAACAATTAATCATGCCTACCACTACTCTGTTCCTGTTGAGATAAAACATTCTGACAAAAGGCACTTAAAGGAGAAGGGGTTTATTGGGGCCGCAGTTCAAGGGTGCAGACCATCATGATGGGGAAGGAAGTGAAGCAGCTGGTCACGTGATATCCGTAATCAGAAAGCAAAGACATACAAACCACTATTTGGTTCTCTTTCTCCACTTTATATAGTTCGGGATCCCAGCCAGGAAACAGTGCTGCCCTCAGTGTGTAGGTCTTCCCACCTCAATTAAGAAAATCAGAAGGATCCGCACAGGCGTGCCCAGAACCCTTCTCCCGGATGACTCGAGTCTCGGTCAAACTGACAGTTAATACTAACCCTCACACGTGCACATTGCATGGCAAGTTTCTGTGCTCAGCCTCATTGTGGACACCTTTCCCACTAAATATCCTCCACCGCTTCTGAGAGGCATCACAGAAACATTCCACGGAACGTCTGACTGTGTCACGCATGATGCCATTGCCCTGTGGCTGCATAGTTAGATGGTTTCCACCTTTGGTTCTAGTCAGCAGCACAGAACTAAAGTTTGCAACTAAAGTCTTTTCATCTTTCTACACCTGGTTCCTCGGTTGAAATTTCCACACATAAAGCTTCCAAGTCGACGGGCTGCATATCTGAAGACTGCTGAATCAGGTGTGTTCAGCTCCATTGCAGAATCATCACCCAGTCAAAACAAAGGCATGAGTAATCAACTCAGAACAAAGGGAAGTGCTAAGCTCCTAACGAAGCACCAGTCATTCTTGGTAGAATTATTTTAATATAGAAAGATAGAAGGAAGGCAACAAGATGACCATGTTGGCCCAGGGCTAAGGCACTTCCTGGCCTGTGGGTTTTTCCATGCTCAAGTAAGGACAGTCCCAGGCAAACTACAATATCTGGTTTCCATCTCTAAGATGACTACGGTTAGCTGGCCACACCGGCAGAACTTGCATGTGCTCATAAACGCAGGGAAGGCGCAAGCCATCCTGAGCACCATTGCTAGACCCAAGGTCACCACAAGTGTAACCACCTTGTTGGAACTAGCAGGGTAAAACGTCAGGGTTTCTACTGCTGTGATGAACACCATGACCAAAGGCAAGCTGGGCACAAAGGGGTTTATTTGGCTTACCCTTCCGCATTGTAACCCATCATTGAAGAAAAGCAGGCCAGGATCCTGGAGGCAGGAGCTGATGCAGGGACCATGGAGGGGAGCTGCTTACTGGCTTGCTCAGCCTGCTTTCTTGTAGAACCCAGGACCACCAGCTCAGAGATGGCACCACCCTCGATGAGCTGGGCCCTCCTCCATCAATTACTAATTAAGAAAATACCCTACAGGCCTGCCTATAGTCCAATCTTCCTGAGGCATTTTCTCAATGGAGGCTCCCTCCTCTCCAGTGACTCTAGGCGGTGTCGAGTTGACATAAACTAGCCAGGACAACAAGGAAGTGATTAGGTCCATAGCTGTGTTTGAGAACTTTGAAACGGAAGGACAAAATAAAGGTTAAAGAATGTCAAAATAAGGACATCAAGGGCTGGCGAGATGGCTCAGCGGAGAAAGCGCTTGTGTATGAGCACAACGGCCTGAGTTTGGGTCCCTAGAGTGCACATAAAAGCCAGGCTTGCCAGGTGTGGTGGCACACATCTTTAGTCAAAGCACTTGGAGGGTGGAGACAGGTGAATCTCTGTGAGTCTGGGGCCAGCCTGGTCTATATGGAGTTTCGGGGCAGCCTGGGATACACAGAAAAACCCTGTCTTGGGGGAGCAGAGTTGGGGCAGGGCGGGGGGGGGGGGAGCGCCAGGCTTGGCAATGCAAACCAGTTGACCTGGTTCTGGCAGGGCAGAGACAGGCAGATCCTAGGGCCTTGGTGGCTAGCCGGTCTAGCCCAGGCAGCAAGTTTCAGCCTCAGCAAGAGGCCCTATCTCTAAATAAATATATAAACAAGGTGAAAAGTGATCAAGGAAGGATATCCCACATCAATTTCTGACCTTCCCATGTGCCTTCATGGGCTAGCACCCATGCACACAATACATATCACACACACACACACACACGCACACGCACACGCACACGCACACGCACACACACACACAAATGACAGAGTAGAAGACAAAGGCTGGATAAAACTAAGCTCTCAGGAGACCTGTGACAGTCTCGAGGACATCCTAAGGTGCCATGCTTTCTTACTGGTTTCAGTTGGATCTGTCTGTCTGAGGTCAACTAGTCTATAGTCTAGTTTCAACTATTTTCTCTTAGGATGTTTTCTTTATAACTTCAGGAATTCTAAGTGGGATAAGTGAATGAGTCACCATTTCAGCTTGTAGAATATCAATATGATATTCCACACATTCTTAATTCAAGAAAATGAGAAAATGTACTTTAGCATTCAAGCATAAATACCACACACACACACACACACACACACACACACACACACTGGATCCATGTGGCTGGCCCATTGTACGTATCAAACTCATGTAACACGAACTGCTAAATGGACTTTTAATTTAAAAAAAAAAACAAAAAAAAACGGAGCCTGATATTGGGGTAAATGCTGAAAGACCTGAGAGACAAAGGAACAAGCCACTGCTCACCTCGACAACTCCACAAACCCCTGACTGAATGTCTCTGAGTCCTCAGCCAAAGATCTCCAGCCAAAAAAGCCCCTACCTGAAAGGGACGCTTCTGCCTAAAAGCCTTGCATTCCTGTCTCCTCGTGCCTTACATACTTTTCTCTGCCCAGCCATCACTTCCTGGGATTAATGGTGTGTGTGCTTCCCAGTACTGGGATTAAAGGCGTGTGCCACCACTGCCTGGCTCTTTTTTCTCTCCTAGACTGAGTCAGTCTCATGTAGTCCAGGGTGGCTTTGAACTCACAGAGATCCAGATGGATCTCTGCCTCCCGAGTGCTAGGATTAAAGGTGTGTGCCACCACTGCCAGGCATCTATGTTTAATCTAGTGGCTTTTTCTTTTCTCTGATCTTCAGCTAAAGTTTATTAGGGTACACAATATATCACCACAGACTCAAAATACCATAGTTTTATTTAAATTATTTAAAATGTAAGACCTAGTTTTATCCTTTTAACTAAAGGACCACCCTGAAACAAGAGACAAAGGCTCCGGGCAGATGTCATTAACTTGAGGGAGACCCGGACAAAGGAAAGAATCCAGTGCCACCGACGTTCCATTGTATGACACATGACTAGTTTTCAGCTGTTTTTGCTTTGTATGTGGTATTCACACCCTTCTGACACGTTCCCCCAAGATTACACTGCTCTTCATGACCTTGCATTTAAGGGTGGCCTGTAACAGAGATGTTGCCTTACACAGGAGCTCCCCAAGTGTTGATTGGAAGACAGAATGAAGAGTAAAGTGTAATTTACTCACCGTGTGGATTCTATCCCTACTTTCCCCTGAAGATGTGTTCATTGATTCATTCACTTACCAGTTACTTTCCACATTCAAAATCAGGATGGACCAGTGATCAAAATGGTCCCTGATTCTGTCTACAGAGCTTGAGCTGTTATTGGAGGGCTAGAGAATTGGAGAGATTGATTCTTTAGAAACTTATTTTTATATTTGTATGTCTGTAGCAGGAATCTTAAAAGTACTTATTAATAAAATCAAACCTGAGACCAGTTATTGGGGTGAATACTGGAAGGTCAGAGAGACAGAATAAGCCACAGCTATCTCACCTTGCCAATTCCTTAGCTGGTCCTGTTTCCTCAGACTGGAGGCCTCTGAGTCCTCATCCAGAATGGGTCTCAGCTGAACTGTGTTGCTCCAAAGCCTGAATGCTTATCCAGCCAAATGCTTAACCAGCCAAAATCCTCTAGTTTCTGGTCCTCACGCCTTATATATCTTTCTACTTTCTACCACCACACCCTGGGATTAAAGGCTGGCTTTCTGGGATTAAAGGTGTGTGTCACCATGCTTGGCTATTTCCAATGTGGCCTTGAACTCACAGAGATCCAGAGGGATTTCTATCTCTGGAATGCTAGGATTAAAGGCGTGTGCTATCACTGACTAACTAGTGGCTTGTCTGTTCTCTGACCCCAGGTAAGTTTATTAAGGTACACAATATTTTGGTGAACACAATACCACCACATATGTCTGTGGGTGGGATGAGGAGACAGGTATGTGCATGTGAGAGTAGTTGCCTTTGGAGGTCAGAAAAGAGCATCCAATGCCCTGGAGCTGGAGATAGAGATGAACATGAATCCTTCCTGCTCCTGGAGTTGGGTGCCAGAGACCAACCTCAAGTCCTCTGCCAAATGAGTACATGCTCTTAACTGCTGAGGCGTCTCTCCAGCCCCAGAATTTTTTAATAAGAAAAAGAAAATTTTAAGAGGAGAAAAAGTAATTATATGTGATAATTGTTCTGAGGGAAATTGACAAGGTTTTGAAGAAACACTTGGGAGAGAAGGGAATTCCTGTGGGCAAAATGGCCAAGAAATGTTTCTCTACTGACCTGCAAATGTTTTTGTTTTTTGTAACATTGCTCATAATAGCCAAAAACTAAGAACATCCAAACGTCCTTCAACTAATACATAGATAAATAAAATATGGTTTATCCTCATAATAAAATGCTAATGAGCAATTAATAAAAGATGAAGTGCTGGCACATGCTATAATAATGATGAACTTGAAAAACATTACTCAGTCTCAAACCGTAGCACCCTGAACACACCCAGTCTCCTCTGAAAAACATGGGTCAAAGTGAAAGAATCCAGACACAAAAGACCTCACATTGTGTAAGTCCACTTACATGAAATAGCCCAGAAAGCAGATTTATAGATGTGCAACACAGATGAGAGTTTCCTCGTGACCGGGAGGGGGAATTGGATAATGCAAAGGAAAACTAGATGTCTTTGTAAGGCAATAAAAACATTCTAAGATTAAATTGTGATGAAAATTGAATAACTAGAACCATGCTAAGAAACACTGAGTCATACTTCTTAAATACGTGCATTTTATGTATGTAAATTCAACCAGTGAAGCTGTTAGAGAGCATTCTGGGCCGACGAAGCTTGGAATGAGAGGCAGGATGAACCAGAGGAAGGCAAGGATAGTTTGAGCATGGTGAGCAAATGCGGAGGTGGCGAGGTGTGCAGGCAGAAGGAAGCTCAAGCAGGACCTCATGCAATGTAGGGCCATCAGGGGGGTTTATTAAGGAAATGGCAAGCAATTGATTTGTGGTACATCATGTTCTACTTTAATAAGAATAATACAACCAATACTGTCTGTTTACTATTTTAGGGATGGATACTGATACTGAAGGAACTCTAGCCATCTGGAGCATGACAAACATGGCTCTGGCAGGCCTTGCACTTCTCCCCCGTTCCCTCTGCCTTGCTAAAAGCCATTAGATTACATTCCTAAAGCTAGTCACCAAAGTCTATTCCCTAGTAAGCTGATAGTTCCAGCTGCTCTGGAGGCTGTGGCAGGAGGATCTCTGTGACCCAGGAGTTAGAGACCAGCCTGGTCAACACAGCAGAACCATATCTGTGGGGAGAAAAACAGCCTGTGCTTGTAGCTAAGCAGAAAAGCCTTAATCCTCAATCCTCAATCCTCCCACTCACCCAGAAAAATGAAAGAGACACATGATGGGAAACAAGAACACAAGTTCAAACCTAGTGATGGAAGTCACTGGAAGACTTTCCCAAGGAAGTGATGCTTCAGGTGTCTCCAAAGGGTTTATAGAGATTTGCCCAAGGGGAAGGAAAGAATCCTAGGGACTCCTCCTGAGGCTGACCACTGAGGTCAAAGTATTGAAGTCCAGCAACCAAAAGACCCCTTTGGCTCACCTAAATAACATGCCCAATTAAAATTAAGCCCCTTATCTTAACATGGGGTTTCCCCTTGTACCTTTATAAACTGCCATTTGCCAATGGGCCATGTCTGTCTCCTCTCTATGTAGAGACAGACCTTTGTCCCTCAGAGACAAATCCCCCTCCCCCTCTCCTGGTCCCCTCCCCTTCTCCACTGTCCTCTCTCTCCTGTCTTTGTCTCTTATTCCCTACCCTCTGTCCCTCTGGGGCAAATAAATCTCCTTTGTGCTGAGAACTTGGTCTTGGGGGTCCTAGGCTGATACCGGTACTTTGAGATCCTAACTTATAAACCCATGAAATAGGTACCATTGTCACAAGGAAAGAAAATGACAAGGGTGTCCTACCCAGGAAACTTCAAAGAAAGCTGCCTTTCAAGTTAAAAATGACAGTAATCCCACAGGTTCCATGGTACACAGTCTCCACAGTCACACAGGTCCCCACACTCAGAGGAGTCCCACACTGGGCTTCACATGCTGATGTCACCTTCTTGAGGCACTTAATAATTTGACAAGAGGCCTCAGACTTTTTTTGAGGCCTCCACAAATTATGCAACCAGGACTGTTGAACAGTGGGCTAGAATCTTCACTATGAGCAGAATTTTAACCCATGGAATATGTCCGTAAGGTGGCAAGGAAAGACAGACAAACCTTTGAAACGGATACAAGATGTCTTCTGTGAATCCATATTGGAAGAGACTTCCCAGCTTTCAGAGGATACTCAAAGGGGTTGATGGGATAAAGGCGTAGGATCTCTTGACTTACCAGAGGCAATGGGTGCTGTCTTGGGATTGGCTACCTGGGAGAGCTAAAGCCCTGGTCACTCAGGCAACCGTCTTTCAAAAAAAGGCAATATTATAGAGATAAATAAAAGTGAGCAGAAGAGAAAACTTCTAAGGAAAAGATTTTTCGTTGGTTGGTATTGTTTTTCTCTCAAGGATGCCTAAGTATGTAATTTTCCTCTTTGCAAAAAAATTTTAAGTAAACACCATCCTTCTGAATGAATTAATCTTATCACTAAACCATCTATCTTCCACCAGTGGCCTTGAATCCAATTTCTCTCTCTTTCAGACGCATAAGCACTTTTGATAATCATTATTACATAAAACTGTATCTGAATATAAGAACTCCATAAAAATTTATGTTGTTTTTAATGTTATAATTACATACAGAATTATTTATGATATATAACATAGCTACATTATTATATAACTGTGCTATTGTAAGAATTTGTATGAGAAAAAACTCAAATTTAAAGTCAAATTTTTTGCTCCATTTTAAATAACTCCCAACTCATTTTAACTTCTAAATAGTAAGAATGTGATAATTTTTTTAAAAATGGCTTCTGATACAAAATTTTCCAATTGTCTGTGATCAAAATATGACTATAGGGACTCGAGAGGTAGCTCAGTGGGGAGAGCATTTACCACACAGTTTGAAAACCTGGAGACTGAGTCACCATAACCCACATGAAAGCCAGACACGGTATATTCCTGTCTGCAGTCCTGGCACTCCCCCAGTGAGATGGGAGGCAGAAGGTAGACTATCTCCAGGAGCATATATGCCAGTGAGGAAGCCTATCTAAAACAATGTGCATGACAGAGACCAACACCCCAAATCATCCTCTGACCTCTACACTTCCGGCCATGGCATATGCTCGCACACACTTACACAAACACACAAGTGATTATAAACCCATGAAAATGTGATTGTCCCATTTTGAGAACAATACTGATTAACTGTGCCTCTTGATAGCCAAAATGAGTGCTTTCTCGCCCCTGGTGGAGATGATGGTATACTGATGATGCTTATTCGTGAACCCCTAAAGTCCCCTGACCTTTGAGCTCTCAAACAAGTGTTTTTTGTGTCTCTTGTGGCTCCCTTAAGTCTGTCTATTCTGGTGTGAGCAATAGCAGACAAAATGACAATGCCATGACACAGACCACCAGCAGAAAGAGAGGAGAGGCTTCTACCAAAACAAAACATTACCTCTGCTCCAAGCTTCTGCCAGCTTCTCCAATGTGGAGAAGTATTCCTGGCAAGTTCCACAGAATCAGGTTAGTCTCCGTTTTACTTTGAAAACTCTTAGGAGGACCGTAGCACACTGGGATGCAGGACCATTCCTGTGAGCCAGGGTGAAGCAGCGGAGGGTTGATGTAACTTGAATATAATTAGAATACACCAGGCAGTTTTGGTCTCTGTGTCTGTGGGTTGGGGTGAGTAACAGCAGCTGTAGACTGTCTTCTAACATTCACAGAAGCCACAGATGTGTTTGCCTAGGAAGTTGTTTGTTGACAGGACATTAATAGCACTAACATTTAGCACAACCTACAATGCCCTATGCCCTATGCAAGGCCTAGAAAACGCTACTTAATCCTCACAAAATCCAAAAATCTTGAATTGTCCCCATTTTTAAGAGGGGAAAATGAAGTTCCAGGAATTAAATATGCTAAATCAAAGACCAGAGTTTGTAAATGGCAGGCACTGAGTGTGAGACCCAAGCTATCTTTCTCCAACACCCGGCCTCTTAACTAGTGTGCTGGAATCAAGTTAATTCTTATCGTTGATGTTTTCGTTTGTTTTGTTAGTTTGGGGAAAAGTTTCCTGTATCCCAGGCTGGTGACTCCCCTGAGTACCAAGGATGACTTTGAAATCCTGAATCGATTGCTTCCACCTCCCAAGTGCTGGGATTGCAGATGTATGCTGCCACACCCAGCTAACATCATTATATAGTCTTGTGTGCCCCTCCCAAAGCCAGTGTCCAGGCTCCCTTCTGCTGAGGCTAATGTGGCTCTTTGTACAACAAGGCTGCTTCCAGCCTCTTCCCACCTGAGGAGGCAAGTTCAGTCTCTGCCTTTAAACCCTTCATGAAGTGTTGAAGAGTCTATACACAAGGGTTTGCAGACCGCGCCCCCCCTCCCCAGCCTCCAGGACCTGCCCCACCCCCCATCATGGCTGTGACTGCTGGCCCTTTTCTTGGCATCAACCACCAATTCTCTGCAGACTGGATACACCCCGAAGCCTGTCAGAGTCCTCTTCTCAGCTACACACCCACAGCACTGAACACACTCCTCTACCATTTACCCAGGATCTTTGGATTTAGATGCTGGGTCAGGAAAGAATGACAGATTCGCAGGAAGCTGTTCTTTAGGAGAAATGATATTTTTAGCATCTTCCCCAGCCCCGCAACCTAATAAGTAGATATTGTCCTAGTGACAAATGACAGTTCTTCTGAGAAGAACTACAAGTGTGGAGCTTGAGCTGAGACCTGTGTGTGTGTGTGTGTGTGTGTGTGTGTGTGTGTGTGTGTGTCCTGCCCTCTCTCTCCCTCCCTCCCTCCTCCCCCTCCCTGTTCACTGTCTCCTTCCCTCCCCTTTCTTCCGTCCATCCCTCCCTCCCTTCCTCCCCCCTCCCTCCCTCCCCTCTCCCTCTAGGATACTGTATAGCCCTGGCCGGCCTGGAACTTACTGTGTTGCCCAGGCTTCTCTCAGACTTGGAACAACCCTGCCGCCTCAGCCTCACAGGTACTCACATTACAGGCATACACCAACAGGGCCTGGGACTCTGAGCATGTCTGCTAGTGTTGTGAGTGTGGATTCAGCCGCCGAATTAGAGGTGCCCACAAAACAAACTCTTTTTCATAATTCCTCTTGAATTTTGTTTTGTTTTGTTTCTTAAGACAGAGTTTCTCTGTGTAGCCCCGGCTGTCCTAGAACTCAGTCTGTAGACCAGGCTAGCTAGCCTTGAACTCAAAGATCTGCCTGTCTCTGCCCCCAGTGCTAGGATTGAAGGCGTGTGACACCAATACCAGGCTTCACCTTGCATTTTTGTTTAAATTCCCACTGATCTCAGCTAATGGGTGGGTCCTGTCTCAGTCATTGTAGGGTCCTTATCCACCCTTTCTTTTCATCAGTACTTTACAAGTAAAAAAAAAGCTGGCTCTCCAGAAATTCCTTTGGTGTTGTTGCTTATTTTGAGACGGGGTCTTACTATGTAGCCCAGACTGGCCTCTAACTCACAAACACCTCTGTCCCTGTCCTTGCCCTGCATGGCATTTTTTGATTTCCTTTTTTAATTTTTTTTGTTTAAAATATAATAACATCATTTCCCCCTTCCTTTCCTTCCTCCTGCCCTTCTCATGACCCCCACCCCCACTTTTTCTCAAAGTGATGCCCTCTTTTTATTTAATTGTTATTACTATACATATGTATATAAACATATAACTACAACCTGCTGAGCCTGATTAATGTTGCTTGTATGTATAGGATTTCAGGGCTGACCTATGGTACTGGATAGCCAAGTAAGGGGATCATCCCTGGGCATGACTAATTCTCCCATTCTCAGCATTTCTTAGTTACTTGTAGTTTTTTGTCTAGGGATTGGACTGGGAGATTTCTCCCTTTTGTGTTAGCATGTCTGAGGATACTGTGATTATTTAGGTCTTGTTTGGCCAGCCATATTTTTTGAGGTACACTGTAGCACAAATTCTAATTGGTCTTACTAATAAAAACCCAGAATCAGATATCAGGGTGAAAGCTGAAAGATCAGAAAAGCAGAGCATCCAGCCACTAGCTCTCACCTCTGTGAAATCCTCAACCGAAGAGGGGCCCGAGCTCCTGTCTCCTCCTGCCTTATATTCCTCTCTCCGCCCAGCCATATCACTTCCTTTTCTCCACCTCCCTAGTGCTGGGATAAAGGTGTGAGATGCCAAGGGCTGGGATCAAAGGTGTGTGCCACCACTGCCTGGCTCTGTTTCTCCTTTAGACTGGATCAATCTTGTGTAGCCCAGGGTGACCTTGAACTCACAGAGATCCATCTGCCTCTGCCTCCCAAGTGCTGGAATTAAAGGTGTGTGCCACCACTGCTTGACCTCTATGGCTAACTAGTGGCTTAGCTCTTCATGCTGATCTTCAGGCAAGCTTTATTCATTAGATCACAAACAAAATGTCACCACAGTACATTGGCATAGCTTCCCTGTCATTTCTAGGAGACAGAATCTCACGGCAGACTTCCTGGTCCTCTGTCACTTGCATTGTTTCCACCTTCTCTCCTGTGATGTTCACTGATCCTCAGGTACAGGAATTGTGTTGTAGATGTATCCACTGAGGCTCTACACCCCATGAACAGTGTTCTCTGCATGGTTATCTGTTATGGCTTTCTGTAATGGTCAATTTCTATTGCAAAGAGAAACTGTTCTGATGAGGGCCAAGAGAGACACTTCTCCATGGGTATAAGAATAAGTATTTTATTTGCTGTTTAGTACTACATTTTTACCCTTTATCTAGTGTGGGTGCATCCATAGGCAAGTGTGCCTGTATGTGCATGCTTGGGTGTGTGAGTGCATATGTTTGCACATGCACATGAATGCATATGGAGGTCAAAGGACAACTTTCTCGGCCTCAGAAATTCTTTTAGGGAATCATTCATTCCAAGGATTAAGAAGTGAAACTGTTATTTAGTGGTCAGAGCTACACTGAGATATATAGATGGTCCCACACTAGGAAGATCTGTCTACCATCCTTGGAGCATTCCTGTGTGTGATGCTTCTCATTCTCTTAGCCTGGTCCCCATGTGAATCTGAGTTTTACAAGATCAGAATCACCTCTTACAGAAGCAAGGTTGGGCTTATTCTAAGCCCACTAAGGCATGTGCGGCATATCAGAAAATCACACTGTGAAGGCCTACTCTGTGTAGCTCTCAAGTCTCCAGACACACAAGCCCCAGACTATCTTTACGGCTTCTGGTTCAATGTTTCTACAAATGGGTGTAAGCAAGTGATTGTTTTATCACATGCTCTGGTATGTTGAGTCCACGTATTTGAATGTTAACACATGAATTATTTTGTTATACGTAGTTCCATTTTGTTTGACCTTTTTGAGTTATGATTGTGGTCAGTTAGTTTAGGAATGTAAACAAAGCGTTTAGCCTGCCCATCCCAACCACACACACTCATCCCTGACCTTCACCTATCTCTTTGGCTTCAGGGCATTTTCTTGGCCTTGGGATAACAGGGCAAGATGGCAGTCAAAAAGTAACCCAGAAGGAGCCCTTGTAGTAGGTAATGAGCTGATTTATAATCCCCATCATTTTTGAAGAGATAATCCTGAGGTATCACCTCCTACAGGTTCCTAGTGGCCCACACTGGTAGCTAGCTATCACAGATCCTGGACAGACCCATCACCTCCTTATCTTCCAGCACAGCTGTCCAGGAGCCTTTCCCACACCAATTGTTGAACTTCTTTTCTTTGCCTCAGAGTCCGCTTCTGGGGAACCCAGGCTAGCACAGGACAGTGCTGAAGTCTTGGTTTTTAGCAGAAGCATCAGGTGCAACAGGGTTGAGAGAAGTACTCTGAGCTCCATCTGAGTCTGGAGTTTTGCTCGATGCCAAAAAATGTGTCACAGGGATATTGATTGTCCGTCTTCTTATGACCCTTTCAGAGCAGAGATTCCTTCCCAGCGTGATCTTGAAATACAGTCAATGCTCCAGCCTTGAGGAACCACTAAAGACTATAAACCATTCTCTGTCGACCAGGGGACTATAAGTCAGAGCAACAAAAATAACATAGGTAGATGACCAAGTACCATTGTCTGAGTAATGGAAATTCATACAGATAGAAGTATCTCTCATTCTCCATTTTTAATTCTAACATAAGCCACAGAATGCCCTACCATTGACTCCATAAGTATTTATTGACTATCTGCTGTATACCAAGCTCTGGGCACACAGTGGTGAAGTTAAGAGATGAAATCATCTCCTTTATTGGAAGTTAATAGAGACTATGCCAGGCCACGTTTTTATCTTGCTGTAACAAAGCACTCAAGATAAGCAACTTGTAAGAAAGAGAGGTTTATTTTGTTCCATGGGTCCACTGGTTTCAGTCCATGGTCACTTGACCCTGGGACTGTGGTAAGGCAGAATCTGATTGTGGAGGGTAACTTGTAGAGCAAAGATGCTCACCTCATGGTATCCAGGAAACGTAATAAATAAAAAAGAGGTTGGATCTTAATACTCTTTTCAGGGGTGTATCAGCTACTTTCTTGGGTGGTAGAGTGCCTGCCTAGCAAGCTCAAGACCCTGGGTTTGGTCCCCAGCTCTGAAAAAAAGAAAAAATAGCTACTTTTTCTGCTGCTGTGATAAAAAAAAAAAAAAAAAAAAAAAAAAAAAAAAAAAAAAAAAAAAAAAAAAAAAAAACATGACTGAGACAACTTATAGAAGAAAGAGTTTGTTTGGGCTTGTGGTTCCAGAGGCTGGGTCCATCCTGGCTGGGAGGCATGGCAGCAGGCAGCGGGCGGCGGGCGGCGGGTGGTAGGCATGGTGGCAGAAACAGGAATTTGAGAGCTCACATCCTCAACCAAAAACACAAAGCAGAAATGGTATGAGGCTTTTTATGAAAACCCACCCACAGTGATGCACTTCCTCCAGAAAGGCCACACCTCCTAAACCTCCACAAACAACATCACCAAGAGGTGACCAGGTATTCAAAATCTGAGCCTGTGGGGGACATTCTCAGCAAACTACTACAAGAGGCATGCCCCCAATGACCTGACTTCCTTCCACTAGGTCATACCTCTTGAAGACTCCACAAACTCTTCAACCCAGAGATCCAAGGCTACAGCTTCACCACAGGGACCTTTGAGGGGTCACTTATCCAGGCCAAATCAAAGACTAGTGGTAATTTTAATGCAACACAACATACAGAGCATGTTTAGAGCTGTTGACCCCATAGACAAAAATAAAACAGAGATAAAGAAGGAGAACTTCAGTGGCAGGGCGTTGATTTTAAAAGGCAAAGCGGGGAAGGCCACCATGCTCAACACTGAAAATGGAACCCCCTACCGAAATAGTAGTAGGTGTGGTGGAGACTGAAAGGGTCTCTCACCGGAGAGTTCCTTCTGTGAAAATGTCCAAAGATGCCAGATCTCTGACTTTCCCATCATGCCTAGGGACTCACCATCTCCCTGGAGAACTAACAGCAAGTCAGAAAAACGCTCCTCCGTCTCTAGAATGTTCTAAATTTTCCTTCCTTTTTGTATTTTTGCAACCAGAGCTAGGAAGTTGTTCTGGGGTTTCTTCTCCCCGGCTTTCCTCAAATCTCCTCTAAAGCTTCCATCCCCTGCCAAAAGTATGGAAAGGGAGGAGAAACAGAGTCTAAATTAGTGTCACACCCACCTCTTCTTCCCTGTGTACCCAGAATTACAAAGACAGTAGTTCACAGGGAAGGCCATGATGTGTTGTAGTTTTTTCTTCAAAGTCTTGAAAATAGCATGTTACTGGAAATTCCAGAGGGAAAACCTCAAATAGGAAAGCCATATTGGCTCCTAGAGTGTAGGGCCTTGGCACAGGGCACCACATTGGCAGAACCGTGCCTACATTGACAGGATGCACTGCCAACTCCAACAGAACTTCCAGTGGGAGTTTTACGGCCCTCTTTCATCCAAGCTGCTATTTGGGCAGAGGCATGATTGCTTCTAATCACTCTGCTTCTGCGACCACAGCCAAGTCCTCTGTCAACCTGCCTGGTCCTGGAACAGCTCGGGTTTTAGGAAAGAGATGCCTCTTGTAAAGTGTAGAGGTGCTAATGGCCACCCTCCAGGATACTGGCTCCATGTGCCAGGAGGCAGAACAGCCAAAGGTAACAATGCAAGTGTGCACAAACCATCCTTAAAACAGGGGATAATGGGTCTGCCCATTGCTAAAGATGCATGATTCTTCACCAGTCAAGAAATTCTTTGTCCTTAGTGTTTATGCATTTCTCTGGCTCCTGGGGACATGCCCAGGAATGAAGGGAGCTTTTGTCATGAAGAATTCTGGTTACACAGAAACAATTGGCACATTTTCTGTTTCCAAAATATTCTCTGAAGTGGCCAGTTGGTTTTTAACCTAAGCACTTGGTGTGATGCATATGTTTGTAACTGAGGAATCCTTCATAAGGGTTTGCTAACTGAATCATTTAGTGTTCATTCAATACCCATGCCAAGGTTTCTAAACTTCCACTTCACCAGGATCCAATTCTACTATCATTTGGGGGCTTGTCATGGCTAGGATTTTACAATCAAGGATTTCAACTTAGAATAAGTCACATAGATACCAAGTGTAATGGCTACCTTTAATTGTCACCTTGACACAACTTTAGAACCCCCTGGAAAGAGTGTCTCAATAAAGAATTATCTAGATTAGATATGGTCTGTCGAGGACTGTCTTAATTAATAACTTGACGTGGGAAAGCCCAGCTCACTGTGGGTGGCACCATTCCCTAGGCAGGTGGTCCTGAACTATATTAGAGTTGGGTTATTGTGCTAAGTCCAAGCAAGAAAGAAGGGTAACATGTATGCATTCATTTCTTTCTGCTCTTAACTATGGATATGATGTATCTATCTGTTCCAAGTTTCTACCTTGGCTTTCACATTGATGGACTGGAACTGGAACTGGAGGTTGAAATAACCCCCTTTCTCCCCTAAATGGTTTTTTGTCACAGTATTTTATCACAGCAAAAGAAATGGATGGAGCCCCTCTGCTAAGAGACGAACAGATAGGTGCTGGAGTCCTGACAACGGATGGTGCTGGATGGCACTCCCCATCCCCAAGTGCTTCTGCACTGACCACTGATGTGAGGGCTGAACCTACCACTGGCAGCGTTGCCCCCAACATGTCACTTCAGACTTGCAGCCCATGCTCTTTGTTAGCTCTCTCACCCACACAACTCCTTCCGTGTGTTGGTCTCTTTAAAAAAAAAAAAAAATCTCCCCAACTCCCAGACCTCAGAGACCTCCTGAAAGTCTACCTCCTTCACAGTCTATTCTGATCTCTTCCCAGAGATTAGAACCCTTCCTTCTCCAGAGAACAGAGCCTGTACCATTTTGGTTCCCTGTTCATTCACAATCTCAAATTGTCTTGATTCTTCAGGCCCAAGGCCAGGATCACCAACCATTTTGTCCCCTTTCCTCAAAGGGGAAACTTTGTGTTCAAGCTCTTGATACGGAAAGAGGGGGGACTGCTAATGTCTGCATTGAAGCAGTCTGGTGCCCATGTTCCACCTCACCTGGAGGGGAGGATAGTTCATCCATCTCTGGAAAAGCTATTTGGAGTAAGTCAGAAAGGGTGCAGGTTTACTGTCAAAAGTTCCTAAAATTCCCTCATCACTACTAGAAGTTGAGTGGTCCAGTCCCAACAACATCCATGGTTTGAGCATGTTTCTGTAAACCTGATGATTCTGTCTGTCTGTCTGTCTGTCTATCTATCTTCATATCTATCTTTCATCTATCTATCTATCTATCTATCTATCATCATCATCATCATGAAGATTAAGTAGTGAGGACCATTTGCAAGTTTTGTTTGCTTGGTTGATTGGTTGCTTTGGGTTTTATTTTGATGTAGGGGGTTTCCTTGTGTTACCTAGATTGGTTTCAAACCCCTGAGTTCACGTGGTCTTGCTGCCTCAGCCTCTCTAGTAGATGGCACTACAGCCATGTACCAGCATGCTTGGCTCATCACAGTGTCATTGATGATGAGGAGGAGGAGGAAGAGGAGGGGGAGGAGGT
Source organism: Peromyscus leucopus (assembly GCF_004664715.2). Classification (NCBI taxonomy): domain Eukaryota; kingdom Metazoa; phylum Chordata; class Mammalia; order Rodentia; family Cricetidae; genus Peromyscus; species Peromyscus leucopus. Next base: position 1,829,533 of record NC_051063.1, read on the forward strand.
GCTAGGACACAGACCCAAAGCCCTGTGTGTGTGTAAGCCAAGCTCTCTAGTGCCAACTGCATTCCTTCTCCTTTATCCACCCTTTAAAAGAAATAAAGTTTCCCTTTTGTGTGTGCAAATGTGCAGGCTGGTTTCACGCATGGTGGTAAGCATGTCATTGCTAAGGTCTAGCTGACTAGAGTCTAATGCCAGGCCTACATCTTACCTTTGTTGATAATGGCCGCCCTCCACCAGTCCATCTTCTTCTCCCAGAAGAGGCCACAATAGACTCCCTCCTGAGACTGCCATAGAAGTTAAATGAGAGACACAATGCCAGGGGTGGGACAAATCCTAAGGCCCCTTGCAAACGAGATGAGGCTACTGTTGTCATTGATATGGGGTAGACAGACAGACAGACAGACAGACAGACAGACAGACTCTGTCCTATGTCCCTTTGGCCAGTGACTTTTGTTATTTTGTATTCTTGAAAGGACAGAGTCAACAGTCTTTTCAAATACCACTAATGGCAGACATCAATACTCAACTCCTGCTAGAGAGGCAATTTGCATGAGTTAGCTCATTCCCTCTTGGCCACGATTCCATGAGGGGCTGAGAGTGTCAGCTCAACTTTGCAGAGGAAGGACCCTGGGCCACACAGCATAACCAAGGGCAGACACCCTCAAGTGTGGACAACCTGGATTCAGTCTCATCTGTGACTCTTTAGCTGATATCCTCAACTGTGTTGTATGGTGTCTCCTTTCTCAAATGCCAAATGACTTAGAATGTTGTCAATTCTCCAAGCACTTCCTTCTTCCCAATCAGAATGGGCTGTCTGTACTGTGCACTTTGTATGGCAAACCATGACAGTGGGTAATGTTAATAACATAGTTACACCACCAGGCCTGGGAGACGACTTGGTGGGTGACGCACTAGCCATCGTTGCCTGACAACCTTAGCTCAGTCCCAGAACTGTGTAAAACCAAGTTTCAGTAGCACACCCACCTGCAATCCCAGCATTCCCCTGGGGAGATGGGAAGCAGACAAGAGAATCTCCAGAAGCCAACTCAGCTTGTGTGGCATTATCCTAATAATAATTACAATTAAAGTTTTAACAGTCAAGACTGCCTGGAACAATGTGGCACGGGAAGACTGATGCCTGAAGGCTGCCCTCTGACCTCCACACACTGCATGGCCTGAGACAAAAAGTCACTATGCACCCTGATGAGAGCCCCCAAGGATGGCTGTCCATCAGTCATTTCTTTTGTATGTATGTGTACATGCATGAGGGTATGTGTATATAAGTGTGTATATGGTGTGTGTGAGTGTGTGTGGTATGTGTGCATTAGTGTGTGTGTGCATGAGTATATGTGTGGGTGTAATGTATATGTGTGGTATGTCTGTGTATGTGTTGTGTGTGTCTGAGAGAGTGTATGTGTATATATATGTATGTGGTGTGTGTGTGCATGAGTGTGTGCATGAGTTGTGCATGCATATGTGTATATGTGTGTGATGTGTATGTGTAGTGTGTACATGCCTGTGGTATATGTGTGCATGAGTATGTGTGAGAGAAAGAGCATGTGTGTGTGTGTGTGTGTGTGTGTGTGTGTGTGTGTGTGTGCAGTGCTCACAGAGGCCAGAAGAGGGCATCAGATCCCCTAAGCTTGAGTTCCAGGCAGTTGTGAACTATCTCAGAAGGTGGTAGACACTGAACTCTGCAAACCCTCCTGAACTGCCAATCTTTCTCTCCAACACTAACCAGCAACCACTTTCTTTCTGGGGCTTAATCCTCTTCTACCGGGAGCAACATTCTAAGAGAGACTGAACCGTAAGTTCATAAGACCATCACACATGCTGGCTGTCCTGCACCAAGCCTTTCTGTCAGCAGGATTTTAGACTCTGGTGATTTTTGTTTTTGTGATGCTTTCCAGGAAATGAACATGTCTACATAGCATTTCCATTTCTCTGAGCAAAACAAGGAGAAATAAGCATAATGGTGGACATTTTCAGCAAGGGAAACATATGTTCAATTTGATGAACTTTCGGGAGTCTATTCCATGTGACACGCACCCCACAGGGCATGAAAGACAACAAAATCATCACTCTCCTGTAGATCCTATTGCAGTGGTTAATAATAATACAGACTGTAAACAAATAACTATGGACTGTGTCTGGCACCAAAAAGGACCATAGGAGAAGGACCCAAAGAGGGCAGAGGTTAGGGAAGGGACTGCTGGGGGAGGGGTGGTACCAAGGTTTAAAGCTGTCCGGGGAGAAAGGTGACTCGGGGACAGGGAACAGTTAAGTGAAAAGTCCCTGAGGCCAGAAATGACCTTGAATGTAAGAATGGCCATAAGGAACTGTGCAGGGCAGCATGGCGCAGCAGTGCCTGGAAGGAGACGAGGCTTGCGAGACAGAAACTGCAGAGCCAACGGAGTTTGGATCAGCACACAGCGTGCATGTGTCTCACGCTACCTCATTCTTTACTGGAAAGATGGTAACGCAGTGCTCTTTAAAAAAAAAAAATCCTCTTTGGCAAAATAAAATGTTGGGAAGCTTTTGTCGATTTCTTAAAACTTTTTTTAACCTGGTCTGCACATTCTCAAAGTCTGGGGCTGTCTGCGGTAGGAGACATCTTGTGGCATTCTGTAGGTGGAAGTGGGGAAGGAAGTCGGGGATCCAGAAGCCGGCGTCCCTGCAGACACGCTGGGTGACATTAGGCCTGGGGTTTCTATTTCAGAGTCTGTTCCAGAGATCTTATTGAGACTCCCAAGCCAGTCAAGGTTCATGAGGAGCTACATGAGACCCTGTGCAAAGAAAGGAAGGGGGGGAGAAAAAGTATGAAATGCATATGAACCCGCCAAATACATTTGTGGATTGGGCATAGTAAAAACAGAAACAAGCCTGGTGTCAGCATTCAAACTCTGGTGCCAATTCAACGCCCAGCTTTAGCTGTCATAGTGACCAGAATTTGGGGCAGGGGGGACTTCTCCCTCTGGCATTTGTAAACCTCAGCACACCTGCCTCAACACCTACCGTAAAGTCATGACATGGGGTCTTCATGAGAAAAGACAGCACCCCTCACCTGTACCTCCTTTGTCCCAGTGAATGAAGTGCCTGTGTCCTGGCCAACCACCTTCTTCTCCAGCCCTTTTCTAGCTACCATTCTCTGGTTTCCTTCTGGGCACATTTCTGATGAGTCTTTTTTTTTTTTTTTTCCTAACTGCTTTGCACAACAAAATGGGCCAAGCTGAGAATACAGATACCTTGTCCTTGGGAGAAAATGGGAAAGTTCACAAGAAAAGAAAATGACATTTGGCAAGTGAGGCCATCCTCAGTGGTCATGTTCAAAAGTAAGATTAGGTAACAATGCAATTAGGACTCTATCTGTAGTCTTCTATAATCCCCAACATGTGCTGACTTTTTTCACTGACTTGGTATTTACTCATATATCATATCAATTTAAAAATCATCCTATATGCCATGTCCAAGAGGGATGATAAATTATGAAGAAAATACGATCAGCAGAATTTTAAAGGGGCAATCTGATTTTGACCCAAGACGTTACTCTGAGGCCACCCCCATCTCTGACCTCCTTTCTACCCCATAGTTTGTGTCCCGAGTATTTTAAGTATTTAAATCGCCCAGCCTCTCATTTCCCTAACAAGAGTTTATCTGTATCTTGGACATAATAACTGGCTTACAAATGGCTTTCTTCTGCTTGTATTTTCGGTCCAACAGCCATGAGGACACCACAAAGAGGCAATAGTACCACTCCAGAGAGAGAGGCGGAGATGACTTAGGAGGTGCAGGTGATGAGAATTAACGGGGTTGGGGTTGGGCTGCCCAGTGTACACCAACCACGCTTGCCGATGGATGGCTTGTTTGTGGGATGATAGAGGAAGTACAAAGTAGAAAACGGCTCTAGGATTTTGAGTGAAATTCCCCAAAAATCAGAGCTACAAGTACTTATTCTCAGATTCTGGCCTGAGTAAAGACTGGCTACACACTCCTTCCGGGGTCACAGGTCACATCAGGGTAACAACTCCAACTGACTCTTGTTAATGGAGACCAGCTTGCCTTGGGTTATGTGCCTGGTCTCCCAAACATAACATACATACTACATATATTGAGAGAATGGCTTTACATTAAAAATAGAAGGGTTCTTAAAGTAGCCTTCTTCTGAGTGGGGAATGGTGGCGTGTGCCTACAGTCATAAAACTCAGGAGGCTGAAGCAGGAAGAATGCCACAAGTTCAAGGCTAGTCTGAGCTATGGAGTGGACTTTAGACCATCCTGACTATAGAGTATGACTGTGTGTCAGTAAGGAAAACTGAAAACCACAAGGAAGGAAGGAATGGGAGGTCAAGGCGATGGTTCAGTCACTATGTGCTGGCTGTATGAATATGAGGCCTGAGTCTGACACCTAGAAATCACCTAAAAAACCAGGCATGTTGGCACAAACTGGAAACTTCAACAAAGGGGAGGCAGTCGGATATCCAGGTCTCAATGATAAGCCTGCACAGCCCAGTTGGCAAGCTCCAGGTCTCAGTGAGAAACCATCTTTTTATTTTTTTAAGAAATTTTCTACTCACCCTATATACCCCCCACAGATCCCACCTCCTCCCAAAAGCCTGCCCATGCACCAGGGATGGATCCCGATCCCCCCACACACACTCAGGTGTCCCCCAAACAGTTTGGGCTAAACAACTGTCTCCCATATTCAGAGGGACTCGTCCAGTCCCATGGGGGCTCCACAGCCACCAGTCCACAGTTCATGGGTCTCCACCAGTGTGGCCATCATCTCTGCACATCTTCCCATCAGGATCTCGACATCCCCCGCCCGCAGAATCCCTCCTCTCTCCCATTGACTGGATTCCTGGAGCTTAGCCTGGCACCTGGCTGTGGATCTCTGCATCTGCCTCCATCAGTCACTGAATAAAGGCTCTGTGATGACAGTTAGGGTATTCACTAGACCGGTCACCAGAGTACACCAGTCCAGGCACCCCTCTATCACTGCCAGCACTCCAAGGTAGGGTCATCCCTGTGAATTCCTGAGAGCTTCCCCAGCACCCTGCCTCTTCCCACTCCCATGATGTCTTCATCTATCACGGTATCTCCTTTCCTGCTCTCCCACTCCCATTTCCCTATGTTCTCACCCCCCATTCCTTGCCCTCCCCCACCCCCCACCCCCAGCCCACTCATGCAGATCCCATCTACTTCTACTTCACTGGGCGATTCCTGTGTCCCTCCCAGGGTCCCTCCCTGTCAGCTAGCCTCTCCGAAGCCATGGGCTGCAGTCTGGCCATCCCTTGCCCTATATCTAGTATCCACTTATAAGTGAGTACATACCATGTTTGTCCCAACCTCACTCAGGATGATATTTTCTAGTTCCATCCATTTGCCTGCAAATTTAATGATATTGTTATTTTTTACTGCTGAGTAGTACTCCATTGTGTATATGTGCCACATTTTCTTTATTCATTCTTCAGTTGAGGGGCATCTAGGTTGTTTCCAGGTTCTGGCTATTATGAATAATGCTGATATGAACATAGTTGAGCATGTGTCCTTGTGATAAGATTGAGCATGCCTTGGGTATATGCCCAAGAATGGTATAGCTGGGTCTTGAGGTAGGTTGATTCCCAATTTTCTGAAAAACCGCCATACTGATTTCCAGAATGGCTGTACAAGTTTTCATTCCTACCAACAGTGGAGGAATGTTCCCCTTGCTCCACATCCTCTCCAACATAAGCTGTCTTTAGTGTTTTTTATCTTAGTTATTCTGACAGGTGTAAAATGGTATCCCAGAGTCGTTTTGATTTGCATTTCCCTGATGACTAAGGATGTTGAGCAATTCCTTAAATCAGACATTTCAGATTCTTCTGTTGAGAATTCTGTTAAGCTCTGTAGCCCATTTTTTAATCGGATTGTTCAGTATTTTGAAGTCTAGCTTTTTGAGTTCTTTATATATTTTGGAAATCAGCCCTCTGTCAAATGTGGAGTTGGTGAAGATCTTTTCCCATTCTGTAGGCTGTCGTTTTGTCTTATTGAACATGTCCTTTGTCCTACAAAAGCTTCTCAGTTTCAAGAGGTCCCATTTATTAATTGTTGTTCTCAGTGTCTGTGCTACTGGTGTTATATGTGAGAAGTTGTCTCCTGTGCCAATGTGTTCCAGACTACTTCCTACTTTCTGTTCTATCAAGTTCAGTGTAACTGGATTTATGTTAAGGTCTTTGGTCCACTTGGACTTGAGTTTTGTGCACAGTGACAGATATGGATTTCTTTGCAATCTTTTACATGTTGACATCCAGTTATGCCAGCACCATTTGTTGAAGATGCTTTCTTTTTTCCATGGTACAGTTTTGGCTTCTGTGTCAAAAATCATATTTTCATAGGTGTGCCGACTAATGTCAGGGTCTTCAATTAGATTCCATTGGTCCACATGTTGGTTTTTATGCTATTACCAAGCTGTTTTCATTACTGTAGCTCTATAGTAGAGCTTGAGGTCAGGGATCGTGATGCTTCCAGAGGTTGCTTTCTTGTACAGGATTCTTTTAGCTATCCTGGTTTTTGTTTTGTTTTGTTTTTCCATATGAAGTTGAGTATTGTTCTTTCCAGGTCTATGAAGAATTGTGTTGGGATTTTGATGGGGATTGCATTGAATCTGTAGATTGCTTTTGGTAAGTGTTGCAGGAATCTTAAAAGTTCTTATTAATAAAATCAAACCTGAGGCCAGTTATTGGGGTCAATGCTGATAGATCAGAGAGACAGAACAAGCCACAGCTATCTCACCTTGCCAATTCCTCAGCTGGTCCTGTTTCCTCAGACTGTCCGTAATCTACCAGGGGAGACAACACCTGTAACAATTGATTGGATGTTAATAAAAAGGACAAAGTGATAGAAGAAAGTGCAGCAGTGCAGCCTTGCCTTGGATGTCCTGGGTGATGGAGAAAATAAAATTCAGGGAAAAGTTAGCCAAGGGAGGAGCAGGAGACAAACATTTTGAACAGAAATGGCCACCTGGATGAAAGCTCCACTTCCCCAGTTTGCTCTGAACTGAGGAGGTCCCGGGACAAGGGGTCACTTGTGCTAAAACCAGAGACCAGCAGAGAAGGTAAGTGGTCCACCTCCATAAGATGCAGTAGGAGGATGGTATTGGACCAGGCTGGTGAACAAGCGCCATGTCAGAAGCACTGAAGCTTCTCAGTGGTGGCCTACCGCTGGTCAGCATCCCTGAGATCTCAAATGACAAAGGCGTGCTCATCTGCTTCCACACCCTGCATCACACACCTCCTCAAAATTTGGCTGCTACCTTGGCTTCTTCATAACATGGCGGTTCAGGCTAGTCAGAATTCCTCCATGGTGCTCACATTCCTCTCAAAGTGCCACAGAACTGCAAAGTTCCCTCTAGTCTGTCTTTGAAAGTCACTTATCTCACATTCCACGCAGCAGCCAGCCGGAAAGAGTGCAATAAACGCTCTTCTCTACGGGAAGCCCCATAAAGAGCCTTGGCCATCTTTATTCCTCACAGATGCTGTGTGTCAACACGCTCTGCAGAATCATGGGGTGCTTAACAGAAGGCTATACTTGGCCTTGGGGAAACAAGAGTCATCAAAGACCTAGTATATCTCCTAACCAGGGCTTACGTAAGGTCTTTTTCCAATATTGCAATATCACACCCCCTTTCCAGAACATTCACTTTCCTTCCTTTGTTTCAGTAAGAAATCCCTCTTGACGGGATACAGTGGAGCATGTCTCTTTGTAAGGCCACCTTAATTCTAGTATATTAGCCTTAAGGAACCTTTAGAGGTGGAGTGTAGTGGAGGTGGGCGGTGGGTTGTTGACATTGTGTCCTTCCTTGAAGGGGGTTTGAGGGTCCCAGTCCCTATCTTGTGTCTCTTCGCTTCCCAGCCATGAGGTGAGCACACCCAGCCACTCTGCACTTTGGTTGCTCTAGCTTCCCTAACGTTAATGTGATAAAAATATATATATCTTAGGAGAGGAGAAGGTTATTCGGGTTACAGTCCCAGGTCGCAGTCTATCAGGTAGGGAGTCACAGTGTCAGCAGCTTGAGAAGGCCAGTCATATCATGTCCACAGTCAAGAGCAAATACTCCCATCCTGTTAGCTCACGGCTGGTTTTCATGCAGCTTTCTCACATAGCTCAGGACCCCTGGCCTAGGAATTGGTGCCATCCACGATGAGCTGGGTGTCCCTGCATCAATTAACAATCAAAGCAATCCTCACAAACACACCCACAGACCACCCTGATCTAGGAAATCCCTCCATCAAGACTCTCTCCTCACGTAATTCTAGCCTGTGGCAAGTTAACTAGTACAACTAGCCAGAATTCTCACCATTGAAGTATTGGCCCTCCACATACCCACACCTTACTCTCATGAATCTTCCTGATGGCTGAGGATGTCGAACACTGTGTCATACACTTACTGGCCATTTGTACTTTGTCTTTTGAAAAATATTCAATGCATTTGTCCATTTAGTAATTGGACTATGTAGAGGAAGGAAGGGACTAAAGAATGAGGGAATATGAACAAAAGGAGCCATGGGGCAAATATTAGCTAAGAACATGATACATAGAAATGTCATAATGGACCCCACAATGAATATACTACAATATATTTTTTAAATATCAGCCTTAAGTTCTTTGTGCCATGATTTTCCTTCTTGCTGCTTATTGGGGATTCTTAGATCTTCATTCAACTTTCTATGAGTTCCTCAGCAATTAAAGTTCTCTCAAGAAAACGGGGATGCAGAGCTGTTCCATGTTACTTCCGGGTTCATGCCGAATCCTCCAGTTGTAAGATGTTGTCTGTGAAGGGCTGGTGAGCCTTCAGCCTCGAGGGCCTAATGGCCTCTATCACAACTCTTCAGTTCTCCCTCCCACCTATGAACAATCCCTGAAAGAACGCATGCTATCCATAAAATTCCAGCTCCAGAAACGGGGCCGGTCCCACAGGGCCACTTGTTACTGACCCCAGGATTAGATGATGTCTGGAGTATGTGTTTTCCATTCCCACTGAGGAAAATGAGAAAACAAATGTCCCAAGATGAGTAAAACTCCAGCCTCTGCTTGTTCAAAAGATAACAAGGCTTTGAGCCAGGCATGGTACCCTCACCTAGGAGCCCAGTACTCAGAAGAGAGGGCCAGAAGGATCCAAGTTCAAGGCCAACCAGCCTGAGCTCTATAGCAAGTCCTCATCTCACAAAAACAAACACAACAAAAAACAAAGATATTGGGCAAGAAAACGACGTCATTCGAAACCTCCCGTACCTGGGCCAGAGAGATGGCTCAGTAGATGAAGGTGCTTGCCACTAAGCCTGCAGGCCTGAGTTCGATCCCCAGTGCCCACATGCTAGAAGGAGAGAACTGACTGATGAGAATTGTCCTCTGACCTCCACACAAGCATGCACACGCGCGCGTGCGCGCGCACAGACACACACACACACACACACACACACACACACACACACACCAGATAAATGTAGAAGAAAAAAATCTCCGACCTCGCACACCTTAAACTGCAAGGCAACAAAACTCGAAGCTCCCCTACTGTGATCTCCTCAGCCTTGGCAGGTTTTCTCTGTAATCAAGCCTTGACTCTGGTCACTCATAATCACAGCACACAGGTGATGGAAGCAGGAAGAACAAGGTCATCCCATGCTACAGAGTGAAGTGGAGGCTGCATAGAACCTGTCTAATAATAATAAAATAATAATAAATGTTTAAACATATCTTGACTGTCTATTAAATTGCTGGGCATAAGACTGACTCCATAGCAGAAAAAAGGAGTGATTTGTATGCCTACATCAGGAACAGTCTTCCCAGAATACAAACTCTAGGTCTCTCTACGCAGCTGACTTCATTTTCAGTCAGTGACGGTTGCTTTCTTGGAACTGCGTCTGATCTAGAAGCAAACACCCGAGTCTTCAGAGTCTGTTAGCTGGCACAAGGTTTTCTCACTCGACATCCTCATGGGTTGCTTTCTGCTCTCAGGGGACCTCCTTCTGAGCAAGTCCTAGAAGGAATGTGGTTCTGCCCCCCAGAGCCTCGGTATCTTCTTGTGCTCACAGCTGACCCACGGTCCGGGTCTTTTCTCTCCACAGTGACATCCGATGGGCCATCTCCATTCCTAAGCCACAGTCACCCCGACACCTTCCCTACTCTTTAGTGGCAATTGCATTTTCTGCCAGCTCTTATCTTAGGCGAATTCTGCCCTCTTCTTGGAAATCGGGAGAAAGTGCTGTTTCTTTCAGAATTGGTTCTAGAGACAGGCTGATCAGGACAAGACAGATGGAGGACTGAGGGGCTGTCCACTGCCATAGGCTGTATGTCTCCCTTGAGTCTACAGTTGCTTCAAGAAAACCACTGGCCCTACCTACCCCTCCCCAACCTGGGGTCGCCTGGGAGGTGAGTCGGAGGCCATTCTCTTGACCCAAGCTCTTATTCTCTTGAGACACTTCTCTGTCACCAAATCTGATGTTCTTATGGCATCAGGCCAGAGCTTGGGGCTTGACCAAGGACAAAGATGGGCTCAGATACACTGTGTGTCCAGGATTTGTGGCCTTTGGCTTTCAAAAGCCCAGGGTTTGCATCCTTCATCCTTCAGTCCCTCCCTGATTACATTCTGTCCAGACAAAGAACAGCAATAACAGATAAATAACCAGGGGGAGGGGCATGAGGGACAAGCAGTATGCCTATCAAGGCATCACCCCAGTACACGGGCCAGAGCCACAAGGGGCCTAAGGAGCAGTGACCAGTGGAAAGGAAGGTCTGGCCAGACAAAAATGAGAAGGCTTGGGAGAGTGGATGCCAACTCCTCTTGGGACCAGGCAGCATTTCCCAGGCATCCCCTGGCTCCCTTGGGCATCGATTTCCTGTCTGGATTCTACACTTCAGCTCTGCGGGGACACAAGCTGTAGAGTCACAAAGATTAATTAATAGTCACTCTCAGTGACTCCAGACCCAGAGAGGGGAGCTGGCAAGCAGGAGAGTGGGCCCCTGGCTCCCGTGGGAGGCGCGACTCTGACCTTGAATGGGTCTCTGCTTCTCTCAGCCACGTTGTCTCCCTCCGTACAGAGTGCTGGTCCCTTCTTATAATCTGAGAGAAACACTATGAGATACCAGGTATCATTTTGATTAGCAGTAAGCAGTCAGGATAAACAGAGCCCAGCTCTCAAACACAGTGCAGAAGTTCTGTGGAAATGAATAAATGTGTGCCCTTTGTTTATGATAGGTTGACTATTACTTTAAAAAAAAAAAGCCCTCAGTGTCCAACTGCTCCTCAATCTCTCATTTATTTAGCCTTGCTAATCTCTCAGATTCTGGAAATGTGCCATGATAAACAAGGGGCTTAATATAAGTTCAGGATGTAACCGGATCTGATATCTGCCATTTGAAGCCTTCCCAGAACACTCTTCTGGGTGACATGTGACCTCCACCCTGGGCTCTGCGTTGTACAATTTTGCTGTTTGGAAAGCCCGGCAACATAGGAACTGTGGCCCCAGTAGACCTCCAGAAGGAAAAAAATGAATGACCTTAGGCAAGGGGAGGTGTGAGAGCTAACCAGATCCCCCGAGGAGCTGTGAGAGGTGAGGGTTTCCTCCAGAAACACAGGAAAATTTATGTGAGGAATACACAGTTGGAGGAGTCAGGGGCCGGCTCCTGCTTACAGACGAATAGCAGGAAGGACGGGGGGAGAGAAAGGAAGACATTCATTACTGAAAGCCAGCGACCTGAGCGGGTGGCCGAGTAGCGGAGGATCTTGGGAAGTGGGAGCAAATCAAATGTGAAGTCTCAAAGTTGCTTCAGCAATAGTGACTTGCCCACACATCTGTTTAAATCAGATTGGGATTTAATACAACACCTTCAGTAATTTTGTTGAGCGAGAGATGCCAGGAGGTATGCATCTTCTCTTACTCTGTCAACTTTTCGGTGACTGGTGTTTCTGAATTGTGCCCCAGAGGACATGCCGGCTGCAGTCTTGACATATTAGATCCGGTTTTTACTGGTTACCAGCTGTGTGACTTCAGCAAGGAGCCTTGACTTCTCTGAGCCCTTATTCAATTGTATAAAATGATCATGATGCCTACTTCAGTCAGTTTTAAGTGAAAATGCTCCCAGACCAGATTCAAGACACAACACCGTGTGCCCTATGGCACCTACATTAATTAGCATCCTCCAATCTTTTTTTTTTTTTTTCAGACATAAGCAGAGGATACAGAAAAACCTGCAATTAAATGATGGCCTATTTTCTCATTTGTGAAAATAAAAGACTCAAACAGATCTAGATATACAAGGGAAATATTCCCTGAATAAGAAGAAAATGGAAAGTGGAAACAGAGCAGATAAGCCTTTCTTGAACGGGTTTTTATCACTTTGGAATGTCACATCATTAGCGTCTGATATTTCATAGCTTCTCAGAAATGGAAAATAAGGGAAAACTCAGAAGTCAGCACAGGCAGACACTGACTGAATTGGCATTTTCACTTCATGGGGAGAAAGGAGCTGATGTGCAGTAGTGGTGTGTCCTCAGACCCGGGCGGGTCCTCCTCAGTACAGCAGGGACAGAGGGGAGGGTGGTGGCCCACTCTCCTTTTGTGAGTGGGATGGCCCTCCTCACACCTCCTAAAGAGAAGCCAGAGATGCCAATTTTAACATTTGTTTGTATTTTTTATTTATTAATGTTTGTGTGCGCGAGCACACACATGCACATATTGCAGTGTGAGTACAGAGGTCAGAGGACAACTTTGTGGAGTTGACTCTCTCTTTACAACTTTGAGTGGATTCCAGGAATCAAACTTAGGCAATGCTGGTCCCTTCCTTGACTCTATGTCATTCCCAGGCACAGGGCTGGTAGGGATAAGCAGGAAGAACAAGGCCCTGTCCCTCCCTAAGCCAAATAAGAACTAGGAGCCCCCCCAGAATCAAAAGGGAAGCCCCTGGGAAAGGTTAGAACTGACTGTTGCAAGCAGGACTCTGGGCCAAGAAGGAAAGGAAAGAAGCTGCCAGAAAACACCAAGGGAATACATCACTTCCACCCAGGCTGGGACCCAGCTCTATCCTTCAGGGCGTGTTGACCCACAGGGCCAAGCAATGTCACAGTGAGCCTGCCTCCCACGCTGACTAAAGTTCGGACCTCAATCCCCTTTGCAAAGGGAACCCACTCCAAGTGTTTTAATGTGGTCTAGCTATTTCCACCACCATGACAAGACTGTATTTATGTAACAAGCCCCTGCTCAAGTATTTTTAGGCATCCTGTTTAGAAATACACAGAGAGGGGACAAGTAAGAGAATAAATATGGAAATCAAATGTTAAAAAAATAAGAAAAAAAAAAAAAAAAAACTCCTGGCTCTTGCCACCAGCTTCCTGGGGGAATTTTCCTGTATGTTCTTTCTACTTCCACTCAGCGGAATGACTGCTAGTCATTAAGGAAATCTGTAAGGAGCTCACAGTACAGGAACTGTACACCGGGGCTCCCATCCTCATTTGCATATCCCAGTTTTTGATTGGCAGCTGTACATGAAATGCCATATCAGTTGAAAGTATGTTGTGAGCTAGCACTAATGATCCCATGGCTCCAGGGAAGCCTGCCATATTGTAATTTGGCTATCAGGCATGAAAGAAATAATTCTAAGTGCCAGGAATGCAAGCCTGAATAAATGTTTCACCGCTGCAGGTTGCCAAGGGTGACACTTCTGATTTAGTATAAACGAATGCCCCGTTGCCTTTGGGGTACCCAGAGTTTGCATTGTATCTGAGCTGTGTATATAAAACGTTAGTCTAAGAAAATGGCTTCAGTGTGAGATGGGAAACAGAGACCTGCTCCCAGAAGGCAGTGGAATATTTACAGGAAATCGCTGGATGGAAGGATTTTGCTACCTTCTGTAATGACAGGCAAACAGGGTTGGCTTTTCCTGTGATGGAGAATAATGGTTATGTTAACTCTGCCTCGCCTTTTTTTTTTTTTTTTAATGAAATGCTCTTTTGTAAGGAAAATCACATCTGTTTCCTTTTATATATGAAAGGGACATAAATTCTTTTCTTTTCCCTTCCCTATGTGTGAATAGCCAGTTGATGTACTTTGGAATTTAATAACCCTTCCTGAGGTCACCCTGATGTCAAAGGCTGGAACACAGCAGCACTTCCTCCTCAGTGGCTTTTGAATCCACAGCCTGCCTGGATAGAGAGGGTCCTTTAAGGAGGGGACGGGGTGATTTCACTTGGATTTTCACTTGGCTCCAACTGCAAACATCTATGCTCCCCCATCCCATGTCTCATTTCTATTACAAGCCTCCTGTGCTTTCTCTGTTTGAAATGTCAGAGACAGTGGCCTGGCGAGCCGAGGGAGCGGCCATGCTTCCTGCAGCCTCTTCAACCATCTGGTTCCTCATTTGAGGATCGTGTTCGGCCTGCGTTGATGTTCGCTCCATTTCTGTGCTGAGATGTTCTCGGAGTCTATCTTTGGACTTTCCTACTTCGCTGTCCGATATGTCCAGTCGCGGCTCCCTGTCTGGGCAAGACAGGACAGCAGTCACAGGAAAACAGCACTGACCAGTTCACACAGTGAGTGAAATCAAGGTAAATCAAGGCAGGGTAGGGGATGTCTGGACACCTTTTGCTCTCAGTTCTCCACCGTGGGAGAAAACAGCTTGATGATCAGGCTCTGTCTTAGGGAGAAGCATCCTTACCCCCTGTGCTGGCTAGGTTTATGTCCACTTGACACAGGGTAGAGTCGTCTGAGGGGAGGAACCTTGATTGAGACAATGCCTCCATAAGATCCAGCATGGCACTTTATAATTAGTGATTGATGGGGGAGGGCCCCGCCTATTAGGAGTGGTGCTATCTGGTGCTGGTTCTATAAAAGCAGGCTGAGCAAGCCATGAGGAGCAAGCCAGCAAGCAGCACCCCTCCATGGCCTCTGCATCAGCCTCTGCCTCCAGGTTCCTGCCCTGTTTAGAGTTCCTGTCCTGACTTCCTTTGACAATGAACAGAGATATGGAAGCAAAATGAACCCTTTCCTCCCCAACTTTTTTTTTTTTTTTTTTTTTTTTTTTTTTTGGCCATGGAGTTTCATCACAGCAAAAGAAACCCTAACTAAAACACCTACACCCACACACATGTCAGAGCACTTCTCACATGGATTTGGTCACTGAGGGAGTGGAAAATAAGGCAGTTATCTGACAATTAAGAATATGATTGGAAGAACTGGGCATGGTGGTACACACCTATAATCCTAGTACTTGGGAAATTGAGACTGGAGGATCCTGAGTTTGAGGCCAGCCTGGGCTCCATAATGAAACCTGTCTAAAACCAAGCATATGGGACATTTACTGACAAAGAGGCCTAGTAACCCCTGGCAAACCCATCACCTCTGCTTTAAAGACACCAGAAAGATTCAATGTAAACTCAGCAGTGTTTACTGAGCATTTACAATGTGTCTAAGATTGTGTTCTACACTAATGCCCTGAACCCAGAAGATACAGTGTCTTCCATTTCCATTAGCTTAAAATGATTCTGAAGATGCAAGTAAAACCCACCGAAGGTGGGGCTGAATCCACCTCGTGCTCGTTTGCTTCAGTGAAACACCATGCGCTACTGAGATAGAAAAATCAATGAGGTGGCACACGTCCGTAAGCCCAGCCTTTGTGAAAAGAAACAGGAGAACTGGAAATTCCAGGCCAGGCAGGACCCTGAATCAAAATAAATAAATCAGTAAAAAGAGCAGTAATATGTGAGACTCTGGCTACAATGGGAAATGCACATTAAAACATGCCGATCAACCACCAACAACAAAAACCTACTCCATACGAGTGACACAGGCACCGGCCAGCATCCTAAGGCCAGCATCCAAGACTCAGGCAGTCATCATCACGGGAGAAAAGCCCAGTTACAGAAACATGGGAGCATAGGGCATGGTGGCTCACATCTTTAATCCCAGCACTTGGGAGATGGAAGCAGGTGGATCTTTGTGAGTTCGAGGCCAGCCTGATCTACATAGTAAGTTCCAGGACAGCCAGGGCTACACAGAGAAACCTTATCTCAAAACAAACAAACAAAAAAGAAACACAGATGCAAAAGCTGGACTCTGGACATTTCCAAGAATAATATAGATTTAGATTTAAATTCAGAAAGCCACTTCAGGACTGATGACACACACCTTTAATCCCAGCACTCTGAAGGCAGAGGCAGACAGACTCTGAATTCGAATCCAGTCTGGTCTACAGAGTGAATAAATTTTAGCACAGCCAGGGCTTCTTAGAGAGACCCTGCCATCGATAAATATACCGGTAGGTAGGTGATAGATAGATAGATAGATAGATAGATAGATAGATAGATAGATAGATAGATGATAGATAGATAGATAGATAGATAGATAGATAGATAGATAGATAGATAGAGGCTCTGTGGAGAGGAGTTGGAGATAGATGTTGCTCTGGCTTCAATCCCCAACCCAGTGCAAAAATAAAATAAAATGTGGGCCTACTAGGTGCCGGGCAGAGGCTCTGTTTAGATGTTCCTAGAACACCACCTAGTTTAAGTCTTCCAATGGTCAATTATCCCATCAACACGAAATTACAGGAATCTAATTAATTAAGACAGACAAAGTGAACTTCGCTGAGAAGCCAGGATGTGTAGAGTGCATGATCATGGCTTCCTTTGTCACTGAACGTTTTCTAAGGGCAGGGGCAAGCATTCCAAGGTCCAGGTTAGTAGGCAAAGATGCCCTGCCTGCTCGCCTTTAATATAGCTCAGTACTTCTCAAACATTAGCACCAGATGATTGGACAGTCAACTCTACGAATCATTCATGATGAGTGGAAGGGGTGGGTTTAAGGGATTTTCCAAAAGTGCTTTTGTTAGAGGCTTTCATTCTGGTCATGACTTTGGGGCTGCATCAGCATTGCTTGTTGGGAATGTGATGAGAGTACAAGGGAAACCGAGTCCGACTCCACATCACCATGGAGGGCCTCCTGGAGGCGGTGACTTTCTATGAATTGAGTGAACTAAGCAGCGTGGAGAAGACTCGCAAACTGGTGACGCCTGGCACACCTTGGGCTGGCAGAGTTGAAGCAGGGATAGAGGCAGAGCAGGGGGGTGGGCAAGCAGCCACAGTGCATTGAGTGCACTTCTTTATTTTGGCTAATTGCTGGTTTCAACACCTCTAAATGTATGCTTGTTTGTTTTTTATTTAGTGTGTGTGTGTACGTGTGTACATGCTCATGTTTGTGTGCATGTGTGGGTACCCAAAGGTAGATGCACGTGCATACAGCAGCCAGAGGTCAACATAGGTTGTCTTTCTCTTTCATACTTCAATTTTTTTTTTTTTTGAGACAGAATCTTACTACATATATCCCTGGCTAGCCTGGAACTATGTAGACCAGGCTGGCTTTGAATTCAAAGAGATCTACCTGTCTCTGTTTCTGGGGTACTGGGATTAAAGGAATGTACCACCACATCCAGACCACCTTTATTTTTTAAACAGGATCTCTCCCTGAACCTGGAAGTCACTGATTTAGCTAGACGGTTGGGCCACAGAGTCTTGGGCATCCTCCTGTCTCTACCTCCCCATGCTTGGATTACAGGCATTCACAGTCACATGAAGCATTTAACATGGATGCTGGAGATCTGAACTTGGGTCTCAAGCACTTTACCAGTTGAACTTGTCCAGCCTATGGTTTTAACATAGGCACATTCATTGTCACAGTCAAGGACAAGGTTCAAGTGGTATCTCAAGTACAAGACAGGCCGAAAGCTGGAGACCTTCCGTGCTAAGAGCCAGCCCCCAGGACAAAATGATCTAGCCTGAAACATGAACAGCACTGGCCGCAAATACTTGGCTTCTCACTGTTGCGGTGTGGATCGAGTAAAGTGAGGAAATGAAAAGGTCGCTTGAACTTCATGTGTCAGTATGCAGCCGTCTCCGGACAAGTGTTTACTTCCAGCTCTGTCCCTTTTGAGCGGGTGGGGGCGGGGGAGAAAGCAGCTTTAGAGAGAAGTATTAACCTCGCAAATGTACACATTTTCAATTCCCGTCACAGTGACAGGCTACAACTTGTAATCAGTATAAAATGATTTTCCGGGAGAGTAAATGCTTATTTTCGCTGTCTTGATGCTGGAACTGGATTACTCGGTATTAATCCCAGGGTGACACAGTCACATTTGGAAGCCGTGAGATTTGTTTGGATGTCTTATGGGGCCAGGGGCAGCCTTCATTTCACATCCTTGATCTTGGAGAATTTGAATAATAGAACAGCTTTTCTGTGTACACAAGGAGAATGGGGGGAGGTATCAACCCAGGATGAATTCTAAGAGCCTGAAAACCCAGGTAAAGGGAGAAAGGAGAGTGGGTGGGCATTACCATGTCCACCCCCACCATAGACACCCCAAGAAAGCACCTATTCAACACCAACTGTACATCTGCTCCCTCTAACAAGAGAGAAAGAAATCGGGAGCCTGCACCGTTCCACTCCAATGTGCCTTATTGCACCCCCTCTCCCTCAGGTACCCCTCCACACACCTCTACTTGGGACCTCTGTCCTGATAAATTTCTGCCAGAATCATCTCTTGTCCATTGGTTTTAGCTACGGCAGAAGCCAGTGACCTTTTTCTATAAAAGGCCACATAGTAAATATCTTCAGCTTTGCCAGCCTTATGGTTACCATGGTAACTGCTAAGCTCCCACGTAGCATGAAAATACCCATAGACAATAAGTAAATGAATGAGCAAGGCTGTGCTGCAATAAAACTTTATTTATCAAAAACAGACAGCGGAAGTAGAATGTCCTAGGGACAGTAATTGTAAGCATTGAACCTTGGATGAAGAGGTATCCTGGCAGTCGGGAGCCAAGGAGTACCACTAAGTCACCATAAGCATTGCAGCTCCCACCCACGCTCCAGGGAAAGGTTTCCCCAATGCAAGTGTGACGACTCTACTCTGCTAGGGGAAAGTCTCCCCAGTGAAAGCGTTACAGTTCTGCTCCCCTCTGGCTCTGGGGAAAGTTGTTACAGCTGGGTCCGCTCCAGCAAAAGTGTCACACCACACAACAAACCTTACTCAAGAGAGTCATTGAGAAGAAAGAATCCAGGAGGGTGGCTGCCTCCAAGGTGAGAAGCAGCAGCAAACTGAACAGGGTACAGAGCTTATATAGGGTTTCTTGCAGGGAGGGGTACCCAGGTGGCTTGGGATTGGTGGATTTTTGTTATCTGATTCCGGAACAAGCCCAGGGATTGGTAGGATTTCATGCTCAGGGATTGATGGTATTCTGCAGCCTGATTCTCAGGCAAGTTCAGAGACTGGTATGATTTCAAGCCCTGGTCTTGGAGTCAGGTCAGGGTCAGGGTGTTTTCTCCTTGGCCCTTTTCACCCTACAGTCATGGCCACCATTTTTAGAGATGCTGCCTTCTAAATATTTAAATAATACTATTAAAATAATAGGATAATGCTATGTTTTATGGGGTTTTTTGTTTTTAATTTATTTTATGTGTCTGGGTGTTTTGCCTCCATGTATGTCTGTGTACCATGTGCATGTAGTACCCAGGGAGGCCAACAATGGGTTGGCTCCTCCAGGACTGGAGTTACAGGTGGTTGTGGGCCACCATGTAGGTGCTGGAAATTGAACCTGGATCTTCAGGTAAAGTAGCCGGTGTTCTTAACTGCTGAGCCATTTCTCCAGCCCTCTAGGTAATGATTGTGTTTTATCCAATAGTTTCATATTTCAGAATCTTGTCTTAATGTATTTAGATTCACATATATATTTTGGGCACAAAGTTGTTCATTGTAGTAATAATGATAATTTAACATATATTCTGGAGAGAACTGAGAGATGATTATATGAAGTTCAGCACTGTTTATGGCTTACAGTGAGTCTTTCCAGTCCTTTGGAGGACTGGAAAGTTTTTTAAACGGGTAGATCATTTCAGTAGTCCACTGCTTCTGTGGGGTTGTCTCACATCCATTCAGGTGAGGTGGGAAAGGTGGGTGATTTGATCTAACTTATGAAAGGGAAGGTGTAGATGACAAGCCTGCTCTCTCATGATTGAAATCACAGCCTTGTGCATGCAAGGCAGGTGCTCGACCACTGAAGGACAACTGTAGCAAGGTGAATGAGTCTCAGAACTGGGTTTGTTTTTAATTCAATATTTTACTACAGCAGCAGTATTTGCATCATTTCCACACCTCCCTCTTACCCTGTGGCTCCTCCCATGTCCTCCCATTTCCTCTTCTCCTTTCATTGTTGTTATCATCTGTGTATTTACTGAATCCATTTTGTGTTGCTCATACGTGTTCAGGGCTGACCACTTGGGATTAGGTAACTTTTAAGGGACTCATCCCTGGCGAAGACTGACGCTCCCTCCCTCAGGGGATCATCGGTCCCGGTAGCTCTTCATCTAGGGATGGGCTCTTGTGAGATTTCCCCCATCCACGCTGCTATGTCAACTGATGTTGTCACGTGCAGGTCTTGTGTAAGCCACCACATTGTTGAGATTTGCTGGATTCAGCTTCCCTGTCGTATGGAGAAGACACGGTCTCGAAGCAGATATCCTGGCCCCCGACTCTTACGGTCTTTCCATCTGTCTTCTGAGATGCCTGAGCCCTAGGTCAGGGTCACGCTGAAAGTGTATGAGTTGTGCCATGCCAGGGTCAATTGTCCTCTAGTTTGAGCAGTTGTGGTTTTCAAAACAGTTTGGGAGTCCTGGGACAGTCTCTCGAGAGGACACTTGGAGGAAAGGGAAGAGGGACAAGCACCATTCTCAGGGGAAATGATAATATCCTTGTGTTTGGGCATTCTCATTGGTTCTGTTATTTACATTGTATGATTGAAACTAAGTTCACACATGCAAAGAAATTGTAGTGCTTAGTGCTAGGACAGACAGCTTCCACTGTTCCCACAGCAACTCAGTTCACTAACTCACCAGACATACACTGAGTGTCTGCCTGTGCCGATGCTGTTCGAAACTCGGGATGTGGCAGTGAACTACATCCTCACAGCTGCTGCCCTTGAAGTTTGTAATTTAAGTGAAAGAAAAAAACCTTAACCCCAGCCTGTGTCTGCATGCTTACCCTGTGCCTTCAAAAACTACCTGGGGCTCCATTTCCTTCTCTTGACCTCACACAGCTATCACTAATCAATCATGGTAGGGTTGTTTGGGGTTGTTTGCTTGTTTGTTTGTTTGTTTGTTTTTCTATTGAGCATCAAAGAAGACCTGGACTTAGAATCTTTCAGAAAAAAAAAAAAAACAGACATTACCAGCATTAGGGCAGGGTAATTATTTGTTGTAGAAAGTTATCTTGTGCCCTGTAGTGTGTAGCAGCACCCTGGGATGGCACCAACGCTCCCAGATGCCACTCGTGATAATAACCAAAAACATCCCCCAGAGATTGCCAAGGCATCCCCTGGCATGTAGGGAGGGAAGGCCAACCTAAAGATAATGACCACGTGGCTGCTACCAATGGCCAGAGTTGACTCAAAACTATTTGCCACCTTGGGGACAGGGGCTTGTTCCAGTCTCTTCTGACACTCATACTGTCTAGTTCCTCCAGTCAGGAGAAGGGAGCGCATTGCTCTTCATATCTTCTAGTGGATCCAGGAACTAAGACGAAGCAGCAGGACCTCTGAGAGATTTGAATCTTCCTGGGTTCTAACCTTCCCAGCTTACACCACTCCTGGCTTCCAAGCTGAATCAATGGCTCAAGGTATATGAGGACAATGTGCCCTTCCGCCCTGTGCTCTGACTGTGGACCGCCCAGGTGACTTTTCCTGTAGACTCTGTGGTGTTATGGCAGCCGGTTGGTCAGACATCTGGGGAGTTGAGCTTATCAAAAGGCACCCAGCTTCTAGTCACTGTCCTGAGTTGCAGCTGAACTTTCTATTTTTGATCTTCTCTGAGTGAGGTGGCAACATTTATTTAAATAAGAAATGGGTAGGTTACTATGACTTGTCTAGATGGAAGCAAAGCCTCGTGGGTAACCTGCCTTCAGGATGCCAGTGGAGACCAGTCTCTAGGAGATACGTGCTGGAGGCTCTGGAAGATGCATTTATAAATTCCAAAACAAGCAGAGGCTGGATGGAATGGGTCAGTTTGGGCCAGGGAGTGGTATCCAGGGGGAATGAACAGCCAATGGGAAAAGATACTTGCAAACCATTCTGTCAAAATTGCAGCATCCTTCAAAATGCCAAAAGGATGGACAGCTACTCATTAAAACCCCTCCCCAGGCTCCTTTAGTCATCCACCATCCATCCACAGCCGCACACCACAGGAAGTGCCAGCTGCCCCTGACCGTTCGCCCCCACAATGTTCCCAAGTCCCTTCCAAGCCCAGCCTCCCCTGGCTGTGCTCCTCTCTTCCCTCTCCCACTCATCTCCCTCTGCGCCTTCCTTGGGCGTAGGTGAAGGAATCATCAGCTTCTTTTTGGAATCCTCTTGCCCAGTTCCTCCCAAGGCCTGGGAGCCTCACTGGGGCGGGACAAAGCTGTGTGTAGCACACTAGAATGATAGGGAAGGTGCACACTAAGGGTCGTTCAGATAGAGAATTCAGTTACACGAAATAGAAGCTGGAAAGATGAAGAGTGAGGACAGTTCACGTGTAACCAGACGGGTGCAAAATGTGTGAGAAAGCACTTCTGAAAGGTGGCGCACACCTTTAATCCCAGCACTTGGGAGGCAGAGGCAGGCGGATCTCTGTGAGTTTGAGGCCAGCCTGGGCTACAGAATGAGTTCCAGGACAGAATCCAAAGCTACACAGAGAAACCCTGTCTCGAAAAACCAAAAAAAAAAAAAAGGAAGAAAGAAAGAAAGAAAGTTCATGGTTATGATAGCAAGACATTATAGTATCCACACTGTTTCTGGAGTAAGGAAAATGTGACTCTGAGGTGGAATTTGATGAACCTGTGGAATTAGAAGTGATGGG
Organism: Peromyscus leucopus; assembly: GCF_004664715.2. Classification (NCBI taxonomy): domain Eukaryota; kingdom Metazoa; phylum Chordata; class Mammalia; order Rodentia; family Cricetidae; genus Peromyscus; species Peromyscus leucopus. The sequence goes on from NC_051063.1 coordinate 1,852,436, forward strand.
TGAGGATTGCAGAACTCAGGTATCAGTAGAGGGAGAGAAAAATACTATGCTGGACAGGGCTGGGTGTGCTCAGAGAGCCCAGATCCATCTCTACACAGAGGCCTCTTGAGTTCATTTCCTGTCAAGGGCATTCTATGACAAGTTTCCAAATGAAAAAGTCATTCCCCATTGAGCTAGCCAAGTATCTTGAATAAATAATGTAGAGATTATTAAGACATTTTCCAGAGACCCCAGCATTTCCTGTCTTGACAATGAAGCTGGATTTGACATCAGCTGAATCAAGAGGTTACAAATAAAAGCTGTGACCCGAGCCAAACTTCCCCTCCAAGTGTTTCTCAATGTTCTGAGATTGGAATACAGGACAGTACTTGTAATCAATTTCTATAAAACATCGCAACACATTTTCCATTAAGTCCTGAGCATGACCATGTGGACACACCATTGGCTACTGCCGTGGGTGACAGACCAGACAGGAAGACTGAAATGAACTCTGACCCCATTGATCTATCAGTCAAAGGTTAAAGGAAGAGGTGATGAACAAAAGAAGATCCAACACACAAGATGATTTGGGACTGAAGAGACATGCGTGTTGAGAGGTATTAATGATCTTAGAAGGATTTGTCCATTAGTGCAAGGTACTATTGTTCACATATATTACCTAATTTATTAGTGATGATGATCTTAAAGGAGTAAGGTATGCGTCCCCTTTATGCAAACAATGTAAGTGAAGAGGAAGAAGTAACTCACCCGAGGTCGCATAATCAGCAAGTAAGAGTCAGCATGTGTATTAGCTACGCTTCTGTGACAAAAAGAAGCTAAGGTCAAAACGTTTACTTTGGCTCACAGTTCCAGAGGAATAGAGTCTGTCATGACAGGAAAGGCAAGCCAACAGGCAGAGAAAGCATGGTAGCAGGAGCAGGAAGTGAGGCCCACCTATAAACCTCAAAGCCCAACCCCCCGTTAGCATACTTCCTCCAGCAAGCTTCCACCTCCTATACTCCTATAGGTTCCTTAACCTCCCCAGATGGCACCACCAGCTGGGGACTAAGTGTCCAAGCACATGCACCCATGGAGGACTTCTCACATTCAATTCATGACAGCACATCAGTCTCTCTAACGAGCCTCCAGAGGTAGAGCTGAAGTCAAATACTAGATTCTTCTCCAAACTACCATGATGGTAGTCAGCCTTAATCTACTCAGGAAGACAGGTGGGTTTAGCCTAGATGTAAGGGACTAAACCCAGAGCTTGAACCAAGAGCTTCCCTTTCCAGGCAAGTGAGCATCCTTTTGCGCATGGCACAATGGACTGAAAACACCTGCTTCCTAAATGACAGGTGTTCTGCAGAAGCTCCTCAGACACTAACAGGATGGTGTGGGCTCTGGGAAGGACCAATAACAGGAGTGTATCCCTTTCCTTTCTCATCACTGTGACAGAATACTGTGCAGGGACCACTCAAAGTTTGATTTGGGTTCATGGTTTAGGGGCTTTTGGTCTGTGATGGATAGAAAACATGACAGACTGATCCACCATGGTGGTGATGGTAGTGGTGGTGGTGGTGGTAGTGGTGGTGGCAGCGGTGGTAGCATCCAGTAGAGGTCTTTGTATAGCAACCAGACAAGACAGCAGAGGCTAGCCCTAAGCCAGAGCACAGGTATCATCTTCAAAGAACTGCCCTTATTGTTCAACTCCACCAACCCATGGTTTCTTCACCTCCCAAAATAGTGCCAAGAGACAGAGACCAGGTGTTCAGACATAGGTCCCTATAGAGGATGTCTCAGACCCAAACCATGACAAGAAGTATCTATAGTCCCAAAAATTGATATCATTTATGCATTTAATCCATAGACAACTTGGATTTCACCCTAGTTATGGAATTTTTTTGTATGTAAAATGTTGCAGTATGGTGAAGTTTCAGTGCACTCAAGGTGTACACTGGGTGTGGTCCCTTGCTCTCAGTGAAGGCTCAATGAATGTTAAATAATAATAAAGAAATTGTAGCTTCAGCCTGCATTCTGCTGTGCTTAATTGCAAGTTTGCAATACCTGTTTGATGCTCCAGAGCACTCTAGCTAGTAAGAAATAAAATTAATAATTAATGACAGAACTTTAACCTAATAACGTGGCCACTCCCAAGGTTTAGCATATTCCAGCAGAAGGCTAATGGCATGCTCACCATTGTTCATGATCGGAGCGGTAAGGCGTCATGCATAATGGATCAGAGTCCCCGCTAACAGCAGAATCACGCACAATAATTTAAACTTGTTTGTATGGAAATAAAGGGCGAGTCTTTGAAGTGCGTCCTAATGAGATGCCGCTTGATCTTCAGTGTGTCCTGGGAGAGAGAGTTCAATTTTCCCCCCAGCGTCAGGCACATGTTGGTGCATGTAAGAAAGAAAAGGCTGACTTAAATTATGAATGGCCCTTCTTGTCTTTGTGGTGGCAGGTGAGGAAGGCGGGTGCTCATCCGGGCGGGGGGGGGGGGGGGAGGGAAGCTGGGAGACAACTGTGGTTCTCCAAGGTGGCTTCTGTTTGAGAAACTTGAAGGAAAAACCAGAGCATGAGCCAATGAGGACAGGTAAAGTGAGGTGTCAAAGAACACCTAAGAATAAAATGAGCTGATGGCACTCCCTGAAGGGAGGAGGGATGGGGTGGCAGAGCGCTGCGGTCCTCGGTGGTTCAGTTCTGCTTACACACACACACACACACACACACACACACACACACACACACACACACACACCCTGATCCTCTGAGGTGTCCCAGAAAACTGACCTGATCGCTCAGAAAGTCCCAGGAAGTGAGGGTGCTCTGATGGACAGAAAAAGAGTCTGATTGCTGTGTTCTTGTTGTTTTAATCAATGATTGGCCAGAAGTGGTAGCACAGACCTACAATCCCAGCACTTGGTGAGCTGAGGCAGGAGGATCACAAGTGCAAGACCATGCTGTTAGAGTGAGGGTCAGGACAGCCTGGGAGCGTGAGACTTTAACTCCAAAAATAAGCATATAAAATCAACACTTGTAGAAAAAACCATGAGAGAGGTGTCCCTTGTCAGGAGACACAAACGCCACAGGGAGATAGTTGTGTGCTGAGCACAGGCTGAGTAAACACTGTAGAGTGCTTATTGCACAGTCCATGTTGCCTTACTTTTCTCATTACCTCTAGCTCTGAGGGCTCTTGAGTCTCTCTGGCCTTTTAGGTTCAAGTAACTGTGACTGGTCTCTGAGAGCAGGTGTGCACTGAAGTCCTGTGATGTCTGGAGACACGAGCCTAAAGTGATAGAGCTGGTGTGGTTGACCTCTGCACCAGGCACGAATCTCGGACACTCTGACATTGCCAGTCTAGGAAAATCTCTCACAGACATGCCCAGAGGTTTGCCTCCTAGGTGAGTCTAAATTCTGTCCATCTTACAATCAACATTAACCATTACGTCATTCAATGTCAGTGCCAGGAGCCTAACTCCAGAACCATAGCAGTCAGGGTGCTTGCTCTCCCTAGCCTGCACCATCCACCTTGGCTGTCACAGAGACTCACAAAGTCTGCCCTCATCCTGCTGTGCATCCTCTTCTCCTGACCGAGCTCCTGGTTTTTACTATTCTGTCACTGAGACTTGCCTCGAGAAAGTCTCACAGGCTGGTGAGGTAGCTTAGCGGGTTAAGGAGATTGCCATCAAGCTTGATGACCTAAGTTCAATCCCTGGGACTCACATGGTAAAAATAGAGAAGCTGTCCTCAAGCCTCTATATACACACATGTAGGCATGCTGTGGCTACACACACACACACACACACACACACACACACACACACACACTAAATAATAAATAAATAAATAAATAGACCCATGTAATTTAAATGGGGTGTCGGGGCACATAAAACAAAAGAGTTTCAGGCAGTCAACCATTTCCCTCCTCTACCAGCAAGCTCATTCTAGCATGGCGAATTTCTTCTGCTGAATAAAGAGGCATCGTTTCCTGTTTTGATGACTAACCCAGCCATGAGCCAAAAACATCACAATTAAATAAAATAAACAGATCCCCCATAGGTCTTCAAGGAAATAGCAAGTTTTTTAATCATCAAAATCTGTGTGCATTTCACCTCATCGTTATGTGAAGACGTGGAAAGGACTCGATTTTCATAGCCATGGCCTGGTCTCTGAGCGGAGGAAAAGCCATTCTCTAACTGAATCTCATCCTGACTGTGTGGCTACCCAATAGTTTAAGCCAGCCACGCCAACATTTTAGGAACAGGCTTTTCCTTCTGTTCTTTAAGGGCAGGACTGGAATCCCTTTGTATTGAAGGCAAATGGGGAAAACTTACATTGCAGAATCAAGCTTCAAATGCTTTTATGGAATTTTCATTCTGATCCTGCCTGTAATGGAGTTGACCTCATCTTCACCTATGATTTCTCTGGCTGTGAGTTCAGATTTCATGCCAATTAACATGTTAATGACATATATCATTTAAAGAACCCATCATAACTTTTACCACATCGTGTTACATCTATTTCCTTGTAATTAAATCAGAATTACAGGGTGTAATTACTTTTCTTTCTCTGAATACCCGTTCCTTTCAGACATTTAAATTCAAGTGCAAGCACTAAAAGACATTTGAAACCAACAACCTAACAAAAATATTATCAATTAATGAACGTGTTGGGTTTCTCCATCGCTCTGGTTTCTTTTGAACACATTCCTTTCTCTCCACGTTCTTTGTGTGCCCTGGAATGATGGCCATATCTAGTCAGACATTCTGTAAACCCTCTTAAGTCCTCGGGGCCTACTCTCCATTAGTATGCAATGTTCTCACATGTAAATATAATTACATATAATTATTAGCGGAAAAGGATCAGATAAGGTTTATTAAGGAAATATCTTGTAATTATGAAAGCCTAAGACTTCCCTTTACATGTCAACTCAGCTGAGGATTGGCATCTGCAAGATCCACCCACAAAACAGTTACACACTTTGATTTCACCTTGGAAAATCAATAGTCAGAGACAAAAATCATTGCAGGAATACTTCCTTGCCTAAAAGACATTAAAAAAAAAAAAACAAATAAATAATCTAGCCAGAGTAACTCCACAAAACCTATTATCTAAGATGATGTTTGGGCTACCAATGGTCTTCTACATTCTTTCTCTTATTTTTTTAACTTTATTTTATTTTTGATGATGTGTAAGTATGTATATTATATGCACAAGAGAATGCCATGGAGGGCAGAAAAGGACATCGGATTTGCTTGCCGCCTGGTGTGGGGGTTGGGAATGGAGCTCCATTCTCTGTAAGAGCAGTGACTTCTGTTAGCTATGGGCCATCTCTATGGCCCACCTTTTCAGCATTTCTAACATTAAATTTTAAAGCTTAAAGTTCTGTGATGATTGGTTGGCTGGCTGGTTGGTTGGTTGGTTGGTTGGTTTTGAGACAGAGTCTTACTATGCTATCCCAGCTGGCCTGGGTCAAGCTATAGAGACCAGGCTGACCTCAAACTCAGAGGTCCATCTGCGGCTGCCTCCCGAGTACTGAGATTAAAGGTGGCCACCACTGTGTCCTTCTATTTCTTCCCCCACACAATGTTCCCTCTATGTTTAACTTTTTAATTTGTGTGGGTGTGGGTGCAAGTGTGTGCACAAGCGTGTCTGCCTTTGCATGTGTTTGTACAGAAGGAAGTGTCCCACTCCGTCACACTCGGCCTTATCCCCTCAGAGAGGACCTTTCGTTGAATCTGCAGTTTACCGTTAGCAATTATGCTGGCTCACCAAAAAGTCCCAGAAATCCTCCCGTCTCTTTGACTCGCTCAGGGCTGGAGACACCAGCACTCCTGGCCACGCCTTACTTTTACAAGGGCTGGGGGATGGCGGGGGAGAGTCAAAACACAAGTCCTCTGCTAGTACGGAAAGCATTGACACCCTGAGTCATGTTCCCAGCTCAAAATGTTTTATAGAACACTATAATATCTAAGAGCGTGAGAGGAAGCTGTAGGCATGTACAACTCCGACCATCTTGTCAGAATATGGACAACAATACCACAGTGTTGTTTGAGGGACGAAGCATAGGAAGATGGGTAGAAAGGCAGCTTCTTTGTCTTCAGAAAGTTCTACTTCCTTAGGTCAGTTGACTCATTTGTTTGTAAATTCCCACTGAGTTCCTGGGATGGTGAGGTATCATTTAGTCCTTGGCTATGAGTAACATGGGCAAGGTCATTGCCCCAAAATACTAACATCCTAAGGACACAGAACAGACTGTAAACTTGAAAACAACAGAATTAATAAAACCATGACAGCTAGAAATGAGTCACAGAGGAAAAGACAGTGACAGTGGGGAGGTGGTTTGTTCTCAGCATGGTAGTCAGTAAGGCCATTCTGAGGTACGCAACCATGGAACTGAGACCTAGCTGACGAGATGGATCAAAGGAGGCTGGGGAGGCCAGAATACCCATGTCAAGACACAAAGAGGAACAAGCAGGATGTTTGGAGAGAGTGAAGAGGAGGGAATGTGGTTAGAATGAAGGTAGCTGTAGAGAAAGAGGACACACTGAGGTGGGGCTGAGGGCCGCAATAGCACCACAGCTTTGTTTTGTGAGCAACAGGAAGCAAATCTGGGCTTTTAAGAAAGCAAGTGCCGTTGTTAGGATTGAACTTTGGATTGTCTTCGGTATGGGAAGTGGATTTGGAGGGGTCAGGAGCACACAGACATCTATTGATGGGGTAGGCAAGTGAAGGTACAGGCTTGAAATAAGAAAGTACAGGGACAGAGATAGCCCATGCTGTGGTAAGTGGAAGGGCAGGGACTCTCCCCCAGGCTGGGGTAGCTTGTAAGGAACCCCATGTTCAACTGACTTTTTGTTGCACAAATAATTGCATTTCTGAGCACTCAAGTGAACCAATCACAGGGTATTCCCACCCTTGGGGATCCTAAATAAGGGAGAAAAACACCCTACACATAACCAGGTCATCACATAATTGCAAGTTGGGTGAAGCTGGGTATCTTGGAAACAGGCAAAACTTGACCGAGACTGCAGGGGAGTATGCAGGGGAGACAGAGAAGGAGGGGAAACTACTTTAGACCATATGCCCAGCATGGGGCACATGGAACCATGGCATGTGAGTGGCCCTGTAAGTGACATCATAAGGTGATCCCAAATGCCAGCTGGACTCCTGTCTTCCTGCTCCCAACATGTTTGTCCCTTTTTTCACTTCACATCAACTCCAAACACAGCACCAGGAATCAGAGGAACTCCCAAGACACACAGAGGAACATGAGGGCTTCGATACCATGATTCATACTTCTGTGGATGTCTTAGATAGGGTTACCGTTGCTATGATGAAACACCATGACCATAGCAGCTTCGAGAAGAAAGGTTTTTGTTGTGTTTGTTTGTTTGTTTGCTTGTTTGCTTGTTTTGGGGAGCTGCTTTTTTTTTTTTTTTTTTTTGTTTTGTTTTGTTTTGTTTTTGGCTTATGCTTCCACATCACTGTTCATCATAGAAGAAGTTGGAACAGGAACCCAAACAGGCCTGAGACAAGCAGGAGCTGATGCAGAGGCCATGGAGGGGTGCTGCTTACTGGCTTATTCATCATGGCTTGCTCAGCCTGCCTTCTTATAGAACCCAGGACCACCAGCCCAGGGATGGCCCAACCCACAACTGACTTGACCTTCCTGGCATCAAACGTTGATTAAGAAAATGCCTACAGGCTTGCCTGCAGCCTGATCTTATGGAGGCATTGTCTCAACTGAGGCTCTCTCCTCACTGATGACTACAACTTGTGTTGAGTTAACATAAAACTAGTCAACACACTGGATCTGTCCTCAGTAGCTCTGCCCCAAGGTAGACAATAAAAAAACTCTATGCCTCACCCAGTCTGATAGTAGATCTTAAGACCCTAGTTTCAAAAGAAGTCTTATCCTATCCCTAGGAAGAAGAGGTATTCTTCAGAGAAGCAGAGTCCTTCCTTATGGACTCTTCCACCCTTTCTATCAAGGTTAGATCAGACACCAGTCAGTCACATGTTTGACATGGCTGTCCATGCTTTGGTCATGCCTATGCAGTGAAGTCTCCAGAAGAAACCCCAAAGACAAGCAGGACAGAGGAGCTTCCGGATGCCTGAGCATGAGCTGGTCCCTGGAGGGCGATGTGTTCAGAGGGCAAGGAAGCTCCATACCCCTTCTCTAACCAAATTGGCAGATTCCAAGCCAATGAGAGACTCTGCCTAAAAACAAAAGGAAAGAAAGAAAGAAAAGTGGGCGTCACCTGAGGAATGATGCTTAAGGTCTGTCCTCCATGAATACAAACTCACGTACAGACAAGCACACACACACACACACACACACACACACACACACACAAACACCCCTATTCTCAGCCTTTTATAAAGCAGGCTGCAGGGCAGAATTGGCCATCCTGATTGAAAGGGTTGGTGACAAACACCAGATGACTTGGTTTGGTTTGGTTTTTTTTTGAGACAGAGTCTTCCATGACTGAAGCTAGCTTTGGACTCTGATATTGTGGCCTCCACCTTCCAAGTGCTGGGATCACAGGCCTGGACCACCACACCTGGCTCCCCTGGCTTCTTGAATCAGCTCATCCTCTCAGGGTCTCACTGTCTTGTTGGGGAGAAAGCACAGTGGTATCCAACCATGGGTCCCACCTCCACCTCCAGGTGGACAGTTCACCAAATGTAGGTCTCCCGCAGAAACCCTGTCCCTTCTCATTCACTAGATCTGGAATCTAAGCTCATTAGGGGAGGAGACTGCCTGTCCAACTTGACAGTCCCAGTCTTCAGCCAGAGCCAAGCAGGTACTCAAGCCGCATTAGCAGAGGGAAGAAATCAAAAAGTGTTTGAAAGGCACAGTGTCCTTCGTGTAGTTCTCCAGCCTGATACCACTAATGCTACAACAAAATAAAACCATTACTTACCAGAAAGATGAATAATTAACTATTTCTCAAAACCTAGAGGGATGGGCAACAAGGAAGAAGAAATTGCACTGTGGCCCCCGTGAGTGATAGGTTTAAATGACTCCTTGAGATCCAGAGCCCATACTCCTGCTGTAAAGCGTGTCCATCGATTTCCAAATGAGTTGAAACCGTTTCCTGACAGTTTGGGGGAAAGGGGCCAAACCAATAGCCTTCCAGTCTGTCTTCTACATTTAACAGTGGGGAGCTGGCCTTACCTGAAGCCCAATCTGCCATTATTGTTAATTCTGAGATGGGACAGTTTGACCCAAATGGAATCTGGCTGCCCCTGCACTCCAAAGCTAAGCAGCTTCCCGCGCATCCTTCATCATGGATCTCATCGGAGCTGGCTGACGTCAGTTTGAGAGGATCAGTGTGTGCTCTCCCTCCCCAACAGCACAAGGCACCGCTGGGTCACACACGCTTCTCCGCTGTTTCTTTGCTGAGTGACAACGTAGCCGGCATGCTGAGTCTGCCCGTCCATCCTCAGTCGATCGCTGGTTCCCTCTCTCCTTATTAGCCTGGGCAGTGATTGGAATAATTTAGGATTTACACCATTTGATCATCTGTACAGTTACGACAAATAAAACATTTTAATGTGAGCAATCACTGCCTGTTGACTGTATCATATTGCTGAGAGCTGAACAGATGCCAAATGTGATCACAGAAGGGGATGCACACCCTGGAATGATGACACTAATAGAGAAGTTACAAAAGGCCCAACAAATGGCATTTGTGTTAAATCAATAATGTTCGCTTTGTGTTTTTTTTTAATTCTAATCTTTCCTTTTAAAAAAATTATCTTTCTAAACAGTTGGCAATTCCTATTCTTGTTCATCTTCCCAAACATAATTAAAAACATGTTGTGGCGTCTACTTAAGACATCAACTTTCCCAAGGCTGTCTTGTCCACTGTGTCTTAAACAAAGATACTTGCTTTGGCATGGTGCCCTTAATTAATCATTGCAGGCCTTATTGCTGTACAAAAAAGAAATAAGAGTCTTTGCTTAATGATTCACCACAAGCCTGATTTCTGTAGAACTTAATCAAATACAGAACTAACTTTCTAATCAGCTTAAATGCAAAAAAAAAAAAAAAAAAAAAAGATGATGTAGGCCTTGTTTTCTCTGGATGTTATTTAATGAAGGAAATATTGGTATAGGACACATGGTCATACAGGCTACTTAGGAGTTTGTGCTGGCCTGTACGTGTGCCTGGAGAAGCCAGAGGTCAATGTCGATGCCTTCTTTTAGTGCTGTCCACCTTGTTTTTTTAAACAAGTTCTCTCACTGAACCAGGAGCTTGGCTAACCTGAATGGCTATCAAGTCTCCAAGACTGACTTGTCTCTGCCCATCTCTGCGCACACGCACACGCATACACACATATACACACACACACACACACACACACACACACACACACACACACACCACTGGGGTTATGTGAGTGCTGGAGATCTGAACTCACGGCCTCAAGCTTATGCAGCAAGCGCTTTACTGACTGAACCATCTCTGAGTCCAGAATTCTTTCACAGACATCATAGTCATCCTTTGCTTTTTAAGTTCGGCCTGTTAGTCCATTATCTGTTGAAATAATAGAAACTCTCATGGCCCAGTGAGTGTTCTCAGCACTTCAGCCCTGGAGAGCAGGAGACCTTCACAATCCGTTCCGTAACCTGTCAGGTTCACTGTGAGTTAAGTGGCTCGTCCCAAGGCCACGGCACTTGCAGGAGTTTGTGCTGGCCTGTACGTGTACCAGCCTGCCCTTGTTTGGTCCTCGAGGGCTGTGGACTCACCCCTATGTCACTCTTGTTTAAATCCACCAGCACCGCCACCGCCTTTTCATGGTATCTTTTCTCTCCAGACACACCCATGAGCCAATTCACCAAATAGACCGCCGTGATGCAAGACGCTGCCGAGCAAACTGGGGTACCTAGGTACATGGAGTCACGTCTGGGATTTGAAGAGAAGTCTCAATAAGATAACAAGATGCTGGGGAGGACAGTTTGTCTTTTGAGACAAAGGACCTTGGGAAAATGTCACTTGAGCTGGGGAGGTGGCTCAGCAGTGGACAGCATTACCAGCTCTTGCAGAGGATCCAGGTCCTGTTCCCAGAGTCCACATGACAGTTCCTGATCATCCAAAACTTCCACTGCCAGTGCATCTGGCACCCTCTTCTGGCCACTTTAGGTACTGCAGACATGTAGTGCATGGGCATACAGGCAGGCAAACACTCATATAAACAAATACATACATCGCTTCCTCAGCTCAGTGCCTATGACACCCTCATCAGAATTTTAAGTACTGTGTTACTGGTTTGCATTTTTTAATTTTTGTTTATTATTGCACGTGCATGTAAGTATAGGTGGAGGGTGTTACCACAGTACACATGTTGAGGTCAGAAGACAAGTCTGTGGTATCAATCCTCTCCTTACACTTCTATATTGATGCCAGGGTTAGAGTTCATGTCATTAGGCTTGCATGGTAAATGCTTTTGCCTTCGATACAATCTTGCTGGCCTTGATGATGATGATAGTGGTGGTAATGATGATGATGATATTCATAAGAACTTTAAGCCTATGGTATTGTTTGTTAGTAAGGTTTCTAACAGTTCATTGTGCATCATAACTACTGCTGCTTGGAGTTTAATGTGATTGTGTTGTTGAAGGAAGACTTTCTGCCCAGTGCTATGTTTGATACTTTTGGATCATCTTCTGCAGGAGTGTTCTGCCCATAAATAATCAAAGTCATCTGTGATGGCTAGTGTTAACTGTCAACTTGACACAACCTAGAATCCCTTAGGAAGAGAATCCTAATGAGGCATTAGCTAGATAAGGTTACCCTATGGGTGTCTGGGGTGTGGTCTTGATTATTAACTGAGGTAAGAAAACCTACCCTAAATGTGGAAGGCAGCATTCCATGGGCCAGGCTCCGAACTATGTGACAGTGGAGGAAGCGAGCTAAGCATAAGCAGCAAGAAGGCAACATGAGTTGTTTTGGTTTCTCTTTGTTCCTAACTGTGGATGTGCTGTGACTGGCTGCTGGAGTTCCTGCCTTGAATTCCCCTCAACGATAGACTGTAACCAGGAACTGTAAACCAAGGGAGCCCTTTCCTTCCAACATGCTGCAAAGTCAGGGAGTTTCACCACAGCAACAGTAGTGATGCTGGGACAGCTTCTTTAACCAGAGACATTTCCGATGCTGGGACCATGGCCTTGATTTCCTCAAACCTCTTGATGTGATATAGAGTCCCGGGGGCCTCTATTCTCAACTCATTCCACCCCAGCCTGCCTTACCCAAATGGAGGCTTCCATGAGCATCTCACGTGAACCATGGACAGCTTCTGGAATCTAGCCTCTGGATGAGTTCTGTGTCCTAGCTGGTGGCCATCAAGATACAGTGGTTTCACACAGGCCATAGACTGTGGCAGACCTAGCCTTGGCTCCCAGCTCCCACTTCAAGCCCCTGGAAGACATACAGACCCTCCCTGAACCTGTTTCCTCATCTAAAAAGTGAGTTCTGGGAATCGAACCCAGGTCTTCTGCAAGAGCAGCCAGTGTTCTTACCCACTCAGTCCTCTTTCCATACCCTCTGCCTCTCTTTTGCATACCCCATTATCAAAAGCTCTAAGACTTCTGTTGATAACTCTATTTTCTAAGAGTTTTGTTTTGTTTGTTTTGCCTTGTTGTGACAGGGTCTTGCCTCAAACTCACTAAGAATGGCTTTGAACTCCAAATCCCTTGCCTCTACCTCCCAAGTGCTGGGATTATGGGTGTGCACCACCAAGCCTTGTTGAAGTAGTGAACTTCACTGTCCAGTGAACAGCTTGGGAACTGCTATGTTGGGACGGTGGGGTTTACAACATGGAGCTGTGGAATTACCAAGACAGAAAATCCTAGGGGAAGCAAGGCTACTATTTCAATTGCACTCTGCATCCTTTGCCATTATCCAGACACACCCCTCTCTGAATTAAGCCACTGAATTACATCACTCATACTATGCTAATCCTATGCTACAGACAACTGGTCTACCCATCCCTACCCACACAACCCCCTGAGTCCATTAAACAGTCTAACACCTGCACTCCAACTCCAGGGGTTCCAGTCCCTCTGGCTTTCCTGGGTACTGTTCTCACATGTGCATACCCACACAGAGACACACAGATACACATAATTTAAAATAAAAATAGATAAATAATTTTTAAAGAGAGAGAAAAGAGCTACATCACAGTAAAATACAGTCTTAGAAATGAGTAATGGAGCTGGGTGGTGGTGGTGCACACCTTTAATCTCAGCACTCGGGAGGTAGAGCAGGCAGATCTCTGTGAGTTCGAGGCCAGCCTGGTCTACACAGCAATTGTCAGGACATCCAAGGCTACACAGAGAGAAACCCTGTCTCAAAAAAAACGAGAGAGAGAGAGAGAGAGAGGAGTAATGTGCATATGTATACATGCACACATTTATAGTGTGTAGCTTTATATACATACATACTCAGGAACCAGTGTTAGAAGATGGACATATAAGACTAAAGAGTAGGACATTTCACATCTAATTATTTAGTTTTTCATAATTGGCACTTTGAAATAAAAGATAAATAATATGTGTGCACATACATTTGTATCTGTGTGCTCATGTACATATTGGTATGGTGTGTGGGTGGGTGTGATATGAGTGTAGTGGTATATGTATGGTGTGTGTGGGATGTGATGTGTGTGTAGTGATTTGTATACATGTATGGGTGCATGAGTATGTATATGAGTGTGTTTGTAGTGTGCATGTGGAGGCCATATGACAACCACAGGTACCATTCTCAGGTGCCAACTACTTTTTTTTGAGACAAAGTCTCTCATTGGCCCAAAACTTGCCAAGCAAGCTAGACTGGTGGCCAATGAGCCCCAGAGTTCCACCTGTCTCCACTTCCTCGGGGCTGGGATTACAAATCAGTTCTGAGGACTGAACTCAGGTTCTTGTGCTTACAAGGCAAGCCCTTTACCAACTGAGCCATCCCCTCAACCCCAAAGCCAGTTTTTGAACCCTGGTTTAGAGGCCCCCGAGTGCTAGGTTCTTAACAACAGCCCCTTCCCACCAAGTGAAGCTGATTTAAAAAGGAAAAAGAAATCACTATTCCCTCTGCTTCCAGCCACAAAGAGAAGCAGAATGTCACCAGGCGAGGAGTGGCGTGCCCTCCCTCCTGACAGTGTGAGCACCTATTCCTGTTAGGCGTGTCGTCCTGCTACGTGACCCTTGATGTCACTTGTTAAATACACCTGTCCCAGCCTGTGTGGCACTGTGCTGTCCATATACTGATCATTATGCTTAACCAGATGCCGGAGCTACCATGCATCTTTCCTCTCTCCCCATCACACCACTCCAATTCCTTGTCCTGTGTGTAAATCAGGAATTCATAAATTTATTCATCTACTCTTCAACTGGTATTCCTCTTTTATTTTATGTGCGCATGTTATGTATAAATGGTATACATGTGTGGTCAGTCTTGTTTTCGATGTATGTAGAAGCCACAGGTCAACCTCAGCTATTGTTCCTCAGGCACCATCCACCTTGTGTTGTGAGACAAGAGTTCTCCAAGTAGGCTAGGCTAGCTGGCCACCGAGGCCATGGAGCCACCTGTTCCCTCCTTCCCGCTGATAGGATTACATGTGTGTGCCTCCATACCTGGATCTCTTTTTCACATGGGTTCTGGGAATCAAACTCAGCTCTTCAGACTTGCGTGGTTTGCACTTTACCTACTCCTGAGTCCATCAATTAGCTTTCCTCAAGTGGCCATCTCCCAAGTACCCCCAATTAGCTTTCCTTAAGTGACTACCCACCAGCCCACACTGCTGTGTACAAAACGAAAGACAGACCCAGGTCCAGCCTCCCCTGGGATCACACTTCGAAGGGTAGAGTGTGCAAAGGGTGAAATACGCAATCTGCTTAGGTAAGTGTCCAGGAGAGCAGAGGAAGGATCAAACCAAGCATAGAGAGAGTACTTGAGGAAACAGGGAGTGAAGAAAGGCCTCAGAGTGAGAGAAAAGGTGAGCTCCACCGATCTTCTGGGGAAGAAAATCCCAGGCAGAGAAAAATAGCAAAAGCCACCAATGGCCCTCTGACAAGATAAAAAGTATCACAAATTGCATTCTTCGAAATACCAACCCAAGATGCTCCCTTGAAACAAAGTGCCGGTTCCAGGTTTACAAACAACACACAATGCACACCCCACTTCAGCGCTTTGTATTAGCGATGAGACGGTGAGACATCCTGCAGGAGAGTCTCACACAAACATATTTGATTACACAGCCGCTTTGGCACATAACACCTGTTGGCATCCTACAGAGCTATGTTTCCATGGAAACCAACTTGGGGAGCTTTGCTTTCAATTTAGACCCCTTTCTCTACAACAGTATTCAATTTCTTAATTCTCTCCCCACATCCAGCAAACACTCATGTCCCTTCTTGTTTATTGTCAGACCCTGTGTTCTAATGAGCTGGTCATGGACTGAGGGACAGCCCCCTGTCTCCAATAGGGAAGTCACACCTGGGGCCGGATAGGTGGCTCAGCTGTTAAGGGCACTGATTGTTCTTGCAGAGAAGCCAGATTTAGCTCTCAGCACCTATGTTGGGTAGCTCACAAAAGCCTTAACCCCAGCTCCAGGGGATCCAATGCCATCTTCTGGCCTGTATGGGCACATGCACATACTCTCAAACAGACACATAGTCAACACATACACATCACTTAAAATAAAACAAATCTTTAAAAGCTAATAAATTAAAAGTCACCCACACACACAGAGCCAGCAAATGACTTTGCAGGAAGATTCTAGAATGAGGATGCTGACACGCCCACCAGCTCAGTGACCGGAAGCTTCCAGGGGGACAGTGTGGGAGCTGTGAATAGAAACAGAGCTATTTCAAACCCCTCCTCCCATCCCTTGAAATACCACCCCCCCCCCCGTCTCACCAGCTTTGGCAGCACACAAAAAATGAATCTCACCAGATCTGAGTGGTGTTTTTGAAGGAAAGAAACTGTGGTTGCCTGGAGATGAGACAAAAGGAAAAGGCCTGTGTAATTTATACCTTCTCAACACCTTCTCAGGGAGAAGGGAACTGGAGATGCTGAGAGCTACCCCCTGCAGATCCAATTTCAAACACACACCCATCTCCAATACCAAGCTTAAGCAGCCTCAGAGTTAGAATAAATTGACTCCTATCACCACATACACACCTGCCAGCCAGCCTTCTCATTTGCCACCTGCATGGGATTAATTTTCAAAAGCCAGGTTTTTCTCCTAACAGCCTGCGGGTGAAAGGACCAGAAACAGTGCTGGAGAGTGAGGAGAACAAAACCTGAGTTATTACTTGTAAAACATACTTTATAAGAAACTAGGGGTGTACCTATGTCTGGGTGTGGATGGTGTTCAGGTGGGGAGGTGAGTAAATAACCTTAGGTGTAATTTTTGGGCGCACACTCCTTGGTTTTTGAGGTAGGGCCTCTCACACTGGGACGTGGAGCTTGTCCATCAGCCCCAACTGGCTAGCCAGTGAGCCTAGGGACCCACCTGTCTCCACTTCCGCAGCGCTGACGTTACGGGCCCACACAACCATGCCCAGCCTTTCACCAAGGTGCCCTAGATCCAAACTCAGGTCCTCACACTTGCACAAGAAGCTCTTTGCCAGCTGAGCCGTCTCCTCAGCCCGAATCCACACTCGCCTCAAGTGTCCTGATGTTTGCTTCCTCTGTTTACAGTCAGGATGTCAGGAGTTAACAGTATAGTAGGATGAGCTCCTGCTTTTGGTTGCTTCCTATTAAGGCCTTTCCTATTTTTAGTGCCTCACCTTGTACTTGGACCCATTTTACAGATCATAAAACAGAGGCTTTACAAGAGTCAGTAATTTAGCCAAAGTTACAGAGAAAGATATGCACCCTACTTAAAAAAAAAAAATGCCACAAAGTGAGGAAGAGAGGGAGCCAGGAGTCAGCAATGTCTCCTCCTCATGCAAGCATGTATCGGGGTCTTGGTGTACTTGTCAGCCTCAGTTCACTGAAGCCTGGACACTAAAATGTGCTGGGTGCTCTTGTCATGGTCATGCTTGCTTACCTATGAAAATGCAGATGGCCTGCATTAGTTACTTTTCTGCTGCTGTGACAAAACGCCATGACCGAAAGCAACCAAAGGCAGAGAGGGTCTGTTTGGGCACATGGCTCCAGAGGGATGAGAGTACATAATGACAGGGAGGCATGGCAGCAGGAACCGGAAGCTGAGTGATCACATCCTCAACCACAAACGTGAAGCAGAGAGAGTGAACTGGGAGTAGGTGAGGCTACCAAACCCACAAAGCCCACCTCCAGTGATGCACTTCCTCCAGCAAGGCTGAACCTCCAAACCTGCCTAAACAGCGCCACCAACTGGGCACTCGCTGTTCAAATGCCTGAGACTATGGGGGACAATTCTCATTCCAACCATCACACAACCCTTTCGACCAGGCCAGGCAAGAGTGCCCATTCAGTCCAGGGGGCTGGACTGCCCTTTCACACCCTTCCCCTCTTCAGGAGTTTTCTATAGAGTGTCAGCCACTTTAAGAAATCTCCCAACATGCCTTGCGACCCAATCCCAGCACCGGAGCAGACCAGCATCTCTGATTCAAGCCACCTCTACAAGTGATCAAAAGCAAAAACAACAAAAACTCTAAAAATAAAAAAAAAAAAAAAAAAAAAAAAAAAAAAGAAATCTCCCAACATCAATTTTGTTCTAGAAACTTCCCTGAGGACATGTATAGACCTCCTTATTCTGCCTACAAAGTGTTCCTGGGAGGTACACCGGTTTATCTTCTTTTGACCCACAAAGCAACTGATGGCTCAAGAGCATCATGGAGAGTTAGGATGTTGCTTAGCTGATAGAATGCTTGCCTAGCATGCAAGGCAGCACTGCGTAAATCAGATGTGATGCTGCCCATGTGTAATTCCAACCCTCGGGAGAATCAGGATGTGCAAGGAAATCCTACATATGGAATTAGAGGCCAGCCTAATCTGGAGATCTTGTTAAAAAAAAAAAAGGAAGAGAGGAAGGAAGGAAGGAAGGAAGGAAGGAAGGAAGGAAGGAAGGAAGGAAGGAAGGAAGGAAGGAAGGAAGGAAGGAAGGAATCAAGAACTGCCCACATTCAAAGAGCATCCTTCCACCTCAGTTATACCTCTCTGGAAAAATCTTCATAAACACACTGTTAAGTGTATCTCCTAGGTGACTCTAAGTGTCCTCAAGTTGATGATGGAGATTAACCATCACACACACCTTGGCATATTTTATAGAAAGAAATATTGCCTTTTGTACTTCTTTGCTAGAGTATTGTTAGAGTAAGAAATCACCACAGTCTTCATTTCCCAGTGCTCTAGTTGTCAGTTCTTGTCACGTTGACTCTGAGGATTCTACCCCAGGATAGAAACATAGATCACTGTCGTCTTTTCTATTTCAGTCCACAGTCTGTTTTGGGGGCCCCACCATGACTCCTAAATGAATCAGATCTTCATCTGAAGCAATGCTACAAAAGAGAGCTACCAGCCAACTACTTCAAGGTTCCCAGGGCCTTGCAAATCTTTGTCACTGAGAGAAAGTGCCTTCCCTCAGACACTGGGCAGCAGAAAGGATAAATGAAATCAGCAATTGCCTGAACTAAATAAGCCTGTCCTTCTGCACAATCTAAACACTCATTTCTCAGAAACTGGAGACATCTTCACAGGTATTCGTTGTTGAAGAATTTCTGTGGCTGGAGAAACTGAAGTAGAGTCAAATCCAGGCAAACTTTTCATGCTGATATAAAACAGAGGTCAGGAAACATTTTTCACCAAGGTCCAGACAGTAAGTATTCCAGACATTGCAGGCCACATGACCTCAGATTCCTAGATGTTGCAAGTCACATGACCTCAGTATTCCAGTTGTTGTAGGCCACATGACCTCAGTTAGGGCTGTTCACAGGCCTTCTTGGCATGAGGGCCACAGGTGACATCCAATGACAAGATCTGTCCTCATGCCAGTAAAACTAAATTTGCAGGCACTGAAATGGGAACCTCATATCACTTTTGTGTAACAAATGTTCTTTGCATTTTTCTCCCAATTATTTAAAAAGGTAGAATCCATGCTGAGCAGTCTGGGCAGTATAAAACACTAGAATCAGACGAGGTTCAGTCCATCTGCCCTTCCATAGAATACAACAAAAGAAGGAAAACCCATATGTCTTCACTTGTTAATAAAAAGGAGACAATGACCCCACATGTTTGGAAGTTGGTTTCATTTGAATTAGTAGGAATTAATCTGCTGACACCTGAACTTCTGGAATGTTCTATTTTCATAGCCCTGAACAAACAATACAGAATCTTTTTTCTTGGCCTGCTATGACTGCATGAAGTAACCCGTGAACTGGCATTGTTTAGAGCTTCTTAACAAATAAAGGCAGAGGTTGGAGAGATGGCTCCCTAGTTAAGGACACATTCTGCTCTTGCAGAGATCCTGAGTTTAGTTCCCAGCACCTAAGGCAGGGTGGAAAGCCTGCAAATCCAGCTCTGGAGGACTCTGTCTCCTCTAGCCTCTTCAGGCCCCTGCACTAACATGCGAATACACTACACACACACACACACACACACACACACACACACACACACGGGGGGGGGGGGAATTTAAAATAATAAAACATAAATCAGAAAAGAAATTGAATTTTAATTTCTAGGCTTGGTAAACACAATGCCCTCAGGTTCCTTGTGGAAGTGGTTATGAAAGGCAGACTGACCCCAACTCTTGTCCCCTCTCCACTGGCACAGGAAATCGCATGACATTGAGAGGACAGACCCTGGTTCCAGAACTTTCTGGTGCCTACAAAGTCTCATCAGAGGCTGGAATGATGTCTCAGCAGTTAAGAGCACTGGTTGCTCTTCTGGGGAACCCCAATTCAATTCCCAGCACCCACACAGGGCTAACAACCATCTGTAACTCCAGTCCCAGGGGTTCTGACGCCCTCTTCTGGCTCTTGTGGGCACTACACACACCTGTTACACAGACATCATACAAGCAAACACCATACACATAAAATAAGTGAAAAAAAATAAAATAAAAAATAAAACAATGATAAAATTCTCATCGACTGTGGGGCTGCAGTTTTTAAAGAAATTCTGCTTTATCATCTTTTAAGTTACCAAAAATGACCATTTTCAGATTTTTCAACTGCTTAAAAAACTTTTCTGCCCACCTCCCCTTGTGGAGGTCAGTCACTTTTAAGATATAAGAGAATTTAAGAACAGATTAATGACAAAGACAAATGATGATTTTTATTTTAGCAGAAGTTTCGGTGCGCTTGCTGCCTGCCCTCGCTCCCGACAATAAAGTACAATTGACATGTAACCGTGCGCGGTCTTTGCTTTAAAGTTCAAGGGGGGATCAAAAGAGTGAATTCTCCCTTTAAAAAAGAAAACGTCCTAGAAGGAGAAATAAAAGAAAGGTTGCTGGTTGGGGGTGCAGAACCTCCTGGCTCCTCTTTGTCTCCCCACTCCACCTCCTCTTTGTAGCCCAGAGACAGAGCACTGAGTGACTTCTTCAGAAAGGAGATCGGTGAAATTGTCAGTTGATTACTTCTCCTTGATTAGCATATATAAGAGCCCTGTGATACAGTATTTGCATTCCTATTTAGCCGTGATTTTTGTGGGGCACCAATGATTAAACTTGTCACAGGGCTTGATTGACGGGGTCAGATCTTCACTTTCTACTCTTTTGAAATTAAAAACAAATGTGTCAGCTCCCTTCATGGGCCGGAGCTCCGTGAAGCTCGCCTGGCTTGTCATTGCAGATAGGTCAGGAATGTTTTAATTTTAGGGATGGAATTCGGCTTGTCAAGTCGAGTGTGATGGCGTGTGGTTGTGGAGATGAGATGTGAAGGGTGTAACACAAAGAGGGGAGGACAAAGACAAAGACACTCACATTATTAGACAGATTTAATTAGTCTGAATGGATATTATGCTAGATGAAGCGGTGAGCTGTGAAATTAACCCTTGATTACGGATTGGCGGATCACACTCAGGAAGAGAATCAAACCTTTGTAGAGAGCCACCAAGGTGTGGTTTTGGTACACACACACACCCACACAAACACGCCCCATCCCAACACACACACACACACACACACACACACACACACACACACACACACCAGCCCTTCCGGGTTGCCTACCACCCCTACCTACCACCCACCCCTGTCTCCATTAAAAACCATTGGTCTTGAACTTGTGAAGGCAGGCATCCCTAGAGAAGGGATCCTAACACGCTAATAGCAGCAGTTGGACATGTGGCCAAGGGGGTGTGAGGCAAGGACACCCATTTCTGAGTTCAAATTAGATGATGAGGAAAGGTAAATTTGGCCAACGGACACTTAATCCAAGCCTTTGCGCTGATTCGTTCTGTTGACTTCTGTGGAGGGTCACCTCCTACAAATATTTGCCCTTCATACACCCTTCACCCAACTTATTTCTTCCAGTCCACAGTCCCTTTCCGCAGGCTTCTTGTGACTTGCAAAAATTCCAAAGCATATTCCAAGTTGGGGGAGGGGTTCCTACTCCTCCAGGCCACATCTAGTCTCAAACCCTTTCCGTTTAACGTCCTGGGACTGTGTCACTGGACATGGGTGAGCACAACTGCAATTGTTGGAGTCTCTTTTCTTCCCAAAGATGGTATTTTGTTTCTGAAGACATTTTTCTCTTATCCCTAACCAGTAAGAGAAATGACCAGCTGCCTCTGACTTGCCTCCTCTTTGTTTTTGAGGTGGAAGGAACCTTAAGGAGAGTCTAGCCTTGATGGTAACATGACAATTTGGGAAGCACTTGGACAACCATTTTTATAATGATGTACTTGTCTTCACGATATTTGTGTGTGTCTGGGTTCCTTGATGTTGCCACCACTGACCTTTGGCTGTATAATTCTCTCTTTGGCTCCATCTTGTATGTCTTAAGATGTTTAACATCTTTTCTGGCCTCTTCCCACCAGAATCCAGTACCAGTGGCATCTCATGTGAGACCAAAATATCCCCAGATAATTCCACAAGTTCCCTACAGTCAAAGTCACCCCTAATAGAAGAGTGCTATTTCGTATAAGTGACTCCTGGGAGAATGTTGCTTAGGAGAGGCTTCCAAAAGGAATTCACACAGAGAAAAGTAGTAATTTGTATATATTCTGGAGAGATGGGTCAGTGGCTCTAAGCACCTGCCACTCTTGCAAAGGACCAGGGTTCACTTCCCAGCACTCACATTGAGTAGCTCACAATCACCTGTAACTCCACCTCCAGGGGATCCAACACCCTCTTTTGGACTCCACCAGCACCTACACTCGTGTGCACATACACACAGACAGACAGACAGACAAACATACAATTAAGAAAAGTTTTTTTGGGTTTTTTTTAATGACAGAAAAACTGAGTTGACTGTGTTAGGCAGAAATGAAGGTTTTAGTAGAGAGAAAGAAGTTAAGGAGAGGTCAGCCACTTTCCTTTCACTGCGATCAAATGCTCTGACAAAAACACCTTCAGGGAGAAAGGATTTGTTTTGGCTCACACTGTTTAAGGGACAGGTGAGCTTCCAGCATATCAGGAAGCATGGCAGCGGGAGTTTGAGGGAGTTGGTCACATGACATCCGCAGTAAGAAGAAAAGAGCAATGAATGTGTGCATGCCTGTGCTCGCTCAGTTTCTCCCTTCTCATACCTGTCAGGAGCCCTGCACAAGGGATGGTGACACCCACGGTGGACATGTCATCCTGCCTCGGTACCATGACCAAGACAGTCCCCCACAAATGTGTCAAGAGGCTAACCTGGTCTAGATGACCCCCACCCCACTGAGTTCCCTAGGAGTCTCTAGACTGTGTGAAGTTAAAGCCAACCACCACAGAAAATGTGTACTCCAGACATGAATCACCAAGCTGCTCACCTCTATGTTAGTCTCACAGAGATTATGCTTAAGAAAAGCCATAGCGCAATGCTAGTCATGTGGCATGCTGCCAGCGTGTGGGAATAGCCCGATCCCAATAGAGTGACACAGGCATGTTTAAGGTCTGTGGATGCAATAGCTCATTTAATAATTTACAATGTGTGAGGCAGGAGTCATGCTCACTTATAAGGAGAGTTGAGGCAATAAGGGAAGCAAATCTATGTTGGGGGTGAGGGAATGCTGAGTCATTTAGAGGAGCTGTGGACAGGCCAAAGCCGTCCATCACATACTCTCTCACACCTATTAAAAATTGTTTCCCATGAAGAGATGGCTCAACAGTTAGGAGCACTTGCTGCTTTTGCAGAGAACTCAGGTTCAGTCCCCAACACCGTGAGGTGACTCACAGCTATCTGTGACTCCAGTTCCAGGCATCTTATATCTTTTCCTGACCTCCATGGGCACCAGGAATGCACATATTACACATGCTTATTTGCAGGCAAAACACTCATACACACAATACAAATAAATAAGCCTTGTAGGGCAAGTTTCCTGGTCCCGCCTAGCCCCACGGTTCCAGAAGAATCTCTCCCACCTGAGCTCCTGCAGCTGCTTATAAAATAATCACTCAGAGGCTTATATCAATTACAAACCATATGCCTTGTGGCTAAGGCTTCTTGCTAGCTAGCTCTTTCCTCTTAAAAATAACCCATTTCTATTAATCTATGTGTTGCCAGTCTGCTGGCATCTTGTTGCTCCTTGGGCAGTGGGCTCACATCTGCGTTGACTCTACCCTTCTCCATCTCTGTCTTCAGCTGAATGTACCGCCTAACCTTATTCTTCATCGCCATTGGCCAAACAGCTTTATTTATTAACCAATGAGAGCAAAACATATTCACAGCATACAGAAAGACATCCCACAGCAAAATCTAACTATATAAATATGTAAATAAATGTAAAAAACCTATTTTCTTGATCTGGACATGATCATGCACCCTTGTAGTCCCAACACCTGGGAGAGAGACGCAAAAGAATCACAAGTGTGAAGTCATCCTTGGCTACAGAGTTGAAGCCCACCTATGCTACGTGGGATCTTGTCTCATAAAACCAAAACAAACAATAAACATATTTCTCTTAGTGTCTACTGTGTGCCCAGAAATATGCTGCCTACAACCCAGAGAAAATGTTGAACTCACATCTCGTTTGCCATTATTCCTGTGGCCCCACAGGCTGCTTCTGAGCTAACAGAAGCCTGTAGTGCCCATTTCTTGCATGTCTGTCATGAGAAACTAGAAATCCTGATTTTATAACTGGGATTTCAAAGTTGTTTCCTACCTAGAAAAAGCAAGAAGTCTAAATTTAAAAAGCTTTGGGCTATGAATAAAAAAATAAATTACAATGATTTGGATAGACCAGGATGTGGGGACTTCCAGAAGTCAACGACAATAGTGTTGGGCCAGGGAACCATGTTCATGAGGTGGTCCTATGGCTCTCTTCATGGTAGCCTCACCACTACAAGATGGCTTCCATCATTAGACATCCATCTGCATCCCCAGCAGGAAGGAGAGTAGGGCAATGATTCTGTTTTTACACTTTTTTCTCAGAGGAGACATGCAGTAGAATATTATTATAAGGTGTGTTACTTTTGTTTATGTTGCATTTGTTTAACTCTGTGAAGCTGTGTTACTGTGCCTGTCTAAAACACCTGATGATCTAATACAGTACTGAACAGCCAATAGCAAGGCAAGAGAAAGGATAGACAGGGCTGGTAGGCAGAGAGAATATATAGAGGAAGAAATCTGGGAGGAAGAGAGAGATGGAGGGGTGAAGGAAGTAGTGGCCAGAGGAGGAGGAGGACTCAGGGGCCAGCCACCCAGCCACCCAGCCACCCAGCTACACAGCAAGCCACAGAGTAAGAGTAAGATTTACAGAAGTGAGAGAACGGGAAAAGCCCAGAGGCAAAAGGTAGATGGGATAATTTAAAGTTAAGGAAAGCCAGCTAGAAACTAAGTCAAGCTAAGGCTGGCTTAATCATAGTTAAGAACATGCCTTTATGTGTGTGATTTATTTGGGAGCTGGGTGGCAGGCCCCCCAAAAGGCCAAAGACCAACCAACAACAGAAGCATTGCCCAGGAACGCAGCCCAGTCCCTCCAGCTCCTGTATTAGTTATCTTTTCTGTTACTACAATAAAACACTGATGACTGAGGCACCTTCTAGAAGGTTTATCAAGCGACAGATGATGAGTCCAACATGGTGAGGCATGGCAGCAAAGACAGGTGCTACAGCCCGAGCCAAAGGCCGAGAGCTCGTGTTCTCAACCCAAACCACTGAGGAAAGAGAAGTGAACCGGAAGGGGCTCCAGGCTTTTAACCTCAAAGCCCACCCACACTGATGCAAATCCTGCAGCCAGGCCACACCCCCTAGACCTCCAGAGACAGCAGCATCAGCTGGGGACCAAGTGTTCAAATGCCTGAGCACGGGGAACATCTGTCATTCAAACCACCATAACTCCACAGCCAGAAGGGTGATGTTGTTCTTTGGTTAATGTTTTGTTGACATTCCTTTCTGCAAGATGCTTTGAAGCACCTAGCTCATCACAGAGTCACAGAACACAGACCCAGGCATTTGAGAAAGAAGAAGGAGCTAGATATAGGTGGACAATCAATGTCATCTGTCCCCAAGACCATCCCAGTTGACCCTTCCTTGTCTCTTCCTACCCAATAGCTTGCAGGGGTGAGGAGCTGACGTCTTTTCTGAATTGCTGTGGATATGTCACCAAATGCAACCACATAAATAGTATTGGCCAAGTATCCTCAATGTGATGGGTTATATACAGTTGATCAAGAGACTTACTAGAAGCCGGGCGGTGGTGGCACACTCCTTTAATCCCAGCACTCGGGAGGCAGAACCAGGCGGATCTCTGTGAGTTCAAGGCCAACCTGGTCTACAGAGCAAGATCCAGGACAGGCACCAAAACTACACAAAGAAAAGAGAGAGGGAGAGGGAGAGAGAGAGAGAGAGAGAGAGAGAGAGAGAGAGAGAGAGAGAGAGAGAGAGAGAGAGAGAGAGATACTAGACTGTCATACACAATAGAAACTGGATACCCATGGCCTTAATTCTTAGGGGAGAAACAAAAAAACTGCCTTGTCCCTAATTAACGCTCAGGAAATACCTGTTATGACCATACTTGGATGCACATGGTCACATTTCTCCATAGGAACAGAATGAACGTGTTATAAAGGGGATTTTTCAGATTGGCTTTCATGATAAGGGCTGGGTAGTCCAACACTGGCTATGTGTATGCTGAAGGGGTTGAGAACCCCGCAGCTCCTCAGTCCATGAGGCTGGAAGCCTCAGCAGTCTCAATCTGGTGCTGAGGCATGCACGATTACTGGAGAGCCCCTGGTCTTCAGTCAATGTTTGAAGGCTGAGAATTTGGGTTCTGGTGTCAGCAGAGGGTGGTGGCGGCGGTGACAGGGACAGATACACTCGCTAGCTGGAAGTGAAGGCAGGTAGGAAAAAGCAATGACCTTTGTGTGAACCTATCATGCCTGGGTCATCAGGAGGCTCTAGGGCAGTCCTCCCACTAAGTTAGCCCTTCCTAGAAGTGCCCCAACAGCTGCCCAGAGACCTGGCTCTGGTTGATTCCAGACCCCATCAAAAGTTGACAATGGAGATGAGCCATAAGAGGAGTGAAAGCCATATTTGGACAGGAACCCCCGAGCTGCCCTTGGGGGGGAGGGGGGTCCTTCCTATGGATTCTATGTACAATAGTCAACAGGGTCAGAGGCAGACTGCCAAACACAAGAGACACAGAGCCAAGCACAGCTCAGAGAGGCTGGGAAGCCGCGCAGCAGCCGGCACACAGCAGCCGGCTCTCCCACTCAGAGTGAATGAGTGAATGCGCGTTTGCCGTTTCTGGCAGGTAGGTAGCCTCTTGGGTCACCTTGCACTCCTCTACCTGATGGCACCAAGCACTTACACGATAGCCAAGCCGAGCTTAGGTGGGCATCTCTGCTCCTCCAGTGACTGCACTCACCCCAGTCTACCTAAACCCAGCCCAAACTTCCACCAACATGAAAAAAGAAAATATGTGTGCTTTTTTTTTTCATTTTGTGCATAGTGTTTCTGAATGTCCACAAATGTAGAAGGAAAAAAAAGCCACTTCCTCCCCCAGAAAGAAAAGTCTGAGATACACGATGTTCTCAAACCATAAAAAGACAGGAAGCCTTTAGAATGAGGAAGCCAGCCCCTTCCTTAAGGGAGCTCCCTGTTGGTTTGGAGACCACACAGCTCTTAAAACATTTATAGAAAGAAAAAAAGTAATTCAATGTACTTCAAATCGGCCAACAGCCTGAGACTTCACTGATGTAGATGATGTAGAACCTTATGCAAGACTCCGGCACAGCAGAAACGAGGACAGAGATGGCTCCGTCACACAAGTGTGGGGACCTGGCTAGACGAAGTCTTTGGGTTCCAGCACTAGGCAGGCAGATCTCTGGGAGTTCAAGGCTAGCCTTGACTACACAACAAGTCCTAGGCCAGCCAGAGCTACATAGTGAAATCTTGTCTTAAAAAACAAAGAGAAAAAAAGGGAGGGAGGAAGGGAGGGAGGGAGGGAGGGAGGGAGGGAGGGAGGGAGGAGGGAGGGAGGGATGAAAGAAGGAAAGAAACAACAAAAACAGGAGAAGGACCTGAGTTCGAAATCCCTAAAACCCATTTAAAGACATAAAATAAAAGACTAGCATGGAGTAAAGAGAACAGTTATTGCTCTTGCAGAAGACCTGGGGTCCAGTTCCCAGCACCCTCCAGTGCCCTCTTTTAGCCTCTGTAGACTCCTGAACACAGATGGTATACATATATTCATGCAAGCTCACATACATACACACAAAGAAAAAACTAATAATTTTAAAGATTACTTTATATTTTTAAATTTTTATTTAAAAAGCTAGACATATTAGCACTTGATTATGATGTCAGGGCTGGAGAGGCTGACAGGCAGATCCCTGGGGCTTGCTGGCCAGACAGTCTGGGCGGATCTGCAAGCCCCAGGCTCCTTAGAATTCCATCATCTTACCCCATCCCCACCTGTTTTCTTCCTCACTTCTTCCCACAGAAGCCCTCACTGTATTCCCAAGCCCTGTTCAGATTTCACTGTACCTATCCAGGTCCCACACTGGAGCTTTCCTACCCTCCTGTAGTCATGGGAAGGATGTCCCCCCACCCCAAGTCCTGTATAATGTGTCCCCCTGTTGGTGGACGATCACATAGGTGCCCAGACATGGATTTCATGTGATAAACTCCACTCATGCCAACGTAAAGGGGAGAGAGATTTTACTGGGTCCTCTGAAGGCCAAGAGGCAACAAAACCAGGCAAAGACATATCTAGGGTTGACAGACGTTAGGCCCCGGGGTCCGCGGATAACCTCTCTTCTATGGACGCCTATTTTATGTAGCAGCCGAGAAACCCCCAGCAGCCCCAGGCTGACCACCCCAGGGAAAAGAATTTTAAGGGTGTGAAAAAACAAAACTTTTTCTTTTCTGGGCTGAGTTAGGCCGCGCGCGCGCCCATCCCTAAACCAACCTCTGTGCAGGAGAATCGAGCACATTGATTAGCCAGGCCTCAGTCACATGGGCGGCCCTGTAAGTAGGAAGTAAGGTGAGCCGCATGAAAATCTCTGCACTGAGAAGACAGCAGATGGTTCCCCCAAAGGAAAATCTGGTTTGTAATTAGAGGGAATAATATTTATCTACCTGGTTCATCTTTTTGTTTTAACAATTGGTTTATTTGTGTGGATGCGGGTATGCGTGTACGCACGTGTGTTTGCAGATCCACCTGTGCATGCTCATGGGGGCCCAAAGGCAGCGTCAGGTGTCTTTTCCTACCACCCTCCATCTCTTCCTTTGAGGTGGGCCCCTCCCTGAACCTGGGACTCAATCTTGCTTGGCTAGTTTGGAAGCCAGAAAGGCCCAGCGGTCCTCTTGTCTCTGCCTGTGAGCTGGAGTTAAGGCTCACCCAGGATGCCTTACTGGAACCTGGGATCCAGTCCTCAGGAGTGCTCAGCATCACTCGGCTTCTGAGCCACCCGTTCCAACATCCCAGCGAGTCATTGTTTGTTTGTTTTTCTAATCTATTATTTTAAAAAATATTTTTTACTCTTTGAGAATCTCTCAGATTTATACAAAGCATCTTAATCATATCAAAACCACCCCCAACTACCCCCTCCAAATCCCTCTGGCCTCCTTTTCTCCCTCCCAGCTTCAAGTATGAGAGAGAGAAAGAGAGAGAGAGAGAGAGAGAGAGAGAGAGAGAGAGTCAGTCTGTGTCTGTGTATCTGTGTGTATCCACTGGGTCCAGAGATTTTTATTTGTTTGTTTTGCTTTTTGGTTTGGGGTTTGGGGCGGATTTTTTGTTTGTTTGTTTTCAAGACAGGGTTTCTATGTGTAGTTTTGGCTGTCCTGGAAGTTGCTCCGTAGACCAGGTTGGCCTTGAACTCAGAGATCCACCTGCCTCTGCCTCCCGAGTGCTGGGGTTAAAGATGTGCTCCACCACTGCCCGCAGAGTCCAGGTTTTTGTTTGTTTGTTTGTTTGTTTTGTTTTGTTTTTTAATACCTCAAAGTACCTAGCATTTTATACCATTTGCTTTGCCTGGCCCCTCTTCTGACTTGATGGCTCTGCCAGTTAAGTATTCCCAAATACTGGAGAACAAAAGTGGTTTGAATTTGGAAATATTTGCACATGTCTAACAGGATCTGTTAGAGGTGAGGGCTAGTTCTAAACACAAAAATGCACTTATGTTTCATATTAATACGATCTACCTAATGCTGTAATTTTTTGTTTTCTTTGAGACAGGATTTCTCTACACAGCCCTGTCTGTCCTGGAACTCGCTCTATAGACCAGGCTGAGCTCGAACTCACAAAGATCTACTTGCCTCTGCCTCCCAAGTGCTTGCATTAAAGGCCACCATATCGGAATCTGTAATCTATTTTTAATAACTAATGGGGGAAGCCAAGTTTCCACTTGTGATGTCTTATTGGAGCTTGGTTATGTTGGATCCTGGAGTGACTTGGATGTGAGGTTGAAGGGGCTCAATTGTGTCGTAATTAGCCAGGAAAAGAGCACACCGTGATTTCAGCATCTTCTCTCTCTTTTAGGGAGTCTTCTTAGTAAGCCAGACACTCCCAAAGCCTTTCATCCGGAGTCAGAAAGAAGACAAAAGACACTCTTGTTTTCTAATCCCAACGTCTTTCTCATAGGCACAAGAAATTTAAAAAATAAATATTATTGTTTTTCAACCTAATAAGAGAGAATCAGTCAGTCATAACCACACCCTTGACCTGCCAGCCTGAATCTTTTCTCTGTAGCCATTTGTGATCATGAAGATTGGGCAAGATTTCCCAAATCCTTGATGCTTCTTCATTAAAAGCAGGATCCCTTAATAAATAATTAGATGCTCACTTTCTAAGGAACAGAGAGATAAGGGTGGGGAGAGACTCAAGTCTCATAAATTTCATGCTACAGGATAGATTTTGCCCAGCATGGAGAAGAGCCTAGCGCTGGTTGGTTTTTGTTTTGTTTTTTTTTTCCTTTCCCTTTTCCTGTGGCATAAATTGTTCTAATTACGTGCGCAAGATCATCTATTCCCCGAGATGAGAGTCCCGAGCGCCGGGTCTGTTCTTTCCATTCTGAGAAGCATGCGAGGCTCTGTGTTCCCACCCCCCTTGTTTTCAAACTGAATTGTTTCAGTGGTGGCTTAGGGTGTCAGCTTGTAAGTCTATAAAACAGTTCTCTACCAGCTGGAGATTCAACATGCTACAGGAATGCATAACAGAGCCTAACCAAGAAGGTTTGTAATTCAGTAATTAGCTGTAATTAATGAACACAAAGTGAAGACTCATTTACAGCTTAAATTACCACATTAGCTCCTGTCACCCTCTGTGTACACAAAACAGCAGGAATTCAATTATTTTTATTCTTCAAAGCTAATTTAAAATTTAAGGGATGCCATTACATGAAATAATAGGTAAGAAATGTAATCGCAATCTCTGGGAACAGTTGGTCGTCCTTAGAATTAAAAAAAAAGAATGTGATCGCTGACGATTTGGAAATGTTTCTTCATCTGTGAACAGATGAGGGATTGAAGTCTCTGCTCTTTTCAGTATATTTAATTTAAAGGAGAAGGGAGTCGATGGTGGCGGAGTCCTCGTGCTGCGCGATCATTGGCCATAATTGCCAAGGCAGCTGATGGAAGGGGGCAGCCTGGGAGACTCACATGCCATTGTCTTTGATGGGGACCGAGTCTCCCTGAAATGCCGGGAGCTTCTTGAATTTGCCACCTGTTCCTGACCAAAAAAAAAAAAAAAAAAAAACATCAGAAGCTTCCGTCCTTGTCATCATCTCTTATAAGCAACGTGTTTTCTTTCTTTCTTTTCTCTCCTTCTTTCTCTTCCTTTCATTCATTCATTCCTTTGTTCATTCATTCTTGGTGAAGTAGCTGTCCTAGGCTCCAGGCCATGGCAGTGGAAATAGTGGACCATTCCAGCCCTCCCAGGGCCAGCATTCAGAAGGGGAAAGCTCTCAGTAGGGAGAAATTGGCAAACCTGGGTCTGTAATAGTCTTAGTGGAAGCTTTTAAAACATAAGCATAAGGCCCAGGGAAATGGCTCCATCAGTAAAGTGCTTGGCACGGAAGCATGAGGACCTGAGTCCCATCCCCTGGAACCCCTGAAATGGCAGTGCATTCCGTCATCCCAATGCTGAAGAAGCAGAAACCAGTACCCCCTGGGGCTAGGCAACCAGCCAGCTCAACCTAATCAGGGAGCTCTGTGTTCAAGAAGAGACCCAGTCACAAAGACATAAGTAAATAAATTAATAAATAAGGTCAGAGGCAGGCATGGTGGTGCAGTCCTTTAATCCCAGGGCTGGGGAGGCAGAGGCAAGTGGTCTAGTGAATTCCAGGCCAGCCTGGTCTACAGAGTAAGTTCTAGGACTACACAGTAAGACACTGTCTCAAAAAAAAAAAAAAGAAAGAAAGAAGAGAGAGGGAGAGAAAGATTGAGATGCAACTGAGAAAGAACCTAGATGTTGACCTCTGGCCTCCACGTGCATGTGTATACACCAGTACACGCATATGTGCACAGGAGCAATATAGTCAAATTTGGCAGTACACGCCTGTTATCCCAGCCCTTGGGAGGCTGAGGCATGAAGATGACCAATTCCAGGTCATCCTGGAGCTCAAGGCCAGCCCTATCTACATAATAACAGCCTGTTTTCTTTAAAAAGCAAAAAAAAATAACAGCCAATGACATAACTGAGTGACAGAGGGCTTGGCCAAGCATGCTCAAGGCCCTGGGTTCTATCCCTAGTATAATAATAATAATAATAATAATAATAATAATAATAATAATAATAATAATATAGTTATATATATGAATGGATGCTTAGGTTCCAGCCCCCACTGGCTGAATCGGACTCTCTGTGGTCAAGCCTGAACATCAGTATTTTTAGCCATTTTCAATAATTCAAATATGGAGCCGTGATTGGGAATCACTAGGCTTGGCTAACAACCACAGCAGAGATGGCAGCTCTAACTGGAGCTCGAGACTGTGATAGAAGCAAAACCAGAAAGCCAGGCATCAGGAAGGTGACCAAGCTGGTCCAGGTCACATGACTGAACTGTGAGAAGTGAGGGTCTAGAAGAAGCTGGCCTAACTTGGGCATCAAGTTCTCCCCCAACACACACACACACACACACACACACACACACACACACACACACACACACAATCTATCACTCCCTCGTTTTTTAAATTTGTATCTGTGTGGTGTCTGTGTGTGCTGACGTGTATAGGTGCACATATGTGTGGAGGCCAGAGGTGGGTGG
This sequence comes from Peromyscus leucopus, assembly GCF_004664715.2. NCBI lineage: Eukaryota > Metazoa > Chordata > Mammalia > Rodentia > Cricetidae > Peromyscus > Peromyscus leucopus. Next base: position 1,885,209 of record NC_051063.1, read on the forward strand.
CTAGTGTCTTCCTCCATCACTTGTCACTTTATTTACTAAGGCAGGATCTTTCACTGAGCTCAGAAGTCACTGAGTCAGCAGATCTAGCTTAAACTCTTGGCCCCGGGGATCCCCTGCCTCCCCTCCTCAGCCAGCTCTTTCACACAGGCTGCCATGCTCTTCCAAATGTTTTGTTATTTTAAAGTGTATATCAAAACAATAAAGTTCATTGGCAAGGTGAATTTATCCCACTTAAACCATGTTCTAAAAAAAAAAAAAAATCAACAAGTACCAGGACCCAAGGCAGACATGGACATGATGCTTTCCATGAGCAGAAAGGGCTCTGTGGGTAGAGTATAAGTAGGTAAGGAAAGAGAATCTTTGAGGCTTGAGGCAAGGCAGAACCAAGATTTTATTTTATATGTGATGATAAGTCCTGGGAAGATTTTATTCAGGAATGTACAGGGAGAGGTGTCTACGGGGACATCCCTGCCTTATGACTGACACGCCTCTCTTTTCAAGGCAGTTCCAGTAATGGAAGAAAAAAACTCACGTCAAAAGAACGTTGGGTCTCACATGTTGGATTTCTCCCTCCCTGCACAGCCCCTCCCTTTTTGGATCCGTACTCCTTTCTCCTTTAAATAGGCCACTCGCAACAGCACTGTCTAATTTTTCATAGGTGATCGACTGGTGAGGGGGGGCCTCGGGAGACAGAGGGGAGACGCTGATAAGCCCGCTCTCGGATTCTATTAGGGAATATGGTAGTAATTAATGAAGCCTGCCAGTAATTGGGAAGGTGTGAGTCCCTGTAATACCATAATGACAGTCATCCGTCTGCGAGCCCCCGTCACTCCGAGCCACCCCTCATCGCTCTCTGATCTCAGACTCTGAGCCATGCAAATCTCTCTGACAGGATGCTACGTCTCTGTCTCTCTAATTGGGCGGTATAGAGTTGTTTATGGATGGTGCCGGCATTTAAGCCTCGGTTGGAGGTTGCTCAGTGATCGTTAGGAATTTGCCTTTCCGGCATTGTCAAAGATGCATCCCTTTGCTTCTGCGTCTGTGGTGAATGCCCGGGCGATGGTGACGCAATGCGTTTTTGTGGACGATAGCTCGGTGTGTGATTGTTAGAAAAACAGTTTGGAAGTTTAAAAAAATAAGTACAGACATTTCTCATCTTGATGAAGCTAAAACTTCAGTTCACAGACAGGAGCGCAATGTTTTCCACAAACACATATGGACTGAACCAGAACAATATTAATACCCGAAAGAGGAGGCCACATGCAAAAAATAAAAGGCAGTTTTACATAGAGCCCAGTTTATGAACACTGTTTCACTGGACACATCTGCCACATTTATGTGTGTGTGTGTGTGTGTGTGTGTGTGTGTGTGTGTGTGTGTGTGTAAATATATATTTTTATATATATATATATATGTTTACAATATATAAATATATGTATTTCTTTTGCTGTGTCCAAGGGGCCATCTATTGTCTTCCTGAAACCAATATGATCAACTGTTGTACATACCATAAAAATTTTTGAATGGCAGGAAAATAGACCCTTCTAACTCTGGTAAGGCAGCTGAGTGTTTCTGCTATGATTTCAGAGAGGAATCTTTTAAATATTTAGAAAAACATGTGAAGTGCCGTTTTAATATATAATCAATGCACTTTAAAGGGACTCAAATATGAGCTATCTGGGCAGGGATGGCTCAGCTGGTGTCTTTTCTGACTTGAAGTACTAGAGAAATTGGAAGTTCTCTGGCTCCGTGTCCTCCCCAGGAAAGAAGGAAAAGAACCGAGACTTAGAAGCCTGTGGCCTCCATTCTTTGATTCACTCACCTGTGTGGCTTTGATTCAGTGAGTTGGCCTCTCTGAACTCTGGGTTTCTCATCTTCTCCCTCGAGTACCTGTGTGATACTTTCAGCTCAGTAGGGGGTCTGTTTGAACCTGGGGTGACTTTCTGGAACAGTCTAGCATGTTCCACAAACTTAAGAAACAGAAATTACTTCCAGGCGATGCATTCCCACCACAGGAAGCTCCCCCTTGCCTCTTCTGGAAAGTTCCATACGTGCCGGGGACAGAGCCACCCTCCCCAGGCTTGGTGTGTGGAGAGACAAAGGATGGAAAGAAGGGGCAAGGGAGGGAAGGGTGTGGCCAGTGCTGCTGGGAAGGAGCAGGATGCAGCCAGGGAGACCGATGGTGTGGGAGGGACCTCAGGGAGGTCATTGTCAGAGTTCCAAGGACCGGCTGTGTTATCCTGTCTATCCTTGAGGGAGTAGCAGGCGCCAAGTGAGAGGCCCAAACCCAGGCTTTCCTCTGTGGACATCCTATTGGGAAAAGTCTGTAGGAAATGAAGAAACTTCCAGAAGCCCTACAACCTTGGGTAGTCAATCACAAACTTTCCAGGGTGGTCTGTTCTGACAGCTAGAACTTCCTGACCAGGGTCTTAACTAACCCTCAATGGCCCTCCAGCTGGATCATCTTTAAACCTTTTATTTTGTACACACACACACACACACACACACACACACACACACACACACCACCTCCCACCCAGGCTCTATCTCCTTTTTCAAAAAAAATTGAATATTTATTTCTATATTGCATGTACACATACATGTACATGTGTGGCAGTGTGGGCTGTGTGCCTTGGTTCTCTCCTCTTCAGGGATCTTCTCCCATCAAGGTTCGAACACGGGTCCTCAGGCTTGTTGGCAAGCACCTTTACCTGCCAAGCCAACTCATGGGCCCTGGTTTCTCTTTTTAATCACTGCCCCTTACTCCTCTGGAGCAGAATGAATTGCCTGTAAGGAATGTGTCTGCCAGGAGGCCCCTGACCGACAAGGCCCAGTAACCTGAAGCTTGAACTGAAGTAACACATGGGCAGAGGGTGCCTATCCTGGAATACTAATGTGCTGGTGGTGGGTGTGACCAAGATAAAGAGGATGGGTGGAAGAGAAACTTAGAAAGTAAGGAACTTTCGGGAATGAAACCACCACTAACCCCGCTTGTGGAATGATTGTCAAATGTGTGCATAAACACATAAGATACATTTGTTTCATTATTCGTCTCCTGTTCTCTTTCCTCCCTTTATTTATGTTTTAAACAATGGTTACCGTAAGTATATATTTTAAAGGGGATGGGGAAACTGCTGTGGGCAGGGAGATGATCAAGAATCCCCAGTGAACCCCAAATCCTGTTCCTGCCTTACAGTAGATAAAAAACCTTAACGGGAGCTGTGCTCCGTTCCCATGTGGGTGATAAGTGCTAGTTTACTGTGAAATGTCACAAAACCAGAATGCCATACAGTGAGACATGAACTGATAGGAAATGTTTTCCTGTCTCCCTACCCCATTACTCAGAATCGCAGGGCTTCCCCTCGCCAAGCCTAATTGAACTACCTTCTGAGCACTCCCACTCACTAGTGATGGAAATTGGCCAAGGTGACCTGTCTGGCAAAACCTGGTACTCACGGTCCCAGACCTCTGTGAGGCTGGTACCAGGTCTGACCACCAAGGCTGTAGCTGTGAGTCACCGGCCTCCAGAAGTGGGATCCATGGAGACTTGGTTGCCAAAGCAACAAGGATGCTAATGCATGAGGCAATGAGAGTCATCAGGCCCAGAGACCTCAAGGAACAACTGAGACAGGTTTGGACCTCGTGAAAGTCACGCCATGCCACACCCCTGAAGTGCAGTGCAGGAAGCTGTCTGAGCCCTGAGAGAGACTACTGGCTTTAGGGGCAGGCACAGACTCACGCTGACCCCCGTCCTGCCACCAGTGGAGGGGGATTGCACAAAAGCTCACCCTTTATGGTCTGTGTCCTCCTTCGTCTTCTCTCTGAACGCTTTTCCTTCCGAGTCTAGGCTCAGCCATGAGTTGTGTTGTCCAATCAGAATTGAGCAGTTGTGTCCAAGTGATTTCTTAGAAAGTGCTTGCTCCTCTGTGGTTGCTGTTGGAGGATGCACAGGCCAGGAGGTTGAGGGGTGGGGAGCAGACCCCGATTCTACTTGTCTCAGTTTAGGGAAAGAAGACAGAAGAAGTGTCATTGTTTTTACTTTTTTATTTAGATCATGTCTTGATGTATAGCCCTGGCTGGCCTGGACCTCACTAGGTAGACCAGGCTAGCCTTAAACTTACAGAGATCTTCCTGCCTCTGCCCTCCAAGTCTTGGGATTAAAGGCATACGCTATCATGACCAGTAGAAGCTCCCTTTTCCACACTTTCTGTACTTCCTCGTCCTTCCTCTAGGCCTTTCCAGGGGATGGAGTGTGTCGATGCTGGAGAAGAGCAGACAGAAAGGGAGCGTCATTTCGTAAGTGCACACAGTCATGAAGTGCACTGTGGGCAGCAGACAATCTGTGCAGCGTCAGAATTCAGGAACTGACCCCGCTGGGGAAGGTGTGGAGGCTTCACAAAGTAGGGTTCTCTGGAAGTCCCGCCTCCTAAACAGGAAATGCATTCCATTCTGGATCACTTTTACCTCCTGAGCACCTGCCTAGTTACCAGGCCACCTCCATCCTCGACTGCCAGGCTGTTTCTCAGCCTTGTGGGGCTGGGGAACCAATGAATACCTCTTAAAGGAAATCATGACATAGTACTGACTTTGTTTTAGTAAAAGTAGTGAGTGTGTAGGAAAGTGAGTGTTTCCCTGCTTCGGCTCACCACCTCTGCCCACATTCTTCTGCTCAACAGTCTGAGAACACACTCAAATTCTGCATCCATCAATCAATCAAACTCTCATCAAACTGTTGGGGCCATGGAGCCATAGTAAAGACTTAACCATATCGTATGACAGCTCTTTGCTCAGCATTTGTCCTCACTGGCAGTTATAAAGTGTGTGTGTTGCTTTTCTGTTGCTGTGATAAAACACCGTGGCAAAAAGGCACCAAGAGGCAGGCACAGCGGAGGGAGTCAGAGGCCAAGAGACCACATCTTCAGCCATGTGCACGGAGGTGGGAGTGAGAGACCACATTTCCAGCCACATGCATAGTGGTGGGAGTGAGAGACCACATCTTCAGCCACATGCACGGTGGTGAGAGTTGGAGGCCAAGAGACCACATCTCCAGCCACATGCATGGTGGTGGGAGTGAGAGACCACATCTTTAGCCATGTGAACAAAGCAGAGAACGGGAAATGCAGCAAGGCCATAAACTCTCAAAAAGCCCGCCCCCAGTGACATACTGCCCCCAGCAAGGCTCCGTATCCTAAAGGTTCCATGACTACCCCAAACAGTACCACCAACTGAAGACAACGTGTTCAAATGCACGTGCCTCCACTGCCACATAAGATATCTGGAGATGGGGCTGGACAGGTGACTCAGCTGTTAACAGCTCTTGCTGTTCTTGCAGAGAACCCAGGTTCCGTTTCCAGCACCCACACCAGAAAGCTCACAGCCATCTATAACTCCAGTTCCTAGGTTCCAACACCCTCTTCTGGGCCTCCATGGGCACTGCACACATACAGTGCATATGCAAACACTCAGGCACATGTATACACAATAATAATAATAATAATAATAATAATAATAATAATAATACATCTGGAGGTGAGTGGAACCTCACTGAAGGTTTACAAAGAACCTTTGTAAATACCACACTATTACACAAGGAGCTTGAGTATCCATGGACTCAGGTATCCACTGGACACTTAGAGCCAGTTTCTCAGTTCCAAGGGACACTGTATTGACTAGAGTCTGTCCCATAAATATTGCCTGAGAGGAACTTAGCTACCAGTCCCCCATTTTGTTGAGGCCAGGCCCTGGGGTTTCTCTAAGCTAACACCCTCCTTCGGGCTTCTGGTGCCCTCTGTGCAGATCCTTCCACACTCCTGTGGCCTGTTTCCTAGGTAGGCTGACAAGAGGGAAGAGTGACCCTTCGTGACTAATTCTGTCACTTGACGAAGCTCAAGCGTATCCGGCAGCAGGGTATCTTCCCCGCTTTTTGTTAAGTTAATATTTTGAAATATTTGACTTAAAAAGGGGGAAGCAGCATAGGATGAACACACACACACAATGGAAAGTTCAAGAGACAGAAGCTGCAAAAGCAGTAAAGAGGTTGGGTCGGCCCTCACCCCACCACTGCGGGAGACCTTCCTACCACAGTCTGATGACCAAGAGCAAGAAATCAATGTTGACAAGGATTACTCGCCAAACTCCAGGCTTTCTTTGAGCTTCACCGCCTCTCACTCATTTTCTTTGCTCTCCTAAGGTGGAATTTGGGATCCCAGGTTGGATTTAGTGGCCACAGCTACCTCGTCATTGTCACCGTCTCGCCCCGCGTTGTGTTTTGATTTGATTTGATTGTGTGTGTGGATGTGTGGAGGCCACAGGAGAATGCTGAGAGTCCTACCTTACCTCTTTCTTCTTTGTTCCCTTGAGACAGGCTCTCTCACAGAACCTGGGCTCAGTGGGCAGCCAGCAAGGCCCCTGCCCTCCACCTGTCTCCACCCTCACACACTGGAGTTACAGGCATGTGAGCCACATCCAGCTTTTGTGTGGGTGCTGGAGGTCCCACCCAGTTCTCACGCTTGCCCAGCAGACACGCTTGTGCACGGAGTCACGTCTTCAGCCCTTTCCCTGTCTTTTATGACACTGAGCCTCTGACGAGCACAGGTCAGCTGTTTAGTAAGCTGTCCTCCACTCCTCGTTTGTCTAATGTCTTCTGATCCCTGAGTTGACGTTAGGTGCTGTGCAAGAAGAATACCTGCTGTGCTGCTATTGCTAGAGAAAGGACACTAGCAGACTGTGGTGGTTTGAAAGAAAATGCCCCCCAATGAGAAGGCATGGCCTTGTTGGAGTAGGTGTGATCCTCCTGGAGGAAGTGTGTCACTGTGGAGGCGGGCTTTGAGGTTTCCTATATGCTCAAGACATCACATAGTGTCTCAGACCACTTCCTGTTGCTTTCTGATCAAGATGTAGCGAGCACCATGTCTGCCTGCTCACAGCCATACTCCCAGCCACGATGCTCCCTGACATGGCGAAAATGGGCTAAACCTCTGCAACTTTAAGCTGCCGCCTCAATTAAATGTTTTCCTTTATAAGAGTTGCCATGGTCATGGTGTCTCTTCACAGCAATAGGAACCCTAACCAAGACACAGACCAAAGCAATGGTTCCACCCAAGCCTATCTTGCTGACCCGGGGAGTTATTAGGGTTGTTTAAAGGCAGCTGCATGACTTGAAAGATGGTCAACAGCTCTCAGAAGCATCATTCCTTGAGTCCCGCCCAAAGCCAACCTTCCATGTCCTTTAAACAGTACCATACCCCCACCCACCCACTCAAGCCCCTACCCAGCTACCGCATGATTAGCTGAAGCCAAGCGAGGGACAGAGGGAGTGGTAGCTGGAATCTCAGATGAAGGTCTAATGATCTTATTTCTACGAGGGAACCTTAATGGTCTCAATCTTGTGAGGGTCTCCCGTGGGTCATCACAACCACTCTGATTCGAGATGGCAACAGTCATGTCATGCCCGGAGGACAGAGTTCCCACCACAATGCCATAGCAACGTGTGCCCTTCTCAGGAGTTTCATGACAGTGACATGTCTTATTGCTGGTGAAGTTCACTTTGATCACATAGTTTAAGTGGTGTCTGGTGACGTCTGTTAAAATGTGAGGCACACAATTCCTACAGCCTTTGACTCTGTCGTGTTAGCCAAAATACCATGAAACAGGAGGAAGCCACTCAGCATCCATCTAGCTGTGTGATTTTGCATGTATGACTTTTATCTGGACAATATTTTCCTCACCTAGGGAAGGAGATTAACAACTACTACCTTTCCAGGCTGCTGTAAAGGTTAGTGACAGCTAGGCAAGTCAACAGGCAGAATCAAAAGTGGAGGACTCTGTCCAGGAAGATGGCTCAGTGATAAATCACAAGACCTGAGTGCAGATCCCCAGAACCCAGGCCATGCCAATAATCCATGTCAGTATCCTGATGTTTCTGTGGCATGATAGAATGTGGAGATGGGAGGATCCCTGGAAGCTATGGGCAGGCTAGCCTAGTATGGGAAACACGAAACAAGAAAGAAACATTGCCTCAAACAAATTGTCCTCTGACCTCCACACCCTAGCATGTACCCTCCACATACACACACCATGTACAAGTGCACACATGCCATACACACATATACACAAACATACACAAAGATTTTTTAAGTGTATAACTCTAAGGATATCTTCAGTAATTTACATACACCATGCACACATGTACACACACCATACATACATGTACACACACCATGCACACTGATCAGTTGCTTATGGAAATGAAGCCTGGGAACTTGGAGATGTGATTGTCCCAGTCAAGCAAGTAACTCTGAAGTCGGAATCACCAATGACTCGCCGATCACAACAGGCCACTGTGGTTCCCCAAGGAAACCCTAGACTATCATTTTGTTATTAGTCATCTTTCTTAGCTCTAGAAAGGTAGGATCACAGGACAGGTAAGCATGTGTTCCCTGGAGTTGGGAAGCATCACCATTTCCAACACACACACACACACACACACACACACACACACACACACACTCATACACACATACACATGTGCCCAGATCTTAGTTGGATCCTTCAGGCAAGGGGCTGAGATGATCTCCCCCTTTCTTTCCCAAGGATCTTATTCATTAAGTTGATGTGAGGATAGATAGATAGATAGATAGATAATAGATAGATAGATAGATAGATAGATAGATGGATGGATGGATGGATGGATGGATGGATGGATGGATGGATGGATGGGGAGATGACTCAGCAGTTAAGAGCACTTGCTGCTCTTGCAGAGGACACAGGTTCAGTCTCGAGCACCCACAAGGCAGCTCACACCATATGAAACTCTAGTTCCAGGGGATTCAAAGTCCTCTTCTGGCCTCCATGGGTACTACATGTGGTGCATATAGCATGCAGGCAAAATACTCATACACATAAAATAAAATAAATAAAAGCTCTTGGCACAGTGAGGTGCAGAAAGTGAGCAAATAAGGTTTATGATTAGCTGCAATCGCCACTGGCTCATCCCACAGTATTTATGAGACCCTCGCTGTACGCCGGGCACTGCCGCAGACACTCAGCTGCCACTGAACAAGGAACGGAATTCTGCTTTCCTTGCTAAGTTTCCATCACAGTTAGGAAGACACACAGTAGAGAAGTAAACACAGACTGCCGCACACCGTTTTGTCAGGGTTTCTACCGCTGTGATGAAACACCATGACCAAAAGCACCTCAGCGAGGGAAGGGTTTGTTTAGCATACACTTCCACATCACTGTTCATCACTGAAGGAAGTCAGAACTGGAACTCACTGGAGAGAAACCTGGACGCAGGAGCTGATGCAGAGGCCGTGGAGGAATGCTGCTTACTGGCTTGCTCCCCTACAGCTGGCTCAGCCTGTTTTCTTGTAGAACCCAGGACCACCAGGTCAGGCATGGCACCACCCACAATGGGCTGGGATGTCCCTCCTCAGTCACTAATTAAGAAAATGCCCTACATACTTGCCTCCAGCCAGACCTCATGGAGGAATTTCCTAAATTGCGTTTCCCTTCTCTCAGATGACTCTAGCTTGTGCCAAGCCGACATAAAACTAGCCAGCACACACCCTAAGTGTTACCTGAACAAGTCTATGTCTTTTGTTTTGTTTTGTTTTCTTTTGTTTTGTACTGAGATGGGATTTCACAATGTAGCTCAGGCTGGCCTCAGAACTGTAAATTCCCCTGCTTCCAGCTGCTGGGTACCAGATTACAAGCATGTGCTAGCACACCCAGGTTAAGCCTTGCTGTTTCTCCTGATTCTTCTTTCCATGTGAATGAAGCCCCGCCTGCTCTGGCTTTCTGAGTTAAAATGCTCTAATTGATTCTCCATCAGTTTTTAATGATTGCTTCCTAATTCTTCAATTAAACTGACTACTTCCTTGTAGGATCTGTTTCCCACTCCCTGTGCCGAGTGTCTAAATGCTGTCATTTGTGTGCCCACAAAACTCTTCCTTAGAATGGTGGTTCTCAACCTTCCTAATGTTGTGACCCTTTAATACAGTTCCTCATGTTGTGGTGACCCCCAACCATCAATTTTTTTTGTTGCTACTTCATAACTGTAATTTTGCTACTGTTATGAATTGCAATGCAAATCTCTAATATGCAGGATATCGATACGTTATCCCCTCCCCAAGAGGGTCATGACCTGCAGGTTGAGAAATGCTGCCTAAGAAGCTTCCAGAACAACGTTTGCTTCCCTTCAGAAACACTGATCTACTTTTTATTATGTGGTCTGTGTGCTCTTTGTCAGTTGATGAGGACAGAAACCACATTTGAAAAGGAGTTGGGGAGATTTTTTTGTGTGTCACCCACGATGTTCTAGGAGGAATGATGGTTAGTTTTTAAATGTCAACATTCCACAACCTAAAGTCACCTGGGAAGAGCCTAAACAGATATTGCCTAGATCATGCTAGTCTATGGGCATTTCTGTGTGGTAATTGTCTTTTTTTTTTTTTTTTTTTTGGTTTTTCGAGACAGGGTTTCTCTGTGTAGCTTTGCGCCTCTCCTGGGACTCACTTGGTAGTCCAGGCTGGCCTCGAACTCACAGAGATCCGCTTGCCTCTGCCTCCCGAGTGCTAGGATTAAAGGCGTGCGCCACCACCGCCCGGCGGTAATTGTCTTGATTGTTAAATGATGTCTAGCCCATTGTGGGTGGCACCATTCCCTAGACAGGGAGTTTTGAACTACTCAAGACAAGAGACAGCTCAGTGGAAGCAAGCAGACAACCTGGGCATACTCATTTCTCTGCACTCTTCACATGGGTCTAGGTCTGATGTGGCTAGCTGATTGAGCTGCTACCTTGACTTCTCCCAGTGATGGACTATGATCTGGAACTGTAGGTCAAACAAACCATTCCTCTCCCATGATGCTTTTGGTCAGGGTATTTTATCACAGCAACAGAAATAAAGCCCTAACAAGGTTCTCAAACATTTGTTGATTGAAATATTCCACCAATGGATGAACATGTCTAAATTCAGCTTTTGCTTAACTGTGATCTCGGAAGGCAATGCTCTGGCTTTCTCCTTTCATATTGGCTACAATCAGTGGAACGTAGCGACACTGGACGTATTTGCTCCGGTTATTTTTATCTGTACTTTTGGTGTCACTCTGTGTGTCCCTATTTCCTCTGTTGAACTACAGCCCTCCCTCCTTGGAGAGGTCTTTTTTTCTGCTTTTTTTTTTTTTCCTGCTACATTGCAAAAGTGATGTATAGGTAAGGTATAAGTTGTTGCCTTGGCAACAGAGAGTTCCAGAAATCACAGGAGTTGCTTTTTCTTGCCAGTATATAGTTCCTGACTTTTCATGAACTTAGACAAAGCCCATGGTGATAAGTATAAGTATCCTTATCTCACTATTCTTGGTTTCACAGGAAATTTTTACTACCTTTACTCTTTTTAAAAGGCTTTGAAGACCACATTTTTTGTGTATGTATTCATGCCAGCGAAAGGAAAAGCAAAAAGTGCTAAGCTGTGACTCTGGAAATTTGTCCCCTCCCATCAACCTCCTCTTTTCTCCTGTCACGCCTCACTATGACCCTCACACTCACAGGCAGACACACACTTCGGATGACAGATCGGAAAGTCTTTCTGGGGAAAAAAAAAGTCAAACAAAACTCCAAACCCATCCTATACTGTTGAGGTAATTGGTGAAGAATATTCCAGAAGATGAGCAGCCTGTGCTTCAACAGGGTGCACGCAGTCACGGGGGCCTCAGCGATGGCACTCTTCTTCAGGATGGAGTGTGATTTCCTCATTCTCTATTCATAATTGTCTAGATCTAAAATCTGACCAATTAAAATATAGTTAAGGGTGGTGAGAGGGCCCAGTAAGTACAGGTGCTTGCTGCCAAGCCTGACAGCCTAAGTTCGATCCCCGTAATCCACGAAGTGGAGGGAGAGAACTGACTCCCAAAAGCTGTCCTCACTTCCTCATTGCTTTCCTGTTGCTGTCATGAAACACCATAACCAAAGAAAACTCGGGGAGGAAAGGGTTAATCTGGCTTCTGCTTCCGGGTCATAGTCCATTACTGAGAGAAGACAGGGCAAGAACTCAATCAGGGGCAGAGGCAGGAAGCACGGAGGAGCGCTGCTGACTAGCTTGGTTTCTTACACAACCCAGGACCACCTGTCCTGGGTGCCACCGCACACAGTGGGCTGGGCCCTCCTTCACTGATTGGCAATTAACAAAATGCCCATGACATGCCCACAAAGCCATCTAAATAGCTGACTAGACACGAGCATCCTCGTCCAAGGTGAAGAAACAATGGGTGAGAAATGAAAGGGCTAAGAGCAGCTTCAGATGCAGTTTGTGTAGTGGGACCCTTGGGGCTGGACCTGTGTCAAGGGTGCAGAGGGCATGCTTTATGTGACCCAGGGATCAGACTTAGAGATGAAAAGGGGACCCGTGTCGTGTCATCAGCCCTTATCAGTCACGAGGACTGGAGTGAACTCAGTCTCCCTGAACCTCAATGGTTCAGCCACAGAACACAGAGATCAACACTAGAGAGTGCAGCGTAAACCAGTCCCGTGTGTGTGTGTGTGTGTGTGTGTGTGTGTGTGTGTGTGTGTGTGTGTGAAGGTACCTATCTTACTTCTTCCACATTCCTCAGGTAAGTTTCCAAGAAGATTCTACTCAGAAATGAGCTTGCTGGTTTCTTCGAGGCATGTTTTATGTTTGTTTTGTTGTTTTGCTTTTGCAAGATAAATCCCTCTACATAGTCCTGGCTGTCCTTTAACTCACTATGTAGACCAGGCTGGCCTTGAACTCACAGAGATTCTTCTGACTCTGCTTTCATGAGTGCTGGAATCAAAGGTGTGCACTACCACATGGCTATTATGTTGTCTTTTAATGTGACTGACTTAGCAACCCTATAGACTCTAAACATGCTGAAGGAAGAATCCTATCTTAGACTGAGACAAATTATCACATAGATTGAGTGTGGGGGTAGAAATGTCAGCCCTTCAAGGATCTAGTGCATGAATGGGGGCTGTGGGATCATACATCGGCCACAATACCCACGATATCCCTCCACAGGAGCCCTTCTTTGGACTCTAGATGGCTTTATTCATAAGTACGGCACAGTTCGATGCTCAGCGTATGGGCAATGAATGAGCGATGCATTCAATGAATGGGCGAAATGAATGGATGGATGGATGGATGAATTTGCCTTTGGTTAAGTGCAGCAATAATGAGAAAGAGATTTTACTTTGTCGTCTGGATTTGGAATGCCTCTGCCAACAATGAAAACTCCCTTCCAGGGAGGGCAGATGGCGGCCTGTACAGTGAACAATTTAATCTTTAGAAAATGGAACAGCTTTGCCAGCAAACTCCATTTTTCTCCACGAACACATTGTCAATAACATGCAATCTCAAATATGTGGCAAAATTGATGACTGGGCCCTGATTTATGGAAACAACAACAAATTAAATGACTACCTCTCTCTTGGCTCACTTGGGGTCCTTCAGACTAGCCCTTGGTGCAAAAGTAACTGAAGAGATCTGGTTAAAATGCCTTGTTGTGTGATAGCTTCATGGCGTGGAGGGATGAGGAGATGTCCAGAGCCTCCTAACTTAAAATTGGGGTGAGAGTGATCAGTCGTGGAACAATGACTAACTTAGGAAGCCACTGGTTCTCCATCCTCACACGAAAGCAGATAGCGAGGGCTGGAGAGATGGCTCAGTGGTCACAGGCACTTGCTGCTCTTTCAGAGGACCAGAGTTAGGTTCCTGCACCTACATGGAGCAGATCACAATCGCCTGGAACTCCAGCTCCCGGGGACCTGCCCCTCTCTTCTGACCTCCACAGGCACTTGGACTCATGTGTACATACACACACATAGACAGATACATATATACACATCATTAAAAATAAAATCAATATTTTTAAAAGAATTGCTTGGCTTAAAGCTGCCTAGGCCTCCAAAGTTCTTTAGTGCTTTAGACTTCAGACTTCCTTGCTCTCTGATGACTCCCATGAGACCTTTCTCAAAACTAATGTTTTGAAAGACAGGAAATGAAATACTTATATTTTTAATCATTGCAGTGCAGTTATCAAATATTAAAGAGTGCGATTTGCCAGTGTCGTGACATATGAAGTCATTCTATGCATTAAGTGGCATGGCCATCACCACAGCTAATCACTGGTGTAGTTACAACATAATGGGCATGCTTAATATCACAGAGTCCTTGCAGCAGCTAGAAGGTGACATGAGGTGTCTGTGACATTTTGGCTAAAAATGTTGGTGATAAAAATGACAACGTGTTACCGTCATGGTTTTGATACTATTGAAGGAAGTGCCAGCTTCACCGGCTCTCAGCCTCTGGGCTGTGACCAAGGGAGGTGAATGTGGACCTCCTGAATTCTATGCACGGATTCCAGGTCAAGCTCCCTACTAGGGTTTCCTCACGGCATGAGCATGACAGTGTGCAAACCTAAGTGTGGTGATGCCCACCTGACCCCCTGACCAGTACTCGAATTGAGCCTGATTTACTGCTGTTTATTTACGATGTGTGCATGTATGTGTCGGCATGCACATGCCACAGCTTGCATGCGGAGGTCAGAGGACAGCTTGCTGAGACTGGTTCTCTTTCCACCATGTGGCTCCTGGAGATCAAACTCAGGCATCTTGCTGGGCAGTGAGCACCCCTCTCTGAGCCATCTTGCTGGCCCTCTACTGTGTCTTCTCTTCTCGTTATTATTTATGGGAACAACTCCTGAGCATAAGGCATTGATGCACAGACGTGTATTCCAGAGACTTCACTCAGAACGTCTCACTTACGTAGCTGACGTGCCCACCGTGCAGGCAGTTAAGCATGGAGGGAGAAGGGTCTGTCTGCTGGAAGTATGTTTAACTAGAAGACACAGAAGGGCCGAAGCCATTTTATCTCCAACTGAAATTCTGATACGCAGCACAGTGCTGGAACGGGGCTGGGATTATCTCAACTCATAGGTATTCGGTTCTCTTAAGATTTATTATTTAAGTGAGTGGGGGGGTGTTTGTGTGTGTGTGTGTGTGTGTGTGTGTGTGTGTGTGTGTGCGTGCGCGCGTGCGTGCGCGCGCTCAGGTGCACACATGCAAGTGCACAAGCTGTTGAGGAATGTGAGAGCAGGTGTGTCTGTCGCAGAGACCAGAGGCATCCAGTTGTGAGTTCCAGGAAAGGAACTCAGGTCCCCTGCAAGAGCAGCACTCTTGACCACTGAGCCATCTCTCCGTCCTCTCCCCCAAATCCTGCCTGGAGGGAAAAAATATCAGCAGTCATTCTTCCTGGAGCATTTGTCTCTAGGGCCAGGATTGCAGGGCTGTCTATGCCAAGAGACCGGACATCTCAGGCAAAGAGACCTGCTATCAGTGAGAGAGCCATCATTCCCATGGGCGTTCCACCGGCGCTCAAAGAGCTGTTTCCAATGAACAGGCGATGAGAAACTCCCTCTGCAGAAAGCCAGATCGCAAAGCTTGTACGCTGCAGACCTCAAAGCCTTGATCGAAACCACACAACTCAGCTACGAGAGCATGCAAGGGGCCCCAGACAACAGGCAAACAACACTTACCTGGCTCCGTGCCCGTTGGGCCCTACCAATAGACAGCTGTCCAAAACTGGGGCCGCATGGAATCTCCGTGTGCCATGAATTAGAGTATTTGTATTTCTCAACCTTTTTTAAAAATGTGGAAAGCACTCTCGGCCCATAGGCCATTTAACAAAGAGCAGCAGGTGGGATTTGATGCAGGGGCAGAGCGTGTCAATGGGTAGAGTGCACTGTGGCTCTAGATGCTGGCTGGGTTTAGCGAAACTGGCTGAGCCTCCATCCACATTGATCTTAAATCTGTTTCCTTCTTGCTCAAATGCTTTCTCACCTTTGTGTCTGGCACCTGCAGATGCTCTGCCAGACACAAGTCCTCCCGCTCCCCATCCCCGAGAGGGCTGCCACTCCCTTACTGCTCAGGTCTCCACCCAATTGTCACCACCTCAAGGAGACCTTTCTGGCCCCCTGCTCATTGCTTCTCACACCTGCAGCCCCTGGGGTTCCCAGCACCTGCCTTGCTCCTCCACTCCCATGACATGGTCATGATGGCTTGCCGCCACATTGACCTCTAGATCTCAGAAGAACCATCTGAAAGAAGAGGCAAAACATGCACAATTGGAGACCAGAGAAACGGCTCAGCGGTCAAGAGGACATACTGCTCTCACAGAGGACAAGAAGAGTTCAGTTCCCATCAGCGCTTGGACACCTGTAACTCATTTCAGGTGCTCTGATGCCCTCTGCTGGCATCTGAAAGTATTGCACCTACATGATGCGCACACGTATGTGTAGGCAAACATTTCTACACATGAAATAGAAATAAATGAATTGTTTTGTTTGTTTGTTTGTTTGTTTGAGACAGGGTTTCTCTGTGTAGCTTTGCACCTTTCCTGGAACTCGCTTTGTAGACCAGGCTGGCCTTGAACTCACAGAGATCCGCCTGGCTCTGCCTCCCAAGTGCTGGGATTAAAGGCGTGCACCACCACCACCACCGCCCGGCTAAGTGAATCTTTTTTAAAGCACACAAAATTTTATTGCCTCACCTGCTCTCTTTAGGCATCAGATATTAAACACTAATATCACTATTGTGTAAGTTTACAATAATTTTAGTAGTGGCTGAAAGTTTTTCAAGTAAATCTGATAGGGAGCCCAATCTAGAAACTAGATAAAAATTAACCTTATATGCTTGAAGTGAGGGTGGGGCTCCCCAGGCTTTCTCAGGCTTGCTGCCTCTGGGACACTCCATGTCCCTATTCCTCTGAGAAGGTCTGAGTCCCTGATCTTGGTCTAGAACTAACATCTGAGATGCCTCCATTTGTTTCTCCAAGCTCCTGGAAGCTGCTTCTGACCTCCCTGTGGAAGTTGATGAATTTCAGGGTCAGCGGTTTCTAAGAACTGTCCAGAGACTTTCTTCTACAAACACATTTGTACTTTCTGCAAAACAAGAGTGCCACATGCCATACCGGTCACCAAGTTGATTTATGGAGATGTGTGGACTTCAGTTTTACTTCATTTATTTATTTTTATGTCCTTAATAATAACACATGACCTTTCCACCTCAACCTAGGCAGGATAGTCGAGTGAGAACACATTTGAGCACATTTTCAGAATGTGAACGAGCAGGCTGCCCAGAGGCCCCTGCGGTCATTTCCAAACATTGGATCCTCATTTTCCCTCCCCGCCTGTATCAACTCAGGCTACCACTAAATGCTCCAGACTTGGGGGAGGGGCGGCTGACCCAGCAGACGTCAGTTTTTCTTACAGCACTGGGAGGCTGGAGGTCCAAGATCGCGGTGTGGACGCTGCTGGCTTCCTCTTTGGTTTGCACATGGCTGTCTTCTGGAAGCCTCTTCCCAGGGTCATCCCCGTGTGTGCACACACTTGGAGTGTTCCCAGGAACACTCGGGGTGTCCACATTTCCTCTCCTCACTGACTGTTTCTTTGAAGGCTGCCTCCAAAGAGACGCAGCCTGGGGTGCTGGGGGACCCAGTTCAGCGTTTGGCATCGCTTTGTGGAGAGAGCCCGGGTCATTTCTCTCCAGTCGTTGGCTGCCTCCCAGGACCACTGCCCAGCTCCTGTTCCCACCTCGGGGCGGCAGCCTGAGACTAGGCTCCCCCATGCCAGCCTCCCTTTATCTTCTTTCCTATTGCTTCACACACAGCTCTGCTTGGAAGTGCTGAAAGGTTTCTAGTAAATTCTGTGTGGGGTTCGGAATACTTACCACGGCTGTTCTGGACCTGATCTGGGGGCAGATCGGAAACCAGGCTGTGAGCCCCGAAGGCACCCTCTAGGGGGCAGTGTAGGCCTGAGGTCCTGGTGGGCGTGGAGGGGGTGGGGGCGAGGGGGGTTGTCTCAGAAGACTTGGGGACCTACACTCCTCCACCATCTCTGAGACCTCAGTACTTCACACTCCCAGGAGCCAGTGGAAACTTCTGGAAAATGGCACCACTGACCGCTCTCATCTCAACCCTGCTGTGGGAAGCTTGTACGTTTCTCACGGTGCCTGGCGTGGGGTCATTTCTGGGCAGCCTGGGTAACCCAGAAGCATGGGCTTGAAGACCCTGTGGACTGGGCTTACATGTGAGGTTGGCTGTCTTTGTAAACGGTAGTGTGTGCTTTTCATTTGGCTTGGGAGTGTTTGTGTATGTGTGGTATAAAAAAAAATTAAATTGATAGAGAAATGCAGGTTTAGGGATGGGCAGAGAAGAAAAGAAATCAAGGAAACGTATAATATAATTTTACAAGTCATGTGTTTTGTATCTCTTTTAAAAAAAAAACAAAACCGAGTAGCCAGACCCAGCACTAGGGAGGCTAAGTCAGGGTTACAATGAACCTGAGATTGATCTGCTGTGTGGGTTACTACATAGCAAGGCCCTGGCCAGCCTGAGCTACACAGTTCGAGTGTGTCAAGGAGAAGGGCATGAGGAGGATGAGGTGAAGGAGGAGGGCGAGGGGATGGGGAGAATTAACTGATTAAATGAAAGAGATTAACCCCTTAAGCTCTCAAACACTATAACAACGTTACAGTCTCCTAGAGATCAAAAAGCCCCAGGCCTGCGGCCACCTGAGGCCACAGCCTCCAGCAGTGGGCTGGCTCCAGGGGTGGTGACTCTGTGGAGTGGAACCAGGATGGAGATGGGAGGCCCTTAGGGCCACAGTCAGATCAGTCAGATCCTGTTACCGGTAAGCGGCTGGCCTCCCTGTTGCTTTACCATCTCGGAGTCTTGCTTTCCTTGTCTGGATTGTCAAAATTAACAACTTACTGGACTGGAGGAGTCCCACAGTTGAGACTTCCAGGGAACTCAGCCTTGAGACAGAGAGGCTGGCTGCTCACAACCTCTGTAACTCCACTGCCAGGAGACCTGACGCCTTCTGCCTCCAAGGGCATTGCCCACACATGGTACATATATATACATATACATATACATCATATACATATATGTGTGCAGACATATATACAGATAAAACATCTGTACACATTAAAAAGAAAAAACCTTCTTGACTGGTTAAACATGTAGACTCTGGAAATTGAGAATTGAGACAATAACTAATGGGTGTTTCGTATTACAATTATGAATGCCACCCAATGTCCAAGATGTCTGTGTGTAGACGAATTTCTAGTCTGTGCCTCCATTTCACCATCTGTATTAATGGCAGGAAGGTCAGAGATCAGGGGTGAAGGTGGTCCTGAGACCATCCACTTCATGTTCTGTAATTCTGTACAGGCAGAGGAATGGACCAAGTGTGAAGACATTGATCTACTGTTTACAAGTTGTATTATATATAAATGAGGGCTGAGAGAGGAACTCAGGGGAGCCAGTCTGGACTCTGAAAAACTGAATGATCCTCTGAGGGTGGACTATGGGTTGTCAGGCTTCAAAGACAAACAAGTGAATTTCTCTCATTTATTTATTTATGAGGGGAGGGCGGTTCTTGTGAGCCATGGTGCGTGCGTATGGAGGTCAAAGGTCAACTTTGCAGAGGTTGTTTCTGTCCTGCTACCATGTGAGTCGGGGATTGAACTCGGGTCAGTAGCCTTGCTAACAGGAGCCTTTACTCTTTGAACCACCTCATGGGCCTGTAAATAACTATTCACTTAAAAAAAAAAAAAAAAAAAAAAAAAAAAACAGGGTTTCATCATGTAGCCCTGGCTGGCCTGGACCTCACTATATAGACCAGGCTGGCCTGGGACTCAGAGATCCATCTGCCTCTGCCTCCTGAGTGCTGGGATCAAAGGCTGCCACATGCGGGCCCTTGTCTTTTGTTTTGTTGTTGGTTTGGTTTGGTTTTTAGCAACTTAAGGGACCTGGCTCTTGGGAGTAATCTTCAGGAACTGGTGTTAACTGATCTGAGACTCAAGACAAGTCTTGATTTCATCTCGGGGTCACTGGGGAAAGTGCACCGGTGACCTCTGGGTCCTCCCATGTAAAAAGGAAACAGTAACTCATGTGACATCTGGCTGTAACTGAGAACGATCCGGTTTGGAATCACGGCTGTTATCGCTGAGACAGAGCGTGTGCCTCCGAGACAGGGAAACACAAGTTCGCTCACACCCTCGCTTTGCCACTTCCTGACATGTGACGTCATCCTGTCCCCTAAATCCCTGTATCCCAGTCTCTTGACCTCCAAAAGGGGGTCATGAGAGCTTCCTTTGGGGATCAGGATAAGAATTAAAAGACGATCTCCAGTGTTGGAGCACTTGCTACTTTTCCAGATCCCCAGCACTCACAGCCGGTGGCCCATACCACCTGAGACTCCAGCTCCCGGAATCTGATGGTCTCCTCTGCCCCCTTAGGCACCTGGATGCACATGGTACACATACACACACACACACACACACACACACACACACACACACACATTTTTAAAATACTAAGTTTTTATTTTTAAAAATTTAAATAAAGCATTGCTGGGTGTGGTGGCACATTCCTGAAATCCCATTCCAGAGTACCAGGTCAACCTTGGCTACGGAGCAAGATCGAGGCCAACCATGAGACCAGGTCTCAACAAACAAACAAAAACCTGAATAAAACAGGAGTCGATGATGAGCACTCAAGAAGGGGAAAGACTCATTAAAATGAAAAAGACATCATTCAAGCTTTACCTGAATTGCCTAATTATGCAGCCCAACACCCCAGCCTTTTTGCCTGTGTAGACACTGTCACCAAGAGCACCCCAGAGGCTTTAGATCCACACACACAGTGGTAAAGGAAAATCTCCCCATGACGATTTTCCAAGCTCCGAAGGCAGACAGCATTTCCTAAGAGCCAACAGCCCCAGGTTGGGTTCCAATGAAGTCCCCCGGCTGTGTCTACACTGTGAACCTCATTTGGCCATAAGTCACTTGAAATAAATAACATTTGGCTCTGAGCCCCACGTAGAGAAGATGGGCGCCACAGTGAATCATGTCGTTGGCGGCCGACTTGAAGCTGTCCGGGTTGTTTATGGTGATGTTTGCCAGCGTGTAGACCTCTTTCAAACAGTTTAAGGGCTCTTTGGGAGTACAGGGATGTGATTCTCTAAGAATGGGCACAGGGAAATTACTTGCTTTCTCTCTTCCATGGCCAAGCACCAAGAGCAACCACCCAGCAGCATTGTCAACGCGAGATCTGCCACCACAGGACGTGAAATTATAATTCACATCAAAGCCGCCAGGGACACTGTCCTCTCCATTCTCAGAATGACGCCCTGGTATTTATTCCTTTTTAATTTAGCTTTTGAAAAGATGGCAGTTACTGGACACTTTTTCAATCCTTATCATTCTTCATTATTATAGTTTTCCCGAACAATGTGCTTTCAGGAAATTCTCCTCAGCTCAAGTAACAACAACAACAACAAAAAAAAAAAAAAAAAAAAAACCTGGCTGAGAAGAGGCTTGAAGTAAAAACACTCAGACCCACTGGCTGCCTCTTCCACCCCATAATTCCCACCCTTCCCGAACCACGCCTCTGTTTGCTCATCTGTAGGTAGGGAGGTGATGCCGCCCTCAGCTGGACTTGTCAAATGCAGAGCCAGGCCTTAATGAGAGGGTGGGTGTCATGACTGTGTGTTCTCTTGCTTAATGGCGACATCAAATGTTTTGAAAGACTGCTTTATCCCTTTTTGTGTATAAAAGGAGGGAAGTTTTTCTTAGCTTCACATTCGAATTGACAACTGATTTCTTTTCACCCAGCGTTGAGTGCAGGGGAGCCTCTTTGCTACTTTAATTTTTAAATTTCCAGAAAGAAAGAATTATCCATTTTCTGAGGCCTAATGACTTCTTTCTCAAGCATAAACAAATTTCATGTGTATGTTTTTAAATTTATTCTACATCTCACTCCAAAGCGTTTCCAAAGCACTTTATTACATGTCACATAATAAAAACCACAAAAGAAATGAAAAATCGTTAAAGGAATCTGGATTTTTATTTTAATTTTTATTTTATGTGTATGGGTGTTTTGCCTGCATGTATGTCTGTGCACCATGTGCATGCAGTGTCCACAGAGGCCAGAAGAGGGCGTCAGATACCCTGGGACTGGAGTGACAGATGTCTGGGAGGCACCATGTACTCGCTGGGAACTGAACTAAGTAAGGTCTTCTGGAAAAGCAGCCAGTGCTCTTATCCACTGAGCCATCTCCCCAGATCCAGGAATCTGCATTCTGCTGGGCACTTATGATGCCGGGTGATGTGCATAGAAGGCGCTGTGAATCCCTGATCTGGTGAGCAGAGAAGTGGTCGGAAGAGAGACTTCTTTCCCCAGAGTTGGGTAGCCCATAAACATCACAGCCTCACTGTCAGCAAGCAGTCCGGAGGGAAACGGAGCAGGCAAGTTGGGGGTGCCCGGTGGTAGAGCACTTGCCCCGAATGCACAGAGCCTTGTGTTTGATCCCCAACTCTGCAAACACAGGAAATAGTTCATGCTAGCTTCCTTTGGGGATTGGAAGAACTAAATAGGGGCCAGTGAGGTGTCTCCGGAGCTTGCTGTCAGCCCTGAACACTTAGAGTGGAAGAAAACATTCTGCAAATTGTCCTAAGACCTTCACACATGTTGTGGTTCACGTGTGCACATGTACACACACACACACAAACACGAGTAATAATCAATAAAATATTTTCAAAGCATTAAGTAAAACAGGAGTCTGCTATGAAACCGTGAGGACCTGAGTTCAGATCCCAACAACCCACATGAAAAGCTGGAAGGGGTGGCACACAACTGTTACCCCAGCCCTGGGTAGAAAGAGATAGGCAGATCCCTGGAAATCAACCTCCAGCCAGTCTAACTAAATTGGTGAGCTCCAAATTCAATGAGAGACCCTGCCTCAAAAACATAAAATAAGTTAAGGTAGAGGAAGACACCAGACATAGTCCTCTGGCTTCCACACACATGTATAACACATGTGCGTGCGCACACGCACACACACGCACACACACACACACACACACACACACACACACACACACACACCACAAAGAATTAAAACAACAACAGTCATATCTTAGGCCAAAGATGGGCACCCAATGAAGAGTAGAACCAAATATTTAAAACAAAAAGAAACTATTTCTTTCTGTCTTTAATAATAATAATAATGTTAACCATTCTTTCTTGTAAAAAAAAAAGTTTTACTTATCCCTGAGCTCCATTTCTTTTTGATAATTATTCAACCCAAGCCTCATCAAAGCATCATACCGAGAACAGATTCAAGTTAAAAAGTTCATGGGGGATGGAGGGGAGTGGATAGCAGGGCTGGCTCCTGGTCTTCGCAACATTACTTAGATTGGCTCACCTTTGATTATCATTAGGGACAACCATTCAGCAGTTAAGACTCCATAAGCTCATCATTAGCTGTCAGGAAGGTTGCACTGGGCAAAGCTTCATGGTGACCCTTTCATCCCGGCTTGGGCAGCCCGAGGATGAAGAGTGAGTGCTAAGGACAGTACCCGCGGCTACCACTGAGATCCAAACAGACACAGAGTGACTTGACAGTGTGGCCCCACTCTCAGGAGGCCCTGCGTCTTCTCCTGTTGTTTCTCTTGCTGTCCCAGGAGTGTTACCCTGTCTCTGGTGGTTTCACTCAGCATCCAGTCTGCACACGGAGATACAAAGGGTCCTGAGCCCTTTGGGGTAGCTCAGCGAGACCTTCACCCTAATTGGTCTGGGTTAGGAAGCACCTAGGAAGTTACTGAGGCCTACCTCTGGGTGTGTCCGTGACATGTGAGATTTTGGAGCCTAACTGAAGGATGCATCCCTTAATGGGTTCAGAATGGGCACATTATTTGGGGTGGTGAAGTGGGGGTAGGGGAGGCACTGGAGGGAGCAGGTCTCCGGAGTGTGTCCTTGAGGACCACAGCCTATCCTCTTCCTGTACCCCCCCCCCCTTTTGCTTGGCATCTTCTCTACCATGAGGATTGAAACCTTTGGGACACTGATCAGCAGAAATCCTTCTTCTGTTAATTCTTCTGTTAAGCTCTTTGGTCAAGAGTTTGGTCACAGCTATAGAAAGCTAACAAGAGCTCCATGAAGCAGGCAAACCGAGAGCAGCACTTCCTGTGTGCCCACTGCGCAGTCATTTGGGGCTGGAGACAGATAAAGGTCCCCCGGAAGATATTGGCTCAGGTGCTGATTAGTAAATCCCACGGAAAAGTCCCCCACCTCCAACTGTGGACCGTTGCCTACCTGGCTGGGGTCCCAGTGTGTCTATCAGGCATTTGACACACCTGTGAGATTTATTACAAGCCAAGCTTTAAAAAAAAGTTCAAAAGTTGAGTTTTTCCGCTAGCATGCCATATTCCCACATTCCAAGGAGAAAACTATACAGTAAATAACAGTAGTTTGTGTTCCTCTTCAAGGGTGGGATGAGACCGCCCTTGACAAAGCAGCTCTGGTCTCCGGGTGCAGATCCTACTGAAGTCAGGGGCAGCTGGGCCTGTGCCTAAGAGTAAAGGCTTTGAAATCAGGAAAATATCTATTTATATTGGATGTCTTTTAGAAATAATTTTTCATTTTATTTTTTCTTAGGTTGTGGGAGGGGGGCCTCAAGACAGGGTCTCTCTGTGTAGCCCTGGCTATCCTGGAACTTGCTCTGTAGACCAGCCTGGCCTCAAACTCAGAGATCTGCCGCTACCGCCGCCGCCGCCGCCGCCGCCGCCGCCGCCGCCGCCACCACCACCAGCAGCAGCAGCAGCAGCAGCTTTGAATATTGGAAATTAGAATAATCCATCTTACTTATGATCATGTTACTTTGGTTAAGTCACTTCAGGGACCCAAGCCTCTGGTAGGGAAGGCTGGGTTGACATCAGATCATGACACCATCAGTAAAATCACACTACTCTGGTAAGTCCAGATGGTCAACACAACCCACTGCTGATACGTCAAAGGGCTTTAACTGACTCAACCTTTTTAATATTTGAGGAAGGAAGAGAAACAGTTCCTCCTCCTACTCCACAGAAACTCGGCTGTGTGTGAGAGAGAGAGAGACAGAGACAGAGAGAGAAAGGGAGACAGAGACAGACAGAGATGGAAAGAGAGAGAGACAGAGACAGAGACAGAAAAAGAGAAGGACTTCCCTTTCCAGAAGCAGCTCATCTCAGTCTCTGTGTCCAATGGTAGAAAGAAAATTAAGGGGAAGAAAAGAATTAGCAAAGGCCATGGGGGGCTGGGCATGTGACTTAGTGGGCACAGTGCTTACCTAACACGCATGAAGACCCGGATTCCATCCCCAGCACTGCATCAAGTGGCATGGTACCACGTGCCTGTAATCCTAGAACTTGGGAGATAGAAGCAGGAGATTTAGAAGTTAAAGGTCATCCATGGCTATGCTACATAGTGAGCTTGAGGCCAAGCTGGGCTCCACGACACTCTTTCGAGAGCAGAGCACTCAGCAGGGTATGGATGTGGTGACACACACCTGGTGAGGAGCTCAAGTTCAAGGCCGGCTGGAGCACAGAATAAAATCAAAGAGATTTTAACATGATCTGCCTACCCACATGAATCTGCGTCTGCGTATCAGAGCATTATGTGCACTTAAGCAATTATTTAATTCTCTGTAAGAAGTAAAATTTGTCCACCAAAGTTTAAGGGTTTATTCACAGAGAGATTTCTCTTAGGAAAAATTAAATGCAGTACTGATGGCAAGACTAAGCAAAGAGAGGGAGCCAATTTGGATTTTCAAACTATAAATCAATTTGAAAAATATTAACTGCGGCTTTCTCTGAGGATGGCACCATTAAAAGTCCCCGTCTCCATTTTCACTTTGTCTCTTTGTCATAGTCTCTTTTTTAATGACTTTTTTTTTCAACATACTATTTCTCTTGTGTTTTCTATTTTCAACCAAATACCTTTGAGGAGCCCTACAATAGGAGTCAATTGTCACATGCTCCTTAACCTGCTCACCACAGGAGCAAATCACCCAGACCCCTTAGCTTTGGTCCATTCCAGAAAAGAACGTGTGTATGTACAAAATGTGCTTTGAAGCCAGGTGTCATGGGAACCTGTGTGGAACGGCCAGGAGCGTGGCTCGTCAGCCTGTCAAGCTCAGGACAGAATGCAGTCTTCAAACAGGATCAGTGTTGAGGGTAGGAGACCAGACCTGCGTCGAGCTCCCCAAAACATCTGTGCTGTGAGGAGCCACACCCAGTGGGGAACCCTCCACAGTACCAGGGACCTCACATCCCAGCCTCTGTCTGTTCCCTTCCAGCCATTATAAAGTGCTTCTTGAGGCAGTGTTACTGGAGCATCCCAACAAGAGCAGAAGATTCAGGAAGGATGGAGCAAGGGCTAGGGAAGGGAGCCACTGACACAAACAATCCTCCAGAGGATTAAAAAAGCCAGTATGGCTGTCATAGTTAGGGTTACTATTGCTGTGATAAAACACCATGACCAAAGCAACTCCGGGAGAAAAGGGTTTATTTGACCTGTGCTTCCACATGACAGTCCATCACTGAAGGAAGTCAGGACAGGAACTCAAGCAGGACAGGAACCAGGAGGCAGGAGCTGATGCAGAGGCCGTGGAGGGGAGCTGCTTACTGACTTGGTTCTCATGGCTTGCTCAGCCTGATTTCTTGTAGAACCCAGAACCACCAGCCCAGGGACGGCACCACCCACAGTGGGCGGGGCCCTCCCCCATCAATCACTAGTTAAGAAAATGCCCTCCAGCTGGATCTTATGGAGGCGTTTTCTCAACTGAGGTTCCCTCCTCTCTGATGACTCTAGCTTGTGTCAAGTTGACATAAAACCAGCCAGGACAATGGCCAAATTAAAGTATAGATAATTCTGAACATCTGCTGGTGGCTCCTTAATGAATAAGAAAATAATGCTATCTTGTTGCCTGGCTCTCCCTCCCAAACGCTACCTAATTAACATAGCCAATGACCTTTTAGATATGTAATTAAATCTTTTTATTTATTCTCATTTTATTTTTCTCACAGCAGTGCAACATACTACGGGGTAGAAAAAGACTTCTGAAGCAACAAAGTTTGGGCTTCAGCAGAGACCTGAGGGTCATCAATGTCCCTTTCTTTGATTTCTTCCTGTCTTAATCCAGTTTGTGTAATCCCATTGCAAGCAAAGAGAAGCAACACTCTTAATGACCTTCCTTAATTTTCTACTTTCAATTTTCTTCTAGGATCTTATTTTAAACCCCCCGCCCCGCCCCAGGGGGGAGACACTAGAGAAAAACAGGGAGTGTTACTTCTCCCCCTCTTCCTCCTCCTCCTTATTCTAAGTTAATGGGGTGAGGGGAACCCCACCTATTGTCCCCAAATGACCTAAGAGGCAAGTCTCCATCCACCATCCCTCCAGGACACTGACCTTTCATAGGTACCATGCCTTCCATCTCTCCAGGGTCAGATGTAAAGGACTTCTTTTTTGTTGGGTTGGTTTTGAGACAGGGTCTCACGTTGTCTAGACTGGCCTGGAACTCCTGACCCTCTTGCCTCTGTCTCTCAGATCCTTGGATCACAATCACACAGCACCATGTTTGACTACTCCCAGGGACTTTGCGAGTAGGGTCAGCCTCCTGGCTAGACTGTAATACAAGACCCTCTTATCTGGAATTTGAAAGCAAGTGCACTCAGGTAGATCTTTCTGGGGAAATGCCTCTAAATTACCAAGGATGGTGGTGGTTAGCACTCTGCATCATTACTCAACAGTAACAAGAGCATCCGTTCCTTTTGGGTCACTGGGACCAACCTGGGAGAAAAAACTTACAGCAGACAAGAGTTGTTCTGCTTGTAGCAGGCTTCAGTCCATCCTGGGGAGGGAGAGGAGGAGGGAGAGAAGGAGGGAGGGAGGGAGGAGGGAGGGAGGAGGGAGGGAGGGAGGGAGGGGTGCTGAAGCAGCTAAGGCATCCTGGGAGCACAAGGCAGGGGCTGTTGGAATCACAGCAGATCAGGAAGCAGAGAAGGAGTCAGAAGCCAGGGCCGGGCCGGGCAGCTTCCAAAGGCCTGGTCTTCATGTCCTACCTCCATCAGCTAGCTGCTATCCCCGTGAGGTTACACAGCCACCAATATAGTTCTCACTAGCTGGGAAGCAAGTGTCCAAATGGTGAGGGACAGTTCAGATTCCAGCCATAGCAGGAGGCTGAAAGGATAGCCCAGTCACTGCTTGCCATGCAGGTGTTGGGTCCCAGAATCCACATCAGAGGTCATGAGTGGTGGTGCTTGTCATCCCAACTCTGGGGAAGAGACCGGTGATCCCTGGGACGCTCTACTCAGTCAGCTCCACCTACTTAGTGAGCTTCAGCCTACTTAAGGACAGTGACGCAAAAAAACAAGGTGAACATGCCTGAGAAACAACAGCTGTGGTTGACCCCCAACCTCCACATGCACATCACATGCACACATACAGTAAATAAATAAGCAAATAAATAAATAAACAACTTTTAAGAATAAGTCATTTGTGGCAGTTAAGAGTTCCTTCTGCGGCGAGCCAGGCATGGTGGTGCAAATCTCAGCACTCAGGAGGCAGAGGCAGGCAAATCTCTGTGAGTTCAAGGCC
The DNA here is from genome assembly GCF_004664715.2 of Peromyscus leucopus. NCBI lineage: Eukaryota > Metazoa > Chordata > Mammalia > Rodentia > Cricetidae > Peromyscus > Peromyscus leucopus. Next base: position 1,913,702 of record NC_051063.1, read on the forward strand.
AGCCTGGTCTACAAAGCAAGTTCCAAGATAAAAGGAAGGAGAGGGATCCCTGACTCAAAAATAAAAACATAAGTAATTAAAAAAAAATCATCAACAGAAGAATGGATGGAAAAAATGTGGTACATATACACAATGGAGTACTACTCAGCAGAGAAAAACAATGAAAGCATGAAATTTGCAGGCAAATGGATGGAACTAGAAAAAATCATCCTGAGTGAGGTAACCCAAACCCAGAAAAACAGTCATGGTATGTACTCACTCATAAGTGGATATAAAATAAAGAACAATCAGACCACAACCCATAGAACCATAGAGGCTATATATATAGCATGGAGGTCCCTAGGACGACTGTGACTTATAATAAATTTTGGTTTTACTCAATTATTGAAAAAAAATAGCCAAATGAATGGAAACACATGAACTATGAACCAAAGGCTGAGGGGCCCCCAGCTGGATCAGGCCCTCTGAATAGGTGAGACAGTTGATTGGCTTGATCTGTTTGGGAGGCAACTAGGCAGTGGGACCAAGTCCTGTGCTCATTGCATGAGTTGGCTGTTTGAAACCTGGAGCTTATGAATGGACGCTTGGCTCAGTCTGGGAGGAAGGGACTGGACCTGCCTGGACTGAGTCTATCAGGTTGATCGCAGTCCTCGGGGGAGGCTTTGCCCTGGAGGAGGTGGGAATGGGGGGTGAGCTGGGGTAAGGGGAGGAGGTGGGAGGGGGGAGAACAGGGGAACCTGTGGCTGATATGTAGAACTGAATGGTATTGTAAAATAAAATAAAATAAAGTAAATCAAACTTGAACAAAGATCTCTACACATATGGAGCTGAGGTAGATTATTCACAGTACATGTAATAGCAAAAGGGAAAAAAGATTGCTCGTTAGTTTTTCTCTTTTTCCCCTCTTTCTGCTTTAGAATTTTACTACATTTATTTGTGTTGGGGGGGCGGGGCATGCACATGTCACAGCATGAACGTGGAAGTCAGGACAATTTGGAAGCATCAGTTCTCCCCTTCCTTTATATAAGCCCCAGACCCTCAGGCTCGGCATCTTTTCTTGCAGGGCCATTTCACTCAGGGTTAGATTTTTGAGACAGTGTCAGTATATAGCCCAGGCTAACCTCAAACTCACAACTCAGTCACCCTCAGTGCTGAGCCACTCATCTATCATGCCTGGCCTCCCGATTCATTTTTAATAATGTTTTCTCACCACAAAAACATTCCCTCCTGCTGACTCAAGAACCAGACCTAGGAGGTTAAGCCTACGAGAACACCCCAACATAGTGAGAAGATGTAGACATTAAAACCGTCATCGGAATGCTTTGTACCATTAAATAAAGTGGGAACCCAAGTCCATGTCCAGGAGGGTAAGAATGGTTTAGCAAACGATGGCCACACTGTACATCATCAGACACAAATCCCCGCTGCTGTCCCTACAATGCTTTCCACTGGAAAAATAAACCAGTGGCACTAGGCAGCACCGGTGGCCATGTGGACCTCAGAAAACACAAAGACGAATGCAGATGGAGATGCAGCTAACTGTGAACGAGCGCCCTCTCTGGGTGGGAGAGCAGAAGGCACACTTTTCCAGGAAGTCTTTAGAGTGAAGAAATAGATTATTTATTTTTAATTATAGTAAAATAAATGTAATATAAAATTTACTATTTTGACCCTTTTTAAAGCATATACTTTGGTGCTGTTACATCTATTCACAGTGTTGTACAACCAAAAATTGGCCATCTTGCAAAACTGAAGGTCCATGGCCATTAAATGTACCAGGTAGACACGGAGTCCGTCTTCTTGTGACCGCCTCCTTTTACTTAGCATAATTTTCTCATTGTCCACTCATGTTGCAGAACAATCAAATTGCCCTTCCTTTTAAAGGCCAAGCAGTATTCCATTGCGTGTATTACTATATTCTATTTACCCATTCATCCAACGATGGGTTGCTTCTGCCTTGTAGCTATCGTGGATGTATTAATACTTTCTATGAACCTGAGTATGTCTCTCCCATATGTAAATGTTTTTTTTTTTTTTTTTTTTGATAGGGGCAAGTGAAAGGGTTTGGTAGGTACGAAGCCTGATGACCTGAGTTTGAACCCTGGAACTTACATGGTCAAAAGAGATAACCAATTACAAATTGTCCTCTGACCTCCATATGTGTGCCACGACACCTCTATGTTCATAGTGGTGTGTGTGTGTGTGTGTGTGTGTGTGTGTGTGTGTGTGTGTGTGTATGTGTGTGTGTGTGCAACATAAATAAACAAATACATGTTTAAAAACAATTCTTCAGTATAATCTTGGAAGTAAATAAATAAATAAAATGTTTTGGTTGGTTTTACATTTTAAAAGAAAAATTCCTAAATTGGCCCCTCTTTTTCTGTCCCATCATCTGGCTCAGACCTTGACCTTGATTAACTATGACTCTACTCAGAACATTAGTAGAAACAAGAACACTGTGCTGTTTGGGTTTTCAACTTGACACAAGCCAGGGTCATCTGGGAAGAAGGAACCTGAATTGAGAAAATGACCCCATCAGATTGACCTGTGGGCAAATCTGTGGGACATTTTCTTGATTAATGATTGATGTGGAAGGGTCCAGCTCACTGTAAGTGGTTCCGTAGTTACCTAAAAAGGTGGTCCTGAGTTGCATTTAAAAAAAAAAAAAGGCAGGCTGAGCAAGCCATGAGGAGCAAGCCAGTAAGCAGTGTTCCCCCACAGCCTCTGCATCAGCCCTGCCTCCAGGTTCCTGCCTCCAGTTCCTGTCCTGACTTCCTTCAGTGATGGACTGTGATTGAAAGTGTGAGCCAAGCAAACCCTCTCCTCCCCAGGCTGCTCTTGGTCACAGTCCTCCTCACAGCAGTAGGAAGCCAGCTAGGGCAGATGGCAGCTGGGGAAATGGTGCCCACGCCATTCCTCTAGAACTAACACTGTTCCTCTGTTCTGACTCTCTGCAGGACACATGCCTTAGCCTTGATCTTCCCGCCTGGATCTCCCTCACTCAGACCTTCTTCCTTGCACCCTTGCTTCTGACATTGGACCACTGACCTCCTCCTGACACCCGGCTCAAGAAGACTGCAGAAAAAAAAAAAAATCACACCAATCATTTCTCTTCATCCTCACTAACAATTTGGTAATGAAGTATTGATTTCCACTTCTCTCCTTATGGACGATATTAGATTTTCATTGATAAACTGCAACGGGACTGTCTCATCTCCGAGGTCCTCTTTTTACTGTCAGGAAAAAAACAAAGTGCCACTGAGGAAAACTAATGACTGGGAGCGTTGACGCACTTACTTTGTCCGTTTGTAACGGGAAAGGGAGGGGGCGTAAAACTCTTCATAGTTTAATGTCCAAGTGGGCTGCTCTTGGGAGCTTACTTTTTATGGTAACGTCCATTTCCTATTTATAACACCCCTGGGAACGTTTGTCTAAAGGAAATGTTTCTGTTCAGTGTAACAATTAAGGTTGCACCTGGATTCCCTAGTCCTGCCCCTGCACCGGGGAGCCATTAATCACCACAGAGTAGAAGAGTTATTAAGTTAAACCAGAGTTTGAGCCAAGAAAACCTCCCAACCATGTTCATCTTCTGTGAAAGTTGTTGGAATAGACAGGCTTAACTGTGTTGCTGCCAAAGGCTTTTCCCTGTGTAGTGCTAGACTATGCATCCTCAATGGTCATCTTGAGTTGTTTGTAAACTTAGTTCCCAGCATGCACCACTGTCAGATGAGACTGGCAAACTGGGAGGGTGCAGAATAGAACTTGAAAGCAAGCAAGATGGCATCATCAAGAGTGCAAGGTGAAGTGGCCTCCTTCACTGGCAATCTCTCCTTGCAGGACCTGTTGCCTCTCAAATGCAACTTCTCCTCTGAACCAACAGAATGCATGAAAACAGGGTGTCCATTTCAAACGTGTTCCTGCAACTTTTTTCATTAAAACTTTAAGGGCCCAATTTTAATTTGTGGAATATTCCCGTTAATAATGAGATCTAATTAAGACATCCATTAAAAGCCCGTTAAAGTTAATTTAACGTAAAAATTCCAATAGAACTGTATTAGATTTTCTCCATTAAATTAACGTTATGGATTTTTAACGGATGTCTTAATTACACGTTATTATTAACGGGAATACTGTATTACACAGATTAAAATCAGGTCCTAAGTCAACTTGGAAAAGCTAAGAGCATGTTTTAATATTACAGTCTCACAGACCTAGCACAGTTTGGAAGCGCAGGGGAAGGTGCATTTATCCTGGGTGAGCATTTTCTGTACAGTGGAGAGTAATCTATAATAGATAAATCCATCATTTCATTTAAACAATGAGTCTCTTTATTCTCATAGGGCAACAAAGTCTGGATTGCATTGTAAACTGCTACTCAGCTATAGGTGAAATATTTAAACTATTCTCCGCACAATATTCTGAAACAAATGACTATTTTGTAGTGTTGTTTTAATTACCAAGGTTATCCAAAAGAGAAAAAAAAAAGGCTGGCAAAATCAAGCCAAATAGATCTAATTCACCATTTATTATAAAGGCTGCCTGTTGGAAATGTCTTGGAAATTTTGACATGATCCCTAAATTCAACACTGGGATTTAAAATAAAATTTGAAGAAAAAGAAAAAAAAAAAACTTATTTACCTCCTAAGGAAAGTGTTGCCCTTATGCCACAATATAATAGCAAATTGCTTTTTTTATGGCATGCATAACCTAGATGGGGAAAAATATGGTGCTTCAGGGAAGGAGGGAAAAGTAAATGAAGTTCCAGGAATGTCATTCTGAAGTAATGAGGCATGGACGGAAAATATACCCCTCACATCATCGGATTGAGATGGCAGTCGAAATAGCTTCATTGAAGTGTCAGCGCCCATCCATCAATCAATCACCCACAAGGAAAAATAACAACAGTACAACGGGGCGGCTTTTATGGGATTTACTCATGGGCACAGGGAACAGCGGCTCAGATGTAGTTCTGACATGAAAAGCAAGGTGCTGATATTATTTTTTATGATGGGAGGATCATAAAGTGAATTGAGAACAGAGAGGTCTGTCTGCTTAACCTGTTCAACCAGAAATGAACGGAACTCGGCTGGAAAGGACCGTCTTCGCATGGGTTAAGATTGAAGGGTGGACTCGGCTGAGCACTGTCCTTCAACGGGAGATTCTATTAAAGTGTGTGGGGGGGGAATAATACATTAGCATGGGGAGGGGGTCCTGAAGCTGATAAAAAATCGCCTGTTCCAACCCAGGGTTATCAGGCAAAGCTACATAATTCAGATCCTCTGGAACAACCAAAGTAAACCTTGAGCTTGCGCTCCCCTGGGAGGACACAACACGGTTCTGAACTCCTAGGTAACCATTCCCCTCCTAAGAAGAAAATAAGAATAAATCCGCTGTTTCGACTATAATCTATATGGTTCTGTTAGTGCGATTTCTCTGGTGGGGTGAGGTGGGAGGCGAGAGACAAAAATATTGATAAATTTGGTTAGACTCCTGAGCTGTCACTTGGCAACTGTGAATGTCACTGCTGAGAGACAGCTGTTAATGTTCTCTGCAGAAAACAAGATCCGAGCCGGCACCAGGCCGTGCACAGCTCTCAGAATATTTCTAGACACCGGGCCTGTCTTCATTTGGCAAGCCTGTGAAGCTTCTAGAAACTTCTTCCTGGAGAGAAAAAATGAAATAACTTGAACTCCAGGAGAATGTTTTATCTGCTTGCATACCCCTTCCTTCCTTCCTCAGATAAGCCGGCACCGCAGAAGTGGAAGGGGAATGATATGCAAATATCATGCAAATTGCCTTTGAGTACCTCCACTCTCCAGCCACCCTTTGGGATCAGAGACAATGAGAGGTATCCTTCCCTTCTCTAGCCGCCTTCCAGCTAAGGCCACCAACCAGCTGAAACGTGAAGAGGCCATTAAAAAAGAAAAAAAAAAACTATATGCAAATATTTAAATTTTATGTATTTCTCCAAACCACCGAGTATACATCATAAGCCCTGACAGCACCAGGCCCAACAGGAAAAGTAATTTATTCAGCAAATTCACTCAACTGATCTTGTTAGGCACCTACTGTGTGTGTACTGGAAATGGGAGAGCCACAGCCAACAGTTACCGTGACATCTTGGCCCTCCTGTTTCTGACAGGACTGTTTCAAAGCAGCCACTGCCTGGACATCTGAGAACAGTGTCCACCGAGGGTCAAAATCCTAGTAATTTCACAGTAAGGAATTTTTCCTTGTGAAAAACATACAGTGGGGATTGGGGAGCGGGGGACAGGCAGATAGCTTCCAAATAGGTCAAGGCCTAAAAGCCACAAAATAAACTGGATAGCCCAGACAGTCCCCAAGGAATTTTGTTCAGACCACAAATAGATTTCCCTAAAAACCCACCCCCAAAATATGCCTGCTTGGTTGTTTGGCTCTTACCTAAGGTCCTGAATTCTGATGAAATGGAGAAAACATGAATGCCGTGACGTATGGGGGGCATTTGTGAAACCAGATAAAATATGAGGAGGTGAGTGAGTGCATATGAGTGAGTGTGTGTGTGTGTGTGTGTGTGTGTGTGTGTGTGTGTGTGTGTGTTGAATGTCCATATCTGTATAGATATGTATGAATTTCACTGGTACTATCTAGGGTCTGGATAGCACAGTGATGAGAATCTTTTAAATTTTTCAGCCAACCTGAAGACACAGGTCATACAAGGTCCCCAAATTCTGTTTCTTTATCATCTGCCACTTGTCAGGTTATTTGACATGGCTCAGGCCTTCTTTTCTTTTCCTTTCTCTCTTTTTTTTATTTTTTTTTTGGTGGGGGGGGTCATTTTTATATGTGTGAACTGTTTTTTAAAAAGAAGGAGAGAAGAAGAGGAGGAGCAGACAGCAGCAGCATCTCTTAGTGCTAAAGAGGTAGCCCAGTGGTTAGGAGCACTGACTGCTCTTACAGGGGACCTGGGTTCAGTTCCCAGCACCCTCATGACCACTCTGGCCTCTGAGTTCACCAGGCACACACATGTGATGTACATATATATACATGCAGGTACTCACACATACACATTAAGTAAAAACATATAACTGTCGTGTTCCCATTATCTGCCCTTCCCTGAATAAAGAGTGCTGCTGTGGAAATAGATATAAAATAACAATATTAAGGAAAAACATTGAAGGCTATAAACTACATGCACAGACATAGTTCTAGAGCAAATTCAGGGCTGTCTGTTTTGAACAGGCAAAAGGCAAAAAAAAAAAAAATTCAAAACTCAACTTTCAGTTTATTTTGTTCCCTCTGTGAGATGTGAAAATGCTAATTTCATTTTCTCCCTTCCTCTATGTGGCACTTTCTCAAAATATCTATCAAATACTTCTAGACAAAGACTGAGCCTAAGGAAGAGATGTGACTGGCCATCCCTCTAGATGGAGAGCTGCTTTGCCATTGCAGGAAAAACTGTGGATCATCTTTATGATTTCCAGGACAGAATCTGACCTCTCCATCCAGGGTAAAAGCCATTATGTCCTTTGGTCTCCTGTGACAGAGTCAGAAGCGTACACAGATAAACAATTTCCAGTCTCTAGTTAAAAACTCCTTCCAATAGTTATGGACAAGCAGCTAGCGGGCCTAGAAGTGCCTCCAAAAATTATTCATGCACAAGGCAGCCCAAAGCTTTTTTTTTGGGGGGGGGGGGGGGGGGGGCGCAATAGTGGAAATGTTTTATGGATTAGAAACAGCCTATTTTAAAATGCTAGTACCAGGTGGATGGTATTTCTGCAACAAGACTGTCCGTTTCCTTTGGAAAAAATATATTCGGAGTAAAATAGCTCTTCCAAGAAGTGACACCCTGACTTGACACCCTTCAGCATACAAATGATGTGACAATAGCCATGGACTGACGTTAGGGCCTTCTACAGTAAGGTCTGTTTGAAGAAGACAGATCAAATACAACCCCTTGAACTGTGTTTATTTGCTTAAAACAGCTTTTGGAAATAAAAGTAATAACTTTGGTTGGAACCCCCAGGAGATGTTTTTTAAAAATGAAAAAAAAAATACATTGCTTTAAAAAAAATTCTAAATCTAAGCACTCCCTTCAAGCCTTTCAGGAAATATATTTCAGTATGCTCTCTGAATTATTTTGCACCTGAAACCTACATCTGACTGTCTGTCCCCAGGCAATGGCTAATATTTATAGAATGAACAATCTCTGATTATGTCTTGACTATGGAGTTGTGTCCGGTCCTATTTTCACTTTCTAAATGACTTCTGGAACATTCCAGAGTTATAAATGTGTGTGCAGATATTAAAGGACAGAAAGTTGTACCGGTCTGCAAAGAAACAATTAAGACAGCGTCCGTTCTGCCTGGAGAGAAAGCCTGCAGAAGCCTTCTTCCCACAGCAAATGTAACAAAGGTGTGGAAAAGTGGCCTTTGGCTCAGGGTCCTTTCGCATCATGAAACCCCAGTTTGCGATATACTTTTAGGTCTCTAGTGCGAACTTCTCATCCCTTTGGACTTGCTTCCTGAGAGCTGGATTCCACCGGGGTAAACCATGAACTTTCAAACCCCTCGAATATCCAAGTTGACCTGTGATACCCAACTGTTTCTGGTTCTGCAGCACTCTTTTGTGACAAGTTGGGAAATGTCCCCTGCATCCATTCCAGATTTTGAGTTTATCTTAATTTTTTTAAAAAATTTAAAAATTAAAAAAAAAAAAAGCAACTCGGTTCCAGGTGGGCACGAAGGGATTCAGAATGATCTTCAGGAACCCACACTGATGCTTGTTCTGGAGGGAAGTGTTTGCTTCCAGGACAGAGGGGCAAACATTTTCATATTCGGAAAGCAGACCAGTTGTTTTCAAAGAAAACGACTGCGGCCAGACCTGTAGACCGCTCTCCGCACGGCCACTGCTCTCTGCTGCATGCTGCGTGTTCGTTTGCTGGTGCACGAGGAAGATGGGAAAGACAGGCTGTTCTGCTTGGAGTGCAGCAGCCTGCATGGCTGGAAACACAGTGCTGTACATATTTGTATATACTGACTATATCGCCGTGTACGGACACAGATTTTCTTATATTTACTTGATTCTGTTTCCTACCAGACTGGCCCACAATGCGGGATTGTTTTGCATTGGGAAAAAAACCACAAACAATATGCTTGTCATTTTCCCCCCAATCATTCTCTTTTGATAGCTTATGGAAGAATTGGGGCTGGGTTTCTTAAGAAATTGTAAGAACCGTGTCTGTCCGCCTGCATGAGCCCCATCCGATCGCCGGATCCAAGGAGGAACCCATGCCCTCCCTGACTCCCTCCGAGTTTTCCTCTAAAGGCATGCTTTACCCTATGGGAAAACTACACACTCATCCATGTAGCATTAGCCTCTTTGTATTTTATCTAATAGTGCCTGGGAAACAAACAAACAAAAAAAAAAGTTTTTTAATGTCTTCTTTAGAGGAAGAATTCATAATTGTCAAAATTTGAAACATTAGCTTAATTTTGTTTTTATGACCCCGCACTCCCTCTCCCTATTTATTCTGTTACTGTTGTAATGGGGCCCCAGGCCATTCCTGACATCATCGCGTTCCTCCTCGGCATTAAGGATGTTTTTAAAATTACACAGATTATTGAGCCAACAGGCTGTTATAATCAAAACCATGTTTCACTTGTTTAGGAGGCTTATAAATTGTCCTTGCAATGAAGAAGACAGGGGAGAAAAAAGAAAAAAAAAAGGAAAGAAAAGAAAAACAATGAAAATAACAAAACCAAAAGTGTTCCGCTGGGAAGATTATACCACCGTGTGGCCAAACAGATTCATCACAGACAGGCACCTATTGGCCGCCTCCCTAGGCATCTGGAAAACACTTCCCTTGGTTTCCCCACATCCTGAAATTCACTTTCAAGGCCAACGCTGTTTGCAAATTTCCAAAGGCCTTTGCCACCTTATCACCACCCAAAGGCAAATGGCCCCACTGGGAAATGATCTTCCAGGTGGAAAGATGATTATTTCAGAAAAAAATGGACCTCTTTTCTTTGGTCGCTGGGTGCCGCCAGCCTGTCACCACCCCCCTCACTGTAAACAATCTGATGTCTTATCTCTTAGGACTTAAGTCAGGTCAAGAGCAGAGACCTGATAATCCCCTTGAGGGATAAAAATGACTTTGGTATGGACCCACTTCAAGCATGTGCCTGCCTATACTGCCCTTGTCCGGAAGTCATCTGCAGAAAGAGACAGTTTTTAGTACAATTTTATCACTAGAAATAAATTCTGACGGTGGAAATGAAGAAAACCCTTAAATTATATCACAAAAGCCATTATTTTTTACATGTAAAGAGTGGGCGCTTTTTTTTTTAAGGAAAATCATTCTGCTTTGAGAATGTAATTAAAACCCTCAATAACCGAGAGTACTTTTAGCTGCTGTGAAAAGGTAACAATGTACTCACCAGGGTTGTATGGAGGGCCTCATTTCCATCAAAAAGCTGTCTATAAGTATATTATTTACATTTTAAACTTGATAACTCTTTTTGTTTGTAGAAAAAAAAAGGTCTTTTTCCCCCACTCAGCAGTTATTGAAAAATAGACCGTTCCCACCTGAAACCTCAAGGTGATCTGCACCGGAAGACTTAGCCGTGGATATAAGGACCTGGGTGTGTTCACGGATGAGTTTCCCAGAGGCTGTCCCTCATTATATGCTACAGACACTGAACCACGGTTTTGGAATCTATTGGTAGCTGTGCTACATGGCAGAGGTGCCTCCCGACACCATTAGCTTGGCAGGTGTTCGTCATTTCAGACTTCTACTTTGGCCAATTTGGGGGAAAAAAATATGGAAATTAAAAGAGTGAAGAGACAGAAAAAAAAAACCATACACACAGATGCACTTAAAACATGAAAAGAATTATTTATATGATAAAAATATATTTAGATTTTCAAAGCACAAGACTGAATTGAAGTGCTCTTTTTATGCTTCCTGGAGATGGTACTGTTAAACGTCTTTCTACATCGGGCTTTAATAAATCTGTAATGACATTTGATGGATTGATTTCTGCCTGCGTGTGGTTTTTAAAGATGGCAAGAGAGGGGAGGAGAGGATGAGGTGGGGGGCGGGTAAAGCCAGGGCAGGCAGGGTATTGGTGGGTCTCTCCTTCTTGTAGTCCTGACGGCCCACTTCGAGCATCTGCTCTCATCCCTTTGGTCAGCGTGGTCCCGTTTTCAGATGTCCGCACCCCTTGTTATCTGGGTTCGCCTTGCAGGCTCTCACCTATCCCACCAGCTTACACCAGAGTGATTAATAAAGAGACTTCAACAGAGACACGGGTGGCTGTCTGCCATGCTGTGGGTGGCCCAGCTTTCCCTACCTTAGAGGGGCAGTCTGGCTAGACTCAGTTTCCCTCTGTGCTTCCCTCCATTTCCTTCAATGTCCTGGGAGAAGGGAGCCTGTATCACACACTGTCACACACGCTGCCCGAGCAGACACCAGTGCCCAAGCTGACGTGACGTGTGGTCTGTGCACAGGTGCCTCACAGCTTTCAGTAGCTTGCCTGCACCGGACCTGGCCTTGAGAAATGAAGATAGCTGTGGGGCCACCTGTTAGTCTAATTCCATTGCTTCGCGCTGCGTGTGGCTGTCACACGGGACAGGGCAGGCTAAACACAGCAAGACGACGGGCGCAGCAGAGGCACGATGTTGGGGGTGAGCAATCTGGCACAAGCGGGGGGGGGGTTGTTTGTTTTCTTGAGGACCTACTATGTGCTGGGTCTGAGGGTTACTTTGACGAATAAAAATGGCAGCGGTTTGTGAGAAGCGGCAACTGTCGACCGGAACTGCACTAGCGTCTAGGCTCCGTCCTATGCCGTCTGTGACGTAAGGGAAGGTTGCAGAGGATGGAGACGCTGCGTCAGGCCGAATAAGAGGACTGCAGAAGCGAGGAGGGGGCCCAGGCCGCCTGAAGTCACAGGATTCCAAACGGAAATTATGTTGCAGGTAAAATCCAGGCCATCTGCTAGATTAATGTCTCAAAAGAGCACTAAAGGGGGCTGGACAGATGGCTCGGCGCTTAAGAGCACTGGCTGCTCTTCCAGAGGACCCAGGTTCGATTCCCAGCATCCACATGGTGCCTCATAACTGTCTGTAACTCCAACTCCAGGGGATCTTGCCTCTGCAGGTACTATACCCAGCATGTGATACACAGGCATCCATGCAGAGAAAACATCCACACACATAAAATAAATAATAATACATTGTTAAAGAACACAAAGAGAAACCAAAGTGAAGCCACCAGAGGACTTGCCATCAAGTGTAGAGATTTGAGTTTGATCCCCAGGAGCCAATGGTGGAAGGAAGAAACAACTCCGTAGGTTGACCTCTGACCTCCAAATTGACCTCTGACCTCCAAATGTGCACCATGGACTTGAAGACAGTCCCTTACAGACATGCCCATAGGCCAACACAACGAAGACAGTCCCTCACTGATAATCTCTCCCCAGACACTTACAGGTTGTGGAGACCATTAAAGCTAACAACCACACTGACAGTGTAGCCTAGGATGACCTCGAACTCCTGATCTACCAGCCACCACCCCCCAAGTGACGTGCAGCCCCACCCTTGGACTGACGACCTTGATCTTGAATGATCCCCTATGAGCCATGTGTTGAAAGTTTGGTCCTCAGCCTGTACAGCTGTTGGAGATGGAACATCTAAGAGGCAGGACCTATGGGAAGTCTGGGTCATTTCCCTCCCAGTGGATGGTGGGACTCCAGTCCTCACCTCTCCCTTTTGCTTCTGGGCAATGAAGTGAGCTATTGGACTCCACCATACATTGCAGCCACAGTGCACTGCCTTCCCACAGCCCCCAAAGATCAGATCCAATGCATCACAGACTTTACCCCCAGCACTGTGAGTCAAGACGGACCTTTTCTCCTTTTAGGTTTCTTGTATCAGGTATCTCATTATAGCGATGGGCAGCTGAGTTGCACGCAAGAGGAATAGAGAAGGTCAGAATGCCAGCAAAGGGGCTTTAAGAATAGCTACTACCAAGTGTATGGGTTCATGCCTGCAACCCCAGTATTCAAGAGGCTAAGGCTCACACGTTCAAGGCATGCCTAGTCTAAACAGACTGAGTTCCAGCCAACTTGGAATAGAGAATGAGATCCTGCCTCTTTAAAATCCTGGTGAGGAACTCTGAGCAACAAGAGACTCAGGTGTTGCTCTCCCTTCCAATCCCTAGCAGGCTGATGCAGCCAGAGAACACATGCTGTGCAGAGCAACAGGTTTTGAAGTCAGAAGCTGAACTGAGCACCATGCAGGGAAGCCACCAAGGAGTGTGGGGAGAGGACCCAGGAGCCCAGCTCCCTTAGATTAAAACCCAAACTCCTGGGGACTGGTGGGGGGGCAGCTCAGTGGTAAAGTACTTGCCTCTTACACACGAAGCCCTGGGTTTGAAATCCAGTACTGTAAAATATATAAAAATTAAATAAAAAGGAAGAAAAGAAGGAAGAGAAGGAGGAGCAGTGGGGGGAGGGCAGAAAGAGAAGGACAACGGGGAGAACTCCAGAGCCAGGTCTATAGGCACCAGCCTGTGATCCCTGCTACTCAGGAGGCTGAGGTGGGGGGAGAGGGCTGGAGGGTGGGAGCCGGTGGTAGAACTCTTGCTCAACAGGCACAAGGCCCTAGATTCAACACCCAGTGCTGAAAAAAAAAACATGCTACAATAGTGCCCTGTGTGGTGTTATAGACATATATTCACCTATCAAAAATCTGCTCCTCCAACCCTCGCCACTGTCGTTGTTACGTCCACCGTCCTCCACAACATCCCAGCACCCAGACCCCTCAAGACCCCAGGATGGTAGAGAAGCATATGATCCATGTGTTTGAGCCTCACCAATGAGTAAGGACCTTGCCAGGCACAGTGGGACACATTTTCCATTCCTGCACTTGGGAGGTAGAGGCAGGAGAAGGAGTCTAGTACATAGCAAGTTCAAGGCCAGCCCAGGCTACATGAGATCCTGTCTCATAAAAAATAAAAAGGGGGCGCGGGGCCTGAGCAGCCTCCCTGTGTGTGCCCTTGAGTGTATTCTTCATTGCGTCACAGAGAAAACGTGTGGTGCCCACAACAGAGGTGACTCCACCGGAGCCAGGGACGGCTGAAGGGTGCATGGCAGGTCACACACCATGTGAAGAGATGGATCGAGCCAGCCCCAAGCCTGCCTCCCGCCCGACTCAAGGCAGAGAACAGATGGCTAGCTTAGTCCTATTCCATACTAGACACCATCCCTGGTTCATGCCTCATCATCACCTACGTGTAGGCAGCAGCCTGGGCACAAAAAGAATGGGACAGTCACCTGATAAACGAGTCTTCTGGTATTAACTTTAAACATTTTGCACAATACATACTAAAATATCACCAAGAACTTACTATGTATCAGGTTCTCAAGGGGTGTCTTAGTTAGGGTTTCTATTGCCGTGAAGAGACACCATGACCACAGCAACTCTTATAAAGGAAAACATTTAATTGGGCTAGCTTAAAGTTCAGAGGTTTAGTCCCTTATCATCATGGTGGGACATGGTGGCATGCAGGCAGACATGGCGCTGGAGAAGGAGCTGAGAGTTCTACATCTTGCACAGGCAACAGAAAGTAAACCGTCAAGTGGGTGTGGCTTGAGCATAAATGAGACCTCAAAGCCCATCTCCACAGTGACATACTTCCTCTAGCAAGGCCACACCTCCTACTAGTGCCTCTCCCTATGGGACAAGCATTCAAACATGAGTCAATGGGTGTCATACCTATTCAAACCAACACTAAAAAAATTATGTCTTGATTCTTTACAGTTGCCTGAAAACGTACATTATCAGCAGGGAACCTTGGAATTTGAAACCTTAGCCAATGGCATGCTTTGTGCCCCTCCAAAGAAGCTGTCTTAGGGTTTCTATTACTGTAGTGGAACACCATGACCAAAGAGCAAGTTGCTGGAGGTAGAGGGGGGGAGTTGTTTGGCTTACACTTCCATATCGCTGTTCATTGTTGAAGGCAGTCAGCACAGGACTCCAAACAGGGCAGGATCCTGGAGGCAGGAGCTGATGCAGAAGCCATGGAGGGGTGCTGCTTACTGGCTTGTTCATCATGGCTTGCTCAGTCTGCTTTCTTATAGCACTCAGGACCACCAGCCCAGGGATGGCACCACCCACCATGAGCTGGGCCCTCCCCCATTGATCACTAACTGAGAAAATGCCTTACAGCTGGATCTCATGGAGGCATTTCCTCAACTGAGGCTCCTTCCTCTCTGATGACTCTAGCTTGTGTCAAGTTGACACACAAAAACCAGCCAGTAAAGAAGCCAAGCTCATGGAGAAGTATCCTGTCCACTGGTCTTATTAAAATATCAGAGGAGGCACTCCGGAGGCAGAGGCAAGCAGATCTCTATGAGTTTGGGGCCAGCTTGGTTGACATAGAGAATTCCAAGACAGCCAGAGCTACATAGTGAGACCTTGTCTAGGAAAAAAAAAAAAATCCAAGGAGATGTGGTAGGAGTGAAGGAACTGGAGAGACGGCTCAGCAGTTAAGAGCACTGGCTGCTCTTCCCGAGCACCTAGGTTCCATTCTTAGCACCCATATAGCAGCTCACAACCATTGGTAACTCCAGTTCCAGAGGATCCAATTGCCCTCTTTTGACCTCCCAAGCCACCATGGCCATGTGGTGCTCAGACATACATGCTGGCAAAACATTCATATATATATAATTTTTTTCCTAAGACAGGGTTTCTCTGTATAGCCCTGGCTATTCTGTCTGGAACTCACTCTGGAGATCTGCCTGCCTCTACTTTCCGAGTACTGTGATTAAAGATAGGTGCCACCACTGCCCAGCAAAGACAAAGTATTTTTTAAAATTAAAAAACATATATCATGGGGAAGCTGAGTTTGGTGACTTAGACCTGTAATCACAACTAAGGCAAGAAGTTCACAAGTCCGAGGTCTACGCAGGCTACAGAGTGAGTTCCAAGCTAGTCTAAGCAACTGAGTGAGACCTTGTCTCAAAGTAAAAAGTAGGGCTGGGGATTCAGTCCAGGGCTTCCTTAGCACGTTCGAAGTCCTGGGCTGAATCCTCAGTACTACAAAAAAGCAAAACGAAACAAGCAAAATCATGCGAAGAGAGAAAACTGGAAGGAAAAGCCCTCAAGTTAAAAATAAGAGAAAACAAGAAGGCTCAGCAGGAAAAGGTGATTGCTGCCAAGCCTGCTGACCTGAGTTCAATCCCTGGGACCCCCATGATGGAGAGGCCAACTCCTGAAGTTGGCCTCTGACCTTCACCCAGTGTGGCACCTGCACCCACACACATTTACAACATAAAATAAATAAAAGTGTTTTTATAGCCGGACATGGTGCCATATGCCTTTAATCCCAGCACTCAGGAGGCAAAGGCAGGCAGATCTCAGTGAATTTAAGGCCAGCCTAATCTACAGAGTTAATTCCAGGACAGCCAGGGCTACACACACATATATATATCTATATAATATTAGTGCTGTCCATAAATAGACAGGTCAGGTACCTTGGCATGCCTCCGGCAATCTGTAGAACAAGACTTGAAACCTAAACCCATCGAATGACCCTTGGTGACCTCTGAGCCATCCCTGGACACAAGGCTGGTGTCAACAAGAAGGTCACGCAGCTCCTGCCCCTCATGTTGGTCCTTACCCTCGGCAGCAGTGGCGCCCCCAGGAGCTAGTTTGAAATACAAACTCCCAGGCCCCAGCCCTGCCCAAGCATCTGCAACACACCCAGAGGTCACTGGGAGCCCCATGGCCACAGATGAAGCACTCTCATGTACCACAAAGAGCCAACATGGATGCTTGTGATTGTTCAGGCATTTTAAGTCCCCGGCCCTAATCAGAAACTCCCTTGTCAGACTAATTATACTTATGGGTGTTCTGTGACTTGCTGTATTCCCAGAAAAAGAAAGAAAAATGAAGTTCTCTTTCAGGTTTTCAGGGTAGATAATGTCAAATATTTACAGAGCAAACATCAGTCTAGAGGCACACCATTCTCTTCCTGCTGATTAGGGGGCTGCCAATCAAGCTGTGACGGGAGGCCTGTCAACCCTCTCAATAGACAGAAACCTCCTGTCATCCTGGCTAAAACGTGTGCTGCCATGCTAGGGATGCAAGGAGCAGGCTCCCAGGGCGGCCATCCAGGGCAGGCCTCCAGGAAACAGAAGGCCTGCCTCTGTGCAAGAGGCTAGCTTGGGGCTGCCTGCCCAGTGAAGATGCCGGAGGAGGGGATAAGATGCTCCAACATTAACCAAAGGTTCTCGGTCCCAAGGGCTGGCCAGCAGCATCTTCATCGGGGCTGACTGAACACAATGGCTGCCCTGCTCCAGGATGGAAGAGGTTGGAAATGAGGCCTGAGATGTCCATGTGCCTAAGGCTTCCAGTTGCCGCCCCTTTCTGCTGCTGCTCTTCTTCCTCTTCCTCCTCCTCCTCCTCTGAGATCCGACGTTGAGAATCAGCACCTACCTGTCATGGTAGTACATGGCACAAGTCTGTAATCCCAGAACCAGGAAACAGAAGTAGAAGAATAATTGGAAGTTTGGAGTCAGTGTGGTCTGTGCAGCAAATGCCAGGCCAGTGAGGGCTACAGAGAAAGACCCTATCTCCCCCCCCACCCCCGCCCCCCCAAAAAAAATGAGGAGGAGGAGGAGGGGGAAGAAGAAAGGAAAAGAAAAATGAAAGAGAAAGAGAAAGGGATGGAGGGAGGGAGGAGGGAGGGATGGAAGGAGAGAGGGACCAAGGGAGGGAGGGAAGGGGAAGAAGTGGGAAAGAGAACAGAGGGGAAGAGAAAGGAAAGAATTGAGAGCCAGAGGAGGAGGAAGGGAAAAGGGGAGCCTGCTCCGAGTCCTTGCTACTCTGAGTGTGGACCTCCAACCAGAGCTTTGGAGTTACCTGGGAACTTGGGTGAAGACAGCAAGTCAAAGGAGCCTGCTGCTGCTCCCAGTTTTTATGTTAAGACTAATTAGGACAGCGCTGCGCTGGAGGTTTGGCTTTGAGAGTTCAGAACTTCTCCCGTTTCACGGTTGCCCATGCTTCGTGACTGTGGTTCAGTACGTGACCTCTCAGCTTCCCGTTCCTGTTACCAAGTCTCCGACTGGCTGCCATGCTTCCCACCAGGCTTCCCACCATGCTTCCCACCATGATGAATTCTTATCCCTCTGGAACCATAAGCCAAACTAAGCTTTTTCTGCCATCAGACACTTGATCATGGCATTTTATCACAGCAACAGCAAAGTAACTAATCCAAGGAAGGAAGGAAATCTCTCCAAATATGAGCGCAGAGGTTTTCCCACCTCTAAGATGGTTCTATGCAAATGAAATATTCAACTGTATAGAATGAAATCAAAACATGTAGAGTTAAATTTAAAAGTATATTTCATTAACACAAGGTATTAGTTCCACATTGAATCAATATGAAAAGCCTTTTAATGAGGCCTACCATTCAGGAGGCCCTGGATTCCATCCCCAGTACAGTATACACCCAGCTTAGTGGCACATGCTGCAGTATCCCAGAACCAGAAGGTAGGCACAGACAGGAAGATGGGGGTTCAAGATCATTCTCAGCTATATAGCAAGTTGGGGGCCAGCCTGATCCGGATACATGAAACCCTGTCTAAACAAGAAAAGAAAAAAGTCTTTACTGTTATTTGTTCATTTGTTTGTTTGTTTTCCTGTTCTAAGTCTCCAAATTTCTAGGCACATTTACATGAACAGCACAATTGAGTCTTTCTTAACCAATCATACTTCAAGCACTTGGCAGCCTCCCATGGCTGGCCACTATAGCAGATGGACTGCTGCGGTTTGAATGTCTGTCCTTTCAAAATCTTGAAAAAAAACAGGAACGATGGTACATACCTATAATCCCAGCACTTTGGGAAGTGGAGGCGGGAGGATCAGGAGTTCAAAGTCACCCTCAGCTACCAAGCTGAGACGCTGTCTCAAAAACCCAAACTAAAGCTGGTGACACCATTGCTGGACGGTGCCTTTAAGAGGCGGTGGGGGCAGGGTTTGCTGGAGTGATGATGGCTCAGCAGTTAAACACTGGCTGCCAGGGGACCTGGGCTTGATTCTCAGCACCTACAGAGCGCTTCGGAGCAATAGGCACACACACATGAGTGTTTTGTCTCGTATATGTAAGTGTATCCTCATGGTATGCCTGGTTCCCAAAGAGACCGGAAGACAGGGTTAGATCACTGAGAGTGGAACCATAGACGGTGTAGGCCACCATGTCAGTGCTGAGAATTAAACCCAGGTCCTCTGCAATAGCAATAAATACTCTAAACTGTGGAGCTAGCTCTCCAGCCCCAATACAAGAAATATTTTCAAAAAGGCAATTAGACTTCGCCAGTGAATGAGTGCTGTTACCACCAGGGTAGATTCACCATCTAGGGAGTGAGTTCTCCTAGACCTCAGGCTTTCTAGGGCAGTGGTTCTGAAACTTCCTAATGCTGCGACCCTTTAATACAGTTCCTCGGGTTGTGGTGACCCCAACCATAAAGTTATTTTGTGGTTACTTCATAACTGTAATTTTGCTACTGTTATGAATCATAACGTAAACATCTGATATGCAGGATATTTGATACATGACCTACAAAGGGGTCACGACCCACAGCTTGAAAACCACTGCTCTAGGGACTCTGGAGTTACTCAGAACTGTTAGGGGACCTTAGTAAATATTTGGCCATGAAGCATCTTCCCAGAGCTGCTTTCTAAGTTAACCACACCCCATAATCCCCCTTTCCTCGCTGCAGAGAGTTCATCTAGCCGTCAGCCAGAGAGATCGTTTTATTGAAAAGACTCATGACGTAGTGAACAAAAGCTTAGGAAATAAACTCTAATCCCCCAAGGAACACTCACTACAACTCTACTCACATGAAAATATTCAATTTATAGCCTATATTGAATCCTCTGTCTCTAATTTATTATCCTAAGTACAGAGGAGTTTTTTTTTAATATAAACCAATTTCAATGTATTTTACTATTTTCCTTGCCTCTGTTAAAGCACAAATAATATATTTTGCAGAGAGATTGGAAAATGAATGCAATGGAGATTCACAGGGGTGCCTCTTCCTACCTCCTGGGTTCCTTCAGACATCAGTTGGGGGGGGACATGATTGTGCTGGGTGTCCTTGGTATTTGGATTGCTCACCGTTCCCAGGGGGTTCTGATGTAAGCTGAGTGCCACAGCTCTCAAAACAAAACTGGGGCCAGCCAGCGAGATGGCTCAGGGGATAAAAAAAAATGCTTGCTCTGCATGTCTAAACAACCTGACTTCCATCCCCAGAAGCCACAGTGGCAGATAGAACCAACTCCCAGAAGTTGTCCTTTGACACGCAACACATGTGTGCTATGGCATGTGCATGGACACACATACAATAATAATAGTTAAATAATAACTCAATGGACTCATAGCCAGGAAGGAGGATGCTGGGGATCCAACAGCATACAAACTAGATAACAACTTTGCCTTTCTAAGAAACTGCAGCCTGGCGGTGGTGGCGCACGCCTTTAATCCCAGCACTCCGGAGGCAGAGGCAGGCGGATCTCTGTGAGTTGTCCAGCCTCGTCTACAAAGCGAGTCCCAGGACAGTCAGGACTACACAGAGAAACCCTGTCTTGAAAAAAAGAAAAGAAAAGAAGTTGTTTGTATGGGCTGGTTTTATATACACTTAACACAAGCTATGAGGAGGAAATCCCAAGAAAAGGCCTTCATAAATCAGGCTGCAGGCCAGCCTGTAGGGCATTTTATTAATTAGTGATTGATAGGGGAGGGCCCAGTGCCTTGTGGGTGGTGCTACCCCTGGGCTGGTGGTCTGGGTTCTATAGGAAAGGAGGCTGAAGCCAGAAGGTGGTGGCACACACCTTTAATCCCAGCATTCGGGACGCAGAGCCAGGTGGATCTCTGTGAGTTTAAGGCCAGCCTGGGCTACAGAGAGAGTTCCAGAAAAGGTGCCAAAGCTACACAGAGAAACCCTGTCTTGAAACACCAGGGGTGGGGGGGAAGGAAGGAAGGAAGGAAGGAAGGAAGGAGGAGGAGGGAGGGAAGGGAGGAGGGAGGGAGGAAGGGAGGAAGGAAGGAAGGAAGGAAGGAAGGAAGCAGGCTGAGCAAGCCGTGGGAGCAAGCCAGTAAGCAGCCACCCCTCCATGGCCTCTGCATCAGATCCTGCCTCCAGATTCCTGCCCCGCTTGAGTTCCTGACCTGACTTCATTAATGATGAACTGTGATGTGGAAGCGTAAGCCAAGTAAAAACCCTCTCCTCCCTAAGTTCTTTCAGTTATGGTGTTTCATCACAGCAATAGTAACCCTAAGACACTGCTCTTCTGAAAAATAAGAAAGAACACAAACAAATGAATGAAACAAAAACTGGAGACTGCCCAGGGGTCACCCAAGGCTTCACCAAGAAGTGGCATCTGAACAAAGGTTGAAGAAGTGGAGGGAGAGAACACTTCACAGATCTGAAGGAAGAGTAACTGTAGCGGGATAGACGAATCTGGTTTAGGGTATTTTCCGTGTGTGGGCTAGTGGATGTACATGGTTGTGCAGGTGTACGTGTGCATGCACATGTGCGTGCTTTCATGTGGAGGCTAGAAATCTACTTCAGGTGTTTTCTTCAGTCACTCAATACCATTTATTCTTCAAGATAGGGCCTCCCACTGAACCCGGAGCTTATCCGTTCAGCTAGATGAGCTATCTAGGAAGCCCCTGGGATTCTCTGTCCCTGATTCCCCAAGTAGACATGTCCCACCATGGCCCCTCTTTGCATGGGTGATAAAGATCTGAACTCAGGTCTCCACACATGCCCCCAAAAACTTCACGAGTGGAGCCATCTCCCAGCCCTGGTCTGTGTTTTTAAAGGATCCCTCTGGATACTGTACTTGGAATTGACTCTCAGAACCACAAATGAAGGAGGGTTAGGTAGAGACTGATGCAGTCAGCATAGTAAAGGATGCTGGGGTGGACCAGGGTGGTGGTGGTAACTGAAGACGAAGGAAGACATGATTAGCTTTTAAATTAGAACCGTGGCAATTGACCTGATGGTGGATTTGTGTTGTGAACGCAAGATGAGCTCTGACGATGACTTCAGGGTCTTCGCCTGAGATTTAAAATATCAAAAGACTGGCACGGGTGTTTCCTGAGCAGGGAGGATTATGCCAGCAGAGGGAAGATTACAAGTTCAACTTTGACATGTCACATTGGAAATGCTGTATCAACTAATGTTACGTAATAAATTTCTCCAAAAGTCAGCACATAAAACAACAAATGTTTATTACTTCCCTGTTAGTGTAAGTCAGAAAAGCAGAATCAATTCTCCTGAGGGCCTTTCAGGAAGCAGAGTGTAGAGGTCATCAGAGGTTGCAGGATCTGAAGGCTCAATGAGGGGCAAAGGACCAACTTGCAAAATGGCCCTCAACTGTTTCCAAAATGGCACCCAACCCACTTCCAAAATGGCACCTGACTCATTTCCAAAATAGCACCCCAACACAACCACTGGCAGGGAACTTCAATTCATTGCTGCCCCTGAGCCACCTAAAGGTCAAGGCAAGAATCACAGTATCTCAGTACCTAGTCTCACAAGTCATATTCCGTCAATCCAGTCGGGAATATATTGCATCAGGTATAAGCTAATTACCAACTCAACCCCTATTCAAGAAGTGGAAAATTTAGCTCCACTCCCTGGAGAAAGCTGTAATGCAAAAAATCTGCTAGTATTTTTAAAAACCATCTTGGTTGCTTATTAGACATTTGTGTAGGATTATGATTTGGATGTGAAAAGTCCCCCATGGGTCCTTGCATTTGAACACTTGGTCCCTAGTTTGTGGTGGTGTTTTGGGAGATTTCGGAACACTTAGGAAATGGGGCCTAGCTAGATAAAGTAGGTTGCTGGGGACCCACCTCCAGGTTATGGCCCAGCCCATTTCCTGTCTCAGCTCTGCTTCCTGATGCAGAGAAGTATGGAACAGCCTTCTGTTCCTGCTACCACAGCCAAAGCCACCCTCCCCTGCCTTCCCCACTGTGGTAAGCCAAAATAAATCCTTCCTCCCTAAGTGGCTTCCATCTGGTATTTTGTTACAGCCATTGAAAAGGTAACCCATGCAGGCCGAGACAGTGAATGTGCAAAGCTGGGGCTAGGAAAGATCTAGAATGGAGGCTGTGATGGTTGGTGTTGTCAAGTTGACAGAACCTAGAATCGCCTGGTAGACTGTTCTCTAGTCGTGCCTGTGGGGAATCATCTTGATTGCTTTAACTGAGGTGAGAAGATCCACCCACCATGTGGGGGGTGTCATTCCCTGGCTGGGGATCCTGGACTGTATAAACTGGAGTGGGTGCCACCACTGGCACGCATCTTTAATTCCAGCACTTGGGAGGCAAAGGCAGGCAGATCTCTGTAAACCAAGGCCAGCCTGGTCTACAGATTGGGTTCCGGGCTAGCTGGGTCTACACAGTGAGACCCTGTCAAAAAAAAAAAAAAAAAAAAAAACATGGAGAGCACAAACTGAGCACCAGCATTCATCTCTGCTTCCCAGATGTGAAGACATTGGTCCAGCTTCTTCCGGCTCCTGTACATGACCTTCCATGGTGATGGACTTTAACTTGGAACTGTGAACAAAGGCAAAGTATTGTACCACAGAAACAGAAAAAAGAAATTAAAGCAGAGATAAAGTTTAACCTTTGTTTGTTTGTTTGTTTGGTTGGTTGGTTGTTTTTCAAGACAGAGTTTCTCTGTGTAGCCCTAACTGTCCTGGAATTCACTTTGTAGACCAGGCTGGCCTCGAACTCACAGAGATCTGCCTGCCTCTGCCTCCCTAGTGCTGGAATTAAAGGTGTGTGCCGCCACCACCTTTTGCTTTTGTTTTGTTTGTTTTTAAAGACAGAGTTTCACTATGCAGCCCTGACTAGCTGGAGCTAACAATGCGATTGTGCTGGGCTCTAATTGGTGGCAATCTTCCTGCTTCCGCCTCCTGACTCTGTTGAGTATAGGTTACCGTTGTGTGTCACCATACGTGGCTCAGCATTACAACTTTATTCTAGAGCAGCTACGGACATAAACTTTGGTCAAACCAGCTGTTTGACCTTGACGCTGGTCATGATATACGAACCTCTTACCGTCTCACAGTCTCTCTTTATAAAATGCAGGTGACGATGTTGCTTATTCTTAACGGCATGGAGCCTTGGTCCATGCAGAAACCTGAAAGTGGGCAAGGCTGCTCCCTAAAGACACTGCAAACTGTGGTGTCAGGATGGAAGAGGCTGAGCTAAACCTACCGAGGCGGCCAAACCCCTTAAACTCCATGTGCTGGTTGGCTTGTAAAACTGTGCTCTCTGTGTCCCTCCTAAGAAATGGTCAGTTAAGACCTCAGGGCCTAGATGGGCACGGTCACTCACAGCTGTCACCTCTGCCCTTGGGAAGCTGAAGCAGGAGGCTCACCACAAGTCTAAAACCAGCCTAAACTAACCTTGTCTCATGAAAACCACACTCAAAAATGGACCTCAGTCTCTCTCTCTCTCTCTCTCTCTCTCTCTCTCTCTCTCTCTCTCTGTCTCTCTGTGTGTGTGTGTGTGTGTGTGTGTGTGTGTGTGTATTAGCCTTACCTGTTGACGTGTGAACTTGTGTAGTGTGCATGTGCACACATGGCTAGTATAGAGACCAGAGTTCGGCATCTTGTATTTTCCCCAATCACTCTCCACCCTGTTGTTTGAGATGGGGTCTCTCCCTGTCCCAGGAGCTCACTGAGTCAGCCAGCTTGGGTGGCTACCCAGGAATCCTCCTGTGTCTACCACCCTGTGCTGGGATTGTTGATGTTTGCCGTCTACAAAGTGCTGAGGATCTGAACTTGGGTCGCAGGGCTTGCACTGGGAGGACTTTACCCACTGAGCTAGCTCCAGAGTCTGCTGAGTTGATTTTTGGAAATCTGAGTTGATTTGGAGTTGGAAAGCTGCATTTGGGGAAAACAAAGATAAGAAAGAGGAAGCAGAGCCGGGCGGTGGTGGCGCACGCCTTTAATCCCAGCACTCAGGAGGCAGAGCCAGGCGGATCTCTGTGAGTTCGAGGCCAGCCTGGGCTACCAAGTGAGTTCCAGGTTCCAGGAAAGGCGCAAAGTTACACAGAGAAACCCTGTCTCGAAAAACCAAAAAAAAAAGAAAAAAGAAAAAAGAAAGAGGAAGCAGAACGCAGAGCTCTGCAGGAAGATACATCTTAAATCCTTTGGGCCCCCTTGAGAACACAGAGGTTATCTCTGAGATATTTCAAACTTTGCAGGCTTAGAGAATAGAGACTACAAGCTTTTGTTGTTGTTGTTGTTGTTGTTTTGTTTTGTTTTGTTTTTCGAGACAGGGTTTCTCTGTGTAGCTTTGAAGCCTGTCCTGGAACTCACTCTGTAGCCCAGGCTGGCCTCGAACTCACAGAGATCCTCCTGCCTCTGCCTCCCGAGTGTTGGGATTAAAGGCGTGCTTCACCACCACCTGACTTATATCTTTTTTTTTATCTTTTTTTTAAAGATTCACTTATTTATTATGTATATAACATTCTGCCTCCAAATATGTCTGCATGCCAGAAGAGGGCACCAGATCTCATTATAGATGGGTGTGAGCCACAATGTGGTTGCTGGGAATTGAACTCTGGACCTCTGGAAGAACAGCCAGTGCTCTTAACCTCTAAGCCATCTCTCCAGTTCCACACCTTTATCTTTCATGGCATCTAATATGTGACTTTCTTCAAGCTTCATGCTCAGGCCATCATTCTGGATTGGTCATTCTGCCACTTACTTTTGGGGGTGGGGTGGCAGGAAGCATTTGTATGTCTATCTCTGAGACAGCAGGACAGCTTGCCAGAGCCCTGACCCAGAGCCAGGCATGGTGGCAGCCGCACACGTGTAAGCCCAGCACTTAGAAGGTAAGAGACGAGAAGAGACCAGCTGGGCAACATAGAGTACGTGTGACCAGTCTGGACTCCAGAAAAACGCTGATTCCAAAATAGGCAGTGTGATGGCCCACGCCTTTAATCCCAGCACTTGAGAGGCAGAGGCAGACAGCTCTCTGTGAGTTCAAGGTCAGCCAGCCTGGTCTACATAGCAAGTTCCAGGACAGCCAGAGCCATAAAGTAAGATCCTGTTTCAAAATAAATAGATGCATAAGTGACTTCTAACCCACAATATGAAGAGACCAAACAACCCATAATAGATTCATATTATATATGACATAGTAGTTTGTGATCATTAACAATAGGTTAAATTTGAAGCTTTAGGGCAGGTAAGTTCAGATAAGGCCTGAACCCCAGTTACTTGTGCAACTGAGGCAGGGGGATTGCAAATTCAAGGCCAACCTCGGCAACTTGGTGAGACCCTATCTCAAAAAAAAAAAAAAAAAAAAAAAAAAAAAAAAAAAAAAGTAGGGCTGGGGATGCAGCTCAGTGGTAGAGCACACTTGCCTAACATGGGCAAGGAAGATCCTGGGTTCAAATCCCACCATCACAGAAGGAAAAATAATTAGACTCTAGAACATGAGTAATGCCATCTACAAACCATACACTTAAAATGGCTGAGATGGTAAGTGTTATGTTCTTTACATATTTTAACACACACACAAATCAGAAGATCCTGTGGGATGGTGGGGCTACCACTGTGCAATGGCTACCCTTTCACAGGCCTGAGGCCTGGGCACCTGGGGCCATACAACTTACAGGCCTCATCAGCCAGGCGCTCTCCTCTCTCCACTTTGTGTACAACTCCCTCCACATGCCAGTCTGCCTGCAGCTCCCCACAAGGTCCCAGGTACCCCGAGATCCCTCCTTTGCAGAGTGCCACCTTGCTTCCTCCAGCAGTATAGCCCAGGAAGGGTTAGCAGGGCAGAATGAGGCTGGAGCCAGGGGGGACCACAGGGCCTCAGCCTCCAACCCCTCTCCGATTACAATGGCCATTGTGCTAGTGATTAGCCGGCTCGGCTGCCAGCATTAAACAGCCATTTATCAAACCCTGGAACCCTCTCTTCAACAGAAAATCATGACCCTGGCCCTGCACCCTGACAAGCAGGAGTCACTCAAGTCACCCCTTGTCAGCAGGGAGGCCAGAGTTCCTGGCTTGCTGAGGCTTGCTGACAGCAGAAAGCAAGGCCTGTGTCACCATGCAGAGACAGGCCTGTCACTGGTGTGTGTGTGTGTGTGTGTGTGTGTGTGTGTGTGTGTGTTAAAGAAGCTGAGAATGCAGATAAACTGAGGCCCTGATATGCAGCCTCCACACAGCCCCTGGCAGAGTCCCAGGCCTCTTGAGAGGGGACCACATCAAATGTTTCTGTCCTATTCTTTTTTTTTTTTTAACATGAGACAAGGTCTCCTCACATAGCCATGGCTAACCTGGAGCTCACTGTGTTGACCAGGCTGGCTTCAAACCCACAGAGATCCACCTGCCTCTGCATCTGCCTTCTTGGTACTAGAATAAAAGGCCTGTGCTACCAGGCTTGGCTTTCTTTGAGGCTTTAGAGTGTCTGTGTGTTTTTCTATGGCTGAGGATAAGAGGTTACCATAGTGGTATTCTCTTGGGGCAAGAAAGATGGCTCAGTGGTTAAAAGCACCCGCTGCTCTTCCAGAGGACCTAGCTTTGGTTACCAGCACCCACTGGGTGGCTTACAACCCTCTGAACCTCCAGTTCCAGGGGCCCAACACGCTCAAGCCTCCATGGGCACTACATACATGTGGTGTGCATGCATACATTTAAGCAAAACACTCATACATAGAGAATTAAAATAAAACTTCTTTTAAAGAATTTATTCTCTTATAGATTTGGAAGTTTGAAGTCCCAGGCCAAAGCATGGGCAGGGCTGCACTCTTCTGGCTTTTGGCTCTTTCTAGTGTTCCTTAGCTTGTAGCCATATCACTCCACCTCTGCCTGTCTTCCTGTGACTCCTCTCTCTTTGATATCTCTTATGGCCTACACTAACTGGATGGCATCTTCTCAGATGCTATCTATATGACACCTACAGCCTTACTTTCCAAACTGGCTCACATTTGGGGTTCTGGTAGGCATATCTATCTAGTCAGGAGGACATAAGCCAGTCTAATACATGCTATAACCAAGTATTAGGGGATATTTGATCCCACTGTGAACCCCAAGTTTGCATTTACATTAATTAAATAAAATTAACCTTGGGTCTAGAGGCTGAATTAGCAACTAGTTGACAGAAAGTAATCATAGAGCATCAGAGGACATCTGGAAGAGACAGAGAGACGCACCGGAAGGAGGAGGGAGGGATCTGGAGTGGTGCAGCTTTTTTTGTTTTGTTTTGTTTTGTTTTGTGGAGCTGAAGGATGTGCTGTTTCAGAGATGCCAGCAAAGAGAGAAGGTTAAGTTCTACTCAGCCTCTCTGAGCTAGCAGGTTTTCACCCCAGCATTTGAGTCTCCAGCTTATTTATAAATAGAACAATGGAGATTTAGTTAAAACTACCATCAGTGGCAGAACCAGTGCTTGCAGGAACAGAATTCCCACCAGGCTGCAACCTGTACAGCCAGGCAGCTGCCAGAGAAGCAGGCACATAACTGCAGAGTTGCAATTGCTGTCTGAAACAGCAGTAGACTAGCGTACAGCCACTGCACCAAAGATAAAACAGCATTTGGTACTCCAACACATGGCACAACCACACGGACAGAGAGGTCACGCCAGCCAGCTCTGCCAGGACTCTGGAAAGCGAGATCATGCTTGGAAATTTTGGGAGGCGCTTGAGTTCACTGCCAACACCTCAAACAAACTGAGAAGTCAGCAGATTTGGTGAAACACCTAGGAAGTCCTTTAGGAAAGAATTAAATAATATTAAAAAGAAAAATCTTTCCCATGTTAAGAATGGGGCACATCACAATGCAGGGCAGTAGGACCCTCTATAGTGCTAATATGGATGGTTTGAAAGTGAAAATTTAAATGACATAGTTGAGATTGATATAATGTCAATTGTGATTACTATCAGTTTGATAATTAATATTTTATCCTTTAGTTTGATAACTGTGTCAAATATGATAATTTGACTGATAAGGTCCAGCTCTAGAAAGACTTACTATTGATAAGATAAAAGCCTTAGAAAGACTCACCACTGAAAATAAGAAAAAAATTATTGATAAGACTGATAAGATAAAAGCCTTAGAAAGACTCACCACTAAAAACAAGAAAAAAAATTATTGATAAGATACAAGCCTTAGAAAGACCTACTAATAAAAATAAAAATTTGACTGATAAGATACAAGTCCTAGAAGGACTTACTTTTGATAGGATACAAGCTTTAGAAAGACCTTCTGATGAAAATAAGAAAAATACTCAGACACAGACAGAGGAATTTAAAGCATAACCTACCATACCATTGCATTGTGAAACTGAAGAGGAGAGGCTTAAGGTTATTAGAAAATCAACCTTAACTTATCCAGTTACAAAAACAACCACCAGATGATAGGCACCCCAAAAGCTATGTAAAATAATTAGAATCTGTAGAAATGTTAGATTTGAAGGGATTTAAGAAAGCTGTTGTTTCATATGGCATACATTCACCCTTTGTGAAGCAGATGTTAAATTCATGGGCAACTAGGAACAGAATTATTTCACAAGACTGGAAAGATTTAGCTACAGCAATATTGGAAGCTGGTCCTCAGTTACAATGGAAAACATGGTAGAGAGAGGAAGGTAGGGTCATAGAACAATGAAGTAGGGCTAGAGGTAAGAAATTTCCCAAGATCAGGTTCTCAGTGAGGGTCAGTATGCTGATTTGCAAAGACAGTCTATATCTGATGATCACACCTTGGTTCTATGCTCTACAGCAGCTTTGAATGCTTGAGACAGGCTTGAAGAATCAGGAAAGAGGACTGAAGCCCAAAAGAAGCCTTCACTGATTTATAACAAAGATTGACTTCAGCTGTAAAGAGAATGATATCAGATCCAGAAGTTAGACAAATATTAACTGAATCTTTGGCTTTTGAAAATGCTAATTCAGAATGCAAAAAGTAATTAGGCCTTTAAAGGCAAGATCAGCATCCATAGATGAATGGAACCAAAAGAAATACAGCTGATATTGGATCTCACATTTATGATGATACTTGGATAGGAGAAAATATTTCTAAAAATGTTAAGAAAAATCAAAAGGTCAGATGTTTTAATTATGGTAAACCAGGTCAACTGAAAAGGGATTGTAGGCAAGGCATTCCTATAAACATTTTTTTTTCTAGAGATAATCCAAACAAACAGAAGGCTCCAGTCTTCTGGAATATGCAGAAGGTGTGGCAAAGGCTGGCATTGGACTAATGAATACAGATCAACGTGGAACAGGCAAGATAACCCTTTGCTATTGGGAAATGCCTTAGGGGCCTCTCAAAGGCCTCCATGTCAAATTTGGTTCTATCATTCCCTGTCAGCATTGGAGAAACTCATCCACAGAACAATTAAAAGACTTAATACCTGTTGTTAAAAAAACATACTGCTCTGGATGACAGAACAGCTTCAATAGATAAAACAAAATTTCAGGAGAGACCACAAAACAAGTATTTTTGCAAATATCTGTGAATGATCAAAGACCACGGCTAAAGATACAAATAAATGGCATTGAAATTAAGGGTTTGGTGGACACAGGTGCAGATATAACAACAATTTCACCAAAATCTTCAGCATCCAGATTAGCCTTTTCAGTAAATGGATGAGATAAAATTGGAATTTTATCTCAGGTAAAATAAAATGCAAGATGGATCAAGTGTATAGGCCCAGAAGGACAGATAGGAAAATTAAAGCTATAAGTGACTAACACAGCAAAGAATTTATGGGGACATGATTTGTTGCAGCAATGAAAAACACAGATTAACATTTTTTCAATCTCAGAAACAAACTGTAGCTGGAGAGCTTCTGTCCAGGTCCCACCAAGCCCAGGCAATCTGACAGCCCACTTATAAAATAAACACACAGATGCATATATTATTTAAACTGTTTAGCCTAATGGCTCAGGCTTCTAGCTATCTAGTTCTCACATCTTTAAATTAATCCATTTCTATAAATCTATACCTTGCCATGTGGCTCGTGGCTTACTGGCATCTTCACATGCTGCTTGTCACGGTGGTGGCTGGCAGTGTTTCCCTCCGCCTTCCTGTTCCAATTCTCCTCTCTGTTAATCCCGCCTATACTTCCTGCCTGGCCACTGGCCAATCAGTATTTTATTTATTGACCAATCAGAGCAATTTAACATACAGACCATTCCACAGCAACAAACCATAAATTAATATATGCTTCTGAGAAAAATATTAAAAGGTATTATCAAGAACAGTCACAGACCATTCAGGTTGTACACAAACAGGGCACAGCAGCTGTTGATCTTTCAAAGGTACCAACATCCCTACCTTTAAAATGGTTAACTGACAAACTTGTGTGGGTGGAACAATGGCCTTTGACATCAAAAAAATTGTAGACCTTAGAACAGCTGGTATAGGAGCAGCTAAATGCTCAACATATTGAAAAATTGACCAGTAGTCCTTGGAATTCTTCTATATTTGTTATTAAAAAGAACTCTGAAAAATGGAGAATGGTAACAGATTTCAGAGCCATAAATAATATGATTCAGTCAGTGGGCTCTTTACAGTCTGAAATTTCTTTGCCTTCTTTATTACCTAAGGGATGGTCTATTATACTGATTGATTTAAAAGACTTTTTTCACTATACCTTTACAAGAACAGGATAGTGAAAATTTGCCTATACAGTGCCCACTTACAATAATCCCCAGCCTACTAAGAGATATCAATGGAAAATTCTTCCACAAAGAATGTTAAAAGCCTTACCTTATGTCAATATTTTATACAACAGCCATTAGAAATAATTCATGGGCTGGAGAGATGGCTCAGAGGTTAAGAGCACAAACTGCTCTTCCAGAGGTCCTGAGTTCAATTCCCAGCACCCACATGGTGGCTCACAACCATCTATAATGAGATCTGGCACCCTCTTCTATGTTCATAATAAATAAATAAATGAATAAATAAATCTTAAAAAAAAGAAATAATTCATAAATAATTTCCACAATCTATAATTTACCATTATATGGATGATATCTTGCTGGCTGATTTAGACACATATTTTAGGGAAAAAAAAATGTTTGATGAAGTAAAGAGAAATTTGCCTTGCTGGGGATTACAAATTGCTCCTGAGAAAACATGAAGAGGAGATTCTATTAATTACCTAGGAAATAAGATAGATTTACAGAAAATTCAACCACAGAAAGTACAAATCAGGAGAGATCAATTACGAACTCTTAATGATTTTCAAAAATTACTGGGAGATATTAACTGGCTACAGCCTGCAATTGGATTAACAACTCAAGAACTAAGTAATTTATTTCAAGCCTGATGAGGTGATAAGGAATTAAATAGTTGAAGGAAATTATCAGCTGAGGCTGAGAGAGAATTGACTCTGGTAGAAAAGAAATTACAAGATGAATATGTGGATCACTTAGATCCAGAGCCTGATAGTATTCTGGTTATTTTACCTTCTATGCATTCTCCCACAGGAATTCCTATGCAGAGAGAAGATAATATATTAGAATGGATATTTTTTTTACCACACAAACAGAGTGAAAAGTTAAAGATCTATTTAGAAAAGTTTTCTGAGTGACTCTGAAAGGAAAAGTGAGACTTCATCAATTAGCAGTAATAGACCCAGCAGAAATTGTGGTACCTTTTACTAAGGCTGAAATTGCTTCATTATGAACATAAAATGAATACTGGCAAACAGCTTGCAGTAATTTTTTTGGGAGAGATTAAAAATAAATATCCCAAAAGCAAGAGACTTCAGTTTATTAAAAGAACTAATTGGATTCTCCCTCATATAATAAAGGGAACACCAATTTCTGGAGCCCCTACAATTTATACTGATGCAAATAAATCAGGAAAAGCAGGTTATAAGTCAGGAAATTTAAATAAAGTGGCTCAAAGCCTTTATGAGTCAGTTAAGAAATCAGAATTATATACTATTCTCATGGTATCATTAGATTTTTCCAGAACCACTTAAAATAATTATTGACTCTCAATATGCAGAAAGAGTTGTTTTGCATATTGAAACTGCTGAATTTATTCCAGATGATTCAGAATTGACTTTGTTACTTACTCAACTACAACAAGTAATATAAATTAGAAATTATATTTTGTATATAACACATATCAGATCCCATACAGGTAGACCAGGTCCTCTAGCACAAGATGATGAAATTGATCAGTTATTGGTAGGAAATGTGTTAGGAGCCTCAGAATTTCATAAGAAACACTATGTTCACCGAAAAGGTTTGAAGAAAGATATTTTTCTATCACTTTTTTCTATCATTCTTTTCTATCACAACAAACAAAAAAAAATATAAGGAAATGTCTTGCTTGCTTTCTGTATAATCAAACTCCATTACCTGCAGGAAGTAACCCAAAGAGTACTCAAAAACATGAAATTTGGCAAATGGACGTGTTTCATTTTACAGAGTTTGGAAAATTGAAGTATATACACCATGCCATAGATACATATTCAGGATTTTAATGGGCAACTACTTCGTGTTCTGAAAAGGCTGATTCTGCAATTATACATTTATTAAAAGTCATGGCCATTATGAGGATACCTGTACAAATTAAGTCTCACAATGCTCTACAGCATATGTCTCTAGTAAAATGAAATAGTTTTTAGCATATTACAACCTAATGCATATTATAGGTATACCACACAATCCTACAGGACAACCAGATATAGAAAGATCTAATCATACTTTAAAAGATATGCTTAGTAAACAGAAAGGGGTAATAAAGACCCCCCAGAGACAGATTATACAGTGCTATATTAACTTCAAATTCTTTATCAAACGCCTTGGTCATTCAATTTAAACTAACTTCTAAGAGTAACAAGTGCCTTTCATTTGATTAGGTATGAAAAAATAATAATTTTTATTATTAAAGATAATAATTTTTATGTTGCAAAAAAAAAAAAACATTTTGTCTTAACAAAGATATAACCTGAAAAAAAAGGAAATCCTCAAAGTTATGGTTGGAGAAGTATTTTGTTTTTGTGTTTCCAGGAGAATAAAAGCATTCACCTAAGGAATCTGACCACTGGACAAATGAGACATCTGAAGAAGAAGGATGAATCATCCAGAGAAAAATGTCCCAAGAAAAAGAGTAATTTATGTTATAGCACGTTCCCAATAGGATAAAATTTCATAAATCTTCCCAAATATCTGTTGCTGCTGCTCTCTACAAACATAAAAGTCAAATGTTGTGGAATAATCTTTTTGTACACTATGAAGATGTGTCAATCAGATTGATTTAATAAAAGCCTGAATGGCCAATAGCTCAGCAGGATTTCCAGGGCAGAGAGGACTCTGGGAAGAAGAAAGTGGAGATGCCAAGAGATGGAGAACAAGAAAGTCAGGCAGAGGAGAAGCAACAGCCATGAACCATATGGCAGCACATAGGTTAATAGAAATTGGTTAATTTAGATTGTAAGAACTAGTTAGAAACAAGCCTAAACTATAGGCTGGGCTTTCATAATTAATAAGAAGTCTCCATGTCATTATTTAGGAACTGGCTGACAGGACAAAGAAAGACTTACAACAGGCAAATGGTCTTTTTGTGGTCCCAATTTAATTAAAAATCAAAGCTGGGTTTGGAGTTGGAGCATGGCTCTCTCTTTCTCTAAACCCAAGCATATTTGTTAAAAAAAAAAAAAAAAATCCAAAGTCTCTGTCTCATGTCAGAAGAGCCACCTGATATGAGACAGAACAAAAAACAAAATTAAGGGACTATTCTATTGTCACTAATATCATGATCTTTTGGTTTTATTTTTACTCTTTAAAACTTTTCTGAAGGTATAATTATTATCTCTAAATTTGACTATTGTGTATATATGTATGTTTACATATATAACATATATGTGTATATATATATATATTTAAACTTTCTGTCATGATATTAATGGTCATATAGAGTACTGACTAATTCTAGAAATAGGCTTCATCTAGCTCCCTGTATGTGATTTTGGGTTTGAGTCTGAAACAGGTAACTAGGAACTAAGTTTGTGCACCCCAGATGTATTTAGTAGATTATGGTCCTATAACTTCTCCACAATCTGCTACATATGATTTAAAATGTTAAAGTTTTCTTGCCAAGACAAGATAGGACAGTCCTTCAAAATTCCTGCTTCCCAGAAAAATCTGTCAGATATTCTAGGCCATAGGCCAAAGGTGGATACCCCAATGTTGCCAAGAAACCTTGGCTGACTGTCCAGGCAGCCGGCTGCTCTCAGTTTTGGAAGCTGTTTGCTCTGTGCTTCCTGCTGACTCGGGTAGTATATTCTTCTCAGGTCTCTGATGGAGTGGAAGACAAGATAGTTGTAGTTACAGTTGTGTTACCAAATTCAGCAGAAAAAACTCACTGTGTAAGGTTGAGAGACATAAAAGCTTAAAGTGTTTAAAAAAAATGTTTTGAAGTCTGAAAACAAATTCGTTTGGAGTTGGTATTACAAGTTAAGATAGAAAGTGAATTAGGTAAATTTCTAAGTGCAAAAACAATAAAACTTCGAGGGGAAAAACAAAACAAAACAAACAACAAAATACATGAGGGGAAGACAGCCAGGCCTATGGTGATATTTTATTTGTACTGAAATGTGATTTTAATTGTATGTTAATAAATAAAGTTGTCCTGGGGTCAGAGCTATTAGAGCCATAGCAAGAGCATGGTGGTTAGAAGAGCTAGGTAGATTTCTGTGTGTTCAGGGATACAGCCAGTATTGGAGACATACGCCTTTAAGACCTGGAGGGCAGTACTTACAGGCAGTGACGAGGCAGTCATGTGGTTGGGTTTACAACCAATGAGAAGGCAGAACAGAAAGACTATTTAAAGACAGACAAACAGGAAGAAGCTCTCTCTCGGGGAAGCTAGGAGCACTGCAGGAGGTAAGATTTTAGCTCTGAGCTCTGACCTCTCAGCTTTCTCTTTTACATTGACTCTGTGTTTCTTATTTTAATAAGATAATTGGTTACATCTACACAGGCCACAGGCAATGTGGCTAAGAGATGATGAAGGCTGGGCTCATACAAGTCAAACACAGAGGGGCACAGCTGTTGCTTTGAAAATATGTCTACAAGGGTTGGAGAGATGGCTCAGGCAGTAGAGTACTGGCCCAGCAAGCATGAGGGAAGACCTGAGTACAATCCCTAGCATCCAGATGAAAGGCCAGACATGGCGTGCTCCTGTAATCCTAGCCTTAGACAATTGGAGTCAGGAGGACCCTGGCACCTGCTAGCCAGCCAAGCAGGCTATCCTAAGGTCCCAGTGAGAGACCCTGTCTCAAAAACAAGGCAGGTGGCTCCTAAGAAACATGTGAGATTGATCTCTGGCCTCCACACACAAGCATACACATGCACATACATATACATACACACACACATATATGTGTATATATGTATATACAAATTGCCAACATCCCTGTCATCAAGAAATGTGACTTCTTGTGCCTTCCTCTTCTTTTATAGAAGATTGGAGATGAGATACTGCTCAACCATGGGGTCATCAAAGACAGTGACATAGGCCAGGTAGGGTGGAACACTCCTGTAATCCCAGAACTTGGAAGAGGCTAGCCTAGGCTATATAGTGACACTCTTATCTCCAAAACCAAACAAGAAGCACAGCAGTTTTCTTGTGCCCCCTTTTCTTGTTTTCGCATCAGAATCCGGACACTGAGGAAATCCAGGAAGCACAAAGAGCCTGTGTGTGGTTCCTCTAGATGCCTCCACTCAATGACAGCCAGATCAACCACTGGAAACACAAACAAGAAGTCTCCTTAACGTTTCCCTCTGAGGCACAGTCTAAGCACGGCTGCCGAGGAGCTCTGAGCAAACCCCTAGCTTAGCCTTGCCAACCCAAGTCGAACAAAGGAGTACTGGCCAGCTCCTTAGTGTAGGCTGCACCAGACTACATCACAGGGGACGTTCTCCAAGAGACGCCGCGGCAGAGCTAAGACTGAAGGAGTGCGATGTGGTCAAACCAAGGCATAAAAGAATGCCTGACACAAACCGGGACAGAACACACAGGATGTGTGTGCAGTTGTAGGAGTCAACTCTCCCTCCCACCATGTGGGTTCAGCGATCAGACTCAGGTAGGGAGACTTGGCAGCGAGCATCTCTATTGAGTGAGCCCCCTAACCAGCCCAGCGTAGATGTCTTTTGCCCATCTTGAGTCCTAGGTTTCCGGTGGTGGTGGTGGTGGTGGCAGCGGAGGCAGTGGCATTGGTGGTGGTGGTTTAGAAATATTGGCAAACTACCAATGATGGAAATAATCTTCTCTATAACATTCAAGGATCGTGGGCAGGGTGTGGTGGCAAAGCCTTTAGTCCCAGCACCCAGGAGGTGAGTTCCAGGCCAGCCTGCTCTACATAGGGAATTGTGGGTCACACAGAACTTCCTGTCTTTGAAAAAATAAAAAGAAATCTTGGGTTTTAGTGATTATGAAAGACAACCATCGAAGTTCCTGGCCTTGTAACCAAGCAGGAACTTAATGGCCCACTAAAGGTGGCTACAGATTGTTGTGTGATTTGAGGGTGCCAGAGGGTACCAGCTTCCACCCTGCCACGTTCCCCTGCCTCCAGCTGGTTTGTTGAGACACAGTCGTATGTAGCCAAGAAGGCGATGCAGCCAAGGATGACCTTGGAATGCTCATTCTCCCAGTGCCGGGCACCACCACGGTTTATGCGGTACTGGGATTGAACTCCAGACCTCGTGCATGATACATAAGCACTCTACCACTGAGCTACATCCCTCCACCCACTTTTAAGACAGAGTTTTGGTGAAGAGCCCTGGCTGGACTGGTCATTTGAGCACTGTCTTTACAGGCACCAGTCACCACACCCAGCTTCAGTTTCCTCGGAACTTCTTTCTGTGTGCCGCTGTTCTGCTCCTAACAATGTTTCCCTTTGAAAAGCTGGGGTTCCCTTTCAAGTCACATTCTCTCTCTTGTTTCACTGAGAATTTCATGCATGTGTACAATATGTTTTGATCAAAACCGCCTCCTCCTCCTCCCAACTCCTCCGCACTTCCCATGCCTCCCTCCCAACTTCTGGTGCTCTTTTTCTTAGCGCACAAGTCCACTTAGTGCTGCTCTCACATTCTCTTTTAAGTTGAGGCCCCCTGGGAAGAAAGCTGAGGCCACTGCTGGACTCTGGCAGTAGCCATGAATGAGGGTGTCTGATTTCTCTTCCTCTGGGGAGAAGCCACCGGACCTTGGAAGATGCCTGGATCCTTTGCAAGCAGGAGAACCAACAAGGAGAGCTGCCCTCCAGTGACCTCTCATTTACTCATTTCATTTTCACGCTTATTCTGGGGGAGGGGCTCACACGTGTGCAGAGCAAAGGACAGAGTGTGGGAGTCCATTCTCTCATTCCTCCATCTGGGTCCTGTGGACCAAACTCAGGTCCCCGGGTTTGAGATAAGAATCTTCTTTAGCCGCAGAGCCATCTAGCCAGCCCTCTCTCTTCTTTCTTTAAATTGTATTGCTGGTTATTTACTTACGCATACGCGTGGATCTATCCGTGTGTGTGTGTGTGTGTGTGTGTGTGTGTGTGTGTGTGCGTGCACGCGCGCAGGAGCATGCAGATGGCTGCAGAGGCCAGAAGAAAGCTGTTTGCGCTGGAGCTGGAGTCGCAGGCAGGTGGTTGTAAGCCTCCTGACACCAGTTCTGGGGACTCCGTCTTCCACAAAAGCAGGAAGTGCTCTTAACTGATGAGCTGGCTCTCCAGCTTCCTCTAATCTTTTCCTAACAGCACTTTGGGATTTTCTTTGGGACCCACTCCTAGTCCCAATAGATATGGTTTGGGTGTGGCTCATTCCTTCACCCAGGAATGAGCAAAGATGAGTAATCTGACCCAGGAAATCAGGGTCCACCATCTCCCTGGATACCAGCCAATGAGCATCTGCCGTAGGACTTAATAAAAACCGAGAGAAGAAAGTTAAGAGGCCTCCTCTTTCCTTCAGTCCAATATTCTGCTAAGTCAGGATTTCCAACCTGTGGGTCTCGACCCATTGGGGGGTCAAATTACCCTTTCATGGCGGTCCCCTAAGACCATCAGAAAAACACAGATAATTACATCACAATTCATAACAGTAGCAAAATTACAGTTATGACGTAGCTAGGAAAATAATTTTATGGCTGGTGGTCACTACAGCCTGAAGAACTTTAGGGTAAAAGCATTAGAAAGATTGAGAACCACTGCTCTAAGTAGAGTAGGAGGTAGTGTTATCAGGAGGTTGGGGCTAAGTCCAGGCTCAGTTTTAATGTGAGTTCAAGGCCAGCCTGATCTACAAAGCTAGTTCCAGGACAGACAGGGCTACACAGAGAAACCCTGTCTGAAAACACAAAAACAAAACAAAACAAAAACTCAGAGCTTTGGGTCAGATGTGACTTCTTATAAATGGAGTTATGTGTTTTACATGCAACCACTGCTTTATTATTTATTTATGTTATGTTTGTTTTCGAGACAGGGTTCCTCTGTGTTTCACTGGCTGTCCTGGAGCTCGCTCTGTAGACCAGGCTGGCCTCAAACTCACAAAGATGCCTTGTCTCTGCCTCCCAAGTGCCGGGATTAAAGGCGCGCGCCACCACCCGGCTTGTTGCTCTATTTTTTAATAACCTTCTTCATCGGGCAAAATCAAAACATGGCGTCCTGGGACAGTACTAACTGTTCAACATTATTGGCCAATGCATTATGGAAATCTGTGAACCACTGCCCCACACAAAATTAAGACTTTCTTTGATTCTCTTTGAAATCAATAATCACACGAGAGAGAGCAAGCAGCGTCCTCTGCCTGTGAAGAGAAGCTCTGAGGGTGTCCCAGGGCAGGACTGCGCAGTGTCCCCCACAGTGAGGGTCTGCTATGAGCCCTTACTCCCCACCTTCACAGATCGGAACCCTCGCTTTGACAGTCTCAGCCCATGCCTGGTCTGTATATTTTTACCCACAGGCCAGGATTGCTGCTTAATTTCCTGAACCTGGTGGAAATCCCAGGGCCAGCTTATCTTGGCTGCTCTTCCGGCCTTTGTCTCTAACTTGCAACCGGTTGCGCTCCTTAGCGAACGCTGCCCCCGTGTGGCCAAAAGCTGCACTACATGCACCAGGAATGAGGGGCGGGGCTTCTCTGCGACACCAAATCAGGAAGCTGCCCTAACCTGCTTCCTTTAATGCAACCAAAAACTACCTGTACCTGACCTTCCACAATTCTCCAGAGAGAAAAGCAATCCAACAGGATGAAGACGTCCCTGCAGCGTATCTAGACTTCATTGCTGAGATCATATTTTGACCCTAGCTTTCAGTTTACTAAAGTTTACTAGTACATGGAGCGGAACAGCAGGCCCTACTCCAGCTGTAAGATGGAGATATAATTTCAAAGCAAGAGCGAGTCCCAGGACAGCCAGGACTGTTTCACAGAAAAACTCTGTCTCGGGAAAAGGAAAAAAAAAATTAAAAGCAAGGAGCCAGCAGGATGGCTAAGGGTAAAAAGCTTGCCTCATGCCTGGCAACCTGAGTTGGACCCCCAGAGCCCACATAAAAGTGGGAGATAACCAGCTCCATGGAGTTGCCCTCTGACCTCCAGGGTCACATGCATCCACACACCACATGGCATTCACATCGACAATAATAAACATGTTAAATGCACAAGAGCAGCCGAAGCTGCATACAAAGAAGGGCTCAGGAGACATTGGCTATAATTCAGTTTTTGTTTGTTTTTTAGGTTTCTTTTTATTATTTTTAATTATATATAGGTGTGTGTCCACATGAGGCCAAGCACTGAAGGGAGGCCAGAGGCATCAGATTCCCTGGAGCTGGACCCGAACTCTGGTCAAATTCAGTTTTTGTAGATGGCTTAAGAACCACCTTGAGGGCTGGAGAGATGGCTCAGTGGTTAAGAGCACAGACTGTTCTTCCAAAGGTCCTCCAGAGGTCCTGAGTTCAATTCCCAGCAACCACATGGTGGCATACAACCACCCGTAATGAAATCTGGTGCCCTCTTCTGGTCTGCAAGGACACATGCCGGCAGAATACTATATACATAATAAATACTAAAAAAAAAAAAAAAAAAAAAAAAAAAGAAAAAAAAAAAACCACCTTGAAGGGCTAGAAAGAGATGGCTCAGTGGGTGGAGCATTGGCTGCTCTTGCGGGAGAACTTCCTCCTGCAGGCTGTCCTCCGGCTTCCACTCACATACCCCGACACCACAACCCCAATACATTTTTTCTGTAATTTAAGTGTTTTTAAATTACTGCCTTAACAAAAAATAATTTTGTTTTTCCAGCTTGTTTTTAGTTTATGTGTATGTATGCTTTGCCTGCATATGTGTCTATACACTACCTGCATGCCTAGTGTCCACAAACGCAGTGGCAGCTGAGGAAAGGTGAGACAGACCCTTGTTTTCCATTGTCGATGCCGTTGGGGATTTAACCATTTGCAGATTTGACTTGGTATTGTTATTAAGAGCAATTTCATCAGTATGTCAAGGGCTATGAAAAACACTCCCAAGACAGGGTCAGTTGCCAGAGCAACTGTGTATCTAAGCTCCAACAAAACAACAGCCACACGGAGGCCTGAGCTCGACGCAGGAGCACCCACGCTACCATGTACCTGCTGCCAGCGCCACCATGTGGCAAAGATAAAGCTTCCGTCACTTGGACTGGAAGATTTTTGGCCAGTTCCTAAGGTTATGAAATTCATATTACCGAAAATTTCAGACACATAAGGAAACTAACACGTCCCTACATCATGGTTCTAAAATATCTCAACTGAGGCACAACCTGCAATCCAAGAGGGAGGGGGCAGAAGTATGAAGGCATCAAGACTCTCCTCAACTACATGGTAAGTCGAAGGCCAACCTAAACTGCATGGAGACCCCACCTCAAAAAAATTTTTTTTCTTAAACAAAAGATGGGAGAGTTGGCTCCATGGTTAAGAGCATTGGCGCCCCCCCCCCTTTCCGAGGTCCTGAGCTCAGTTCTCAGCACCCACATGTGATAACTCACAACCATCTGTAACTCCAGTTCCAGGGGACCCAGCGCTCTCTTCTGGCCTCTCCAAGCACCGGGCACACAGCTGCACAAACATACATGCAGGCAAAATGCAGGCACAGAAATCTTTTCTCTTAGGGTTTGTTTGGTTGTTGTTGTTGTTTTGTTTGTTTGTTTGGTTGGTTGGTTGGTTTTTTTTTTTAATGTGCTTGGATGTTTTGCCTGTACATACATACCTGGTCCCCTGGGAAGTCAGAAAAGAGGTGTTGGACCCCCTGGAACTGGAGTTACAGTTGGTTGTGAGCCACCATGTGGGTGCTGGGACTGGAACTCTCCTCCTCTGGAAGAGCAACGAAGTGATCTTAACTGCTCAACTATCTCTATAATCCCAAAATAAATAAATCTTTCAAAAATAAATAAAAAATTTTAGAGTATGAAAGCTTGTTAATTCCAAATATAATTTGTGTGGTCAATGACAGCACCATGCGGCTGGTGGCAGTGTATGATCATTTCTTAAGATTTATTACTTAAACGTGTGTGCATGTGTGTGTGTGTGTGTGTGTGCGCGCATGCCTGTGCAAGCCTACGTGGACCACTTGAGTGCAGCGGTCTTCAGAGGTGAAAGACATCAGTCCCCTGAACTGGAGTTACAGAGTGTTGTGAGCAGTCATGAGCTGCTGGAACAGACTCCTGGAATTTTAAAGATGGTGACAGCCACAAGTGAAAGACAGGAATCCCGGAAGAAGGCATGGCAGAGAAAGGAAGAGGCAGGTTCAACTCTCACTCTTACATCAGGACCAGTCTCTTCCCAGAGTTCCCTTGTTTTCTTCTCAAGGGTGATTTACTAGGGTTGCTGGTGGTGGGCGACTGGTTTGTTTTGTTTTGGAGACAGACCAGGTTTAAACTCCCAATCCCCTGCCTCCATCTCCCACATACTGGGGTTATAGACATGAGCCGCCAGAACACGTTACTTTAATCTGGGACCCACCTACCCCATTTCCACTTTTGCTCCGCAGAAGGCAGAGGCATCCGGGCTCAGAATCCAAGTAGAGAAGGCAGCAGCAGCAATTAGGACCTGGCACTTGGAACC
The DNA here is from genome assembly GCF_004664715.2 of Peromyscus leucopus. Lineage (NCBI taxonomy): Eukaryota > Metazoa > Chordata > Mammalia > Rodentia > Cricetidae > Peromyscus > Peromyscus leucopus. Next base: position 1,956,819 of record NC_051063.1, read on the forward strand.
CTCCTCGCTCTGCTTCCACAACACGAGCGGGGAGCAGAGAGCCCTGGGTGAAGTCCTGAGGGAATGTGTGCTGTTGGCACAGGCACCAGGAGCCAAGGACACGGTCAGAGGGAGGGCAAAGCTTCCTGGGGTCCCAGTGAGGTGCTGACGTGGGCTGGAAATGTCCACCGTGGCTGTCTCCCCCGGGATGTTCATGGGCTACTCTGCCCCTACCGAGAACAGTCCTGCCAGATGAGCAGCCTCCTCGGACCAGCCGCATGGCATCCTCAGCTCCATATGCTAACCCTCTGTTCGACTCTTGCTAACAAACTCGCTGCGCTTCCCCCTGGGGGTGGGGTGGTTTCTCTAGCCCAGACCGCCCAATCCCAGCTTTTCTGTGTGTCCATTTTGTGTCCTTCTTCTTCACCCCCTCAAGCCCAAGTCAGACCCATTCCTGGAGCCACGCTAGACCAGACAGACACATTGAGGTTTCGGAAGTGCACCACTGCCGGAGTTAGTGTGGCTGGGGGATTCACCCCAGGGCTTCACACATACCAGGTGAGCACTGACAATCCTCAGCCTGATTCGTTCTTTTTTAAAGTTAAGTTGGGTTTCTGGTGTCCCTAGGAAAAAAAAAATACCCCTTACCCCAGTGCCGTGACCACACCATGTAAGGACCCTCTTACCCCAGTGCCGCCGTGACCACACCATGTAAGGACCCTCTTACCCCAGTGCCGCCGTGACCACACTATGTAAGGAGTGGAGAGCACCTCTCTGAATGGTAAACATTGCAGTAATCCTCCAGCTGACTCAAACATGTTCATCTTTGGGAACTTGCCCCAGATATGAAAGCTGAACAGTCAAGATGGAAACAAGGGGATGGTCTTCATTGTTCACAGGGGCCACCTGGTGGTGACATTCAGTCTTGGTCTTTGGGTCCTCCTATAGGGGAGGCACCCATGAGTTTACTCCAGCATTCAATCAGTATTTCTCAAGAAAGCACCTCTCAAAAATCAACAAAAATGGGGCTGGAGAGATGGCTCAGAGGTTAAGAGCACTGACTGTTCTTCCAAAGGTCCTGAGTTCAATTCCCAGCAACCACATGGTAGCTCACAACCATCTGTAATGATATCTGGTGCCCTCTTCTGGCCTGCAGGGACACATGCAGACAGAATACTGTATACATAATAAATAAATATTAAAAAAAAATTTTAAAGATCAACAAAAACCTAATGTGGAGGTGCATACCTGTAATCTCAGCACTCTGGACAAGCAAGCAAGACAGTTACATCTAGTTTCCAGCTAAAGAGCACGTCCAGAGGTGGGCATTTCGGCAGGAAAGAGATTCCTATCATCCTCCCCAGCTCATTATTACATGGCTGTCCTCATGAGGTACCCCTGCAGTCCCTACCAGCAAAGGATGCTGCCCCACCCCCTGGGGTACTTGACCCAACAGGTCGAGGGAAACCTGACAATCTGCATTTCTAATGACCTTGCTATTCTGGGGCCACAACTGAGCACTGCTTTAGACAAACAGCTTCAAGAAGAAATATAAAGGCCTCCATGAGCGATCTAGTGAGCAACACTGGAATTGTTTGTATACAGTAAGCTAAAGTAGTAAGTCATGATGTCACCCAGAACCCAGGTGTTCAAATCAATATGAAAGTCAAAGACTCTAGAATGTGAATTGACAAGAACAGTATAATTCACTAAGGTGTGTGCTCCACACCCTTTAAAAAGAAAGGAAGGAAGGAAGGAAGGAAGGAAGGAAGGAAGGAAGGAAGGAAGGAAGGAAGGAAGGAAGGAAAACCCGTATTTTCATGTTCCCAACATCGAAACGATCCAGGAACCCAGTCACCAGGAACTCAAACCCTCTCCCTGCTCCAGTAAGTCCTGACCTCCATTTCTCATGGTGGAGAGAGCTCAACCTTTTACAGGGCTTCTTGCTCTTACTGTAGAAGCTCTGGCCTGTGGCACCTGCAGTCACATACACATAATTAATAATCTGTGGAGACTGCAGCTGCTCCCTAAGACAGAGCCTGCCAGCGCCAATTGGACTAAGAGGTGAGAGTCTTTTTTCTCATGGCCAAACACCCCAGCCTCTAGGCTCTGGGCCCAGGGGCACAACCCTGCACCTCCACACCACCACCCATTACAGTCCCAGTTACATGCCAGTGGGCAGGTCAGACTATCACCATCCCCCACCAAACCCTGTAACCTACAAGCCCCACCCTCTCAAACCCACTCACCCTCCGAGACTTCAGCTGCTCCCTGAGACAGAGCCCACCAGCGCTAATTAGATGAAGAGCTGCTTGCTGAGAAACAGAGTCCATCAGCACCGATTGGACCAAGAGCCCCAATTAGACCAAGAGCTCCCATTGGACCAAGAGAGGCTCCCTAAGACACAGACACTGCTTGCACTGAGTGGAGGAAAAGATCGGTAGACACCCGTGCAAAAATACAGTCAACAATACAAAGACCAATATGGCTCCATCAGAACCTAGTGGTCAACATCAGCAAGACCTGAACATCCTAATGCAGAAGTAGCAGAAATCAGCCTTAAAAAGATGATAGAGGCCTTTTAACAAGGAAATGAAAAATTCTCTTAAAGAAATTGAGGAAAACACAAACAAAAAATTGGAAGAAATCAATAAATCCCTTAAGGAAAGCCAAGAAAAAGCAACTAAACAGGTGAAAGAAACAGTTCAAGATTTGAAAAATGAAATAGAGACAATAAAGAAGACACAAACTGAGGGAATGCTGGAAATGGGAAATCTGAGTAAATGAACAGGAAGCATACATAACAAGCTACAGATGCAAGCATAACCAACAGAATGCAAGAAATAAAACAATCTCTGGCATTGAAGATATGATAGAGAAAATAAATTCATCAAAGAAAACACTAAAGCCATCAAAGTCATAACACAAAATGTCCAGGACATCTAGGACACCATGAAAAGACCAAACCTAAGAATAACAGGAATAGAAGAAGGAGAAAAATACCAACTCAAAGGCACAGAAAATATATTCAACAAAATCATAGAAGAAAACTTTCCCAACCTTAAGGAAATGCCTATGAAGATAAAAACTTACAGAACACCAAATAGACTGGATCAAAAAAAAAAAAAAAAAGTTCCCTTGCCACATAATAATCAAACCACTAAACATACAAAATAAAGAAAAAATATTAAGAGCTGTAAAGGAAAAAGGCCAAGTAATATATAAAGACAGACCCATCAGAATAACACCTGACTTCTCAATGGAGACTGAAAGCCAGAAGGTCCTGGACAGATGTTATGCAGACACTAAGAGACCACAGATGCCAACCAGGACTATTATACCCAGCAAAACTCTCAATCACCATAGACGGAGTAAACAAAATATTCCATGATAAAACCAGATTTCAACAATACCTATCCACAAATCCAGCCCTACAGAAAGCACTGGAAGGAAAAATCCAACCTAAGGAAGTTAGACACACCCATGAAAACACAGGCAATAGATAATCCCACACCAACAAATATCAAAGAAGGGAAACACACAACAACACTACCACCAAAAACTGACAGGAATTAACAATCTCTGGTCATTAATATCCATTAATATCAATGGTCTCAATTCGTCTATAAAAAGACACAGGCTAACAGAATGGATATGAAAACAGGATCCATCCTTCTGCTGCATACAAGAAACACAACTCAACTTCAAAGACAGACACTACCTTAGAATAAAAAGGCTGGGAAGAACTTTCTAATTAAATGGACTTAAGAAGCAAGCTGGTGCAGCTATCCTAATATCTAATAAAATATACTTCAAACTAAAATCAATCAAAAGAGATGAGGGGCTGGAGAGATGGCTCAGAGGTTAAGAGCACTAAATGCTCTTCCAGAGGTCCTGAGTTCAAATCCCAGCACCCACATGGTGGCTCACAACCATCTGCAATGAGATCTGGTACCCTCTTCTGTATACATAATAAATAAATAAATCTTAAAAAAAAAAAGAGAGAGATCGGGAAGAACATTACATACTCATCACAGGAAAGATCCACCAAGATGAAGTCTCAATTCTGAATATTTGTGCTCCAAATACAAGGGCTCCCACATTTGAAAAAGAAACATTACTAAAGCACATCAAACCCCACACACTCAGAGTGGGAGACTTCAGCACCCCACTCTCACCAATGAACAAGTCTGCCAGATAGAAACTTAGCAGAGAAATAAGGGAACTAACAGACATTTGACTCAAATGGACTTAATAGATATCTACAGAACACTCCACCCTAACACACAAAAAAATACCTTTTTCTCAGCACCCCATGGAACCTTCTCTAAAATTGACCACATGCTCAGTCACAAAGCAAATTTTAATGGATACAAAAAAAAAAAAAAAAATGGGAATAACCTCCTTTTTTTTAAATCAGACCACCATGGCTTAAAGTTAGATTTCAACAACAACAAAAATTACAGAAAGCCTATATAATCTCATGGAAACTGAATAATGCTCAACTGAATCACCAATGGGCAAAGAAGAAATAAATTAAAGACTTTCTATAATTCAATGAAAATGAATGTTCAACATACCCACTTATGGGACACTATGAAAGCAGTACTAAGAGGAAAATTCATAGCACTAAATGCCCACATAAAGAAGATGGAGAAATCTCACACTAGTGACTTAACAGCACACCAGAAAGCTCTAGAAAAAAGGAAGGAAACTCACCCAGGAGGAATCGATGCCAGATAATAATCAAATTGAGGGCTGAAATCAATAAAATAGAAACAAAGAGAACAATACAAAGAATCAATGAAACAAAGAGTTGGTTCTTTGAGAAAATAAACAAGATAGACAAGTCTTTATCCAAATTAACCAAAAGGCAGAGAGAGAGAGCGTCCAAATTAACAAAATCAGAAATAAAAAGGGAGATATAACAACAGACAGTAAGAGAAACTCAAAGCGATTCCACTAAAATCAGGAACAAGACAAGGCTGTCCACCCTCCCCATATTTATTCAATATAGTACTTGAAGTTCTATCTAGAGCAATAAGACAACAAAAGGAGATCAAGGGGATACAAATTTGTAAGGAAGAAGTCAAAGTTTTGCTATTTGCAGATGATATGATAGTATACATAAGTGACCCCAAAAATTCTACCAGGAAATTCTGACAACTGACAAACACATTCAGTAATGTGGCAGGATACAAGATTAACTCAAAAAAATCAGTAGCCCTCCTATATACAAATGATAAATGAGCTGAGAAAGAAATCAAAGAAACACCACCCTTTACAATAGCCACAAATAATATAAAATACCTTGGGGTAACTCTAATCAAGTGAAAGACCTGCATGATAAGAACTCTGATAAGTCTCTGAAGAAAGAAATCGAAGAAGATATCAGAAAACGGAAAGATCTCCCATGCTCATAGACAGGTAGGATTAACATAGTAAAAATGGCAATCTTTACCAAAGCAATCTACAGATTCAATGCAATTCCCATCAAAATCCCAACACAATTCTTCACAGACCTGAAAAGAACAATACTCAACTTTCATGTGGAAAAAAAAAAAAAAAAAACAGGATAGCTAAAAGAATCCTGTACAATAAAGCAACCTCTGGAGGCATCACCATCCCTGACCTCAAGTTCTACTATAGAGCTACAGTAATAAAAACAGCTTGGTACTGGCATAAAAACCAACATATGTACCAATGGAATCTAATTGAAGACCCTGACATTAATCTGCACACCTGTGAACACCTGATTTTTGAAAAGAAGACAAAACTGTACATCCCTATCTGGATCAAAAACCTCAACAAAATCCGGTTACACTGAACTTGATAGAAGAGAAAGTAGTCTTGAATGCACTGGCACAGAAGACCACTTCCTAAATATAACACCAGTAGCACAGACACTGAGAGCAACAATTAATAAAATGGCACCTCCTGAAACTGAGAAGCTTTTGTAGGGCAAAGGACACACTCAATAAAACAAAATGACAGCCTATAGAATGGGAAAAGATCTTCACCAACCCCACATCTGACAGAGGGCTGATCTCCAAAATATATTTTTAAAAAAAATTCAAGAAATTAGACATCAAAATACTGAACAATTCAATTAAAAAATGGGCTTCAGAGCTAAACAGAGAATTCTCAACAGAAGAATCCTAAATGGCTGAAAGACATTTAAGGAATTGCTCAACATCCTTAGTCATCAGGGAAATACAAATCAAAATGACTCTGAGATTCCATCTTACACCTGTCAGAATGGCTATGATCAAAAACACTGATGACAGCTTATGTTGGAGAGGATGCAGAGCAAGGGGAACACTCCTCCACTGTTGGTGGAAATGCAAACTGGTACAGCCACTTTGGAAATCAGTATGGCAGTTTCTCAGAAAATTGGGAATCAATCTACTTCAAGACCCAGCTATACCACTCTTGGGCATATACCCAAGGAATGCTGATTCATACCATAAAGATACATGTTCAGCTATGTTCATAGCAGCACTATTTGTAATAGCCAGAACCTGGAAAAACCTAGGTGCCCCTCAACCAAAGAATGGATAAAGAAAATGTGGCACATATACACAATGGAGTACTACTCAGCAGTAAAAAAATGATATCATGAAATCTGCAGGCAAGTGGATGGAACTAGAAAATACCATCCTGAGTGAGGTAACCCAGACTCAGAAGGACAAACGTGATATGTACTCACTCATAAGTGGATAGCAGATGTAAAGCAAAGGATAACCAGACTACCCACAGCTCCAGAGAAGCCAGCTAACAAGGAGAACCCTAAGAGGGACACATAGATCACCCAGCAAAGGAGAAATAGATGAGATCTACATGAGCAAACTGGGGGTGAGGAGGGGTAATGGAGGGCAAGGAATGGGGGATGAGGACATAAGAGAACAGGAGGTTTGAGCTGGAACAAGGACAGAGTAGGAGAGCAAGGAAAGAGATACTATGATAAATGAAGACATGGGAATACAGAAAAACAGGGTGCTAGGAAAGTTCCCAGGAATCCACAAGGAAGACCCCACCTTAGACTACTAGCAATAGTGGAGAGGGTGCCTGAACTGGCCTACTCCAGTAATCAGATTAGTAAATACCCTGTCATCATAGAGCCTTCATCCAGTAACTGATGGAAGCAGATGCAGAGATCCACGGCCAGGTGACAGGTCGAGCTCCTGGAGTCCAATCAATGAGAGAGAGGAGGGATTCTATGAGCAAGTGACATCGAGATCATGATGGGAAAATGTAGAGACAGCCAGCCAAACTATTGGAAACTCACGAACTGTGTACCAATAGCAGTGGAGCCTCTGTGGGACTGGACTAGACCCTCTGGATAGGCGAGACAGTTGTTTAGTTTGAACTAGTTAGGGAGCTCCCAGGCAGTGGGATTGGGATCCATCCCTGATGCATGAGCAGGCTTTTTGGAGCCCAGTGCCTATGGTGAGACACCTTTCACAGCCTTGGTACATGGGGGAGGGGCTTGGACCTACCTCAGCTGAATGTACCAGGCTCTGCTGACTCCCCATGGGAAACCTTGGCCTTGGAGGAGGTGGGAATGGAGGGTATGTTGTGAGGGGGGGAAGGCTGGGGAGCAGGAGGGAGAAGAGGGGGATCTGTGGTTGGTATATAAAATGAATAGAAAATTTCTTAGTAATAAAAATGAAAAAAAAAAAAAAATGAGGCCTGGAGAAAGAGCTCAGTGGTTAAAAGTACTAACTGCTCTTTCAGAGGACCTGAGGTTCAATTGCCAGTAGTCACCTCAGGCAGATCACAGCTATGCCTCTAAGGAGTCAATGACCCTGGCGCCCTTGGGTAATGTGTTCACATACACATAACGCATAATTACAAGCCAAACAAATCTTTTTTAAAAAGGTGGGCTGAAAGGCTCAGTGGTCATGAGCACTTGCACACACATAGGGTAGCTGAGAACATCCTACCACTCTAGCCCCGGTGGATCTGGGGTCCTCTTCTGGCCCCTGTGGGTGTCCACACAGGTACACATACATACTTCAAAATTGTTTACCTTTATAATACAAAGAACCCAAGATGAAATCAGGTCTGGTCACAGCAAAGGGGTGATGATTCCACAACACTCCCAACAAAGCCTGGACCAGTAGGCGATACTGCCACTGGCCAGCCAGGAGACTCGACTTCAGCATGGTTAGTTGCCTAAAGCATGTGTCACACACAGTAACACATTCATTCCTGGGTCTCTGCTAAGTCAGAAGGCAGCAGCCAGGAATGTAGTCTTTGTTCAAACCGTATTTCAGAGCCACAAAACAAGTCTGGGGGTCCTGCTTTTGTTACTTATAGACAGGCTCTCCTTGAGTAACCCAAACTGACCTGTAATTCACAATCCTCCTGCTTCAGCCTCCCCAGTGCTGGGATTATAGGCCTGAGTTCCCAACCACCATGGAATGGTCTCCTTTATAGTTTCAATAGATGACGAAGGAACAATGGAATCTTTTAACTTTTAAATACCCTATTACACTTGTATTTATTAATTCTATTTATGTGTCTGTGTAAGTATGTATGTGGGTTTCAGGGACTGAACTCAGGTAATCAGGTTTGGAGGATAAATGTTTTTACCATTGAACCATCTCATTGGTCCCCCATAAAGCTTTCTGTCTGTGTGTGTGCTGAAGCCAGAGAACAACTTGCAGGCACTGATTCTCTCCTTCCACCATTACCGGTTCAAGCACAGCAGGAAGCTGCCTTTATCCACAGACCCACCTCACCAGCCCCATGGAACTTTTAGAAACATCTTTTCCACACTCCCAGCTTTGATTTTTAGCCATTGAAAGCTTAAGCAGAAAGGTGGGGCAACTTTATAAAGGCATCGTTCTAACTCGCCCTAACCCACTATTCAGCCTGGTATCCCTACTGGCCAGAAATAGCAGGAGGAATTCACCCTTATTCCAGAAAAACTGAACCCAAATCCACCTGAAGGTTTTAACTCAGTTCAGTAACATGGATCAGAGACAAGGGCAATAAACCCCAAGTTACAGAAGCAAATCTTACCCAGGGCAAGGGCTCTTCAATAATGAGTGTCAGTGCACAGGAGGGGGGGGGCATGTGGCTCAAGAAACCAACCACCTGATTTACTAATGTAGCTCCTGGCTCCTTTGACTAAACAGTAATGGGCCTTCCATCAGAGATACTTTTGAAATGCCATAAAATACACGGACTGGAAGAGGTTGATAGTGAGTGACACTGGTCCCACAGGAGCTGTGACCCAGGTTCAATTCCTAGCACCCACGTGGCAGCTCACAACCATCCATAACTTCAGTTCTGGGGTGTCCCATGATCTCGACTGCCTTGAACAGCAGGCACACGTGTGGTACATACACATACATGCAGGCAAAACACTCAAATATAATAAACCTAAAACATTTTAGTCTGTATCTGCTAGGAATGCACATTCACATAGTTCAGAAATAAAATTGTCTGAGGTTTGCTTCCCAAAAACCTAGGAAAAACCGAACACGTAATCTCAGGACTTGGAAAGCAGTGGCAAGAGAGCAAGTCTGAAGCCAACCTGAGCCACATGCGAAGTCTGATGGGTCTGGGCTGTCCAGTGTACAGAGCCGGTCTCAAATAAACCCAGGAGTGGTGGATCTGGGCTGTCCAGTGTACAGAGCCGGTCTCAAATAAATCCAGGATTGGTGGGTCTGGGCTGTCCAGTGTACAGAGCCGGTCTCAAATAAATCCAGGATCAGAGGGTGGAAAGCACTAAGTGCTTCCAAACCCCCACCCCTAACAACACAACTAAACCTCCAGCTCGGTATGTAAAAGGCACTCACTACCTGGCATACAGGTCGGGTCCCCAAGCCCTTCTACGTGGTGGAAATAAAGAACCAATCCTTGAAGGTTGTCTTCCAACCTCCACATACATACCATGTTGCATGTACCCCGACACAAAATAAAAATAAGACTTAAAAAAAAGAACAAGTGGGAGAGCCGGCCGGCCGGCCGGCCCTGGAGCACAGAGCACGGAGCACTGGCTGCTCTGGCCAGGACTCTGAGGACAGGGCTCTGTACCCGGCACTTCTGTGGTGGCCTCACAACCATTCATAACATCAGTTCCAGGGAATGCAACACCCTCTTCTAACATCCATGGGCACAGACAAAAAGTTTAATTTTTTTTTTTTAAGTAAATAAAACAAGCAAAAGTTAAATTTAAAACAGGAACCAGGGCCCAAAGCCAGCAAGATAGCTCAGTGGGTAAAGCCATCTGCAGGCAAGCCTAATGATCTACCTGAGTTCAGGTCATTTTCTCCTTCAGGGCCCCACAGGGAAGGAGAAAACCAACCCTCAGAAGTTCGGGGGGGGGGGGGCGGGCACGGGGGGGGGGAGGGAAGGAGGAAGAGAGGGAGAGGGAGAAAGAACGAACCAGGGACACAATAAAAACCAGAACACCAGAGCTGTAAAACACCAAATCTATATTTACATCCACATATAATAACATAACTTTAAGCTGAAATATATCATAAATAAAGCATGTCTACGGTCTGACAACTTAAGTATCAACAATTAAAATAAATCAAACCGGAATGAAATAAATACATTAACAAAAATCCAACGAATTGTACCTCTACCACATGTACTGTTGCCGCAAAGGAAAGACACAGGAGGAAGCCAGTAGTATCCCGAGAGTTAATACTGATAAGAACACACTGTGAAGTACACGGGCTGTTTATAAACAAACAAACAAAACCTGGAATTTTTATGCATTCAGAAAATATAACTAGAGAAATCTGAAAGCCCCCAAAATTTCAGCATTACACACATTGACTTGTTTTCTAATAGATTTGGTGATTTTTTTTTTTAATACAGGTTTATTTTTGCCCCCCATTGTATATAACCTCCCCCCTCAAGATTTACATTTATCATCTCTGCGAGCTTCCTGGATACTCGCTGGATTTAGGCAAAGATTGAGTCAATCATCTTGCAAATGTGTTAATCTTCAAAAATAGGCTATAAAAGTGCAGAACCTAAGAAAACAGTCTAGATTATGTACATATGGCTCAGCTTGTGGACGGGAACAGGGCCTAGTGTACATGTTCTTGATACAAAAGCACTTTCTGCAAGAGCAGACACATCTCAACCCGGGTCTCCCTTCAACACAGGAGGTCTAGTCTCCCTTAGGGACCGTCCACAGGCCTCCCAAGGACCCCCATGTCACATAATCAGAGTGGGAAGAGCCGGGGTTCTTTGAGCTCTTCACCCTTCTGTCCTACCGAGGGGGAGGGGTAAGGAAAGGGAGCAGTGCAAATTCACCTTTGAAACAGTTTCTTAATAAAATACTTTGGGTTTGCTAAACCCAAAAACTGTTGGAGAAACTCAAGGCATCAAAGGAACTCAAGTTTAAAACGTCCAGCAAGCCAGCTGGTGGCTGTCTTCCCTCAAGCCCAAGCTGCCTGTGCACTGAGGACATCACCCTGGCCGAGAAACAAAGAAAAGGAGACGAGGGCACTACAGCAGCTCTTCTCTCCCTGCCTGCCAGGAGGCTCAGTCAGCACTCAAGGTGTTCACAATTCACACCAGACACACCAAGACTCCAGACACAAACTAAAAATCTCCCCAAACCTTTCACTCCCTTTAAAATTGCTTCCCAGCATACAATTCACACAAGGAAATTTGGCATATTTGTCTAGACTTAACCCAGACAACTCTCCAAGAAACTGACTCTCACAACAGAAATGAAGAACTGAGATGGCCCCCATGGAGCCTGGCTCTGCCACCCTACAGAGCGATGGCGTCTCTGTAGGCACGTTTGCTCAGAAGCATCATAGACCACCCCAGGGCAGGATGCTGGGGTTCCAGGACAACCTGTCCACAGGAAGACAATGTTTTATCTTCCTCACTGACTACCTGCTAACAGCTGACTAAAGGTGCCAGGTTCAGTCCTGCTGACTCGAGATGCACAGCCATCCTCAGAGTGCCAACACTTCCATCAGCAATTGTGTGAGGACAAACAATAGACTGTGGAGGACTCAACATAATACAGGACAGGGAGGATTTGCTTTAAAACACACTTTAAATGAGAAAGCATAAAGAAGCAGAAACTGCTCAAGTCACTGAGCTCCATGAGGAAAAGAAATACACACAGTACTTCAGCAAGTTTACAACGTAGGTATTTACATTTACCTGAGGTGCGAGCCTTACAACAGTCCCCACCCCACCCCACCCCACCCCACCCCACCCCAAATGATTTCTTTTCAGCAGCGCTCAAGTATGCAAAAACTTATTTGGTCAATTATTTAAAAAAATATTTAGGGACAAAATAGATTTGCAGTCCCCATTCGTGTACAGCCCAACTGCTCCCACTAGTTTTTATTGCTATTTGGTACAAAAGTTAATAGAACTTAGGAGAATGTAGTGTTCTTCTCTGCTCTGCGAGTCTATGTACAATACAGTCACAGCTTGTTCAGTAGCTCTCATCACGTGCTCTCAGAAGATGAACCAAAGTGTGATTCCGTGGAAAGTGTGTACTTGCATCCAGCAAGACCTAAGGGGAAAGAAACGGTTGAAAGCCATTAGGACAAAGCACACTGGTTGAGGATCCGAAGAAATAAACTGGAGAAATGGCCCTACAGTTAGTTGCCAGGACTGGCTCTTCAGAGGAACCACGCCAGGCAGCTCACAATGTCTGTAGCTCCAGCTCCAAGGGATCAAATACCCTCTTCTGGACAGGAAGAGCACCTGCACTCACATGGCATTCACTCACAGATGCACACATCAACAAAAGTAATACTATTTTCAACATACATGAGTCAACTATGGGAACCTACAAGTAAAGGATTCCACTTAAGCTCCAATTTCCCAATCAACACAGCTAGAGACTACTTTATGTGTTGATGGACTACGCGGGATGAGATAATTACACCAAGAACCAGAACCCAGTACTCAAGGAAGGGTTACCCAGTGTTAATGGCTCACTTCTGTAATACCAGGACTGAGGAAACTGAAACAGGATCCCCAAGTTCAAAGCTGGCCTACGCTGTACAGCAAGACCCTGTTCCCTACTTGCAAAAAGGAAAATCAAACTGGTGCTGAGCAAAAATCCCTATTCCCTGAAGCTGGAGCATCTTCTCACCTCTACATCACAGCTCCATCCACATGCACATGGGCCGATTTCATGGGACTCACCTGAGAGGCAGCCTCCTCTGTCCAGGAGCACCATCTAAGCCATTTAACTGCAGTGCTCAGGTAATAAGTCCTCAGCCTAAGAGTCAGCCTGGCATGGCAGCTGCCCAGGCTGTGACATCTAAACGGACAGCCATGCAGTGCTAACAATGCCCCCCCCTGAGCTCAGGAAGCTGCCACTCATACACAACGGAACTGTTAAGCCGAAAGTCAAAACACACCTCTGCTTACCCATGCCCAGTTCCGTTCCCAGAACAGATAAGGACTTCAGAATGCTCTGATCAGCTCTGAACCAAGAGGGCAGGCACAGCACAGCTTCAGCTCTGTGTAGACCCAAGACAATGCCAGGCAGAGAAGCAGCTGGACTCTGGGAAGCCACACAGGCCAAGCCTATCTCCTCAGGCTGGCTTGGAGTCTGTCTTCCAGCCTCAGGTCAGGAACCTTGTCCATCTCCAGCAGAACTATGGTAACCCTTGGTTACTGGGTTACACGCCCAATTTTGTGCTATAGCAGGAGGGCAGCTATGGAACTATGAGTAAACAAATGGGTGTGGCACATCCCAATCCAACCCCTTTTCTCAGCAGCAGGAGCTGGAGTGTAGCCTGCTGAGCCCTAACCTAACAGCCTGGCTGCAGTGAGGATTAAAGCTTGATTCATTAGATGCTCACTACATGGTAAAGACTCAATACATTTCACGGGCTATCTAACTACTGCCAGGCATCTATAGTTCCTGAGTTCTGTAAATTTTAACAAACAAAGATGGGGCCACTCAGATGGTTCACCGGGTACAGGCACTTGCTGCCAAGCTGACAATCTGAGCAATGTCACCGGTGGTAAGAGAAAACGACTCCCTAAGACATGCTACACCCACCCCCCTCCACAGCACACAAATCACCAACACATGTAACTTAAAGATAATATTTATAAACTTTTAAAAAGAAAATTAACCAATACAATCTATTTAAAGATACTCACACTCACCTTTTCCCCCCAAAACCATCAGAAATCAAGTTTTTTTGTCATTTGGTCGATAATGTGTATTTCCAGTACAGTTCTCATGGCCTCTCTTCTGCAGCATGCTGCTGGACAGGTGCTGATAGGACACAGGCCTCTTTCCTAAGTGAAGAGAAGGAAGAGGTCACCTGGAGTCTGGCCCCAGCACCTCGACAGGACGTGCAGGCTCTCAGTCCAGGAAGCAAGTGTCTAGAGCTGTCTGTTTAGGACAACAGTGGTGCACACCTTTAATCCAGAGGCTGAGGTGGAGACAGGCCAGCCTAGTCTACAAAGTGAGTTCAAGGCCAGCCAGAGCTACAAAAATCAGACCGTCTCTTAAAAAGAAACATGCCAGGACTAGTGGCACTCACCCTTAATCTCAGCACTTAGAGGCAGAGCAAGAGGGATGTCTACAAGACTGAGGCTAGCCTGGTCTACACAGCCAGTTCCAGACAGCCAGGGCTACACATGAGATCCTGTCCCGAAAAGTAAGTAAGTAGGTAGGGAGGGAGGGAGAGGTAGTTAGGTGGGAAGGCAGGCAGGCAGGCACACACACTTAAACTGGGCACCAACACGATGGCTCAGTCAGTGAAGGCACTTAAGGCTGCAGAAGACCGGAGACTGAGGATGGAGCAAGAAAGCAACCCCAATGTCTACCCACATCACACACACCATAACGAAACAAGCAATGTACTTAAGCTGACACAGACCATAAACAAAACTCTCTGCAACAGGAAAAAGGTCAGACTTACGTGAAAGACCATGGAACACTCGACACCTAAATCCACAGGGAGCAAAACCTACCACTTCCTTCAGGAGTAGGGATGCAGCTCAGCTGGTGCACTGTGCCGAAAGCACGCACCAGGCCCTGGGTTTGATAGCCCACACCCACAAAGACACATTACCACTTCATCACCACTTTAATGCAATCCACTGAAGCAGAGGAGATCTCCTGGTTGGTTTTCTCTCCAGCAGGAAGTGCCCAGAACACACCACACTGAGAGTAGTTCTCAGGGCTTCACAACACAAGTAAAGTGGTGTACAGGTCTACAAAATCTGGACTTCAAAACCTATACTAGACTGCCTCTCCCGGGCCAACCCTACAAGGCCTGACTGTGGTTGTCTGTGGAACAGCACAGACCCACAACACCATGATGCAGACAAGTCTGCAAGAGAGACACATAGACTACTTATCCTCCAAGCACTGGAAAGCACCAGAAAGCTCCATGAAACTCTGGAAAAGAAACTATTTCCCTATGGGAACTCCAAAGTCATCCACAAGAGGACCACTCCCCACAAGGCGACCTCCTCAGCAGACCAGTGTACCAATGCCACACACACAGTCTCTTCAGCACAGGAACACAGAAAAATCCCAAATCCCACCGGAGGTTTGGAGTGTCGGCCATGGCTTGTGGAAAGGAAAAGAGGGTTGTGACAGAGGCCTAAGCAGGATCTCAATGGCACCCACATTTTGTTTTTTGTTTTCCCTTGGGAACGGGTCTATATAGCCCAGGCTAATCTCAAAAGCCTCAGTCACCCAGGGCTGGGATAACAGACATGCACCACCATGCCCAGGTGGTACCTTGACTTCAACAGTAAGGAAAGAAACTACTTTTAACTTGTTTTTATTTTTGTTTTATTCTATATTATTTCCTTAAGAGAAATTCAAGACTTAATCCTTTAAAGTTAAGCTCTGAAGACCCATAATCCATGCTGCGTGTTGGGTACGGAAGAATGCTTGCTTGGGTTCCCATGGCATGTGTGCCTAAACTCAGTGCCAACCTAGTGCCTGGGTAGTACCTTCAAGGGCTGGGCTGGCTCCTGTGTGTCCCACAGGTCCACAGGTGTACAGAGGTCCGGAGGCGTTGTAGGGCTTCTGCACAGTCAACACACTGGGGGACTCCACCTCCCCAGGGCTCAGGAAACGGGCTTTCGGGGCCATCACAGGCGATGGGCACACACACTCTGGTAACAGCGAGGTGATGCTCCTGACCACATGGTACTTGGGTAGCTCGAAGCTCCTTCTGCCGTTGGGTCCAGGATGTTCTGGGTCCAGGGCCACCACGCTGGACTTGAGTCTTTTGGGAAGCGGCTCACAGAACTCGGCTGTGGCGCTGCCAGCATTCCGACGGCAGTAGGAGTCTCTCCCTGGCGGCCCCCACGGGCCGTCAGCCTTCATGGGGTACTCGATGGAACCACTGCCGTTACTACAGCCGAGGGGGGACTGAGACTGGGCAGCTGGCAGGGTCTTATGCTTCAGCTCGGGTCTTTTCACTTTATCCGTAGCAGCAGAGACACCACCTTTGGGCAACAGCTCTGCCTGCTGCGGTCTGGTGGCCCCGGGACCCCCGGCACTGGGCTGTGATCTGTGTGACTTCAGGTTACTCGGGGCTAAAGTGCTGTTGTCTGGCCCTGATGTCTGGGGAGCTTTGCTTGGCCCGGAGGTGCCCTGCCGGGCCTTCTCCAGGAACAAGGACTTGGCCTGTGATGAGAAGGCAAGCTTAGTCTTGGGCTTGTGCAGGCCGGACAAGGGAGGCACATCTTTGCCTAGCAAGGCAGGAGGACATCCCGTCCGCCTGCTCCTCAGCACAGACTTGCTGCTGCAGCTCTTGTGAGTGTCGGGATTGTACCTGTGCTCCAGTCTCTGGTGCATCAGCAGAACTTCCGGGTAAAAAGTCTTAAAGGTACAAAAGGGGCAGGCGATGGTAGGGATGAGACACTTGCTCAGAGAGAGAGCAGGAGAGGCGTGGAGCGCCCCAAGGGACAGATTCAAAGGCCTGTCCTGGCAGTCAGCACCCGGCTTGTATTTGCAGTCGGCCTCCCACTCCATCTTCTCCCTATGGCCACCTTCCCGGGCCAGGGGCCCACTCCCCTCTAGTTTGCAGGCAGGGATGCTGGCCTGAGGCTCACCCGCTGCTCTCTTTTTCGGCATGTCCAGATAAGCAGGGGCAGGACTCTTTCGCACTTTCTCGCCACTATCGGCTGCATTTTTATGGAAATCCTGAGTATCCTTGTTGTGTGCTGGTGAGAGGAGGACGCTGCCCAGAACACTCGGGAAGACAGAAGGCGGCGGCGTCTCCTTAAGCTGCTTGGCAGGTGGGCTGCCCTTAGCATCTTTGGCACCATCAAGAAATCGCTTTAAATTTTTGGTCTGTGCACTGTCGGCAGTTAGTAGTGCTTCCTGCGGCTCCTGGCTCCGACCTTCGCTTTTAACCTCGGCCGCAGCGTCCGCCAGCTGTTTGTCCTTGTGATGTCTCTCCAAGTGGTACCTCAGAGACGTCTTCTGGGCTGCGGCATACTCACAGAATTCACATTTGTACGGTTTTTCACCTAGAACGAGACACGCCATGTTTAGGGAAAAGCGCCAGTACAACTCTGCAAGCCAGACAAGCCATGACACGAAACACGGGTTGTCCCCTATCTGCCAATCTCCCTATCTAGGACATCTCAAGGGCCCAGTGCACTGAACACTTACTTAGACCCGTCTTTCCCAGAAAAAGCCCACTGCACGCTTTACTGACCTGGCCTCCCCTGCTGCCCTGTGGCAGTCTGTGCACTTTTTCAGCTAAGGAAATGGGAGCACAGGGAACTACACGGTGCTCCCAAGCCAAGGCAGGCTCATGACTTCCTAACCCATACTGATGCCCCACTGCATCCAAAGCAGCAAATATACCCTCGCTTCACTCCAAAATCATAAAGTGGTTTGTCTTCAGATGAGAACCAGAATATGGCAGCCATAAACCAGCCTCAAAACAGGACCCCACTGTTCAAGTTTAGGACACATAAGCCACTGAACCACAGACCAGCAGCACATCATCATCATCATCATCATCATTTTAGCTAACACATGCTTTAAGAAACAAGTCCTTTACCTGTATGCGTTCTGAGATGAATATTGAGGTAATAGTTTGAACGGAAAAACTTGCCACAGTAACTACACTCTCTCGAGGACGTGAGGGGCTTTGCTTTTCCTCCATCATCATTTTTATCTTAAAGCAGAAACAAAAATATTTGTGTAAGTCAAACGAAGCACATGATTCAGGCATGCAGACTCCAGTATTCTTGACACAAAACATTTGGAGAAACCATGAAATGATTTTTTATTTTAGTTCTGGGTAGAAGTTTCAAAGGCTAAATAACATACCAAATGCCATAAGGCAGTGTTTCATGCCTTAGACCGTGTGCTTTTGTTTTGTGCTGTTTTGGAGACGAGGGCTCACCTGTGTAGCCCTGACTAGCTTGGGACTCAGGAATCCACCTGCCTGCCACCCTTCTGCTGGGATTCAAGGGGTGTGCCACCATGCCCAGCACTAAACTGTGCTCCTCTGTGATCGAGTACAGCCTAGTGCCCTAGGTACTCAGGGTTTGCACCTTCATCACCAGAATGACCATTTCATGGTGGAGCCTGGCATGTACTGAACCTGGCTTACTGGCCAGAGAGACCACCTTACTCAGAACCAGCAATTTTATTTGGAGGCAATCAATATAAAACCTCCTAACCACCAGCCGAAAACGGCTTGAGATGAAGAAAGTGACCACTAGAGGGCAGCAAGCACAAAGTAACTTCAACAGTAACCCTGGCTTGGCTTTGGGCAAGCACCTAGGGAAAGCTGAACAAAATTTAGCCAAGTTTGGGAAGGTGGAGTTTATGGTTTCCAAGCAATCTCATGGGCAAAACAGACCTGGCTCATCAGAATCTACGCCACAGGCAAGACTGAAGTGCCTGATGTGAAGGCCCACTGGAGACGGCAGCTAAAGCCGCTGAGGCTTCTTCACTCTCACCAGCCCACCAACCTGCGCAGGACTGTTAAGACTGCCCCCTAGTGTCAGCTCTAGCAGGAAGGCAAAATGACCCACCACAGCCATCTCTGCAAGTCTAGTCATCAGCCATGATGCAGGCAGTGGTCGATCCCAAGGACACAGGTCCCTCCTGGGTTCAAAAAGGCATATTTCAACTAGTCATTTTGCCTTACGAAACTGATTTCCAATTACAGGCCTCTTCCCTGTTCTGCCACATGCTGCCTTCTTACTAATTTGCAAAGACAGCTGATCCATATACCTGGGCAAGAGCAGGTGTAATGAATGGACCTAGGCTATCTCCATTACACCAAATCCCCACTAGGGAAGGGGATCCATAAAACACAACTCCTGGCTTACAATGGTAGCAGAGGCTTTGGAAATTCAGCACTTTGTGAACGAACTTCTTGAAAGCAGCCCTAAAGCAAACTGGCTGACTGCACAGTGGATGCTGCCCTTACGGTCCCACTGCATCACAGCTAGGCTCACAGCTAGCCTGCATGCAGCTGTGTCCTCAGGGTGCAGGCTTCCTGACATCACACGCAAGAGGCTAGGAAACACCTCTGACACACACAGGCTGTGGCCTCTCAACATCTGGGCCTACCTTCCAGCCTGGAACTTGACTGGACTATGCCGTTCTGTACAGGGTTGTAAACTTTTACAACTAATGTCAAACTCATCCTAGGGAGGGGCGCCAGAGGTGGATAAGCCGATTTTGCAAACAGGGAAATCGCAAGGAAAGGTTGGGCAATGTGTAATGGGTCACCAGGAACCAAAGCCAGACCCTGGCACTTCCACTTGTGACAAGCCAGGCCAGGGAGCCTCCCTTAGGACCCCACAACAGTGCCCATGAGGTCATAAGAACGACCTCATAGATGGCCTCTGTGCCTCTGCAGTGTGTGCAGGTCAGGACTGGAGATGCCCATGTGCTCCCAGAGAAAGGAGTCTACTGACTGAAGATCCTCAATCAGTAGCCAGAAAAAGAACTAGGTACTGGTTCAAATGCACAGTGGTTGACAGGCCAGACATAACTGTTTGCTGGCCTCACCCCCGGTCTCACAAAGACTTCCAACACACCATGCAGGGCCACAAACACATCTGCAAGTGTTATCACTAACCTGTGGCTCATGCCCCCACACATCAGGGGTGCTCACTACTTTAAGCAGCAGAGCATTGTTATATTCTCTAACAATGGTTCAAGTGTGGGTGGACAGCAAGTCCAGAAACACAGGTGGGCTCCACTGCTCGAAGCTCACACCCAATCCTGTGAGCCTGGGCAACAGCTTGTTTCTATAAACACCATTACAGCACACCAAATTCATGAAGTGGGACTGAAGTGGGCCCACGTGCCTGGATTTCACCTACAGACCATTTCGGAAGCTCACTCATCAACACTGGCCTCACAAACACCGAAGTGATCAGAATGCAGCAGGCGATTCCCACAGCAGGATGAGCTAACTGGTTGGGAAGCCTCCCCCGCTCCTTCTGGGACCACTAGAAACCCATCTGAACGTACACAAAAACAGGGTCTTGATAGACAGTCCTGGTCTTACAAGTTAAGAACAGGAATGGCAGAGAATGGATCCCAAGTCCTGGGTCTCAGTCCCAGAACTCCTAGTATCCTGCACCAGGTCACTCCAGTGCCTGAGGAGGCAAACAGCATTCCCAGTCTCTACCCACTGTGCACTAACTATAAAAACCTGAGTCCTTTGGGAGCAGAATGTGCAGAGCCTTTCAGAACAAGACAGGATTTTGGACAGGCCTTTTAACTCCACCCCCTTACTACAGAAAGGAAGGAAGGGCTGAGATGCTGACTACAGGGAATTTAAGCAAAAGGACTGAGATTCCAACTTGACTCCCATGCTCCAGCACTGCCTGGGAGGCAGCAGAGTACTCACCCAGATGGAGCCCTTCAGGGAGTCCATCCTCAGACCCGTCTTCAGAGCCCCCTTCTCGGTCCACAGCCCCACCATCTTCCACAGTGGCAGCGAGGTCTGGGGAGCAAGTCCCGGGCTGCCTTCCATCCACAGGCATGGTGGGGGATGGGGCATCGGCCCTCCTGTCCTTCCTGTGCACCCTCGAGTGCAGGACAAGCTGGTGGTAGGTTCTGAAGGCTTTACTGCATTCGGAGCAGTGTGTGGGCTTCTCCTTGCTGCTGGGCAACTTGGGATCGCCATCCCCAGAAGGCACTTCACTGTTGGCATGTCTAGGTTTCTCTTTGTCTTGTGAGAGACCTGGACAACTGCTTCTATTTGTTTTGGACTTTCCAGAACCTTCCGACTTAGCCCCAATCCAAATTTCTCCAAGTTCCTCTTTCTCTGAACACGAATCTTCATTGTCCGTGCTTCCTTCTTGGCCTGACTCTTTCACCTCTTCTTGGGCAACGGCCACTTTTCCTTTGGTGGCCAGCTGCCACGCCTGGTAGGTGGTGAACGGGTCAAGCTGAGGTATACAGGCGACAGGCTTCACTGCAGTCTCCGGGTGGGATCTGGGTCTCAAGTTCAAACACTGCAGCAGCTCGTCCCTCAGAGATGTGGGGTCCCCCTCTGGCTGGGCATCAGGGGCTGTGCTACTGGCACTGGAGGCAGATTCTTTGGCATGAACCTTACTGTGCTCAATGAGGCTCTGCTTATTCGGGAAGATGAAGCCACACACCATGCAGATCTTGTAGGGGGTGGAGATGTTCCCAGCTACATGTACCTGAACCACTTCATTGATGGTGACAGGACTCTCCAGGCCCTGCTGCGACTTGCTCCTGGTACCAGACTTGCCATTGTGTGTCCGCATGTGGTTCTTCAGGAACCACGGCTCCTTGAACCTTCTCCCGCACATGCTGCACCCGTATGTGAAGGAGTCCTTGTGTTTCTTCATGTGGCTCTCAACGTCAAAAGCCCCTGGGAATGTCTGCCCACACACATCGCAGCTCAACTCTTCCTTCTCTTTGCAGTTCTTCTCCTTTGGGGGTTCTGTCGGCACCTGACCTTTGTCAAGAGGACTTAGGTACTCAGCCTCCACACGCAGGACGGCTGGCTCGCAGACGATGGGCCGGTGCTGCGTGAGTACATGCTGACTGAGGTCTTCTGCATGGGAGAAGACTTGGCTGCAGAACATGCAGTCCAGGGGCATGTGCCCTTCAGCTGGGGTCATGCTCCTCTCCTGCGCAGCTCGGAAGGGGACTGCAGCTGGCCCTTTGATGGACACAGCATCATCCACCTCCACCTGGGTGCCTAGAGAGCTGCCAATGACTTCCGGCCCGTCCATGTACGCGAGGAGTGACTGAGTTGGCATGCTGCCTGCCACTTCAGGGTCAGATAGAAGGGACAGTCCAGCCGTCTGCTGGGGAACCTCTGGAGTTAGAATAAGGCCACTTGTGAGACGTCACTCAAACCTCCAGGAGCCCTGGGCTTGTAACTAAAGTTCAGAGGGGCACATGTATTCCGGAGTTTAGGACAAGCTTGGTGATGGAGATGGGTCTTTGCACAACCCAAGTCTGATGGCTGCCCTGTGCTGTGATTCAGACGTGAGTCAGCACAAGGACACTAGTTCTGTCTGTCTCCATTGGGTGAGTGGCTCAGTTGAGCAAGACGTTGATCCCGGCAATGTGAAGACAAGGGACTTCCAAACTCTGAAAGGAAAAAACAAGACACGGTGAGGAAGGCTCAGAAAGAGGGTTCGGACCATGAGTCACGTGGTCTTTCCCACAAAAGGATACTAGACTCAATTGCCACACCTTTAACTAATCCATAATGCATCCTGCTAAACATGTTTGTTAATTAAATCACTAGCATATTTCCCAGCCAATACACTTACTAAATGAGTAGAAATTCAACCAATAAGGAGAGTTTAATCCAGACTTCTGCTCACTAAAATATAAAAGCCAAGTTTAAACAGGGAATGGCTATGACAGGCCAGCCAGACTAAGCTACATAGTGAGTTCAAAGTAAGCATCATCAACATAAAAGACAGTCTAAAAAATTAATGTAATAACTATCATAAATAAGAAGTCACACTTTAGGATAGAACTGTTACAATTCCGCTGTCTCAGACGCCACCAAGATACACGTGTGCCTCCTCCATACAGGCTATACAAAAGCTTTAATCCCAGTGCCCAGGAGGAAGAGGTAGGTGGATCTCTGAGAGTTTGAAGCCAGCCCAGTCAATATAGCAAGTTCCAGAACAGCTAGAGCTACATAGGGAGATCCTGTCTCCAAAGAAAAAAGTTAGGAAATGAGCTGACAAAATGAGACAGCTTCAGGTAATACCCTACAGCCTGTACTCAAAACGGCTACCTACACGAGACAGATGAGGTCTCCATCTCAGTCACATAGAGGTCCAAGCCTCAGCACACAACACAGGATCTTCCTCGGGTCCGCATTCAGACACACCTCAGAATGGGCATTCGCCTTGGCCCAGGACTCTGATGTGTTTGGGGCACTGGAGACTGCCAGGTAGGGCAGGGCTTCAGAAGGCAAATGACCTATCAGATGCAGAAGCCACTTACTTTGCAAGTGTCCACATTTCTAACAGGCCTCCACAGACCTGGCTCCGTGTGGCCCATCTTTCCATCAGAGAACATACCTCTCACCTTGTACTCCACCTTTCACTTGGGCATTGGCCAGGTGGAAGGAGGACTTGACTTAGCACTCTATAGGATCTGCTTTGGAGGCTGGTCTTTCACTCCTGAAGGATTAACCCCTAAAAAAGTCAGGGTCCTTCATGGCACAGAGGGCTTGTTTTTACAGCCCTGCCTCCTCATCCTAACAAGTTGGTTAATTCCAAAGGAACCAAAGGGCACCAGGCCACCTGCCAGTTCTGTCCTTCTCCTTCTGTGTCCCACCCACTGCTCATTCATGAAGCTGGCTCTTCCCCTTCTTCACACTAGGGCTGTGAAGAGCAGAGGGGGGAAGAGCAGGCCGCTGGCAGCGCTTATCTTCATGCCTGCCTTTATTACAATCACAATGGAGGACAAGGACCTGGAGTGGTTACCACCCTGTGACCTAACAGAGACCTAAGTTCTAGCCCAAGTTAGGACTTTCAAGGTGTCACAGCAAAGCTAACCCAACCCGGGCACTTCCTGTAGTTAAAACTAGAGCAAGGCTCACAAGCACTGAACTCTGTCGATGGCTGATAGATCCATACAACCAAAGCACTGGCCACAAATGAAGCTTGGGACCGATTTTAGATGGCTACACATTCACTGACCTGACACCCACAACCCAGGCAGTACGCTCACTAGAGAATTAAGCACAGCCTCTGGAAATCTCTCTCACCCTGCTGACCCACTTCACAGGGTTAACTGCAGTTCGGGCACAGTCACCTAGTTACTAGACGCCCTTTCCTCTTTGAAGCTCTAAAATAACTATTTTAAAATGGCAGAGAAGCAATCGTTGTATCAAATAGTGAATTCCAGGCCAAATTGGGCTAGCATGTGAAACCCTATCTCAAAAAACTAACAGCAAAGCTGCTTGAGCTGGGGTAACAGGAGAGGACAGCACCGCTGATCTGTGAAGCCTAAGCTTTTGGAAGAAAGAAGCCCACTTCTCTACAGGCTCCCTTTCTGAAAGGTTACCATCCCTTGGTTCAAACCATGACCACTAACCCAGGGATCAGGGTAACTTATAATCCCAAGTGTCATCTGAGTGCCTTCACTCATAGAACCTGCTTCCTGGACGGTGCATTCTGTTCAAATCTGCATTCTCCTATGTTTTGAATAAAGATTCCTGCTACTTCAGGGGAGAAAGAATGGTTCCAATTTCCATCTCTGAACTCCTCAGCTGCCTGAGGGAAGAGGCTGCAGCTCAAGGTAAAGATGCTCTAAAGATGGCAACCTGAGACGTGCCCAGTAAAGGACAAGAGGCACACTGGCCGGCCGGTGGCCAGAGAAGCAGGGCCTCATCTGGCTGAGAGGTAGACAAGGGAAGAGCAAAGCTGGGAGCACTTCCTCCTAAGAAGCTTCCAGAACAGATTCTAATGGTCACAACTATGCCCATGGTACAGCCCTGGACAGCCTGAGTTACAGCATCTCAAGACTCAGGGGCAAGCCTATCCCACAACTGCCTACCACCACCCACTACAGTTCAGCTGGGACATACTCTCAGGACTTTAGTTCAATCTAAAATCATCCTATGAGGAAATATAAATTTAAAATTAAAGATAAATCGTCTTTCTCTACCATCATTTTAAAGATTTTAAGGCTTTAAAATATAAAAAGTAGCATCCTAAGGACGACAGAGTGGCTGGCTGGTTCACTGCTGTTTCTCTGGGACCTGGCACTGGATTTTGCCATTCGCTGGGCTACAGTGCCTGCCACTCCTGACATGATGCTAAAATGAACCCAAATGTTCACAGGATTTTCTTCCTGAGAGTCAAAAGGCCACTTCCCATGACCACTCCCTGCAACCAAGACTAACAATGTTTATTTCTAAGTGGGTGTGCAGGTAGGTGCCTGCAGAGACCAGAAGCTGGGGGCAGAGAAGCAGGGTACCAGATTCCCTTGGAGCTGGAGCTACACAGGTGGTTGTGGCCACCTGGGGTGGGTGCTGGGACTGAACAAGGACAGTCTAGAGAGCAGCAAGTGCTGTTGACAAGTGAATCATCTCTCCATCCCTCCAAGATTTTTTGTTTTGAATATTTTTATTTGAGACTGGGTCTCTCTACATAGCCCTGGCTATGCTGAAATTCACTGTGCAGACTAGACTTAGCCTCGAACTCAGAAACTGCCTCCCAAATACTGGTATTAAAGGCAATTCCCAGATTCCCCACCACCCCCCCCATCACACACACACACACACACACACACACACACACACACACACACACAGCTGACCAGCACAAACAGCTGTGCCCTGAGTTGAGGCCAGAGTGTGGTCAGTTGCAGAGCACTGGCCTGCCATGGTAGGTCTGAACTGAACAATAACACTGCACCCCTTGAGTGTGTCCCCTCCCGTGGTCCATCAAAACGTGATAGCAGGTGCTCCCTCTTCCTCACAGAGAAGCCCCAAGTCTTTCACTCAACTGTAAAGCGGCAGAATACTTCTTAAGGTGTTAAAATCAATTTGCTGCGCTACAATCTTTAAAGCACTCAACAGACTTAGTATCGGAACCCAGCCAAGCAGCTGCTCTACCCTAACTGCTACCTAACATGGTCCCTCTGCCTGAAGAGTGCAGGCAAACGCAGCTCTCCCAGAAGCTGGAGTGCGGAAAGCAACAGAATCCCAGTCCTTAACGGACTATTTGACAGAGAAGTGAAGGGAAAGGGACATCACTGCAATGTAAGTTTGTTTGGTTGCCAGGAAAGCAAGTATTCTAACCATACCAAGCTTGTTAAAAAGAACTCTGCAAAAAATAAAAAAACAAAGGTCTGTTTAAAAACCTTTTTAAATCTTCACTCCTGTAAAGGCACCACTGAACCTTCAGTCCCACGCTCCAGGCACCGCACTCAATATGCCCTCACTTTTACAGAACACACTAGAGCTTAATGCACAATAAGATTACTCAGTTTCACCAGGTGGTGGTGGCGCACACCTTGAATCCCAGCAGGGAGATCTCTGAGTTCGAGGCCAGCCTGGTCTACAGAGCAAGTTCCAGGATAGCCAAGGCTATTACACAGAGAAACTCATGTCTTGAGAAACCACCTGCCCGACTCCCCCCAAGAAAAAGATTACTCAGTTTTCAGTAAGAACCATATGGCTTTGCTTTAACTGCTCAAGTGTATTTGATATCCTTTAAGTCCCTAACTAGACATTGATGTGTGACTAAATCAACCATGAATCTCTCCCCAGTACCTGACTGTAAAATTACCAATTACACAAGATAGTGAAAAGAAAGAAACTGTGCTCAAAGCAACACAATCAGGGGAACTGCCACTCGTGAGGACTACTATACTTGGACTTGGAAACACCACTGAACACAGAAATACTCATAGCCACAGAGCCTTCAGATAACACATCTGTGTGTGTGCTTCCCATGAATCCGTTCTCTCACATTCTAGGTAAGGGCTATCTCCCACTGAGGATCAGGAAGGCATTGAGGACATTTAATCCTCTCATAGGCAGCAATCTGCCTGTCTTCCAACTGCTTCCCCCAGGTTAGAGGTGTCCTAACAGATATGTGAAGACACTCAACTCACTCTGACCAATGTATTTCTATTTTTAAAACTACAAAATTAGGGCTAGAGACTTGGCTCAGTGGTTAAAGAAACTGGTTGGTTACTCCTCCAGAGAACCTAGGTTCAACTCCCAGCACCCACATGGCAGCTTATGGCTTTAACTCCAGTTCCAGGGGATCCAATGGTGGCCTCCGAAAGGCACACACACACAGTGCTCAGAAGTACATGCAGGCCAAACATCCATCAGTAGATAGTTTGTAGGAAGATGGTTAAGATTTATTTATTAAGTGTTCTGCCTGAGTGTATATGTGTGTGAAACATCTACATGCAGTACCCAGAGTTTAGGAAAGGTGTCCTGAGCCCCTGGAACTGAAGAGCCAGCATGTGGATGCTGGGAACTGAACTCCAGTTCTCTGCAAGAGCAACAAGGGTTTTTTTTTTTTTTTGGTTTTTTTTGTTTTGTTTTGTTTTTTTTTTTTTTTTTTGGTTTTTTCGAGAGACAGGGTTTCTCTGTGTAGCTTTGCGCCTTTCCTGGAACTCGCTTTGGAGACCAGGCTGGCCTTGAACTCAGAGATCCTCCTCCCGAGTGCTGGGATTAAAGGTGTGCGCCGCCGCCGCCGCCACCACCACCCGGCACAACAAGGGCCATCTCACCAGCCCACTACATTTTTTTTTTTCTTAACCCTGCAACAGGACTAACTTCTCAATCAGTCTACAGTAACAAAACCTACCACTTTAAAAACTGCATTTGTTGTATATAATGAGGGGATGCATACCACACCACATATGTGAAGATCAAAGGGCAGACAGTTTTTGGAAGCTAGTTCCCTCCTTCCAACATGTGTGTCCCAAGAATCAAAATGCAGGTTCATCAGGCTTGGTGGCAAGGGGCCTTACTGTCTGAGTTATCTCTACAGCTCCTAAACCTTTAACTTTCTCTCTCTTCTTTTTCTAAGACAGGGTTTCTCTGTGTGTAGCCTAGACTGTCGTGGACCTCGCTCTCTAGACCTGGCTGGCTTCAAACTCAAAGAGATCCGCCTGCTTCTGCCTCCCAAGCACTAGGATTAAAGGTGTGTGCCACTACTGTCACCCCCACTGCCCACCCCACCCCCCCCACACACACACCCTGGTGCATAAACTTGTAACTTTTGATCTTTAAAAAAAGGGGGAGGGGCCAAGAAAGACACAGGGATCGCCCAATGACAGAGAAATGGATAAGATCTACATGAACAACCTGGACGTGAGTGGAGGTAATGAAGGGCAAGGGTCGAGGGAAAGAGAGCTTAGGGGAGCGGGAGATCCCAGCTGGATCAAGAACAGAGAGGGAGAACAAGGAATAAGAGACCATGATAAATGAAGACCACATGAGAATGGGAAGAAGCAAAGTAACTTTTGATCTTTCAGTGACCAGATCAACTTTTCCCTAGCAGGTGAGTGAAAAAGCACTTAAAAGTTCAGAGAAACTGATTCAAGTGTAAATTCTCAGTTTAAATTCAACATTATAATCCAACTATCACAGGCAAAACACTGCTGTAAGGCAAGGTGAGAAACTCCTGGGCAAAACAATCCCAGTTCCGGAAAGTTCTGAGAACACTTCACTCCAAACAGCAGGAGACCCAAGGCCTGACAGCAGGAATGAGATCCTGGCCCTTTAACTAGACACTGCCTGATTCAGCCCCAAACAGCTCAGGTGTGCTGAGGGAGCCAGTTTTACTTTCAATATTGTCAATACTAAAAGATACTGAGCTCTGTAAACTGGCTTTCCAACACTCCATGTTGATCAGGAAAGCAGCTTATGGGGAATTATTTCCTTGCTACTTTTCCATCAGGCAGGATGGGACACTGGTGTTCCAACTTTCTCACAGTAACCCTGCCTATCGAGGGCAACCTCCCTCACATCTGCTCTGAGATCTGCTGGGGCCAGCTGCAGAGAGGAATGGGTTTCAGGAAAATGCAGCAGCAAACTCACATTTACCTAGGTTCATCAGCTCCACTGACTCAGTGTCTGTGCACAGCACGTCCGTGTACACACAACACAACACGACATCAACAAACAGGACGCCCATTATGTGGCACAAGGAATTATTTTCAGAAGGTTAAATGGGCAGGGTCTAAATCAAGACTCAATTTAACTAACCAGGTAAAACACAACCTGGAGCAATGCCCTTAAAATCCAGTATTCCTCAACCTCACAGAACGCCCCCCTTCCTACAGAATACATAAAGCTGAATAAATGCTAACATTGTGTCTAGCTCTTTCATAGTTACCTGTTTGCATCTCAAAGTAAATAAAAATAAAATTTCCTTTCAGTGAACAAGACCAACCACTGTTAGAGATTTACATGTCAGAGTTTTAATCTGCAGCTACTAGGAAATAAAAACTACCACCAACACTGAATTTTGCCCTTTTTAAATATTCACATAAGCAGTGTCAAACAAACATTTCTTTTAACATAACTAAATGTTTTACATTATCCTGCTCTAAGAGACATTAGAAAAGTCAAGTAAAACACCACCTCACCATTCAGCACTGTCTTAAACTTGAGAGATCACAATCACCCATTAAAAAGGCAGCTGACTTGGGGGGTAGTGTAGGCAAAAAAAAAAAAAAAAAAACCTTGGAAAAGCTGAAGAACAAAAGCCAGGGGTCAACTCATCCCCTTGCTCACCTCTGCTCAGCTGTCTTTTCAGGGTTGGTAATTGTATTTCTCAACTTTAGCATAAAATTACCAAACTGGCCCCAAATTTCCAGTAACTCAATAATGTTGATAGCCTGGGCAGGAAGCAATGGCTCTTCAGAGGTTGCAGTCAACAAACGTTCACATGTGAAGTTCTCTAGGGAGTGCAACATAAAAGGGAAATCTGAGGTAGCAGCTGGCTAACAGGGGCTCCCCCGGTTATTTGGAAGCTAGACATGTCCAGGAATTGAACTCACTCATGAGGAGATAAAGATTTTTAGGAGAAAATGGTGGTGTGTGCCCCCACTCCCCCCCCCACACACACACAACTTCCTTAAAGGCAAGATTGCTATCTGCCCTCATGGTCTGAATTCAAAACCCTTTGGCCCACATACCATTGCAAATCTGTCTGTCTATACTACTGGCTGGCCAAGAACCTTAATCCAGATCACCTAACTCAAAGGCCAGCTTTCCAGCACTTTCACAGTGCCCCCACAACAAGGCCATCAAGTGATATTCCACCACACTTCCCCACAGAGCAGAGGGAAGACACTTCCCCAAGTCTTTGTGTAATAATCCACTTTCTTCCACGTGCATTTAAACTAGTTAACACGCTCCCCCTGCGAAACCTGGAGCTGAGGTGTGTGAACTGAGGCGCCTCCTGTCACGGCTTCAATTTACATGCCTTGTAGCTAAGCCCTTCCTGGTTCAGAATATTTAATAGGACTGGAATCCTTTAATTCAATTTTGGTAGCTGTTCCACACACATCTTCCAGGTTCTTATTTTTTAATAACCCTGGTGAATTAAAAACTATTCCATATGCTCAGCTGTGATCGTTCAACTTAAAATGGCACATTTTGACACTAGAATACCAGACAGTTTACCCCAACTGCCTCGTGTTGTTCCTTTTAATTCGAAAGCTGGGAAATCCACTTCTTGATAACTCAGCTTCAACTTCCCAAATTATTAATTACACATACTGCCATGGGATTAAAATGAAATGGGAAATCAGGAACCAGCCACTTAAAAATTATAGCCAGTGACCTCAAAAATCCACAATGGAAGCCACACAGTATGAGATAGGACAATCTCAAACTGTTTTCTGAGCGAGTGGAAACACAGCTTCCTACACAGTATTTTTAAGGGCCCAGCCATGTTTTCACAGCAGTCAGAGAGCAGATCCTTCATGAAGTTCTGTTTTTAAGGCAGTCAAGGGTCATTAAAACTACTTCAAAGTTCTTATCAACCAGTATCATGTTTAGAACAACTGAGAAGAAAGAATGTCATTTAATAAAGTGGAAAAGCAGCTCATCTTTTGGAACCCCCGAGGCTCTAATCAGGCAGTTCAGAATTAAGAGGGCTCCTAGACGGAGGATGGCAGCCCTGCTGTGGCAAAACATCATTTCATACTAAAGTGATGTTAAGAGAAAGAAAAGGTGATTAGCACTTATCTGCCAGGAGGAGATAGACTGAGTCATCGAGGGCCATTGTGTGACTTAATTATTTCATCAGTTTGGAAGAGACTCGATGATTAAGTCTTATTTTCAAATTTCCTCTAAAACAAGCTCACTGGAAAAGGATTAGGGGCGCCTAGTCACCCCCAAGTTCCTCTGCCAAAATTGGAGGATTACAAAACAAATGCAAACAATCCCCCCAAAGCCAGAGTCTGAACTTTCTCTCCCCCTCTTCCTCCCCTACCACCTGGGGGAAAAGAAAGAGAGCTATTATTAAAATAGATTCTTCAGCATAAAGGGGAAAATTTTTCTAAGTGGTATCTTAGTTCCTTTTTTAAAGTAAGAAGTGAAAGGGAATAATACGAAGCCAAGACAATTACTAAACTTCAATCTCACGAATTATTTCACTGAAAAAGACGAGATCAGACTGCAGAGTGGGAGAGGAGGCTGAGAAGTAAAAGGACTAAAAGCTGGAACCTAAAGAAATGCATGCTTCCCCTCCACTTCCTTCTGTATGCATAGGAGGGCAGAATCTTTTTAGAGGTCTCTTGGATTTTATACTTACATAACTGGCAAAGTGGCAGGATGGGTAGGGGGCCTTGAGGGTGACTCCCAATACAAGATCAGGATTCAAAGTGAAAATCTAAATAACCAAAAAGCAAAACTTCACCACTGGACTCCAAAAATCTAAAAAACAGTATCTAAAATAAATAGGATTTCTCGGGAAGAAAAAAAGTCATCTATCATTAAGGACACACCTTAAAAAGTTCTCGGTACATTAACTAAGTAAGCACAGACTAGTGGTCTGACGGTTCTATTTTTCAGACAGCAATTAGGTTAGTTCTCTGCACTTGTCACTACAGAAAACAGCTTGGGGGGGGGGGGACTAGACCTGTTGTTCATCCTTCTCGAAGCAAAAATTAGGCGTCTGAAATCTGATTTGGTACCGATCAAGGCAGTCGATCCACTTGGGGGAAAGTAGTCAAGAAGATGGCTCTGGACGTCCTTCACTTACAAAGCGAGGTGAAAGGCCCCCTGAGGCCCCTACCTAGTCTCCAGGCCTGGCAAGCAGCTGTGGCTACCCTGCCTCTTCTTTTGTTGGCCTTAATCTCATGTCAAGTTATTCAACCAACTCAAAAGCGATGAAGACATAATTGAATCAACCTGAACTAAATCAGACCTAGGCCTCTTAAAACATACAGCTTAATGGCTCCAACCCATCCTCAAACCAGGAAACCGGCCACGGGATCCTGTGGTACACATGGTACTCCACAACCAGGGACCCCAGGCTGGCTCCCCTTAATCTAACGCGTGCTCAGGAATGCCTGTTTCTCAGAAAGAGAAACTAAGGCTCAAGGACACAAACCTTCTGTCTGGGGAGAACCCCCCCCCCACTAAACAATAAAAAGTTAAGAAGTTTCTACTGCCCGAATGCGGACCAGCACCCACTGGGGGTCCCAGATGGGGGCCCCCAAGGCTTCGGCTCACTTCAGGAAGCAAACCTTTTGGGAAAAATCCCCGCCTGCTGTCCCCACCCCCACTCTCCCCGCCCAAGAATGCGTTTCCCGTGCTCCGAGGGTCCGCGGCGGGGGCGCCCTTCCCCGTGCGCCCGCTCGCGTCGGGGCTAAACTGAGGCGCTCGGGGCCGCGCCCTCCAGTGTGCGGTTCCGCCTCCCGCCGCCCCGCACGAACTTCCCACGGGAGTTTGCGGGGCGTTCTAAGTTTGGGCGTGAAACCGAACACCTTCCCTCACTTGCGGGACGCGGGTCCCGGAGGGGGCGCGGCCCCCCCGACGGCCACGCCGCGCCGGGCGGGCCATTGTCTCTCGGCCGTCCCTCCCAGCCCCACGCGCGGCCCCGGCCGTGGGGATGCGGCCCCGGCGCCCCTTTACCTGCGGCCGTCCGGCTGCACCGCCCCGGCCGCGGGCTGAACGAGCGGCAAGGGCGGCGCGGCCTTTGTGCGTCCGCCGCGGGGCCCCGACGGCGCGGGGCCCCGGACGGGGCCGCGCCATGCCCGCCTCCCACGGCCGCGGGCGCCGGGACCCCCACCCACACAGCGGCTCCGGGGGGCCGGGCTCACCTCCGGCGCGGGACGAGGGAGCGGCGCGGGCGCCCCCTACTCGTCCGCGCGGGGACAGTGCAGGCGCGGGGTCCCTGCGCGGGCGGCCGGCGTCCGGCGGGGGACTGTTGGGGCAGAAAGTGCTCGCAGCAGCTGTTGCGCCCTCCCCCCCGGCCGCGCCGCCCGACGCCCCGCCCCCAGCCGCGCCTGTCACGCCCCCTCAGCGCCCGCGCGTGTGCGCAAGCGCGCCCCTGCCCCGCCCACCGATGCCGGCCACGCCCCCCACGGGCCCCCGAGGCGCGAGCCCCGCAGAGCGGCGCGCGCACCCCGCAGCCGCCCCACGGGCTCCGGCGCACGCGCGCCCCGCTCCACCTCCCGCCATCCGGCCTAACGTGGCGCGCTCGCGCCCGGGCGGTTCCAGTGACAGGTATTCTGGAGGGGGGGGCTGCGAGCACAGCGGCGCAGGCGCACAGCCAATCCTCCCTCGCTGCCTCCCCCCCCTCCCTCGCAAGGTGCGCCCGGGAGGGGAGGGGAGGAGCCGGTTGCCCAACTCCCGGGTCGCCCAGAATCAGGAACAAAAAAAAAAAAAAACTTGCCACTGGTTTTGGGGAGCTTACAGGATAGCGGTGCTCAGGAAAAGGAAAACACTTTCCAGAGATTCAATGTGAGATAAGAGGATTAAATTTCTCCAAATTAGTATCTTCATAAAGCTAATTGTCTTTTTCCTTAAGACCCTGGGCTTGCGTTTCTATTATAATTTGACGTCTGAATTTGGATTTGGTACCACAAATCTACTGAGTTTGCACAGAAATTCACTTGGGTGGAACTAGGCTTAAAAGTGGGGTCAAAACAAAAAAGAACACAGCACCCCCCCACCCCCCACCCCCGCTTTACGCCCAACTCACTTAAAACGTCTCCCTACCGTTTTGTTCCCGACTTATAGAAAAGATGAAAGAAAACAGGAAAAGGTTATGACTCCAAAGGCCTGGGACAGATGCCCCCTGTTTTAAGGAAGCCCCAGGGAGGAACTATGGCGGCCATAAATCACATCCAATAATTTTTCTGCTCCAAAATGCAAATGAATTCAAATATAGAATAGATCTATTGCTTCACACAGAAAGGCCAACTTGTTTGTTTCTTTTTCAAGCTGGCCCTCCGTGTGTCAAAAAGTGGGAAAACATCAATAAAGCATTGATACCCATTTTCTAAATCAAAAGAACGGAGGGGGGGGCGGGGAAAAAAGACCGGAACTGGTAAGCAAGGCAGTCCTTAATAAATAGGAAGAATTCAAGAAGCCAGCTTATCAAGGGACAAGAATCTGCCTTGTAGAATGTTTTTGCTGTCGTTTTACATAACTACCAACCCACATATGGTCTCGTTAGTCTTTTTTTCAAAGGAAGTGAATCAATTACTTACTCACAATTAATTAGCAGCGCTGGAAGTAGATCCTTAAGCCAGCCCTGATTCTCATTCAAGTCCATAAGATATCGATCATTTTTAGTACTACGGTTCCTTCTCTCACCACAAATTATTATCTTTCTTTAAAGTATTGGTTAAAGCCATATAAATATTCACACTCTACACGTAACAGCTCAAACATTCATAAGCAGTAGACTTCATTTAACTTTGTCCCAAAAAACGATGGGGGGGGGCAAGCTTTGACACAAACAAAGAAAACTCTGAGCAAGTAAAGTGGATGGAGATTGAGGCTAAACCGAAGTGTAGCCTCAGTCTACATGTTAATGGATAACCTTTGCACTCTGAAGCCTTGAATACTGTAAACACAATAGTGCTTAGAGTTAAAAATCTTAGTGTGGAGATGGAGCATAAAGAGAAGTCCAAACTTCTCCGCAGCAATAGGGAAACAGTCAAATATTTTGACAAATAATCGTTTGGCTAAGAACAATGAGACTCGGTCTCTCAGACCTTGTAGCTACTGAGTTATTTTCAGAGCAAAGCAAGAAAAAGGGGGGGGGGGGGGTTTCCTCCATGCCCTCACAAAGCCACCTCTCTAAGCCATTTTGGCATCAGATGGTCTGTTACTGTTTCTCCTCCCCCTCCTCCCACCACCACAAATAAAAGGGACAATAAAAAAAAACTTACTATGTTGTAGCCTTTAAAATTGAAAGAGAATTGCCTTCCCTGCTCTATCTGCTAGAGATTTGTATGTGATCCTGATGTCTGAGCAAAGAATTACAAAGAACCTTCCCTCCTGGAGATGTGCCAACAAAACTGGGAAATCGTTGCAAAATTCTGCCAGTGACGGCTGGGCTTGCAAACACACACACACACACACACACACACACACACTGTTTTCTAAGGGACGTGGAGGGATCGAATTCCTGCCTTGGAGTGCGGAGGCTCGTGCCTCGCGTTGATTTGGGAAGCGTGGGTCGTTAGACACAATTAAAAGTCAGAAAGTCACAGGAGAATCCGAGGGACGTTTGGTTTCGTAATAAGCAGCTAAGAACTCCCCACTCCTGGGCGAAGTGGAAACTGAAAAATCGAACGTTGGTCTCCACGGCCTTGGCCCCGCCCACGCGGAACCCAGCTTCGCCATCACTCACTCACTTCCCAGGCTGCGCTACCTCCAAAGGAATCAGGTGCTGGAGGACACAGCCACCGAGTGGGAGCCGGCTTTTCCGTGCCTGCTGCTGGGATCTACACGTGTACCCAAACTCAGGCTCCATCCTACCTTCTCCTGAACCCGACAAACCTCGGCCATGTCTCGTCCTTTTCACAGTTCCAAAACAGCCACCACCCCCCAGCCCCAAGACACACTTCCAATGTGCGCTTATAAAAAAATCACACCATTATCTCTGATTTCATCTTAGTGCTAGCAGGCCTCTTCCTTGAACTAACATCTGATTTTC
Organism: Peromyscus leucopus; assembly: GCF_004664715.2. NCBI lineage: Eukaryota > Metazoa > Chordata > Mammalia > Rodentia > Cricetidae > Peromyscus > Peromyscus leucopus. Next base: position 1,992,915 of record NC_051063.1, read on the forward strand.
TATCCAGATCCTGCCTGTATACGAAAATCTTACAAAAACAAGGGCAAGCGTGGTTTGCTGTATATACTATCTACAGGAATTATCTTTTTGAGACTAAGTCCTAATTAGAAGTGCAGATGGAATATAATCTTTCCTAAGTATTTATTTCACTGTGGAACAGATTACAGAGAAACAACTTGGAAACGAAATCCCTGGAGCTGCAGCAGAAACACACGCTCCAAAGAACTCAGTGTGCAGGGCAGGAAAACCAGAAAAACTGCAGGCAGCAGGAAACAGAAAAAGTTAGCCGGACCTGCATTTACAAACTACAAAGGACTCTGAGAGGGAGGCAGGGCAGCCCTCTTCCCAAGACTGAAAGCACTAAGTTAAGGAGAGATAACAAAGCCAAGGGAGGGCACTCCATTTTTCCCTTCCTGGATTTCCACCCAATGGAAGTCATCATTTTGAAAACGCTCAGTAAGTTAAGGAAAAGTAGACGGCAGAAGTTACCTTTCAGGAGGGAAGGCGGAGCTGAAGCCTGCCAGTCCACCTGGCCCGGAACAATACAGGAGGAGAGGTGATTGCTGGTTTTTACAGCAAACCAAAAAGGGAGGGGCTAAGTAAAGCTCAATTTAAATAGAGGCTGAGATATAATCCGACTTGATTGACTTAAATCAACCTTGATTGGGTTAAGAACACCATTTGATTCTAAGAACATCTGTCCCTTTGGCAACTTTGTTAACCCCTTTACAGGCACAACTGTTTGTTCTTCTAATACTGCTGTGTCCCAAGGTTGCCTTCTCTCAAAATATTCCTAAAAAATCGCCTTACAGACTTATACATATAATGTTCCAAAGAAGCCCCTTTCAAAACTTTTTCCACTCAACACATTTTCCCAATCGGACAAGGGAAGAGAGAGAGAGAGAGAGAGAGAGGAGAGAGAGAGAGAGAGAGAGAGAAGTAAAAATTATTGAAATCCAATCATGGCCACCAGTCTCAATCGAGAGAACCATTTTCTATTCACACACTCAAACCAAAACTTTTTAGAAGCAGGCAGATCAAGGCATTCCAAGCTAGACTGAATACATGAGATCCTGTCTCAGGGAAAAAAAAAAAAAAAAAAAAAGCAGAACTGGGAATATAGTTCAGGTAGTGGAGTGCTTGCCCACAGGCAGGAAGCCTGGATCTGTCTCTAGCACTGCATAAACGGCATGGTAGCCATGGCTGAAACCCCAGCACTGGGCACAGGGAAGCAGAAGGATCAGAAGGTCAAAGTCATTCTCAGCCCGTGAGTTTGAGCCCAGCTTGGGCTGTATCTTAAGTCCTTGTCTCAAAATAATAATAATAACAGCAGGGCATGATGATGCATGCCCTTTAATCCCAGAACTCTGGAAGTAGAGGCAGAGGTGACAGATCACTGAGGGCAGCCTGGTCTACAGAGTGAGTTCCAGGACAGCCAGGGCTATGTAGAGAAACCCTGTCTCAAAGAACATTATTAGCCGGGTGGTGGTGGCGCACGCCTTTAATCCCAGTACTTGGGAAGCAGAGCCAGGCAGATCTCTGTGAGTTCGAAGTCAGCCTGGTCTACAGAGCAAGATCCAGGACAGGCTCCAAAGCTACACAGAGAAACCCTGTCTCCAAAAAAAGAAAAAAAGAAAAATCAAAGAACATTATTATTTTAAATTTTAATATTATTATTAAAATTTTAGAGGTACAGGAATATTATAGTTACTGCTCAGTCTGCTGCCACCTTATATTATAATCAGTAAACTTTTCTTCCCCATGAATAGCTCCATTAAATTATATATACATACATTTTCCAGCAAATCCTATATTTTCTACTTTTATTTTTTTGGGGGGGGGTTGGTTTTTTTTTTTTTGTTTTTTGGTTTTTGGTTTTTGGTTTTTTTTTGACAGAATTTCTCTGTGTAGCTTTGGAGCCTGTCCTGGAACTCACTCTGTATCCCAGACCGGCCTCGAACTCACAGAGATCTGCCTGGCTCTTCCTCCCAAGTGCTGTGATTAAAGGCATGCGCCGCCACCACTGCCCAGCTTCTCCCCTATTTTCAGCTTTGGAGCTGGGAATACTGCTGAGTGGTAGTGCACTCACCAGACATGCAGGGGGCCCCAGGTTCAATTCCCAAGCACCTCAACAATATTTCGAATCTCACTTCTGTTAATTTACCTGTGTCTTTAACCCCAGCCTGGTGTGGAGCACCCAGTTCCCTCCTCCGGTCACACACACGGTGACCTCATACATGCTTCTCAGATCGATCTAGCTTGGCCTTCATGCCTTCTCCATCCATAACAAAGGACATCCTTCACAGTGGAGAGCAGAGCCTGTCACCACCCTGCTTGTGCTTTCCTATCGCCCAGGGCAAGAACAGCTTCCTGGCCAGCCTGGCTAGCCTCTGGGTCAGACCTAACTCTTGCAGTCTCAAGTCTGGACAGGGTCCTCACTTCAAACCCTACACATATCAACCAGCAGTCTTCTTAGAGCAGAGCTTTCCACCTGCCCAGCCTCTGCTCTGCCGCCATCACTTCCCACTCCACAAAACAAAACAAAACAAAAAAAAAACACCTACTTCTCCTTCTCTTCCAAGGGATCTGACATGGTGGCCTGGACAGGAGCATTTTCTCCCTTCACTGGGGCTCAAATACCCAGGCACCACCATTTAAGAGTTACATAATCCTAGACCATCATTTAATCTCTGTTAAGGTTCAATTTCCTTACCTAGAAAAGGGTGTGGTAAACCTGGCCTAGGAGCTCAGTACCTCCAGCTGCTCAGAAGCCTGAGGCAGGAGGCTCACAAGTTCAAGACCAGCCTGGGCAACCTGAAACCCTGCCTCAAAATAATAAAAACTAAATAAAGGATGTAAAGGCACATGCCATTAAGGAGACAGACAGGAGAATCTCTGTAATTCTGTGGCTACCCTGGTTTATAGTGAGACTCAATTAGTTAACTAAAGTTGTGATAGTACAATGCTGTAACCACAGCATTCCAGAGGTAGAGGAAGGAGGATCTGGAGTTTAAGGTTGACCTAGGTTACATATTAAGTTCTAGGCTAGCCTGGACTCCATAAGATTGCGGTCTCAAAAATATTAACAAAATAAACTAATCATGATGCTGGATGCCCAAAATCCTAAACACTCAGGAGGCTGAGGCAAGACCCTGTCTCAAAACAAAACAAGGCTGGAATGTAGCTCAAAGGCAGAGTACATCCCTAGCATGCATGAGGCCCTAGATTGCATCCCCAGGACTGAAAATAAATAAATAAATAAATAAATAAATAAATAAATAAATAAATAAATAAATAAATAAAGAATAAAAAAAAAAAATAAATAAATAAATAAATAAATAAATAAATAAATAAGTATGCAAAGGCAGATGAGCATGACAAGAAATATAATGGTAATGCAATTATTCAGATTGCCTGCAGAAATAATACACATCTCTCTAGGACTCTGGAGGCTTAATGAGACCTGTTGAGCAAACCCTAACCACCCAGGCCTCTGGGTACCCTGAAAGGAGGCAGAGTGGTAGGAAAACAATGAGTCCTCGTCCTTTCTGGGCTCATCTCCTGAGACAGAGAAGGGAACTGGAGAGAAGTGGAGATTCCCTTCCGGGAAGGAAAGCAAGCTATGATCATTACAGCCAGGTGTGGTCGTATTGCTCCGTGAGCTCAGAATTGGGGAGAGTTAAGCCAGGAGATTATGGAATTCCCTACTACCCCATGCTACCCAGCAAGAGACACTGCCTCATCTCTCTCTCTCTCTCACACACACACACACACACCACACACACACACTTAAAAATAAAAATAAAAATAAATGAATAAATAAATAAATAAATAAATAAATAAATAAATAAATAAATAAATAAGGACTTGGGCTATAACCAAATCAGGAAAATGCTTGCCTAGCATACACAAAGCCCTGGGTCTGGTCCCTGGCATGGACTGCACAGGATGTGGTTGCTCATGCCTGTAATCCTGGCATTTCAGAGGTGGAGTTAGAAAGACCACTGGTTTAAAGTCAAACTCTACTACTCTCAAAAAAATGAAAAAAGAACAAAAGATATGGCTGGGTGATGGTGGCCCACACCTTTAGTCCCAGCACTTGGGAGGCAGAAGTGGATCTCTGAGTTCAAGGCCAGCCTGGTCTACAGAGTGATGCTCAGGACACCCAGAGCTGCACAGGGAAACCCTGTCTTGAAAAACCAAAAAAATAAAAATTAGTATATATATTAATGCGTTAACAAGGCCATGGAAAAGCCTTGGTTTGAGTCCATTACAGTAGGCTATCAAAGGTCAATTCTCTTTTCTCATTCAGCACATCAACAGCACTCCACAGAGCTGTTAGTGTGTGTACCCCTCTTAGTCTGTGGCCCCCACACCCTCCTGATTCCCCTCAACCTCTATCCTGGTCTATACATGTCCCTGGTACCCCTTTTCCTGTTCAGGTAATCTCCCCCATTCCAACAGCTCAAAAAACTATCTCCAATAGTTCCATCTCCAATTGGTTCAATATTCAAGTCTGGTGCCATTACAGACCTGCCTCAAGTCCCCAGTGTCTCAGAAAAACAGTAAAATCTACAACAAAGGCTGTGTGACCAGGTGGACTGTTAAGAGCTCAGTCCTTAGCCCACTACAGAGATGGCTCAGTGGCTAAGAACCCTGCTGAGACTGTAACCCACAGATCCAGGGAGGCTACCTAGCAGGGGGGACCCTAGGATGACTGTAGCTTATAATAGGTTTTGGTTTTGCCCAATCACTGGGCATGCTTTAGTGAAACATTTCACTATTAGGATAAGAATTTGTACCGTATCAAGTTAATGAAAGGATATGCTGGCTGTACTTTCAGGAGGGGAAGCTAAAATCTGTTTAGATTACAGACTAGCCTATAGAAAAATGTCTGCCATAAATCAAACAGTGAAGAGGAAGATGAATAGAAATCTCACTTACACAACTTATGTGAAACATAGCTCTCTTAACAGATGAAGATAGGTTTCTTCTATCCCAGAATCTAATCAATATTTATATGTATAATTCAGCTATTATTTGGCTTAAAGGGGCTTATTGGGAAATGTTACATTTTTACTATATTTCTAGAGAAAATATTTTCCAGATTCAAATAACTCTGGATTTTGGAATTATAACCTGTTTTTATGTTCAAAAAAACAAAACAAAACATTTAAGTGGAAAATGCTGAAGGACCACAGAACTCAGTGTTGTATTTACATATCTATATCTGTATAAAATAATGAATATAAATGTTTGTTTAAAAAAGGTAAAATATGCCAGGCAGTGGTGGCGCACGCCTCACTCGGGAGGCAGAGCCAGGCGGATCTCTGTGAGTTCGAGGCCAGCCTGGTCTCCAAAGCTCCAGGAACAGCGCAAAACTGCACAGAGAAACCCTGTTTCGAAAAAACAAAAAATAAAAATAAAAAATAAAAAAAATAAAAAAGGTAAAATAAACAAATAAATAACATGGGGGGGGGCGGGGTAGAACCCTGCTGAGGCAGGTGGATCTCTGCGTTCCAGGCCAGCCTGGTCTACAGAGTGAGTTCCAGGACAGCCAGGGCTACACAGAGAAAACCTGACTCAAAAAAACAAACAACAACAACAAAAGCCTGGGAGATGGCTCAGCAGATAAAACACTTGTTGCCAAACCAGACTGGACCACCTGAGTCAGATTCCCCAGGACCCACATGGTGGAAGAAGAGATCTGACTCCCAAAGGTTGTCCTCTGACCTCCATGTGTGTACCATGCCACTTATGCATGCTAGTATATAAAACACACACACACACACACACACACACACACACACACACACACACAGAAATGTAATTTAATTTTTTTCAAAAAAATTTTTAAAAAAATCCCAGGCAGACATGTGTGTTAGTCCAGCAACTTGGAGAATAGAGCAGGAAGAAATCAAAACAACCTTGACTCCTGGAGACCCTATCTCAATAAACTAATCAACTGTCCAGAGCTGGTGTTTCAATGCAGGCCTTGAATCTCAGTAATCTCAGTGCTCAGGAAGCTGAGGCAGGACTGTAAATTTGAAACCAGCCTGAGATACAGAGGGGGTTGATGGTTGGCCTGAGCTATGAAGAAAGACACAAACAAAAGCTGGGCCTGGTAGCCCATGGTAGCCCATGCCTATCATACCAGCACCGACTGCTGGAAATAGGAGTCCAGAGTTTCAGGCCAACCTCAGCCACAGCAACTTCAAGAGCAACCTGGCCCACATGAGACCCTGCCTCCAAAATAAAAATTCCCAATACAGGGACCAACTTCCCCCTATACCTCCTTCACCTTGTCCCTCAAAGCTACTTGCTTGCCTCCTAGGCCACTTCTCTCTCAGGGTCCTTTCCTTCTTATTCCCATCATCCTTGATTCGTTCAATCTGTGTCACCTGATTCTCACCCTCTGGACCCCATCTTCTTTCCAGTCACACAATGACCATGGGACTTCTGTCCCTATAGGAAAATCTATTTTCCAGAACATGACTCAGTTCACTCTCTGGACACCAGGATGCAAAACTATCGTGGCCCCAGCCAACCTTGCAGCCTGATTCACTTAGCAAATATTTACAATCCATTCCTTTCTCCCGAGCAACTAAGCTAGGTGGTAATTACAGGAGCCCTGCCTTCCTGAGGCTTCTATTTTACAGAAGTAGATGGTCACCACATTTAAACATAAATAAGCAGAACGGTATATAAACATGGTATCTACCCGGGACAGGCCACAGCTCATGTATACCAGAGGCAAATACAAAGGGGTCCAGAGCTTCATTGTAACAGGACAAATCTTGAAATGCTGAATACAAACTTCAGAATATAAACAGCAGTTTATATTAGCAAAGAATCAGAGTATTCAGGCAGCTGCATCACCAAGGCAAGAACTGACACAATAATCTACAAAAGTCTGCCAAGTTCCTTTACAAAAACAGCTTTGTGTATGGATGGGTGTCAACAAACAGGTACCCCTTCCGAAACAGACCACCACAAAGATCATGAGACAACAAAAGTTACTAAATCTTGAATGAAAAATCAAAACAGTTGATGGTAAATGTTTTCATTTCTTTTTCTTTCTTTTTCTTTTTTTCCAAGACAGGGTTTCTCTGTGTAGCTCTGGCTGTCCTGGAACTTACTCTGTAGACCAGGCTGGCCTCGAACTCAGAGATCCATCTGTCTCTGCCTCCCGAGTGCTGGGATTAAAGGCATGCAGCCTATAAAACATACAATTGCATGTCATAAGCCAAACACAAAAAGATCAACACTCTGTCCTCAAATTGTATCATCTGAAAAATTGAATTCAGAGCAGAATACAAATAAATAACTAAATCAGGTGTGGTAGGACACACCCATCTACCTCCACAGCATTGGAGATTAGAGGATCAAAAGTTCAAGGTCATCCTAGGGTAGAGCACAACCTTGAGGCCAGCCTGGACTATTTGAGAAACTGTCTCAAAAAGGAAAAGTACCAGCCTGGTCTATAGAGAGTTCCAGGACAGCCAGGGCTACACAGAGAGACCCTATCTCAAAACACACACACAAAAAAAAGATATCAGAATGGGGGTGAGGGGTGTCAAAGGATAGAAAAGTGAGTTAGACTGGAGAACATTCCTGGGAATCTACCAAATAGCATGAATGGAGATGATTATGAATTAATGTGTAAAGTAATATCATGGTTGGGTTTGATAGTACTCCCCTTTAATCCCAGCACTCATAGTGGAAGGAAGCAGATCTTTGTGAGTCTCTGTGAGTCTAAGACCAGCCTGGTCTATTCAGCAAGTTCTGGGACAGCCAAAGCTACATACATAATAGAGATCCTGTCTTTCAACACTAATATATATATATATATATATATGTGTGTGTGTGTGTGTGTGTGTATATATATATATATATATATATATATATATATATATATGGTGTGTGTCTGTGTGTGATGTATTAAGAGATTTTAAATATTCTAAAAGCAAGCCAAGCATGGTAGTACTGGCATGTGATCTCAATATGAAGCTGAGGCAGGAGGATTACCAGGTGTTCCAGCCAAACCTAAACTATCTAGTGAATTCCAGGCCAGGCTGGGTTACATAGCAAAACCTTGTCTAAATATATATATAATTTTAAGAAAAAATTTTTGGGCCGGGCAGTGGTGGCACACGCCTTTAATCCCACCACTTGGGAGGCAGAGGCAGGCAGATCTCTGAACTCAGAACTCACACGACAGAGCTAGTTCCAGGACAACTATGACTACACAGAGAAACCATGTCTCAAAAAAAAAAAAAGAAAAAGAAAAGAAAATCAAATTTTAAAAAAAGAAAAATTTTCAACACACCAAAATAAATATATAAGATAATGTATACATTCATCAGCTTCAGTTTCTCATTCTACTGCATATACCTTTAAATAACATGACATTGGACCCCATAGATAAACATAATTATCATAGGTCAATCAAAAAGTAGTAAGTTTGCAAAAATCCCCAGTTTGAAAACAGCCTGGGCTACAGTGACACCCTGTCTCTAAATGTGTATGTGTATACATGTATATATGTTCATAAATATGCTCACACACACCACATATCTAGGAAAGACCTAGAATACCTTTTTTTTTTTTTTTTTGGCTTTGCATTCAGGGCCTTGTACATACTAGACAAGTACTGACACTGAGGTACACCCCAGCCCTAGAAATATAATTTTATAAACACTTGATGAGCACTGCATTCACTCCTTCCCTGGCTTCCAAGTTCCCCTAACACACCAAGTACCCCATATATGCACAAAGCAATGTGCAGGGCTTGGGCAGCTCAGTGGTTAGGGGCTTGTATAAGATCCTGAGTTTAATTCCAGCCCCTAAGAAAAGTGAAGGGTTTCTGGGCTGCTTAGCATAACACTGGCCCTGGCCCCTTCAGTGCCCCCATTCTTCCCTCAATACAAGTTAGGATCTAACACTTCATATCAAATGTCCATTGGGCAAGTGGATCTCTGTGAGTTCAAGGCCAGCCTAGTCTACACAGTGAGTTCCAGGACAGAGCTAAACAAAGAAACCCTGTCTTCAAGAAAGGAAGAAAGAAGAAAAAAAATAAAAAATAAAAAACCCAAGCCGGGTAGCAGTGGCACATCCCTTTAATCCCAGCACTTGGGAGGCAGAGCCAGGTGGATCTCTGTGAGTTCGAGGCCAACCTGGTCTACAGAGCAAGATCTAGGACAGGCACCAAAACTACACAGAGAAACCCTGTCTCGAATAAAAAGGAGGGAGGGAGGGAGGAAGGGAGAGAGAGAGAGGGGGGGGGGGGAGAGAGAGAGAGAGAGAAAGAAAGAAAGAAAGAAAGAAAGAAAGAAAGAAAGAAAGAAAGAAAGAAAGAAAGAAAGAAAGAAAAAAGAAAGAAAAAAACAAAGTCCAATATGTGTGGGGATAGGCACTTTGTTATTTCTGGTTTCTTGCTGGTCTCCAGCACCTAGAATAGTGTGTGGCACACAGTAGGTGTTTAGAGTACTTGTGTAGCATATACAAAGGTCCTGGGTCCAACCTCCTGTGACATTTTTTTAAGGGACTCACTATATCACCCTGGCTGTCCTGGAACTCAGAGAGATCCACCTGCCTCTGCCTCTCTAGCATTAGGATTAAAGGTGTGTGCCGCCACACCTGGCCTTTAACATTCATATTAAGTAGGAAGAACCTGCATGAGTGACATATTTATGTAATTACATAGAAGATCCAAAAGTCCACAACATGGAGTAAACAGATCTCCCCTTCAAGACCCACCTTCTAATCGGAGGATTAGGTTAGTCCACACAGCCAGGGTAATAGCACTCTAGAGAAGGGCAGGAAAGCCCTGAAGCAGCGGGAAGGCTGAAGGCAGAGTCTGGAGAGGACCTCCAGGGACAGGTGGAATGCCTATAGTTTTCTTTCTTTCTACAGAGGTTTGAAGATGATAGTGGGAGCCCCAGAAGTTAGATCACTCCAGGCTTCAGGAACAAAAGCTCCAGGGACAAGTCCAGCCTGGCATGGAAACCCATTGAAAAACTGACCTATGTGTATCAGCTGCCTGGAGCCTCCTGGCCATGGTACGGACACAGTAACAAACTGGCTCAGTTATTAAGTGACCCATTTCCTCAGACAGTAACACAGACCACTCACTAATAACCACTCAGATAAGTAAGTGTGTCCAGTTTTCAGGTCACTTTTACAGCAACTACAATAACTAGTAATAAACAAACAAAAAAAGGGGGGGGCTGGGTGTGGTGGCACAGGCCTTTAATCCCAGCACTCAGGAGGCAATGGTAGGTGATCTCTGTGAGTTGGAGACCAGCCTGGTCTACAGAGTGAGTTCCAGGACAGCCAGGGCTGTGGCACAGAGACATCCTGTCCTGGGAAAAGAAAAAGAGAAAACAGGAAAGCATGTACTGGGGCCACACTCTGAGCCAGTGCTAACTCGGTGACTTGGGTACACTTAAAATCCTAGAAGAGACTGAGGCAGGAGGATAGAAAATCTCACACTTGCCTGGGCTACAGGCTCAGTTCTCTGAGTAACTGATGTCTGTAAATCCTTCTCCAGCCAGGCCTGGTGGCACACACCTGTAATCCCAGCACAGGGAGGTGGGAGCAGGATTAAGGGTTCATATACAGCAGGTGGATCTCTGTGAGTTCCAAGCCAGCCTGGTCTACAGAGAGTGTTCCAGGACAGTTGAGGCTACACAGAGAAAACCTGACTCAGAAAAAAAGAGTTCATGGTCACCTTTGACTGCATAACAAGTGAACTCCATGAAACTCTGTCTTAAAAAAAATAATAAATAACCTTATATAGAAAAGAAAAGAGGCGATCCAAGATGACCAAACTTTCCAATTTACTAACTTCTCTTATTTAAGCCTCTCTGGCTGAAATGAAGGCGTATGGCATTTCAGACCCCATTAAAGCATCAATCACAGTCAGCAAACACTTCCTAAATAGTTCTTCCCGGTCCAATCAAACAGTTTGAGGCAAAGTCAGAATGGGCTCACCGCTATGAGAACACCTCCTTTGCATGCCCTTGACTGACTCAAACTTCTGAGGTCCAAAACTAAGACTTCACTGCCCAGCTGGGCCACCTTCACCATCTGGATAGCTCGCTGCCTCTGTTTCGCCCATTTTACAGATGAAGGAAAGGGTGCTTGGAGACACTCATACTCTGTATCGGGGTTTTGGCACAAACCATTACCGTAAAGACCAAAGGCCTGGTGGTTCAGACCTGTAATCCCTCCACTCAGAGGCAGAGACAGGGTGATTTCAAATTCAAGGCCTGCCTGGGAATGAGTTCAACGCCAACCCTCTTATAGTATAGCCCGTCTTAAAGTAGAAAATGAACACAGACCCGGGGAGACATTGGGTTCACTGCCCCCAATACTCAAACTGACACAGAATACCACTGACTCCACCAGAACATCAAACCGGGGCAGACGCCCACCGACTCCTTCTTGTTCACTGTTGTGTGAGGTGGGGAGGTGTGCGGGGGGGGGGGGGGGGGGGGGGTCAGCGTCAGATGTGAGCCTAGATTTGCTTACTCTAGTCAGTCCTCAGCTACACGCCCGGTAAGAAGAACGCAGGTGCCACTGTCCACAGCACATACCTCAGTGTGGGCAATCTTCGATGCCTCAGTGTGGGCAATCTTCGATCCGCCGGTCGCTCCGGGTCACCAAGGACCTCCTCCGCAATTGGGGCCCGGGAGAAGCGAGCCCAGCTTATATACGAACAGGAGGGCGGGCCCGCAAACCTGCTGCCCAATGGGCCTGCAGGAACACGGCTTGAGCCAACCCCCAGAGCGAGATTAGGGTGGGGTCCGCACGCTCCTCCCTAGGATCAGGCAACCGGAAATGAGCACGACAGTTCTCATGGACTTCCGGAACGCAATCCTGCCTTTGCTGCTCAGCCTGGCCGTTTGCTCTAGTTGGAAGAACAGGGGTAACGGGTGGGCACTGAGGGTGGAGACCTTTGGTGGTTGTGAGGTTAAGGCAATGTCTTAGGTAGCCCAGGCTGGCCTCCTAGTCACTATGTAACTGAGACTGCCCTGTGTGGATACCTCAGCTTCTGTAGGCCTGCGGGGTGGGGGTGGGGGACCCAGGACGGCAAGAGCTCTTACCACTGAGCAACATTCCCAGCAAGCCCTGAAATCTCGTAAGATGGGGCCTGCAATGACGACCAGCAAAATAACGTCAGCCATGAATCTCTGCCTCTTTCCCAGTACCCAGAGAACTTTCTGGTTCAGTCGCTCTGACTAAATAAATAAATAAATACATAAATAATTGTTGATATAGTTTTACTTTTTTTTGGAGCTGAGGACCGAACCCAAGGCCTTGTGCTTGCAAGGCAAGCGCTCTACCACTGAGCTAAATCCCCAACCCCATTATTTATTTATTTATTTTTAATATTTATTTATTTTATTATGTATGCCAGCAGCTCAGAAGAGGGCCCCAGATCTCATTACAGATGGTTATGAGCCACCATGTGGTTTCTGGGTCTTGAACTCAGGACCTCTGGAAGAACAGCCAGTGCTCCTAACCTCTGAGCCATCTCTCCAGCCAAGGGATGAGATTTTGTTGTTGGTGTGGTGGTGGTGTGGTGGTGGTGGTGGTGTGGTTTTTTTTTTTTTTTTTCCCCCAGACAGGGTTTCTCTGTGTAGCTTTGCGCCTTTCCTGGAGCTCACTCTGTAGCCCAGGCTGGCCTGGAACTCACAGAGATCGGCCTGGCTCTGCCTCCCGAGTGCTGGGATTAAAGGCGTGCGCCACCAACCGCCCGGCGATACATTTTACAAAGACCAAGCCAGGGCGTCTTCTGGAAAAATATTTTAAGAGATTGGGTTTTGTTGTACTTCCTGGAAGGGTCAAAACACCTGATCATTGGACCAACTTTCCTGAACTGTTAGACAAGGCTGGCCTTGAACTCAAATCACCTGCCTCTGCCTCTGCTGGGATTAAAAGTGTGCTCCACCACTGCCCGGTTTAAGAAAAGGGAATTTAAAAATTCAGATACTGGGTTTTTGAGAAGTAGGAATGACACATATGTAGGAAAATGTCAAAGATTTTAAAAATATTTTTTAACAAAGAACTACTGCCTTGGTATGTTATCATTGCTCTTCCCACCCCCTCACATAAACACCACACTAATGAGGAGTTTTCTTTCTCTTCCTCAAAGGGGTGGGGGGAGGGGTGCAGTCATAAACCTCCAAACCAGTAAAGCTGACTTTCCTGCAAGAACTTGTAAGCCAGCCATATATCCCTCGAAGGAAACAAGAATGCTAGGAACAGAATAAACAGTGTGATTGGAAGTCCACAAATAAAAACAGTGTGTCCCCAAGAAAACAAACTAGAATTTGTCTAAATGGCTCTGGCTTAATCCTCTCCTAGCCAGCACAGTGGGGCTGGAGAGGAAGCCTCCTTTCAGAAGGGTGTAAAAGTGTTCGGCAGTGTTGATGTATCGTGAGCTCAGCCATATGGGAACAAATACGATATTCACTGTGTGTGTGTGTGTGTGTGTGTGTAATAATAAAGTAAATGGAGAGGGCGCTGGACCGTGTGTTGCAGGCCTGGTCACACGGCAGAGTGGCCTGTGGACCACAGGGTCATCTCTCCTACCCTCCCAGACCCAGGTGGAAAGCATTTCATTACCACATTGTCAACAAGTCTTCCGGTTTTCGCCTTTTAATCCAAGTTACTTTGTGGTTGTTTGGCAGTGCTAGAAGCCCATGTTTTTATAGCCAAAGAAAATGTGTATTTACTTTCAGAAGAGCACGGTCACGTGACTAACACGAGCCAGCCTCCTGCAGCCAGTGATTTATAGGAACTCCGAAAGGCTCCGCCTGTAAGCATCTTCCTAGGGCCTCCCTCAGCCTTGGTAGATGGAAGGGTAAATTGGTACAGTCCTTTGTACACATAACGGGGAGACAGGCAAGGGCCTTACAGACCTATTCGTACATCTGGATTCAGCAGTAACAATGCTGGGATGGAGGCTAACAACACAGGCCCCAAGGGAGAAGAGTTCTTAGGAGACAAGATATTCCCAGCAACAATGGCTGGGGGGAAAAATGCACTCTTCCCCAAGTCAAAGGAGTTAACCTACACTACTACATAGCCATTTTCCAGTCAAAACTCGGACTCAAAGGCTCAGCCAGTAGGAAACTTGCAGCTCTTGCAGAGGTCCCGAGTTCAGATGCCAAAACCCACCAATGACCACTCATACCCCGCCCGTCATTCTAGCAACATGGGATCCCATGATCTTCTGGCCTCATCTGGTACCTGCATACCTGTGCACATACACACAGAGACACACACATACCCATAAATAAAAATGAAGTAAATCTTTAAAGATGAAATCAGAACTTTACATAATCCCAATATTTAGGAGACAAGAGGCAAAGCTATCCCAAGTTTCAGTTCATCCTTGGCTACACAGAAAGTACCAGGACAGTTTGAGCTACAGGAAACCTTTTCTCAAATTAATTAATAAGTTAATTAACTGAAACTTTATCTTAATTTTTAATAGTCCACTGGGAAATAGTTTTGATAGCAAAACTATTTGGAAAATCAAAAATGCAATCACACTATTTAAGTTTTACAAATCAAAGCCTGGCAGCAGTGGCACACACCTTTAATCCCAGCACTCGGGAGGCAAAGACAGGTGCATCTCTGTGAGTTCGAGGCCAGACCAGTCTACAGAGTGAGTTCCAGGACAGTCAAGGCTACACAGAGAAACCCTGTCTCAAAAAAATAAAAATAAATAAATAATACAAATTAAGCGAGGCATGGTAGCACACACTTTTAATCCCAGAACTTGGGAGGCAGAGGCAGGATCTCTGAGTCTCAAAAAAGCATAGCAAAACAAAAAAACCTACAAATCGTTTTCTTAGAAAGCAAACCAATCAACCAACCAAACAAAAAAGAATGCTGGCACACATGAAAATGTTTAAATCCACCATGCAAGTCTGAAACCCCCTTTGGGAGCCTGAAGCAGGAAGATCAGCCCTGGCTTCATAACATGACTCTATTTCAGAGAGAAAACCAAAATAAAGAAACAAGAAATTTAAATCAGCTACCAGTAGTAGTGCATACCTTTAATCCCAGCCCTAAGGAGGCAGAGGCAGGTGGATCTGTGAGTTCGAGGTCAGCCTGGTCTACAGAGCTAGTTCCAGGACAGTCAGGACTACATAAAGAAATCCTGTCTGGAAACACCTCCCCCCCACCGCTAAAAAAAAAAAAAAAAAAAAAAGATAAATCAGACTGGGGAGATGGCTCAGCTGGTAAAGACATTGGGTGCCAAGCTGCATATCCTGCGTTCAATTCCCAGGACCTACAAGGTAAAAAGAAAAAACTCACTCCCAGCCATGCGATGGTGGCACACGCCTTTAATCCCAGCACTCAGGAGCCAGAGGCAGGCGGATCTCTGTGAGTTCGAGGCTAGCCTGGTCTACAAAGCAAGTTCCAGGAAAGGCACAAAGCTACACAGAGAAACCCTGTCTCCAAAAAAAAAAAAAAAAAAAAAAAAAAAAAACTCACTCCCAAAAGTTGTCCTCTGACCTCCATATGTGTCCCATGGTATGTACATACCAATGAAGAAGTCAATGTGATGAACAAAAAAATAATTGAAGACATTTTCTTATTATGGAAATTTTTAGTACAAATTAAATATGTGATACCAACAAACTCTATGTAAAATATATAGCACATGGGAAATTCTCTAATAATTCATGCTTAACTATATACATGTGTGTGTATTTAGAGATATATACAGAAATCTGTAGAAAACTGACATGATAAATAAGAATTTATAATACTTTCCCAAATTATAAAAGAAGAGAATTGAAACAGTTGCTAACACATTGAAATTACAGAAGCAGGTATTGGGTTTGGGAAAGACCATTCTACTATTTTTGCTATCTTATTTACACACGCTTCAAATTTGCTCAGAATACTTATAAAAAACTTCTAGTCGTTTTTTTTAAATAATGGGATATGAATGACCTTTTCTCTACTTCCTGTCTTTCTCTAATTATTTTCCACAAACCTGCTGGTAACAACCTTTGAAACGAAAGAAGTCTTTGCCCAAAAAGAAATTTAAAACTCAAATCTAACAACCTAGTAAGATGTTTTCCTTGTTATGAAACTTGAGTGACTGAAAACCGGTGCTTATTACCGGTGCATGCAATGTTCTTTTGGGACAGCATGTGCCATCAGAATCTATGCTGTAAAGACGATCAGACGATAAAAGGGCAAGCTGCTGGCGAACCTTTCCAAAGACCAGGAACCATTTAAAACACACACACACACACACACACACACACATGCTGCACCGCCTTCCTGCTTCTTAAATGTTAAATGGCAAGACACTGTGGTTTTATTTCTAAGCCTCCATGCAGCAAGCAGAGAGCTGGGCAGAGTTCTACATACCTCGGAGCTGACTCAGAAAGGAAGGGTTCCACATTCCTTAATTAGCAGTATCAGAAGCACTCCACTTCCGTCAGCGCGGTTCCCATTTCGCCCGACACACAGCATGCTCAACACCCTACAGGTCCACAGACAGGACGGTGATGGCGCTGCTTAATTTACTGTGTTCTGCTCTATTCTGTTCCACACCATTCTCTCGTTCCTAGTGCTTACCGGATGAAGATATCTGAGCTTCAAGACTTCAGACATTACCCCATGTATCTAGAGATCACAGTAAGAAACAGATAAACATTCGACCAATTTGAAAATATAGCTGTCTTGGCAGGGTGTGGTGCTGCACGCCTTTAATTCCAGTACTCCAGAGGCAGAGGCAAGGGGATTTCTGTGAGTTTGAAGCCAGTGTAGTCTAGTGAGTTCCAGGCCAGCCAGGGCTACATAGTGAGACACAGTCAATAGTAATAGTAATAATAATAATAATAATAATAATAATAATAGCAATAATATAATATTAATATTTAAAACAAACAACAACAAAAGAGCTTCCTCAGCTATTCATAGGCAAATTATTCTAAAGTGTGGTGTCCAGAAGTTTCTGTTTTAGTACCAGTTACTGGAATCAAGTTTATGATCTGTCTTCTGAAGAGAAAGCCTTGAGGAAGATTTCCAAGAGCGATTACATGGCCATCCAAAGTGGCATATTTGATCAGATTGGGAAGGTAGGTGGTAAAACCATTGCAGCCTAAAAAAATATCACATTCTCACAGAACATTTTTTTCCTTGTAAATATTGGATTTGAATATAGCCACGGTTACTTCAGAGAGTTCAGAGGGCTTGTTAAGCAAACAAACAACAACAAAAACAGTGTATCACTGTGTAGCCCCAGCTGGTGGAACTCATGGCAATTCTCCTGCTTCGCCCTAAAATGGAATTACAGTCAGCCTCAAAAATACTAGTATTTCAAGGAAAGGATCACAACTCCTGGCCAGAGTTTTGTTTGAGTTTTTCTTTGTTTATTTGTTTTTGTTTTTCAAGACAGAGTTTCTTTAATCTCAGAGTGCTGGGCACAAAGGAGTGTGTCACCATACCCAGGCAGGCTACAGCTTTTTAAGTAATAGAGAATGGTCCTAAGGAGACAATCAACAGACTTGACAAAAATTTTTATTGATAAACTATTTTGAAAAATATCATTTTGTACATTGGTGGAGCCCAATTCCCCAACATATTGCATTCCATGATCCGTGCCTGCTTGTTTGTCTGTTTATTTAGAGATAGGGTTTCCCTCAGGCTGGTCTGGACCTTGTGACCCCTCTGCCTCACAATGTGCACTTCATAATTGCCTGTTTCCTCACTTCAATCTGTTCTTCCTCAAACTGTGTGTTTTCCTCTTGATAGATTTCTATTTGTTTTAACTGTGAATAAGACAGAATGACTTGTTACTGTAATCTCCACACTTAAACGACAGAGGCAGGAGGAAGCCAGCCAGGACTACACAGGAAGACTACATCTCAAAACGTAAGCACACACACACACACACACACACACACACACACACACACACACACACATACAAACGTTTAAGCCAGGCATTGAAGTACATGCCTATTGGTGAGGAGGAACACAGGACTGAATAAAGTCAGCCATCTGGGAAATATTGGATGATCTTGCCTCAGAACAAAAACCTTTAGGTTGGATGTGGTGAAACAGGCCTTTAATCTCAGCAGTGGCAGGTGGATCTTCCACACAGCAGGTTTCAGGCTAAAGCTAGGTAGTGAGGCCAAATCTCAAAAAAATAAAATATTTTATATGTACATATATGTGTGTGTGTGTTTTATATGTGTACACTTCACATACATATTTGAAACACATTTAATTTATTTTATTTTATCTGTTTTTCTTTTAATATATTTTGAGACAGAGTTTCACACTGTAACCCAGGATGACCTGGAACTCAACAATTGTCCTGCCTCTACCTCCCTGGTGCTGGGATTATAGGTGTGAGCTCCCATGCCCCTCTGAAATACGTGTACTCAATGTAAGAACTATGTGAGCTTTAACAGACATAACTGTGTAGAGCCAATGACCTCGGTGAGTCGAATAGGCCTTGAATTAGGATGTAAGTTAGTAGCTGAATGTCAGTTTAGAACGTCCAAGGTCCTGGTTCAACCTCCAGCACCAAAATAAATAAGTAGGTATATAGATGAATAAATGGATGGATGGATGGATGGATGGATGGATGGATGGATGGATGGATGGATGGATTCTGGAATTTTGTTTGTTTGTTTGTTGTTTTTTGAGACAGGGTTTCTCTGTGTTGCTTTGTGCCTTTCCTGGAACTTGCTTTGGAGACCAGGCTGGCCTCGAACTCGCAGAGATCTGCCTGCCTTTGCTTCCTGAGTGCTGGGATTAAAGGCGTGCACCACCACCGCCCGGCAGATCCTGGAATTTTGATATTATGGGATCATGTAAAACCCATAGTTTGTCACATGCCCTAACTTAGTTTCCCTTATAAGATACTATCACAGGCCAAACATGGCGGTTTATGCCTATATTCCAGCACTCCGACAGGCTCAAGAAGCATCCCACCACTAAGCTGTCTCCTTTGTAGAAGCATTAAGTCACAGACTTGGGTTTTTGCATCACTTACTAATTTTTGTAAGCAGACTCCTTGCATAGACCTTACATATTTAATATAGTACAGGTCCTGGGAGGCTGGCAAAGGGCAGAGTACCTGTAGGACACAGGAAGGGCCTTGAGTTCAAATACCAAAAACAAAATAAAAACACTGGAAAATACAGCACATTGTTGGACAGAATCCTTAACCAAAGAAGTGAAATCTTTCAAGGTCAAAGAAATCCAGCTTGAAGTGGAAATGATCTAATCAATATTTGGGGAATAATACTTGCGTCTAACAGAAGTTTTGCTCATCCAAAACAACAACAGCAAGAAGACCGGGTTGGTGGTGGCACACCCTGTAATCCCAGCACTTGGGAGGTAGAGGCAGGCAGATCTCTGAGTTCGAGGCTGGCCTGGTCTGCCCAGCGAGTAGCCGGAGCTACAGAGAAACACCAACATGATGGGGGCTGGATTAACTCTCAGAACTAGGCTCCTTCCACCCTGTGGATTAGAAAGCATTTCATTTTTTTTTAAATGAAGTAGTTAGGGATTTTATTAAAATTATTTTAATGTAAACCTAAGGATGAGGGTTAGGAGAAAAAGGGTGGCTCAGAAGTGTGGGTACAGACTCCTTAAGAGAGAAGAGCCAGAAAGCAATTTTTACCCTATTGTTTGTTTTCTTAACTACTAAAAAACTTCCACAGCTCTCTTCACTTCCAAGCTTGGTAGAATATGTCAACCATCAGGGAGGCACTAAAATTTAGACCTGTCCTATAATAAACAGTCAAAGCTTTTTTGTTTTGTTTTGTTTTGTTTTTTGTTGTTTTTGGTTTTTCGAGACAGGGTTTCTCTGTGTAGCTTTGCACCTTCTCCTGGAACTCGCTTTGTAGACCAGGCTGGCCTCGAACTCACAGAGATCCACCTTCCTCTGCCTCCTGAGTGCTGGGATTAAAGGTGTGCTGCCCACCACCGCCCGGCTGGTTTGGTTTTTCAAGACAAGGTTTCTCTGTGTAACCTGTCCTAGAACTGGCTTTGTAGACCAGGCTGGCCTTGAGCTCAGAGATCTGCCTGCCTCTTCCTCTGCCTCCAGAGTGCTGGGATTAAAGGTGTGAGCCAGCATAGCGGTTATGAATCAAAGCGTTGAGACTTTCATATCCCTGGGTTCCATCTGAAGCGATGCAAAACAACGATAATAATAAATAATAATATACAGTCTGGGGCTGGGGAATTATTGCTTACCATGTACAAAGCCCTGGGTTCTACCCTTAGCACCAACCACATAAATGGGGCCTGTTAATAACCCAAGCCTTGAATCCCAATGCTAGGGATTTGAAAGCCAGAGATTTAGAAGTTCAAGGTCACTCTCTGTTTTATAGAGTATTTGAAGCCAGCCTGGGCTACTTGAGATCTTGTCGCCCAAATTAAGTAATTAATTCTAAGCTGTACTGTCTCGGACACAAGGACACCTACCACTGCTGGTAGCTTCCGTTCCGTTCATCTAGAATCCGGTGGGAAGGGTGCTCATTTGCAGTCCTTCACTGAGGCTCTCAGCAGCTCCGCCACGCTTTGGGCTCAAGCCCTGCTCTTGCCAGGCAGCAGAAACTGCAGATGTTGTCGGGACTGTTAGATAGCAACCTCCGGCCTCCTGGCTGTACTGATATTTCTTCACCAATCTTCATTGGTTGGGGTTATTTCCTTAGTCACAGACTGGCAGTTATTTGCGAGGCTGTCAATAGGAACTATGAAGATAAACAAATTATTTGAACAAGAACACGAAGTCTATATGTGCTCTATCTTTGGGGGGGAACCTATGATTTTTTTTCTGTTCCTTAAATTTTAGGTGGTTTTCAGAATAGTGATCTGTTCTTTGCATCTTTCCCAGGACATCTGAAGGTTTAAGCCTTCTGCAAACATTTACATTTCTGACCAGCCAGCAGCACTTAATATCTTCAACACTTCCTAAGATTAGAAAAAGGAGGAGAAAGCTTAGGGAGATTTGGCAAACAAACCTGTCATAATCTGGCAAGGAAGTGCTGAGCAACAGTATCTGGGTCTGACTTTATTGGAACATTTGAGAGCAATTAAAATGTCTTTTCTCCCCACTTATTTTAGAATGTTTTAAAGCACACACAGGCATAGAATTGAAAACTGCTTTGACAGTGGAAATGAATTATCAAGCTGATCAGAGATGTTCCTACCACTCGGTAGACTGTCTATATACAATCCATTCTCATACTTCCTGACCTCCCTACACGCATAAACAAAATAAACAAAACACAGGTATGGTGGTGAACGTCTGTAATCCTACCACTCTGAAGGTGAGACAGGAGAGTGAGAAGTTCAAAGCCAGCCTCTGCATGAGGCCCCAGGTTCAATTCCCAACACAGCAAAAGTTAAAATATAAATAAGCCCTTAGGGGGAGGTGCTCGTGCCACGGCCTCCATGGGGGTCAGAGGTCTTCCCTCTCCCTCTGCTATGTGGGTGCCAGGGTGCACTTCATTTGCCTTCCTGAGAAGCCCCCTGAGCACTGAGCCCTAAGACCAGCCAGTCCTTGCTGGGTCTAAGTCCGGATAACCGATCTGTACTGCAGCTTTGCTTTTGGGTAAGGTTTTGTTCTTTCTTTCATTTCTATTTTGTTTTTGAGACAGGGTCTCACTATGTAGCCCTGGCTGGCTACATAATTCAATTTGTAGACCAGGCTGGTGTGTGCCTCTGCTTTGAATACAGTTTGTCACTTTGTAAAAACAAACAAATAAATAATAAATAAATAAGTTTAACTTAAAATGCTGTTTAAATTAAATGTATGTATATAAGTATGGCCCTTGCTTACCTTGGTGTGTCCTTGAACTATTTCCAACGCACACACGACAATTTCAGGTTTTTTGTGGTTTTGTTTGTTTTTTTGTTTTGGTTTGTTTTTTTTTCTTTTCTCATACTACCAGCGATTCCGGTTTCCCTTGCCGGGATTAAAGGAGCCGTGGGTGTAAAGGGAAACGCACAGGGGCGGGCTCCCGAGAGTCCTCCCTTCCGGGTGTCCATCTGCCTGCCCGCGTCTGAACTGCAGAAAGATGCTACGACCCTCTTCGACCTTGGCTCCACGCAGAGGCAAAGCTCACGAGTGGAAACCGAACCAGTCCCGACTTAACCCGGCAGTCCCTAGGGACAAAAGTGGGGTTGTGCAATTTTCTCAGTAAGATGACCCGAGGCCAGCGGCATGCTTGCCGGTCACACTGGAGACTGTTTCTGGTGTGTTTTAGATTCTCCACACTCAGCACTTAGGGCCTGTGACCGTCGTCTTAGGCGACTGTATTTTGAGAACATGTGGTAGAAATTGGGATTTTTTTTTCCTTCTTCCTCCTCCTCTCTCCACCCCTCTTCTGCCTTAAAAACAAGATAAGCCCGTATGCAAATAGATTCCGGGTAACCTCAGAGGCGTCCTCAACCTTATTTGCTGAGTTACTGAGTCTTCCTGCGACCAGACTAATTTTTATTTGCATGCCTATAACATTACCAATATTCCATGTCTGAGTCACTGAGGATGGCTCTGGATTTATCACTTCGAGGCTGCTTTCAACCACACCAAAGGGGAAATGGGCGTCCTCTGTGTCAGCCTAAAACTGTTTATATGGAGGGATACAAAAGAGAAAGGAATTTTTAAATTTTTCTTTATTTTTGCATTTTAAAAACGAATCTTTCTAGATTAGCAAAGAAAGTAATGGGTTTCCTTGTGGCATTTTCATTTTCCCATGTCATGACATTTAGTTCTTATTGGTTCGGGGATATTTTAGGAGGTTTTAAAATTGAAGTGAGGATTGGAGGGGGATGTGGCTCAGCAGCAGAGTGCTGGCCTTGTTTGCCACAAGAATAGATTCATTAAATTTAAAAATATAAAATGGTAATGTGGACACATGACTTAAAGGTAACATTTGAAATAGTTTTATTCATGTAGTTTATATGTTTAAAGAAGCATACAGTGTGCCATTCCCATAAATACAGCTATTCTCCTTTGGGGGTTAAAAACTCGAGTTTTTTTGGGGAAAAAGTATACTTTTCTATGCTGAATAGTTGAAGATGGAAAAACACCCCTCGCCCAAACTCCTGCAAACAACCCTAATTAAACCTATTAACAACCCTAATTAAACCTATTGGGTAATAAACAAAACAGAATGGACCTTTAAAAGTAAAAGGGGATCTGTTTGGAAGGTGAGGGGGTGGTGTGGGGGAGGGGCGGAGATGGGAGGAGTGAGTGACCAGGACCAAATGCATTCATTACATTCGTGTCTGAAAAGGTCCTAATGCAACTCGTTCTTATAAATAATTAACATATGCCAATTAAAAAGACAAATCAGTGAATAACTTTATGACAAGAAAACAGAAAAATAATAAATACATGAAATAACAGAAAAGAAAAAGGAGGACAACGTCAAGGCGTCAAGGCGCTTGTCAGAGGGAGCAGGAAGTCTGAAGGAGAGTATGTGACAGTTTATTTTTCAACGAGCCCGCATTATCAGGTGAATGAACTCCCTCTGCAGGATGTAAACATGCAGCCGGGATGCCTGGCTGCTCCAGGAGCTCCTGGATATTTAAAAAGCTTCTCAAAGCCAGGTCTTCTCCAACCCCAATTACAGCGCTTTTCTGAAGGGAAACACTGAGTCGCTCATGAAATCATCAAGCTTTCGAAACCTGCTTACACCATTTTCTCTCTCTCTCTCTCTCTTTCTTTCCTACCTATGCCAAAAGCAGACAGTAGCCCAAACCTGGAAAGGCTGTACCAGATTTGCTTAGGACTGGGTGTTTTGGCAGAGTGGGGATGGCTGAGGGTGGGTGAGGTGTTTGCTAAGGCAGGAGCTCAAAGCCCCTCCTTACCCTGCTGGTCCACCATGGAGGGGCTTATCGCTATCTCCCCGGGGCCTGTGATTAACTAATTCTGGTGCAGTAACTATTTGGCCATACTCCTGGCCAGCCTCCAAGTTTCATGTAGAACTGTAAATGGGCGTGGCCCCCACATAGGCTGGCCTGTGTTTCAGGAAGCCTTACATACAGCCTCAGCCCTGCAGGATTTGGCCAGAGATGGGTTACAGAGTGTTTGGCTAGGAAGTACCATCTACTTGATCTGTTTCTCACTACTGTGTGAGCTCAGGCTAGCACATCTTGACCAAAGGACGTCAACAAATATTTGTGTCAGGAATAAATGTGAGAAAGGTGGTTTTTAGCTTGAAACAGCTTTATCCTGTTTTTTTGTTTTGTTTTGTTTTTTTTTTTTTAAAGGGGAAGAGTGTTTGGGGATACTTAATTTTAAATAATTATTTATATTTACTTATTTTTTTTAGATGAACTGTCGTGAAAGCACAGGCTGCCACCTATAATTTGCTTTGTAGCTGAGACAGGCTTTGAACTCCTGATCCTTCTGTCTTCCCCTCTTAGAATACAGGTGCACCATCATTGGGGGTTTATGTTATGCTAGGCAGTGGAGCCCAGGTTTTCTCACATGCTGAGGAAGTACTCTCCTAACTAAGCTGTATTCCTAACAATATATATATATATAAATATAAAATATATATATATATAATATATATATATATATTTGAGACAGGGTCTCTCTGTGTAGTCCTGGCTGCCCAGAACTCACTTTGTAGACCAGACTGGCATTGAATTCAGAGATCCTCCTGCCTCTGCTTCTGGAGTGCTGGGACTAAAGGTGTGCGCCATCACTTACAGCCCTCAATGTCCTTCCTTTAAAAAATTATTTTTATGTTACGTGTTTGAGTGTTTTGCCTTCATGCACATTTTGGTGCCTAGGGAGGTCAGAGGGCATCCGAACACTGGAAATGGAATTCTAGATAGTTGTGAGCCAACGTGTGGGTGCTGGGAACCAGACCCAGGTGCCAGGTCTCACTTATTCTTAGAACATAATTTTAGCTAGGCATGATGGCATGGACCTCTAATCCCAGAAACTGGTAGGTAGAGGCAATTCCAGGTCAGCCAGGGCTATGTAGTAAGACTAAAACAAACCTCTACCACATAAATTTATGTAAAATCAGTAGCTGGGGGTGGGGCTGATCCAGCATAGTTAAGCAGCAGAAGTTTCTGAATAGCTACTGCTAGAAGCTTCCGTATTCTGTTTCTAGCAAGGAGGACTGTAAAATCCCTCCTTTGAATGGCACCTTCTGTTTGCATCACAGTGTTAAGAGGATTTCACAGATGACTTCAAGGCAGAGAGGGAAGGAGAATGCCCCACTTGATAGACGGACAAACAGTGGCTCAGAAGAGACAAAATCAGCCCTGTAGGATTCCAGGACTCAGGTCTTGTCCTTTCCCAAAATTTGCATATTCTCATCTTGCAAGGGAAACCTAGGAGACTGTGTGTCTTGCTTTCCTATGAAACCTGTGTTTGTAACTTCCGGAATCCACAAGGAAGGTTTCTGCCGGTTTCCTCTCTGCCTTGAAGCTTCCTGTTCCCCTCCCTCTCCTCCCTCCCTCTGTGTCTCTTGTTATCTCTCTCCTCTCCCTCTCTCTCTCCCTTACATCAGACAGATCACCTGTAAGAGGAGGAAGTGGCCTAGAGTATGGGTTTCCTGTGAAATGGCGTTCTCTTTCTTTTTTCTCCCTGAGTGCATTCTGGTATTATTTTATCCCAGCTCCTCCCCCTTGAGACCCTCTCTCTATTCCATCCTTGTCATCCACGAACATCTTATTAATGATCCCCACTGAGTTTTAATTTCCTTAGTGTGGGTAGCTGTGTCTGAGTTCACACTTTTAACATTGATGTAAGACTTCGGCTTTTCCCCTATCATTTAGGGAGAATTTTGTTCTTTTAAACTCTCATCATTTTTCTAGTAATTCCCCCGGTGGGTGGCTGTACTACCACCATGGGAAACACACTGTAGAGCTCACTGACAAACTCAGACTAATGCTTAGGATGACGATCAAGGAGGGGGTGGGGGTGGGGGGCAGGTGTATCTCACGTGGGTATATAGAACACCTGGGAGACTGGACATTTTTGTTGTGGTTTTACAATCTTGGGAAGAAGGAGGAAGGCTGTGTGGGGAGGAACTCTGCTGTATTACTCAGCTAAAAGTAATAAAGCTGGGCTGAGCTGAGCTGGGCTGGGCTGGGCGGGGTCAGCCTTTCCCTCTCCCCCTGGCATTCTATTGGACTGTCTTCATTTCAATTTCATTTTCTTTTTTTTTTCATTATAAATATTTTTATTTTATAATTAATTTAATTTTACATATCAGCCATGGATTCCCCTGTCCTCCCACGCCCAGATCCACCACCCATTCCCACCTCCTCCAAGGCAAGGTCTCCCCTGGGGAGTTGGCCCAGCCTGGCACATTCAGCTGAGGCAGGTCCAGTCCCCTCCTCCCTGTACCAAGGCTGAGCAAAGTGTCCCAGCATAAGCCCTGGATTCCAAAAAGCCAGCTCATGCACCAAGGACAGGCCCCGGTCCCACTGCCTGGGGGCCTCCCAAACAGTTCAAGCTCATCAACTGTCTCACTCATCCAGAGGGCCTGGTCCAGTTCCATGGGGGCTCCTCAGCTATTGGTTCATAATTCATATGTTTCCACTAGTTTGGCTATTTGTCCCTGTGCTTTTTCCAATCATGGTGTCGATATCTCTTGCTCATACAATCCCTCCTCTCTCTTGCCAATTGGACTCCTGGAGCTCCACCTGGGGTTTGGCTGTTCAATTTCATTTTCAAACCATGTGAAAGAAAACCTATTCTCTGGTGTGTGATGCTCCTCTCTGAGGTGGCAGACCCCTCCCTGTAGAGCTGGGCTTCTCTGGGTCCCATTTGCAGAGCACTGGCCATTTGGGGGAGAAAAAGGACTGTCACCAACCACACGGCTTAGAGGCTCTTCTTGATTCCTGGTGCCACCTTCTGAGCATCACTTGTACGCTTTAGTTAATCCTAAATACAACCCTAAGTGGGACAGAAACTATGAATGTCCTCAATCACAGAACGAGATCCAGGACAGGCTCCAAAGCTACACAAAGAAATCTTGTCTCAAAAAAAAACAAAAAAAATGCCAGGCGGTGGTGGCGCACGCCTTTAATCCCAGCACTCAGGAGGCAGAGGCAGGCGGATCTTTGTGAGTTTGAGGCCAGCCTGGTCTACGGATCGAGATCCAGGAAAGACGCAAAGCTACACAGAGAAACCCTGTCTCGAAAAACCAAACCAAACCAACAAAAAAAAAAAAAAAAAAAAAAAAAAAACAAACCCAAAAGTCCATCAGTTTGCCAGGCAGTGGTGGTGCACACCTTTAATCCCAGCACTCAGGAGGGAGAGCCAAGTTGGTCTCTGAGGTGGAGACCAGCCTGGTCTGCAGAGCGAGTTCCAGGACAGGCACCAAAACAACACAGAAAAACCCTGTCTTGAAAAACAAAACAAACAAACAAACAACAACAACAAAAATGCAATGGGGAAAATCCGAGGTCCAGGGATGGCAAGGGACAGGACCAGGGTCACACAGCTAAGCTTTGCTGCATTCACCTCATTGACTTCTCTAGGCTAGGATTGCCACTCCATTCTTATCCCAAAGGCAGAATCGATCTATCATTCTCCCCTCTTCTCCTTTTTCCCCTCCCCCAGTCTCACAGGAATGTAGGAGGAAGTCAGGGAGAGTCAATTCTAAAATAGGCTGAACACGGAATTGGAACCTACCTGAACGGAACTTCTCTTCTTCTTTTAAGGTTGACTCCATAGCTGGTTGTGTCACACGTTCACGTGGTTCTCTAGCCAGGTCAGATCAGCCGGAAAAGAAGCTATATATCCTCTATTAAGAAACAGGACAGGCAGCCTACAAGTGAGTCCAGAAAGGCAAAGCTACAAGAGAAACTGTTGAAAAAAAAAAAAAAAAAAAAAAAAGAAACAGGACAGAGGCCCAGCAAGATGGCTGGGACAGTGGGAACGGGGACTGGACACTTGCCTGACAACCTAAATTCCATCCCCAGAACCCACATCCACACGGTGGAGGAGGGAACTGACTCCCCAAGTCATCCCCTGACCTATACACTTGAGCCACTCACGTAAACAGAAAATAAGCTTTTCAAAAATGTGAAATGAGTGTTTGTTTGAGACAGGGACTCTGGCTACGAAGTCCTGGCTGTCGTGGAGCTCTTACTACATAGACCAAGCTGGCCTCGAACTCACAGAGCTCTACATTTCTCTGCCTCCCAAGTGCTGGGATTAAAGGCATGCACCACCACACCCAGTTGTAAAGTATATTTTTAAAGCAGCAAACTTGTATAACCACTGTGGAAATCAGTATGGCGGTTTCTCAGAAAATTGGGAATCGATCTACTTCAAGACCCAGCCATACCACTCTTGGGCATATACCCAAGGAATGCTCAATCATACCACAAAGATACATGCTCAACTATGTTCATAGCAGCATTATTCATAATAGCCAGAACCTAGAAACAACCTAGATGCCCGTCAACTGAAGACTGAATTAAGAAAATGTGGTACATATACACAGTGGAGTACTACTCAGCAGAGAAAAACAATGACAGCATGAAATTTGCAGGCAAATGGATGGAACTAGAAAATATCATCCTGAGTGAGGTAACCCAAACCCAGAAGGACAAACATGGTATGTACTCACTCATAAGTGGATTCTAGATATAAAGCAAAGAACAATCAGACTGCAACCCACAGATCCAGGGAGGCTATATGGCAGGGGGGACCCTAGGATGACTGTGGCTTAGAATAAGTTTTGGTTTTACTCAATCACTGGGCAAGCTTCAGTGAAACATTTCACTACTAGGATAAGAATTTGTACTGTATCAAGCTGATAATAGAAAAAATAAAATAAGCCGGGCAGTGGTGGCGCACACCTTTAATCCCAGCACTCGGGAGGCAGAGGCAGGCGGATCTCTGAGTTGCAGGCCAGCCTGGGCTACAAAGCAAGTTCCAGGAAAGGCACAAAGCCACACAGAGAAATATTAGGATGTTTATCTTAATTGTAGCTTCTATTCACTCAGCCACTAACAAAAAGGCGGGTTCTTTTCAGGGGGAAGGATGAGGAACTAGGGGCTGGAGAGATGATTGGCTCTGTGGTTAAGAGTACTGGCTGCTCTTGTAGAGGACCCAGAGGACCAAGCTTGTAGGTTTGATTCCTAGCAGCCATGTGGTGGCTCATGGCCACCTGTAACTCCAGTCCCAAGGGATACAACACCCCCATTGGGCACCAGACATGTGGTACACAGACATACATCCAGGCAAAATACATACACAGGAAAATAAATAAATAAATAATTTGTGAAAGTTTTGTTTAGTTTTTCATACATTTTAAACATATTAAAGTATATTCACATGCCCATGTAAATATTTCTCATCCATTTTCAGTATACAAGAAATATTTTTCAACCTTTAAATATCCACAGTATGGTAACAATGTCCTTTGTTGTGCGGTGAGGTCAGAGGCACACCAGCTAAGCTGCAGGCAGATCGACATTTCATTTTTCGTGGAGACTTTACAAGCCTGTAGTGTTCTCATTCTGAATCCGTGCAATTGGTCCTGGTGGACGAAGTCCAGGAGGAAACACACACACACACACACACACACACACACACACACACACACACACTCACACACTCACGGACTTGATAGTGTTCCGGAAGCTTCTTATTCTGGATCAAATCCTCACTATCACTTCTCTTCTGGCGATTTATCCCCACCTCGTCGGAAGAGGAAGGGAGTAACAAAAGGTTCCCTTTTACACAGACAAACACTCTTTCCTGTTCTTTTAAATCTTTCTTCTTTTGTTTATTTTGTTTTTGTTGTTCTGTGGTTCTGGGGTTAAGCGCACAGCCTTGATCTTTATAAACAGTCTGCCACTAAGCTACACCACAACTTTCTGTGTGTAGGCTTTCCTCACATACTTGTTTTTTTTCTTTTTTTGAGATGGTGTCCTGTGTAGCCTGACTGGCTTCAAATTCACCAGGCTGGCCTCAGACTCACAGAGATCCACCTGTCTCTGCCTCCTGAGTGCTATGATTAAAGATATGTACCCTACTACACACATTTTAAAAAGCAAAGCACCCACTATATGAAATAACATTACAATTGTTTTGTTTTGCTTTTTTTTTTTTTTTTTTTTTTTTTTTTTTTTTTAGACAGGGTTTCTTTCTGTAGCTTTGGCTGTCTTGGAACTGGCTCAGTAGAATAGGCTGGCGTTGAACTCACCAAGATCCAATTGCCTATGCCTCTCAAGTGCTGGGATTAAAGATGTACACCACCACTACCTAGCTAGTGCAATTTTTTTATAATGATAATTTAAATTTTTCCCCTCAGATTTAACAGATTTATTTATTTTATTTTTATGTGTGACTGCTGTTGGTTAAATCAGCGCTGCTGCTCACGGCTGGCATGCTGGTGGAGGAGAGTGCTGATCAGAAGAATCACAGCCATGGTTACCTTTTTAGAGCTTTATTGGAAGAGAGGGGGCGGGAGAGTGGGGGGGGCAGACAGAAGGAGAGAGTGGAAAGAGAACAAAGGGGAGAGGGAGAGGGAGAGAGAGGACAGACAGAAAGAAGCGTGGAAAGGAAAGAGAGGGACGCATAGAGGGCCCACCCGCTTTTTAGGCTGGGACGCCGTCACAGGCTGATGACGTACTAAGGACAGAATCCTTACAACTGCTTTTCCTGCTTGTATGTATGTATGTGTATTATATGCATGCCTGGTGCTCTTCGGACCCCCTGGAACTAGAGTTAAGAATTGGTGTAAGTCGTCACATAAATACTAAGAATTGAACCCAGGTCTCTGCAAGAACAAGTACTCTTAACCACTGAGCTGTCTTTCCAGCCCAGCTGTATGTAGAGATTAAAAAATAAATAAAACGGCAAGGGAGGTGGGTGAGGAGAAGCAGCAGACTGGGAGAAACGGGTCCAGTTCGGCTTCTGGGGGGTCGGTAGGTGGAGTTTTTTGCTTTGTACTTTTCCCTCATTTCTAGCTTTCTTCCAAAAGGACACTAATCTTTCAGAAGTTATTTATTTCATCTAACTTCAAAGGCTGTGTCTGTACTATTTTTAGACATTATTACTACTACTAATTGTTATTATAGTTTGTTTTTCTTTTCTTTTCTTTTTTTCCAGGCAGGGTTTCTCTTTGTAGCCCTGGAGGGCCTGGAACTCACTGTAGACCAGGTTGGCCTCAAAATCACAGAGCTCCACCTGCCTCTGCCTCCTGACTGCACCACCGTAGCCTGTCTGTTTTTCTTTTTTTCTAGAGTGTATGCATGTATGTGTGTTTGTGGCTATGTGTGTGGATAAGTGTGAGCACGTGTGTATGTTTATAAGTGTGTATGCCTGTATGAGTGGAGGTCAAAGGTCAACCTTGGAAATTTATCTTTCTTCAGGAACTATGTACCTTATTTTTGGGTCTTTCACTGACCTGGAGCTCACTGAATAGGTCAGACTGGCTAGTCAACACACTCCAGGATCCTCTTGTCTCTACTTTACCAGAACTGGAAGCGTGTGTATGTGTGTGTGTGTGTGTGTGTGTGTGTGTGTGTGTGTCTGTCTGTCTGTCTGTCTGTCTGTCTGTGTTTTGGGAATCTGAACTCAGCTCCTCATGCTTGAAAGGCCAACACACCGTACCAACTGAACCTTCTCCTCAGCCTGCTTGTTTCCTGTTTGTTTCGGGACGGTGTCTCACACTGGAGGTAATCCTGCTTCTTCACCCCGCTGTGTGCTAGGATTTGAGGTGGGAGGTACCATGTCTGTCTGTCTTTTCATTTTTCTCTCTTTATCTGAGGTAGACTTTCAATCTGTAGCCCAGGCTTGCCTCAAACTGCCATCCTTCTGCCTCAGCCTTCTAAGTGCTGGAATTTCTGGTTCACTCTATTGTACTCAGCTCTTTTTATTTGTTTATCTATCTGTCTGTTTATCTATCTATCTGTCTGTCTGTCTATCTGTCTATCTATCTATAGTCTCACAGGACAGACTTGGTTCTTCTAGAACTTACTATGTAGACCAGGCTGGCCTCAAACTCAAAGATCTGCCTACCTCTGCCTCTTGAGTGCTGGGATTAAAGGCATGTGTCACCCCTACATCTGGCCTGTTAATTATTTTTAAAATGTTTGTGATCATTTCCTTTCTTGATCACTCATGTGTTAGGTTTTAGGGATGACTTCTGAAAAAGCAGAAAATATTCAATATGTTTCTTCCTATGGAGGAAACCAGCTTCTGGGTCCTGCTGGTTCCGTGGTCTTTGTTTTGCTTGTTTAATTTTTTAAGACAGGATCTCAATTAGCCCAGCTTGACTTTGGACTCACTCTGGAGCCAGAAGATGACTTAGAGCTTCCGAATTTCCTGCCTTCACATCTTGAGTAAGGGACTTACTAGCATGGATCACAGTTGATTTATGGGGTGCTGGGATGAAACCCAGGGCCTCATGAATGCTCTGCACACTCTACCAAGTGAGCCACATCTGTTCCCTCTCCTTGGGCATCTCTGAACGCGAGGCTTGCCATGAGCCTGAACATTTGTATTGGTGAGTCTTGATTGTCAACCAGACTGGATTGAGAAATGCCTCGAAGATTAGTGTAAACACACCTCTGGGTGTGACAGTGAGTACTCCACTTGATGAACACTTCAATCCACAGGCAGATTCATCTGAAGAAATTACTGGGAGGCAGTGGCCAGCCTCCCTGCCTATAGCAAACCCTGGTTCCTTCCTGTCTCCATGATGGGAAGTCCTCTGCTCCACCCCCTCACCCCACCCCACCCCACCCATGACCCAGGAAACTGTGAGAAGCAGAGCAAACACATCCTTCCTCTCCTAAGCTGTTTCTGTCAAGCATTTCGTCATAATGTGGAAAAATAGGAATTAATACAATCATGTTGTCGCCACTGGCACCGTCATTTGGAAGATTCTTGAAAGCCTTCTAAAAATCATTTACTCAGTTAGTGTGTATGGGGGCAGGGGGAGGGAGAGAGCATGTGGAGGTCAGAGGACAACTTCTGGGAGTTTGTTTTTTTCCTTCACTTATGTGGGCTCCAGGGATCAACTTCAGATTGTCAGTCTCAGCAGGAAGTGCCTTTACCAACTGAGCCATTTCACAGGCTTCAGACTTTCAAATGATTCTAAATATATTAAGAGTTGCTTTTTTTTTTTTTTTTTTTCCTGAGACAGGGTTTCTTTGTGTAGCCCTGGCTATCCGGGAACTTGCTCTGTAAACCAGGCTGACCTTGCACTCACAGAGGTCTGCCTGCTTCTGCCTCCTGAGTGCTGGGATTAAAGGTGTGCACCACCAACACCATCCTCCCTTTTTATAGATAATGTTTGACCATCTCCTGGTGTAGTCCTGTGTCTACCTTCTGAGTGCTGGGATTAAAGGTGTATACCACCATGTGGGATGTTGGGCTTCTTTTTTAAATTATTATTATTATTATTATTTGTTTTGTTTTTCAGGACAGGGTTTCTCTGTGTAGCTTTTGTGCCTTTCCTGGAATGCACTTTGTAGACCAGGCTGGCCTCGAACTCACAGAGATTCACCTGCCTCTGCCTCCTGAGTGCTGGGATTAAAGGCATGCACCACTGCCGCCTGGCAATGTTCAAGTCACTACTGTGGTTCCACTGGGGCTTGAACCCAGGACCTTCTGCATGTAAAGCAGACGTGATGACCGCTACACTATGGAACCCTCATTAAAATTCTTGTTTATTGATTTTATGTTTATGGGAATTTTGCTCGGATGTACATCTGCATACCTTGTATGTGAGCTGAAATAAATCCTTTGTCCCTTGAATTGCCTTTGCCAGGTTTTTTTGTGTGTTTGTTTTATTTTTGTTTTTCAAGACAGGGTTTCTCTGTGTAGCCCTGGCTGTCCTAAAACTTCCTTTGTAGACCAGGCTGGCCTTGAGAGGCCAGAAGAGGGAATCAGGGCTCCTGAGTCTGGAGTTACATCGGGTTGTGAGCTCCCATGTGGGTGCTGGGAACCAAACCCAGATCTTCTGAAAGAGATTTTCTTCACTTCTCTTCTTCACTTCTCAGTCCTCCCCAGCTGGGCTTCTTTTCCCAAGAAAAGTTGATGTCTTGGTTTCTTTTCCTGTTGCTGTGATAAAATATCCTGGCAAGCCAGGTGGTGGTGGCAGACACCTTTAATCTTAGCACTTGGGAGGCAGAGGCAGGAAGATCTCTGTGAGTTCAAGGCCAGCCTGGTCTACAAAGGAAGTTTTAGGACAGCCAGGGCTACACAGAGAAACCCTGTCTTGAAAAACAAAAATAAAACAAACACACAAAAAAACCTGGCAAAGGCAATTCAAGGGACAAAGGATTTATTTCAGCTCACAGTTCAACAGAACAGTTGATTCTAGAGGGAACATCCAGGAGGCAGGAACCTGAGCCAGCTGATCACATTGCACCCACACCCAGGAACAGAGAATGGCAAACACGTGCTGATTACTCCAAACAGTCCCGAATCCCGGTCTAGGGAATAGTGCTGCCCATAGTTGAGATGAATTAACCTAATCAAAACAGTCCCTCCTCACGGGCCCCAAGGCTAACCCAAGCTACATAGTCCCATCCATACATGCCTAGAGGTCGTCTCTCCTGCCCAGCTGACAGCTAACACTAGCCATCATATTGGTAAAGCATGTCCCAGCTGTGAGGTTTGCAAAAGCACTGCTCTCCATCCTCTTAGAGCCATGGTGATGGCTAGTATGGCCAGTCTCCTGGTAGGCAGACTTCTGGGCGTGCCCAGGAGGGGTTGCTAGACACAAAGGATGATGGGAGAAGATCCACCGTGCATGGGGGTGTCATCTTCCCGTGGGCTGGGATGCAGGGACCACCAAAAAGAAGAAATGAAGCTGAGAACTAGCATTCATGTCTCTCTGCTTCCTGACTCTTGAAAACACAATGCAACTGGCTGCCATGGCTTCCCTGTCACGATGGACTGGACCCCTCAAGGCGTGAGTGAAAACAAATCCTCCTTCCTTTCTTCCTTGAGTTTCCCATGTCAGGCTTTTAGTCACCACCGTGAGAAAAGTGGAAACACAGATAGACTGAGTGCTGGGGCTGTAGCTCTATTGCTAGACGCTTGCCAGATGTGCACAGAGCCCTGAGTTCCTCCCAAGCACGGCACGAACTGGTCCATTCCTGTAATCCCAGCACTCAGGAATGGGGGTATCCTGGGCTACAGTGCAGTGTAGTGCGTTCAAGACCATCCAAGGTTAGAGGGATAGAAACCTTTTCCAAAAGCAAGTAAGTAAAAACTGTAATGACATTTTCATCTTTTATAATGGTGATCTTCTATTTATAAATATCAGTACAGCGCTGGAGAGATGGCTCAGCAGTGATGAGCACTGACTGATCTTCCAGAGGAAGGGAGTTCAGGTCCCAGCACCCACAGAGGGCAGTTCACAACTGCCTGTTTCTCTTACTTCAGGGGATCTGATGCCCTCTTCTGGCTCCCTCTGGTACCTACACTCACTTGAGAATACTCACATGTGGACACACATAAACATAATTAAAAATTAAACAAATAAATCTTTAAAGAAATACCAGGGCTGGAGAGATAGTTCAATGGTTAAGTACACTGAATGTTCTTCCAAAGGATCTACTGGCTGGATCACAATCTGTAATTGCTCTTAACTGCTGAGCCATCTCCCCAGACCTCTGTTTGTGTGAAAAGGTCTCATGTAGGCCAATCTCACTATGTAGCTGAGGATGACTTTGAACTCCTGATCCTCCTGCCTCTGACTCCCCAATGCTAGGACTATAAGGGAATGCCACCAAGTCTAGTTTTTAGGTAGAGCTTCACACAGGCTAGGCAGGCACTCTTACCCGAGCCACACCTCCAGTTCATGTTATTGTTTTTTTGTTTGTTGTTGTTGTTTGTCTAGTACGGTGTGTTGAATGCAAGGCCTCCCACATGCTAGACAAAGCATTACTACTGAACTGAATCCTTAGTGAGAACTCTCTCTGTCTCTGTCCCCCACACACTTGGGGTGTGTGTGTGTGTGTGTGTGTGTGTGTGTCTGTCTGTCTGTCTGTCTTTCCTTCCCTCCCTTCCTTCACTTTTGAGTCAGGGTCTCACTAGGTAGACCAGGCTGGCCTAGAACTTGCAGCAGGGGCTGGAGAGATGGCTCATCAGTTAAGAACATTTGCTGTTTTTCCAGAGGACCTGAGTTCAGTTCTCCAGCTCTAGAGGATCCAACACCTTCTTCTGGCCTCTTCCAGGACTACACACGTTCACTCAGCCACACACACACACACAAATAATAACCTTTAGGGCTGGAGAGATAGCTCAGTGGTTAAGAGTGCTGCCTGCTCTTCCAGAAGTCCTGAGTTCAATTCCCAGCAACCACATGATGGCTCACAACCATCTGTAATGAGATCTGGTGCCCTCTTCTGGCCTGCAGGCAGAACACTGTATACATAATAAATAAATAAATCTTTTAAAAAATAATAATAATAACCTTTAAAAAAAAACCAAAGAGAACTTAGTGATCCTCCTTCTGATCTGCCTTCTGAGTTCAGGGATGGCCGGCTCCAGCCACGATTCTTCATCTACACCGGAGAAGAAATCGAACCCAGGGCCTCCTCCAGGCAAGCACTCTACTGACTGATCTATACCCTCCAGTCTTATTGCTGCTTTCTATAGCGCCACTAAGAATGACTTGATGGCGGGAATGGTGATGAAGCCATCAACCCAAGCACTTGGGGGACAGAGGCAGTGGGATCTTAGAGTTCAAGGCCAGCCTGGGCTACAGAGCGAGTTCCAGGATAGCCAGAGCTACACAGAGAAATTCTGTCTTGAAAAAGTATAAACAAGAAGAAAGGAAGGAAGGAAGGAAGGAAGGAAGGAGGAAAGAAAGAAAGAGAGAAAGAAAGAAAGAAAGAAAAAGAAAAAGAAAGAAAGAAAGAAAGAAAGAAAGAAAGAAAGAAAGAAAGAAAGAAAGAAAATAATGGCTTTGTATTTTGAGGAAGGAAATCAAAAGAAAATAAATTTTGCAACATTATATAAGGTCCCACTTAGTATCCAAACATTAAGTTATGTTAAAACAGCTACATTGGTTCTGCATTTACTTATTTTTTCCACTTGATTTTGCTATCACAGAGTTGAGTAGATGCCACAGAAACAAAACCCCTAGAATATTGATGGAAAATACTTGCTGACTACTATCCTCAGAGTCATTTGAAGAGAGGTTTGATGTAAGTGAGCAAGCTACTCACATTCAGCAATACACAAATGTACACACACAGGAATCAATGATAAATCTTAAAAAGAAAAAAGAGGCCCGGCTGTGGTGGCGCACGCCTTTAATCCCAGTACTCGGGAGGCAGAGGCAGGCAGATGTCTCCGAGTTCAAGGCCAGCCTAGTCTACAAATTGAGTTCTAGGACAGCCAGAGTTATTACACAGAGAAACTCTGTCTCAAAAAACAAACAAACAAAAAAACAAACATGTCTTTAAAAAATGCCCACTGCCACAGTAATGGCATGAGTGTTATTCAGAGAGCCAACCACTTTCTGTTCAGATTTGAAACCCACTCCGCAGGAAGGAATACCAGGACCAGGAGGTCATAGGCCCAGTGGGGAAATCAGTTACTGAGGTCTCGCTGTGCAGTTAAACTGCAAAATTGTAAAAACAGCGACAGCAACAAAACATTTTAAAAAGTAACATAGCAAGCTGAGCTTAGGGGTCTACGCAGTAGAGCAGTGGAGAAGTCCAGGTGGAAAGAATATTGATTTCCAGGCCAACTTAGAGTCCATGAGACCCTGGCTCAAAACAACAGTTGGATGTAGTGGCGCATACTTTTAATCATAGCACTTGGAGGCAGAGGCAGGTGAATCTCTGTAAGTCAGCCTTGGCTACTGAGCAAAAGAGTCTCCATCTCTAAGTCAATAAAACAAAATAGTTAAAAACTGTTAAGATCAGGGCCAGGCATGGTGGTACACACCTTTAATCACAGCACTTGGAGGCAGAGGCAAGGGGATCTCTGTGAGTTCAAGACCAAACCAAACAAAACCAAACCAAACAAAACCAAACACAAAAATCAAAACAACAGCAAAAATCAGTTAATAGGACTGTAAAGACCGCTCTGAGGTTAAGAGTGTGCAATTATTCTTACAGAGGAAGCAAGTGCCTGGAACTCCAGCTCCCAGGAATTCCGTGTCTTGTTGTGGCTTCTGGAGGCACTTGTACAAAGTGACATAAACTCCAGACATATATCTTTTGTTGTGGGATATTTGTACACTATGTGAAGGTGTATTGTGGTTGGTATAATAAAAGGCTGAACGGCCAATAGCTAGGAAGAAGGTATAGGTGGGATTTCCAGGGAGAGAAAGGAAGAGGAGGAGGAATCTAGGCATGCACAGGAGACAGGAGAAGAAACAGGAGGTGCAAGAAAGGTAACACCATGCTATAAAATGTAGATTAGGCCAGGCAGTGGTGGCGCACGCCTTTAATCCCAGCACTTGGGAAGCAGAGGCAGGCAGATCTCTGTGAGTTCGAGGCCAGCCTGGTCTACAGAGTGAGTTCCAGGAAAAGCATAAAGCTACACAGTGTGAGTCCAGCTTGGTTTATTTATTTATTTTTTAAATTTGATTTTTTTGTACATTGGCATGAGGGTTTCAGATCCACTAGAACTGGAGTTACAGACAATTGTGAGCTGCCATGTGGGTGCTGGGAATTGAACCCAGGTCCTCAGAAAGAGCAGCCAGTGCTCTTAACCACTGAGCCATCTCTCCAGCCCCTAGTTTGGTTTGGATAGCAAGTTGCAGGCCAGTTAGGACTACATAGTGAGACCTTGTTTCAAAACAAAGCAAATGAACAAAGAAGAGAACACATTAGAAATGAAATATTTTTTTCGGGGGTGGGGGTGGGGGTGGGGGTGGGACAGTTTCCAGACAGGGTTTCTCTGTGTAGCCCTGGTTGTCCTGGAACTCGCTCTGTAGATCATGTTGGTCTCAAACTCACAGGGATCTGCTTGCCTTTGCCTCCTGTGTTCTGGGATCAAAGGTGTGCAACGCCACTGACCAGCTACGGATTAATGTTTAAAGCCTGCTATGATGTGCCTCCCCCTCCTAGTGTGTGTGTGTGTGTGTGTGTGTGTGTGTGTGTGTGTGTACAGGAATGCACTAGCCACCCTTGGGTGTTAGTTCTCAACTTCCACCTTGCGTGAGATAGTCTCTTGCAGGGATTCTCCCATTCCTGTCTCTCATCTCACCTTTGGAACTCTGGGATCACCCAGGAATACTACCATTACTTGTGTTCCAGGGATTCGAACTTCATCCCTCACACTTTCACAGCCAGCTCTACCCCCTGAGCCATCTCCCCAGCTCCCAGCTTTGTGTTAATGACTGCGGAACTTGGGAGGAAAACAGTCATTCACAATTGAGAGCCTAGGAAACAGAATGAATCTCTTGAGTGAGGTGGAGAATGAGGCTCGCTCCTTCCTTTAATTAGAAGCTTCTCCACTGTTCTGGAATTTACAAAACATGTTGCTTTGCTGGGGGTCTTTTTGGGAAGGAGCAGGGTCTCCTGTCCCAGGCTGACCTTGAACCTGCTATATAGTAGAGGGTGGCCTTGAACTCCTCACCTTTTTGCCTCTACTCCCAAGTGCTGGATTACAAGCATGCACCATCACTGCAGGTTTATAGGGCCCTGGAGACAGGATCCGGGGCTTCTGGCATCTGAGGTAAGCACTCCACAAACTGCACTGCCTGCCAGACCCTGCTCCGCGTCTTTCGTTTTTCTTTCTGCAGGATTGGAGGTGAACCCAGGGCCTTGCTCATTCCAGGCAAGCGCTGTACCGTGGAGCCATACCTCCAAACCCTACAGTGCTTTTTGCACTTTTATTTATTATCATTTGCCTGTTTGTTTTGAGACAGGGTCTTCACAGGAAGCCTGTGTTGATCTCCAACTTGTTTTCTACCTTTGGCCTTTGCCTCCCAGGTAAATACAGGCATGTGCCACCTCTCACAGTTGTGTGTGTGTGTGTGTGTGTGTGTGTGTGTGTGTGTGTGTGTGTGTAGTTAGGTAGCTGCCTTGGAACTTTCCATCCTCCTGCCTCTACCCCCTGACTGCTGGTTTCAATGCTCAATAGCATTTTGTTATCCCGAAGGAAGCTCTCAGATCACACAGACACGTATGAGACATGAAATGCTCAACAACTGACAAACCTCAGACTTCCTGTCTTTCCGTCGAGTGTTTCTGTCACTTGCCCTTCCTCTTTCCCCTTCTTTAATTTGCTGACGCTCTCTGGGGCCAAGGCTGTGCCTGCAGCAGTTTCTAGGTAGATCAGCCCATGAGACAGTCTTTACTACATGGTTTCAACAGTGCATTAAGCTATTCAGAACAGACCTGCAGGGTTTTCCAAAGACACCAACATTTTAATTTGACCATGGAACACCCTAGGAATGCAACCTATGATACACCCGGGCCAGGCGGCATTTCCAGCCTCTCTACAGTCCTTGCTCAGTCACTGTTGTCGTTACTTTTCTATGGCTGTGATAAAACACCATGATTAAAGCAGCTTGGGGAGGAAATAGATTAGTTCATTTACAACAGGACACACTCCATCACTGAGGGAAGTCAGGACAGGAACTCACGCAGGGGGGAAATCTGGAGGCAGGAACTGGTGCAGAGGCCATGGAGGGTGCTGCTTACTGGCTTGTTCCCCATGGCTTATTCCGCCTGCTTTTTTTTTCCCCCTTCTTTTTCTTTATTCTTTTGTATTTTGCTCTTTATTTTTCCTCTATAGCTGATAAACGCAAACAAAATCGTTCATCAGCCTGCTTTATTATAGAGCCCAGGACGACCACCAGCCCAGGATGACCACCAGCCCGGGGATGGATGGCACCATCCGCAGTACATCAATCACTAGTTAAGAAAATATACCACAGGCTAATCGGTAGGGGTATTTTCTCAGTTGAGGTCCCCTTCTCTCAAGTGACTCCAGCGTGTATCAAGCTGACATGAAATCAGCCAGCACAGTCACGGGCTCCTGTGAAACAATAGTCCCCACAAACCCACACTTCTTCCTTCAAAAGGAATTCTGCCATGAAACATTAGAAAAAGAAAACAACACTCATTTCTTATCCTGAAGAAGACTTATTTGGGGCTGGGGCAATCAATACTAAGTGGTTAAGAGCATTTGTTGCTCTTCCAGGGGACTCAGGTTCAATTCCGAGCACCCACATGGCACTGGCAACCATCTTTAACTCCAGTTCCAGGGATTCCTACACCTTCTACTGACCCCCTCAGAAACTGCATGCATGTGGTGCACATACATACATGCAGGCAAAATACTCATACACAAAAAATAAATGGGCTGGGTGTAGTGGTGCACATCTTTGAATCTCGCACTTGGGAGGCAGAGGCAGGCAGATCTCTGTGAATCTGAGGCCAGCCTGGTCTACAGAGTGAGTTCCAGGACAGCCAGGGTTATGTAGAGAGACTATGTCTTAAAAAAATTAATAAGTCATAAAATAAATAAATCTAAAATTTTACAAAAGATTTATTCCTTATTTTTATTTTATGTGTATGGGCGTCTTGTGTTCACGCATG
The DNA here is from genome assembly GCF_004664715.2 of Peromyscus leucopus. Classification (NCBI taxonomy): domain Eukaryota; kingdom Metazoa; phylum Chordata; class Mammalia; order Rodentia; family Cricetidae; genus Peromyscus; species Peromyscus leucopus. The sequence continues at coordinate 2,034,456 of NC_051063.1, forward strand.
TTTGTGCATCCTGTGCCTGGTGTTTGTGGAGGGCCAAAGAAGGCGTAAGATCCCCTGGTCCTGGAGTTAAGATGGCTGTGAGCCATCATGTGGGTGCTGGGAATTGCACCCCAGTCCTCTGCAAGAACAGCAAGTGCACTTTACCCCTGAGCCAGCTCTCCAACCCCCAAACACATTTCTTTGAAATACAGTTTTTTAGTTTTGTCTTTTCCTGTGCACATTCCCATTACACCCTTAAGAGTCCTGTTTTATTCTTTCTTTCTTTTCTTTTTCTTTCTTTCTTTTTTTTTTTTTATTCTTTTTTTGGTGCCTGTCCTGGAACTCACTCTGTAGCCCACGCTGGCCTTGAACTCACAGAGATCCACCTGCCTCTGCCTCCCAAGTGCTGGGATTAAAGACGTGCGCCGCCGCCGCCGCCGCCGCCGCCGCCGCCGCTGCCACCACCACCCGACTTGTTTCTATTTGTTAAGGAACACATTTCTTATGCAGTCTGTTTTGAATTTCTGGAACGAGGAACTCTTAGCGTGGACAGTGTTGTTAAAATCTAGACTGGTGACAAGCCTTGAGACAATCATCCTGAGTGTGGAAGGAAATGACTCACCATTGTCCTGTAACCGAAAGTGTTATTCACTGAGGTGCCTGCACAGAGAGGCTCACCACGGCTCACCTCACCTGCTCACCTGGCTGTATCCAGGCTTTCTGTTCTGCTTCCTCAAACAAGGAGCTGGGAGCTCCCACTTCTACTGTGTGTGTGTGTATATGTGTGAATGTATGGTTTGTGTGTGTATATATATATGTGTGTATGTATGTATTTATGATTTGTGTATGTGTGTATGTATGTATTTATGATTTGTGTATGTGTGTGCACATGTATGTATTTATGATTTGTGTATGTGTGTATGTATGTATGGTTTGTGAGTGTGTATGTGTGTGTGTATGTATGTATGTATGGTTTGTGTGTGTGTGTGTATGTATGTATGTATGGTTTGTGTGTGTGTGTGTGTATGTGTGTGTGTGTGTGTGTGTGTGTGTGTGTGTGTGTGTGTATACACCACAGCCAGCTGGCTGGTGGATGTCAGGGGACAGCCTTCAGGAGTCAGCTGTCACCTTCCACCTCACATGGCCCCTTCTTTCTTCTGCTTCACCGTCCAGTCCAGGCTAGCTAATCACTGAGATCCCAGACCAGTCTCCTGTCTCCGTCGGTCTCCTGTCTCCATAAAAGCATTGGAATTACCCACGCACGTGCCTTTTTGTGGGCTTAGGGGATCACACTTATGGGTCAGGCTTGCACAGCTGACATTTTAGTCAACGCCCAATCACGGCAGCTTGAACTTCCTTGAGGAAAATGATGACGTTCTGGTTGCAGGGTTTGATTGAAAAAGTCATGCCATAGGTAATATTCCTGGAGTAGTCCATTTTAAGGTTATCAAAGTGGCCAATGTGTCTCTTTTGGCCCTATGCAGAGGCAAGAAGGAAAAACCAAGGTCATAAATTTTGATGATAGAAACATAGCAATACATTTTTTTTTTTTTGTTGCTTTTGTTTTTCGAGACAGGGTTTCTCTGTGTAGCTTTGCGCCTTTCCTGGAACTCACTTGGTAGCCCAGGCTGGCCTCGAACTCACAGAGATCCGCCTGGCTCTGCCTCCCAAGTGCTGGGATTAAAGGCATGCGCCACCACTGCCCGGCTACATTTTTATACTTTAAAATAAATAGAGGAGAGAGAGAGAGGGAGGGAGGAAGAAAATAAATAAATAAATAAATAAATAAATAAATAAATAAATAAATAAAGAAAGAAAGAAAGAAAGAAGGAAGAAAGGAAGGAAGGAAGGAAGGAGGGAAGGAAGGAAGGAAGGAAGGAAGGAAGAAAGAAAGAAAGAAAGAAAGAAAGAAAGAAAGAAAGGAAGGAAGAAAGGAAGAAAGAAAGAAAGAAGCTAGTGCTGGAGAGATGGCTCAGCAGCTAAGAGCACTGGTTACTTTTTCAGAGGACCTGTGTTCAGCTCCCAGCACCCACTTTGGGTGACTCACAGTCTGTAAGTAACTCTGGTTCCAGGGGATCTAAGGACCTTTCTGCCCTCTTTTGGCACCTACATGAGTAATAATAATAGTCACGTTGACCAACACTTCCCCACATCTGCCTCTACCTCCCTCCTGAGTGCTAGGATTAAAGGCATGCTCCACCATTGCCAGGCAAATTTAAAAATCTTAAAAAAAAAAAAAAAAAAAAAAAAGGCGAAGCTGAGCCGGTGACTTTGCTGCTCCTCAAGGACCACGAAAGCCAGGATGTCTCTTTCTCCTGTGTGAGGATAGAAGACACAGTGACTCCACAGAGGTGTCTCGGACCTCCACAGGCGTGCTCTGACATAGGCACACAATAATAACTTTTTTGATTAGCAAAAAAGCTGTCAGTTAAAAAGGGAAACATTAGCTGGGCAGTGGTGGTGCATGCCTTTAACCCCAGGCAGAGGCAGGCAGAGCTCTGTGAGTTGGAAGCCAGCCTGGTCTACAGAGTTAGCACAGCCAGTGCTACACTGAGAAATCCTGTCTTGAAAAACTGAAAAAAAAAAAAAAAAAAAAAAAAAGAAAAAAAAAAAAAAAAAGAAACATTATTATTTCCAGGAATTTCCTAAGGGGAAGGCTTGAGCAGACACAAGCTATTTTCCTGCTCCTGTGGAGTTAATTTTTGTTCTCTCTCTTTTTTTGGAGTTAATTTTTTACAGTCACCATCTTTAGTTACTTGAGCTAGTTTGTCCCCCCTGGTGTTAGTTCTGGGGGGGCGGGGAGATCGCTATCTAAATCACCTCGAGATCCTATGAGCACTGCATAGATCGGCCCAGTGAAGCACATACCCCATCATCTACGACATTTGCTAAATACTCTTCATTCAGCCTTCCGGTGAAGTTCTTTTGAAAAAGGAAGTGGGAGGGCATGTACCTTCCATGTCAAATGAGGAGTCCCCCTCTTTTTTAAAAATGCATTTTCGTGGCTGAATACAGGCACAACTTCAGCTCACTCACCAAATGAGAGACAGCGCACTCTTGAATCTCCTGTTTGTTCAGAGCAGAAAACTGTCAGGGTTGAGCCAAACAGAAGAGTCCTTTTCTAAATATAGCAACGTCATCTGACCCTCGCTGGTCTTTGTACTCGGAGGGCTAAGGTATTAGACACATGGCTTCGAGGCTAGAGCGTGTAATTCCTCTTGGGGAGAGGAGACAGTTGGCCATAGCAGATCTAAATGCCGGGTTTGTGTCTGTCCTGTTTGATCTGAGGAAACAGACAAGAATGTTGTTGGGGCATTTCCACATGACAGCTTGTCATTCTGGTAAACTTTCCCACTCTGCACAGGAAATAGTTCTTCCAATCCTTTGGGTTAATGTGTGTGTGTGTGTGTGTGTGTGTGTGTGTGTGTGTGTGTGTGTGTGTGTATCGAATCCAGGGCAAGTGGTCTGAGCCCATGTTTATTTTTATATCCTGTTAAATAGCAGTCAGTATTTAAGAACTCTCCATGCAGACAGATTTTTTGTTCTTGATTTCCTTTTCCTCTTCCTCCCCCTTCTTCTTCTTTTTCTTCTTCCTCCTCCCCTCCCCCTTCTCCTCCTCCTTCTTCTCTTCCTCCTCCTCCTCATCTTCTTAAGACAGGGTCTCTCTACATATCCCGGGCTGCCCTGGAGCGCACTATCTCCTGCCTCTGCCTCCGAGTGCTGAGATTAAAGTGAGTGCCATCATGCTCAGCCTTTTCTTCTACTTTTAAAGCTACAAGTGTATACACATCTATGTCTGTGTATGTGCAGATGAGTGCCCTAGGAGGCCAGAGGCAATGGATACCTGGAGCTGGACTTACAGGAGTCTGTGAACCACTCCGTCAGGGTGCTAGGAACCAAATCCTAGTACTCTACAAGGACAATCCCCCTGTCTCATCTTCCCAAGTGTTGAGATTACAAGGCATGCATCACCACATCCTGTTTTATGTGGGGCTGGAGATATGGTCTAAGGCTTTTTCATTCTGGGCAAGTAGTCCATTGACTGAGCGGCACCCCAGCCCTCCCTTCTGCTTGCCTCCTTAGCTGTGAACCTCACACTGAGGCTAATTCAATTTCCTCAGTTATGATTGTTAGGACTATGTCCACAGATCTCAGTTTCCATCCCCTGCCACTAATCTCTGTTCTTTTTTTTTTTTTTTTTAAGACTCTTTATAGGGATTGGGCAAATGGCTCGGTATGTAAAAGCACCTGCCTCCAAGCCTGATTGGCTGAGTTCAATCCCTGGGACCCACATGATGGAAGGAGAGAATCGACCCCTGCAAATTGTCCTCTAAACTCCTCCACACTTGCACCAGGGGCATGCGATAAATAAATAAATAAATAAATAAATAAATAAATAAATAAATACGAATAAATAAATACAAATAAATAAATAAATGTGATTAAAAACAGTGAAGACTCTTCACAGGAAAATGTGCACACATATCCTGACAGTTTATAGTTCAACATTTTTCATCTTTATTCTTAAAGAGCATTTTGAGGTTTCAGAGTTTTTAGGACAAATAAAAGATTAAGTGAACGGAAATCCTTTTAAGAGTATTTCTGTTTTGCCAGAGGTAGATCTTTCTAGCCAAGTAAGGGTTTACCAAACCTGGCTAAGAAGTAAGGCTCTAATGTAGGGCCGTGGGGGTGGTGGGAGTAATGGTGGTGGGGGGGGGGGGGTGGGGAGAGGATGGTATTGAAAATGAGGAAAGCCTGCCCAGGCTGTGTTTCCGGTCTTGCTCATAGTACTACATGTTCATCTGGAGAAATTTTTACATTTGCTCCCTGAGCCCTGCAGGAGGGGGAGGAGGAAGGGAAGGAAGGTGTGTGTTGGGGAGGGGGGAAGGGAAGGCGGGCGTTGGGGGAGGAAGGAAAAAGAGGAGTGTCACACCCTTCACAGAAGGAAGCAGAGACATCAGCTGGCTGCTTAAACATCCATTTAAAAGCATCAATAAATAATGGAGCCAGGCGTGCAGCAAACTGGGGACCAGAACGGACTCTGGTTTCAGGATTTGGATGTTGCTTCTTGGAACTTCTCTTGAGCCCCTGCAGCATCCCTGTCCTGTCCTTGGGCAAGCTCTGAGGGTGACTGGTGTCTATGGTCAGTTTTGGACACTCTTTATACAATCCTTTTTTTTTCCCTAGAAAAATTTTACTACTTTCTGAATTTCTTTTTACAATTAGGATGTATTTCTATATTGTTGTATACTTAGGATCATTCCTAAGATATGTATTCTTTCTTGTCTGCTTATTTATTTGTACAATTTCCACAGTGTTGGGATGGGACCCTGAGTTTTTATGCCTGCTAAACACATGGTCCAGCCCTGAGCTGCATCCTGAGCTTCCAAACAACGCTTTTGTTGTTGCTGTTTGTGGCTTTAGTTTTACTTTTGAATCAGGGTCGCTCAGGGTGATCTCTTGAGTCTCCATACTTCTGCCGCAATGCTGGGATAGCCTGTTTGTATCATCTAGCGAGTGTTCCCTTTTGATAAAGCAAAGAAGCCTCCTCCCAATTCAGTTATGTGATGTTCTAATTCATTTTTGTACCAGAAACATCCACATGCACTGTAATAGACGATCAATCGCTTCTCAATTCCCAACGTTACAAAAATATAACATTTCCCCCAGAAAGCTTTGTGTATGCCTCTCTTCAAAACAACCCTCCCAAGGCTGAATTTAAAACTGGAGCTGGTCCGTGTGACCTTTGCATTACGCTGTTTCGAAGTGTCCCTTGCCAAATGATAAATCATAACTATCAACTTCCCTAGAGACTTCAGTACAGACAGCAAAGTCCACCAGAGTTCCGTGGTTCTGTAAAATCACACCAAATGGGAGCACTCCCCAAATGCACCCCCCGCCCCTTTGCCAAAGGCCATTTCTTTCCCTGGGAGCACTGAAGGAGGATGTCAGGCCAGAAGTAGCCTTGGGCAGACACGGGTCATGATTACAGGGGTTGCCCGGGTTCTTCGGGTTTTAACTCCCTTAATTGCAGAACTGAGGCTGCTGAGTGACGAGTGTTGAAGCAGCAGGCAGGGTTTCAAAGCCAAGGAAGCCAGGCCTGCATTCTCAAGGCTTGTCTTTAAATGAGGTCTGCTTCCAGGATGGCATCTTCTCCTCTGAGATCTCTGTCTCAAGAGCACATCAAAAAGGCGAATGGTGCCCCAAATAACACTGTTTATGAAACAAGCTCACCAGGTGATTTTTTCCTTTCTCTCTCTCTCTCTATATATATTTTTTTATTCTATGTGTATGATTGTTTTGCCTGCATATATGTTTGCACACCGCATGCTTGCCTGGTGTCCAAGGCATTCAGAAGAAGGGATCGAGTGCCCTAGGACTGGAGTTACAGACAGTTGTTAGCTGCCTTGTGGGTGCTGGGAATTGAACTCAGAAGCTCTAGAAGAACAGTGGTGGGTGCGCTTAACCACTGAGCCATCTCTCTAGCCCTAGAATTTTTTCTTTAGACAGGGTCTCACTCTACAGCTCAGGCAAGCTTGGAAGTCATTATGTGGTCCAGGTTGGCCTTGAACCCCAAATTCTCCTACCTCAGTTTCCTGAGAACTGGGATTACAAACATTCGCTTCCAACTCCCTCCATTTTGAAACAAGCTCTCCCTATAAACCCTGCCTCTGCCTCCACGAGGCTGCACCCTCCAGCTTCTGTCGCCTTTTTGGAAACTCCTTGCGTTGCCTGGGGCTCACAGGTAGCTCAGAAGCACAGCTGTTTCTTCCCTTCCCTAGGTATCTTTTCAGTGAAAGGAGGGAGGGGTGTGGAGGGCTTTTTGTTTTTTTTTTGTTTGTTTTGTTTTTATTTTACTAATTCCCTAGGACTCTAGTAATTTTCATTTTATCTTAGATATTTAGAATTTTATTGTTTCTTTTCCTTTCTTTTCTTTCTTTTTGTTGTTGTTGCTTATGTTATGTTTTGTTTTGTTTTGAGACAGGGTTTCTCTGTGTAACCCTGGTTGTCATAGAACTCGATCTGTAGAGCAGGCTGGCCTCAAACTCAGAGATCCACCTGCCTCTGCCTCCTGAGTGCTGGGATTAAAGTCATGTGCCACCAACACCCGGCTAGGTATGCAGAATTTTAAATCTCAAGAAATATTTAGCTTCCTTTTTTCCCCTGATGTAGTCAGTGGAAAGAAGAAGAGGAGGAGGAGGAGAGGAAAACCCACTCACATGTAATAGGAAGTAAACACACAGTCTTAGACACAGTTAAAATCATTTTTCGGTCTCAGCTGGGTGTGGTGCCTCATGCCTGTAATCCTGGTGCCTTGTAGGCTGGAGGCAGGAAGGTGCTTGCAAGCTCAAAGCCAGCCTGATGTACACAGCAGGTTCCCAGGCCATCCTGGCCTAGATAGTGACATCCTGTGTCTAGACACGAACAAAACAATTTGGCCTCATAGAGATCATTTAAACTTTCTCTATTCCCTGCAGAGCGTTCTGTTTGGCTCAGTGGGTAGTGGAGCACATGCTAACACGCCAGAGGCCTGGGTTTGGTCTTCAGCATTGCGAAACAGAATCAAAGGAAGTACGACGTATGCGGAACTTCTCAGTGTGTGGTATTTTCATTTTTTTGTAGGTCTGGAATAGAGACACACATATACTCGTGATTATACACACATACATATAACACATATATACCCACATGCACACATAGACACACTTATATACATATGCATATTCATATATACACATGCGCATAAACACAGATACACAAACATACACAGTACATGTGACATTTATATGTTTAAATAGACATATCTGGGGAAGTTACTAAGAAAGCTGACTTGGAGTCTGATATACTAAAAGCACCATGATTTTGAGTTGGAAACCATACAATTTTGTTGATTCCAGCTCTTTAATTATGTAAGAAGATCCCTGGGGCTGGAGAAGCTCTTTGGTTTGCACTGGGATCTTTGAGACTCCCCCTCTGGACATGCCATATAATTTTGCACTTAACCTCAAGGGCTTCCGTGTCCTTATCGGTAAAACAGGCTCCCTGGAACACAGTGAAATGTGTAGGGTTTGAAAAATGTGAGGTTGGGAGCAAAGAGAAGGAGCATTTAGGAGTGCAAATGGCTGGTGGAGACTTGAACTTGTGACCAGCGCATCAGTGTGTTTGGGCCCTAGACAGCTTTTAAGTGTCTTTCACTAAAAGGGTAAGATATAGGAGGTGGGGTTTCCTTCCCCATGGGGCTCTGTACATTTTTCACCAGCCCCCAATCTCAGGAGACTCCGACTTGAACTGCTTCCTTCACTCCAAGTGGTGGCAGACACTACCCCATCCCCAACTGCCAGCATCCAGCTTCCTGCCTCCTCCAGCCTCCTCGGCTCCACTTCACATAGCTTTGGGCTTTGCCAGAGTGCGGCTGTTGTACTTTTTGGAATTTCCTCCCCAACACTTATCATTTCAGGCTGTGCTTGCATTAATGATTTATCCAGCCAGGGTTATTAAAATTGACTGCAGCCTCCGAGGACAGGGTAGTTTGTCAAACCTACATCGTAAGACTAATTGGATACATTTTGCATGAATTGTGATTAATGCAAGGTAATTTCAGAGGATGGCTCCTGCTAATTAATAACTCAACCACATTTGACTCATCTTGGTAGAGCAAACTTTATAAGCGCATCACAAACTTGCTCAGAACAGGGTCTCCCACACATAGGTCAGTAGTTTGAGTTGGTTCTTAGGGAAGCAGACAGTTTGAGCAACATTTTAATTCAGAAACAGTTGCTTAATATGGGTCCTCAAAAAAATAAATAAATAAATAAAAAACAAGCCCAGGAAGGGAAACTGTGAAACGGTCTTATGTTCCAACACATTTTTGTTTCTTGGTTGATTTTACATTTACAACACAGCTCTTGTTCTCAGGCAGGCTTGGGAAAGGTCAGCTAGAAGCTATACACCGTCAACAGAACCGAGGGGACATTAGCAAGCTACAGATCATTTGAAACAAAAACATTAAAAAATGGATCCAAGGGCTGGCAAGATGGCTCAGTGGGTAAAGGTGCTTGGCGCTAAGCTTGGTGACCTGAGTTTGGTCCTCAGGCCCCACATGATAGAGGAGAGAACCGACTCCTGCAAGTTGTCCTCTGACCTCCACATGTGCACAGTGACACACAAGTGTTCTCACACCTACATACTACTAACAAATAAAAATTCAAAACAAAACAACTGATCTTCGAGGTTACAGGTTGCATGAAAGTCCTAGAATGTTTATAAAGCAAATGCAGGTGAAACATGTCCTTCCCACAACCAAGTTTTAGTGAGCCAAAAAGCCATCGCAGTTACAACTTCTAGAAGGGACTGTGGCTTGTGCTTCTCGTCTCAGGCCAGGAGGACACAGATGCTCCTCAACAGAAAGCAGTCAATCAGCTGTCACTCAAACAACCTTGCTCCTCTCTACCTCACAGTGGGGAAGTCTGACTCAGGTAATAGATACACTTATAAACCACCAGACAAAACAGCAGAAAAACAAAGCCCGGCGACTGCTCCGCTGAAGTCGTGGGTGGATTCATTAAACACAGTCCGATTTAAAGAAGGAGTATTTTCTGTTTCCTGCTTCCTCGATTGGGAAAGCCTCTTCAAGGAGGAACAGATATTTAATGAATACCCAAAATACAAAAGAGGGTGGAGCCTGGAGCCAGGCCCTCCTGGGGCTTTATAACCTCGTGGAACAGTTAGAAAAGATCAATCCTCCCTTCTAGAATGTACAGTGATGTCAGGCCCAGGACCTTGTCCACAAATTCCTTCCATACTTCAGAAGGATCCCAGTTAAACTATGACCGGGAGATATACAGGTGTTCTCTGTGGATGGGGGTGGGGCAGGCATGAAGGGCAAATAGCTACATAAGGGCCAGCTGGAGAAGAATGGCCAGAAACTCAGCAGGGGCCTGAGCCCCAGGCATCCCCCCTCATCTTCCTACATAGTCCTCACAGCCAATCAGGTATGTGAGTGGACAGGGTGTAGTTAAGTCATTTTGGTAAGGGTACTACGAAGAAGGAGAAAGAAGAAAAAATAAAGATAGAATAAAGTGGGCCCATTCAAAGTATTTATTTACATATGTACTTTTTTTTTTTTTTTTTTCTAGAGCCAAGGACCGAACCCAGGGCCTTGTGCTTGCTAGAACAAGAGCTCTACCATGGACCTAAATCTCCACCCCCCCCCCTTTTTTTTGAGACAGGGTTTCTCTTTGTAGTTTTGGTGCCTGTTCTGGATCTCGCTCTTTAAACCAGGCTGGCCTCGAACTCACAGAGATCCACCTGGCTATGCCTCCCAAGTGCTGGGATTAAAGCGCCGTGGTGGCGCATGCAATCCCAGCACTCGTCCTGCGAGGCCATCTGGGCTACCAAGTGAGCTCAGAAAGGCGCAAAGCTACGCACCCTGTCTCAAAAAACCAAAAAAAAAAAAAAAAAAAAAAAGGCGTGCGCCACCACTGCCCGGCCTCATATGTACTTATTTAATTAGCTTAAATGAGTATGAGGTCTCTTTATAGTTTTGCTAGACACTCTTAGTTTGGGTTGATCCTTCTCTACTAGCTCCTCTGCCCCGTCTCCCTGCCTCACTCTCAATTAAATCGTTTTATGGGACTGGAGAGATGTTTAGTAGTTAAGAGCACTTGCTGCTCTTCCACAGGACTCAGGTTTGGTTCCTGTCATCTACCTTGGGTGCCTCACAACCACCTGTAACTCCAACTCCAGGACTCTGATGTCCTCTTCTGTTCTCTTCAGGTACCTGAACTCAACTACACAAACCCACATACAAACACACAAAGAACACAGTTTCTTGTTCTTTGAGACAGGATCTCACCATGTGACCCTGGCTGTCCTGGAACTCAATACATAGACTGGGCTGGCCTTGAACTCAGATCTACCTGATGACACTCACCGCCAAGTCTGGCACACATACACATAGTTAAAAAATAAATATTAAAGAGCCTAGAGAGATGGCTCAGAGGTTAAGAGCACTTGCTGCTCTTACAGAGGTCCTGGGTTCGAGAGTCCCATCACCCATATGGTGGTTCACAGTCATCTATAGCTCCAGTTCCAGTGGATCAGGAGCCCTCTTCTGGCCTTTATGGACACCGCATACACATGGTGCACACACAAGCTGACAAAACACCAATATACTTAAAACCTAAAAGTTAGAAAAAAATTCACACACTCCTAGCATCTCTTTCTGCCTTTATTTTTAAACTTCATATTATTATTAATGCTGTTATTATTGGATAATATAATATATTATTATTTTTTATGTGAAACAGCATCATATTACATAGTTCTGGCTGTGAAAAGTTGTCTGTGAGTTTATGTTTTGTATATGGATCAGCCTTGAATAAGGAACTACTGAATATGCAAGGGCAGGTGTTGAGAACCTTCATGGTTTTTCTGCAGAGGACGGTTAATGTCTATCACATTGAACAAGAAGGTGAAAAGTAGATTTTTTGTTTTGTGTTTGAGACAGGGTCTCTCTAGGTAGCCCTGGCCAGCATATAACTCTCTATATAGACCAGCTTGCTTTGAATTCACTGAGGTCCCTTTGCCTACTGGATGCCAGGATTAAAGGAGTACACCACCACACCCAGCCCCCCTTTCTTTTTTTTTTAAAAATTACATTTATTGATTGATTGTATGTAAGCAGGCACGGATGGCTTGTAGGAGTCGCCTTCCACCCCGTGGGATCCAGGGATCGAACTCTGGTCTTCAGGCTTGGCAGCTCGCTCCTTCAGGCATCGAGCCATCTCACGGGCCTCTGTTACTGTTTTTATTCTTGGCCAGCAATCTTTCTCATTGGACTTCTCCAACAACCAGTGATTGCTTTTCTCGGTCAAAAGTACTGGTTGGTTATGTCACAATCTTCAGATTTTACGTTGATAATTCCTTTCCTCCTATTTATAGCTCTATATAATGGGCGTATGTCTACGGCTTGGACATCTACCAAACAGAACACCCGTTGGGGTGTGGGAGAGGGGAGGGGGAGGAGGAGCAGAGTTCGGGAGGGGAGGGGGTAGAGGTGGAGGGAGGGAAGGAACAATACTAGCAAGAAGTCACTTCACAAGCGCCCTTTTTGTTTACACGAAGAACATCCAGGTCTGACCTGAAAAATTAAAAATACGAGGAAACGCCTCCAGGTCCCCAGAGTGCGTTCCCATTCGCGGTCCTCACCTGGGGGTCCAGGGAACAGGACCCGGGATGCCGAGGAGAATGAAGTGCAAAGGCTAGGTCGGGCTGTCTCTGCACTTTCTGGCTCATCATCCCCCACCCACGCCGTCCCCCCCTCCCACACCCCGCCCTCGAATTTGCCCTGAGTGTGCAAGGCTGTCAGGCTGCAACACGCAGCCGCAGTACGTTGTGCAAACGGTGTGGCTGGAGGGGAAGGGCTGGGAGAGAGCTGTGAAGGAGGCGGGGGAGGGAGGCACCACGTGATTTTCTGGAACGCAGCCTCCTGGCTTCTTTATTTCGATATGGCAGTAAACTAATTTCCTCTCTCCAGAACGAGTTGGGTGAATGGAAGAACTAAGTCGCGTTCCTCTGGAAAGAATTGCTTTTGAATGTTGTAAAGGAATTTGTCTTTGATTCCCTTCCTCGCTCTGAAGAATTGCTCCCTGTTCAAATCAAATGATTTATTTCTTTCTCCGTCTGAGAAACGCTTTCCAGCCGGGATTTCCCTTTCGAAAGAAAAGCTTCCAGTTTTATGGGTTTTTTTTTGTTTTTGTTTTTTTCCTACAAAGCTTTTCTGAATGGTGTAGGGACCAGAGAGTTTGCAAAGTCACTTTACATACTCTGCCCCTTAGTGGAGTGACAAACAGACCACAGTTGAATCCCGGAACCCGGAGGTGGTGTAGGAGATACTGAGTTCAAAGTCATCCTGAGCTACATAACAGTTTGAAGCCAGCCTGGGCAATATGAGACCCCATAGACCCCACCATAGACAAGCAAGTGTTCATCACTCTAGAACGGAGATAACTTGCTCCTGGTGTCCAATACACTTTCCTCCTTAAGCTCATTCATAGAAATAAAGTGGCTTCTATGGAACAGATAATAACTGGCTTTTAAGTTCACGTTCTTTTCTTGAGTTCTACAGAGCCAGTTGTGGGGGCCTATGCTTGTCAACCCAGCACTTGGGAGGGAGTTCAAGGCCAGCCTGAGCTATCTAGCAAACCCTTGTCTGAAAGACAGGACAGCAGAGGGCGGGGTAGGTAGCCTGGCTGGTAGGATTCTTGTCTAACACAAAAGAATCCATGCAGAGATGGGAGTCCATAATCCTCGTGCCGGGGGAGTGGAGGCAGGAGGATCCATTTCAAGGCCAACCTCAGCTACATAGAGAGTTCGAGGCCAGTTTGGGCTGCATGAGACACTGTCTTAACAAATAAGCAAATACATATGTATCACATACATACATACAACCATGCAAGCCAGTGGTGGTGTATTTCCTGATAGGGCTGGCCAGGACACTCCTGGTTCATGGAATGTCACTTTAATTCCATTTTGCAACAGGAATGTAGGCTGTGGTGGCTTGTGTACCCAACCCACAGTGGCTCAAAACACCAGCAAGTCAGGTCGGTCTCTCGGTGCTGACTGTGGCGGTTGACCCATCCTCAGCTTGTCTCAGAAGCTGTCTGATTGTCACTGGGCTTCCGGTGGGCAGCAGAGGCCACCACACCTCAAACTGGACTGTGTTTGTTCATTCAAATGCAGCATTTTCTATTTCAAAAGTTGCATGTGGCTCCCGGAGGCTGAGCTCCCCCACTCCTCACAGAACAGATTTTATTCTTTTATTAGCTCTCTTTGCTTTTTCATTTCTTTCTTTCTTTCTTTCTTTCTTTCTTTCTTTCTTTCTTTCTTTCTTTCTTTCTTTCTTTCTTTCTTTCTTTCCTTCCTTCCTTCCTTCCTTCCTTCCTTCCTTCCTTCTTTCTTTCTTTCTTTCTTTCTTTCTTTCTTTCTTTCTTCTTTTTGTTTTTCAAGACAGGGTTTCTCTGTGTAGCTTTGCACCTTTCCTGGAACTCACTTGGTAGCCCAGGCTGGCCTCGAACTCACAGAGATCCGCCTGGCTCTGCCTCCCGAGTGCTGGGATCAAAGGCATGCACCACCACCGCCTGGCTCTCTTTGCTTTTTCAAGTGACGCCAAAGATGAGTTCCTTTCTTTGTTCGGGATATTTTATTAGGTCAAGAGAAGGATTGTGTGGTTGAAAGGTGTCCTGTCAGATGATTTTGAAAGGAGTGGAAATGTTTGAACGAGTGAACAAGAAAAGCCACATTGCGTGACATGTTCATTCATAAGAGAGGTGGGTGAAAGGGAGCAGTTTGGTGGTCTTTTCTTGAATTACTATCATTTTACTTCTAAATTTTTATTGTATTTCTATTTATATGTATTTGTGTGTGTGAGAGCACATCTATGTCCCGGCCGATGTGGGAAGATTGGGGAATGGGGAGGCTCTGGAACTAGAGTTACAGGGGTTGAGATTATTTTTTATTACATTTTAACTTATTTAGTGTGTGTGTGTGCTAATGTTTGCATGGGGGTCACAACTGTGGCTCTCTCTTCCCACCAAGTGGGTCCTGAGGACCAGATTCAGTTGTTAGACTTGGCTCTAAGGCCCCTTAGCAGCTGAGCCATCTCACTGGACCTCGGTGTTCCGTACCTTTTTTTTTTTCTTTTTGGCATGTGCGATGTGTGCTTGCACATGTGGATGTCAGAAGACAACCTTTTAGATTTGATTCTCTCCTTCCGGGGATCAAACTCACCTGAGCTATCCGACGCGGCAGAGTCTAGACTGCTGAGCGTCAGATTTGCTGTGCAGGTATCCTGTGGGAAACTCCCCTCACACTTAGGATCCAGGGGACCTCAGACAACAGGCTGTCCTCCACGACTCTGCTGCTGCCCTTTGGCATTTTGGCTTCTCTCTCAGATGAACTTGTTTACCTCAGAAAGTGATGCACACATTTCCAGAGGGCATCTGAGTTTCCATAGCAACTTTCAGTCGTCTCTGCTGAGGACTTCCTTATTCCAGTGTGGTGATGCGATTCTGACTTGGGGCTTCTCCTTTAACATGTGTGTGTGTGTGTGTGTGTGTGTGTGTGTGTGTGTGTGTGTGACTATATGTGTATGCATACACACACACACACACAGTCTCATGTAGCACAGGCTGGCCTTGAACTCACTCACTATGTAGCTGCTGGATACTCTGCCTCTATCTCCGGAGCACCAGGATTACAGATGTGCTCCACTGTGCCTGGTTTGTGTGGCACTGGGGATGGAAGCCAGGGCAGACATTCCACAGTTGAGCAATATCCCCAGGTCAATAAAGGAAATATTTTATATTTCACTTTTTGTTGCTTCTGACTGTCTAGTGCAGATGTATTTCATCTTACCTGCTATTGTGACTCCACATCTGTTAGGAATGACACAGGAAGACTGTATTTCACTGCTGGAAGGATTATGATAAGATTATGCAGGAAGTAGGCAGACTTGGTAAACAAAACCCACAAAGCATTTTAGCAGGGCCATGGTGGCACATGCTTTTAATCCTGGCACTGGGGAGGCAGATGCAGACTGGTCTCTGTGAGTTCAAGGCCAGTCTGGCTTATATTGGGAGTTTCAAGACAATCAGGGCTATATAGTGAGACCTTATCTAAATCAGGCAACCAAACAAACAAGCAAACATCGTAGTATACAGATGTAGCTAGACTGTGCTTACTGCTGCCTCACACAATGTGTTTTTCTTTTTAATTAAAAAAAAATTTTTTTTTTAAAAGTGTGTGTGTGTATGTATGTAGGCCTTGGAGTCAAGTGGAGGTCAGAACACAACTTGGGGGAGTCGGTTCTCTTTCCACCATGTGGGTCCTGGGGACTGAATTCTGTTCAAGAGGCTTGGCAGCAAGTGGCGTTATAGGCTGTGCCTCTCACTGTGTTAGCGTTGACTATCTTTTTGGCCTTAAGTGTCGATTCCAGCTGGGTGGTGGTGGCTCATGTCTGTAATACCAGCACTTGGGAGGCAGAGGTAGGAGGATCGCTGTGAGTTTGAGGCCAGCCTGGGCTACCAAGTGAGTCCCAGGAAAGACCCAAAGCTACACAGAGAAACCCTGGCCCGAAAAACCAAAAAAAACCCAAACAAACCAAAAAACCCACCAACAACAAAAAACCACACAAACAAACAAACAAACAAAAACTTGGTGAATGAATGATGCAACCTATATCACCGTCTTCCTTTGCAGTCATGATTCAGGGAGAAACGGAAACAGCTGAATAATTCAGACTCGAGATCAGTTTCTTGGACGCTGGTTATCCCTGGGACAGCAGTCCGACTGTGTTTGCCACTGTCTTCAAGAAGCTTTGAACAGCGTTTGCCTCAGGCATTATGGAGTATGGCACGAAGTTGGTGTATCTGCAAAGCCCCAAACAATGTCTGCTTTATCCA
This sequence comes from Peromyscus leucopus, assembly GCF_004664715.2. NCBI lineage: Eukaryota > Metazoa > Chordata > Mammalia > Rodentia > Cricetidae > Peromyscus > Peromyscus leucopus. Next base: position 2,050,898 of record NC_051063.1, read on the forward strand.
TCCAAGTTATTGGGTAATTCCTTGAAAAGCAGGGGCCTGCGTTGTTTACTGTCATGAACTGCTCAAACACCATTTTCAAGTCTTTCTCTGGTCTGGGGCGTGTGACTTAGCAGTGAGCAGAAAGCTTGCCGAGCATGGGTGAGGCCCTGGCTTAGCTCCCATGCACTGCAAAACATAAAAACCCAGGGGTTTTGCTGAAGCAGAGTCAGGGTTAATGACAGAGAACTGATCTGTGTTCTCAGGTTGAACAGAAAACTGCATTGACGCAGGCATGGCGGCACATGTCCGGGAGGGGGCCCAGCATTCAGGAGCTGGAGGGTCAAGAGTGGCTATCTAAGACACTCTCTCTAAACCCAACATGTTCCAAACGGGATAGCTGGGGTCACCGTCTAACTTCTGAGTGCTGACAGTGGAGTGGCCAGGAGCATAGGATGAAGGGGTAGACTGAGCATGTGTGGGGGCTGTCAGGAGGAAGTGGGCATGCTCTCGGGCTGGAGCCGGTGCTGCTCACATCAAAGGCCCTGCTTCTTCACTGCTTCAGGCTGTTGTAAACCAGGCTCTAGTGCCCGTCATCTGGGAGACGGATGTCCAATTTAGCATAGAGAACCGTATCCCGAAGTAGGGCCTGATGATGGCCGTCTAGGGAGGCTTCGCTCTCCGCCTCCCCTAACTGCCTTCCTCAAAGCTTTTCGGGGGTTGACATCTGAGTCCTTGGTTCAGAGGCTCTCATTCTAATCCTTGTCTTCTGCTCACTGCTGTGTGACTTTGAATAACTTCTTGACTGCTCTGGGCTCTCATTTTTCACCAAGATCATGGGGCTTTAGGAGTTCTTGTATTTTTTTAAAATATTTATCTTATTTTATGTCTATGAGTATTTTGCCAAATGTATATATGTGTGTTTGCTGCTCAGGGATATCAGAAAAGGGTGTTAGTTAGATTTCCTAAAGCTGGAGTTATGAATGGTTGTGAACTAACATGTATGTGTTGGTAATCGAACCTGGGCCTTCTGCAAGAGAAAGGAGTTCTTTTTTTGTTTGTTTTTTGTTTTTTTGACATAGGTGCCATCATGCCCAGCTGTAACAAGTGTCCTTAACCACTGAGCCATCCCTATAGCTCAGTCCTTGTAATATTCAAAAAATTAATTTTTAATTTTTGTTTTGTTTTGGTTTGGTTTTTTGAGACAGGGTTTCTCTATGTAGCTTTGTGCCTTTCCTGGATCTCACTCTGTATAATTTTTAATTTTTCATTTTTTATTAGGTGCATATGGGTGTGTCTGTGTGTAGGCATGTGCACATGAGTGCAGTACCCTCAGAGGCCAGAATAGGGTGTGAGATCCCTTGGATTTACATCTGCCTTATTCCCTTAAGCCGGAGTCTCAAGGACCTGCACAGACTGGTGGTCTTCCTGTGTACACTCCTCACCACACTGGCTTATAGGTGCAGAAGCCACATCTGACGTTTTAACATGGGTACTTGGGATTTGAACTCAGATCCTCATGCTTGCATTTACTCACCGAAACGTCTCCCCAGCTTGCTGCTGTTGGCTTTTTGAGATAGGGTTTAGCTGTATAGAACAGGCTGGCCTCAATCTTGTGCCTCCAGAGTGCTAGGATTATAGATAGATAAGTGTCACCACCACACCCAACCTGCTCTGGGGCTGTCTTAATCCAGTCTCATCAAGATTACCATCGTCATAAGAATGGTGATGTTTGTATAGTACTGATTATTACAGGTTCTGGACTTTGACCCAAAATTCACACTTTGAAATCTAGTCGCTAATGTGATGATGTTTGTAGGTAGGGCCTTTGGGAGGCAATAGGTCACAGGAGTGGAGTCCCCCTGAAAGGGTGTAATGCACCTTATAAGACAGATTGATCATGTTGACCCCTGCCTGCAATTCTAGCATTTGGGGAGGTAGAGGCAAAAAACACCATGAGTTCAACGCCATTTGGCTACCTAGTGTATTTGAGGCCAGCCTGGGTTACATGACAGCCTATGTCAACCAAGAGGAGGAGGAGGGAGAGGAGGAGGAGGGAGAGGAGGAGGAGGAGGCCAATAGAGCTCATTGCTTTTTTTTCTAACCTGTGGGGACACAAGATGTCAGCTGGCTGCAACCTGGAAGAGGGTCCTCAAAGATGCTCCCCTGCTGGTCTTGTGTTTTACCCTCCCTGGAAATAAATTGGAGTTATTAGAGCCCCCGGGCTATGGTAATATGTCAGTTTGAACCAAGGCAGGACATTTTATATCTGAGATACTTTCCTACTTCAATCATCACTTCCAGAATCCATCAGTCTGGAAATAGACCCTGCCCAATGTAATAAAGCAGGTTCATTTTGAAAGACGGCATGAATCCTTGCAAAGTTTCTCTCTCTCTCTCTCCTTCCCTTTCTTCTCTTCCTCTTCCCCCCGCCTCAGTCTGTCCCTGACATTTCCTGTATGCAGCAATCTTTACACACTCCTGCCTAAGACACAGTGGGAAATGAATAAAAGAACGGCTGTGGATTAGTAGGAATATTAAATATATATATATATATATATATATATATATATATATATATATATATATATATATATATATATATATAAGGGGTCAGAGAGATGGCTTAGTCAGTAGTTAAGAGCACTGAATGCTCTTGTAAAGGACCAGGTTGGGTTCCCAGCACCCATACGGCATCACACACTTATCTGTAATGCCAGTTCCAAGGGATCTAATATTCTGGCGTCTGTTGGCTTCAGGCACACATGTGGTTCACATACACACATGCTGGCAAGACATTCATACACAGAAAAATAAACCTTACTTAAAAAATTATTATGTTGTCAGGCGGCGGTGGCTCACGCCTTTAATCCCAGCACTCGGGAGGCAGAGCCAGGCGGATCTTTGTGAGTTTGAGGCCAGCCTGGTCTACAGAGCGAGATCCAGGACAGGCACCAAAACTACACAGAGGAACCCTGTCTCGAAAAAAAAAAAAAAGAAAAAGAAAAAAAGAAAAAAAATTAAAGAAACATATTTGAAAAGTGTGGCACAACATTCACTAAGAAGCAGAGACATCTTGTAGGAAGCAGAATCTCGAGTGGGTTGTTTTTTTTTTTTTTTTTTTTTGTATTTTTCTTTAAAGTTGAACTCTGTTGTTTTAAACAAAAGCCTCAAGAAGCCCAGAAACAACATAAATGCACAGTGGGGCTGAAAAAAAGGAACAAAGAAAGAATCTATTAATAAGAATTTGGACTACAGCCAGGCACGGTGGCATGCCTTTAATCCCAGCACTCAGGAGGCAGAGGCAGGCCTGGTCTATAGCGTGAGTTCCGGGACAGCCAGGGCCACACAGAGAAACCCTGTCTCTAGCCCCCTCCTCCCTCCCCGCCAAAAGAACTGAATTATAACTTTCTCAGCTCCACTACGGAATTGACTCACGCTGAGTGACAGCCCCGGCTGAGATTCCCCGAGGGCGGGGCACCTCTCACTGTAAACAGCCACCACACTCAGGGTGTGCTGTCTGTTCGGCTACTCAGCTAGTCACACTACAGAGCAATACAATGCCTCTTTTTTCTGTTTTTTTTTTTTTTTTTTTTTTTTTTTTTTTTCCTGGCTTGAGCTACTCATCAGGTCTTCTGTCTGTGTGACTCACTTCTGAAGCCACATATAACCACAAGAATGAGTTGAAAAATGATTGAGGGCCAGCAAAATGGCTCAGCAGGTAAAGGAGCTTGCTGCCAAACCTGATGACCTGGGTTGGATCCTCTCCCTGGAACCCACATGGTGGAAGGAGACAGCTGACTCCTACAAGTTGACCTTAGACCTCCACACATGTGCTGTGGAGCACACCACACACACACACACACACACACACACACACACACACAATAATAATAATAATAATAATAATAATAATAATAATAATAATAATAATTTTTTTAGTTTGGCTTGATTGAGGAGACATAGCTAGTTAGTAGGGTATACAGGGTATACATAACTAGTTTTAGTCCAGCCTGGTCCACAAAGTGAGACCCTGTTTAAAAAAAAAAAAAAAAAGAACTAATAGCTTTTTAAATTTTCTGTCGTGGTAGCATATCTTTAATCTTAGACTGGGGAGCCAGAGGCAGGCAGACCTCTATGTGTTTGAGGCTAACCTTGTCTATATAGTGAGTTCCAGGACAGCCAAGGCTATACAATGAAATCTTGACTCAAAACAGCACCTCCAAATTTAAAAAAAAATATTATTTTTTGTTTTGTTTTTGTTTGTTTTTTTCGAGACAGGGTTTTTCCGTGTAGCTTTGGAGCCTGTCCTGTAATTTGCTCTGTAGACCAGGCTGGCCTTGAACTCACAGAGATCCCCCTGACTCTGCACCACCACCACCTGGCTAAATTTACTTTTTATGTGTATGAGTGTTTTGCCTGCATGCATGTTTGGGCACCGTGTGTGTCTGGTGCCCAAAATGGCCAGAAGAGTGCATGGGATCCCTAGAACTGGAGTTACAGGTGGTTGTGAACAGGTGCTGGGAACTGAGTCCAGGTTCTCTGCAAGGGCAGCCAGTGCTCTTAACTGTGAGCCTTCTCTCCACTACTCACAAAATTTTATTAATGGGACGGTGGGGTGGCTTAGTAGTAAGGCACTTGTGACCAAGCCTCATGACCTGGGTTCGAGTCCTGGGACCACAGGGTGGAAAGGAGAGCACCATTCCCTCATGCTGTCTTCTGACCTCCACAGGCAGGGTGAGGCATGTGTGCACCACTCCCCATACACACATTTTTCACACTGTGTGTGTGTGTGTGTGTGTGTGTGTGTGTGTGTGTGCGCGCGCGCGTGTGTTCCACAGCACATATGGGGACGTCAGAAGGTACCTTGGTGAAGTGCATCTTTTCTTCCACCTAGACAGGGCTTTCAAGGATTGAACTCAGGCCATGAAGCTTGTCTGGCAAGGGCTTAGCAGCTGAAGCACCATTCCCTTTACTTACCAGCACAATCATGACCTGCCGAACTGTGTGCTTCGACACAAGCCTTTTCTGTGTTAACCATCATGGGGACTGGACTTAGTTTATGTGACTTTATGTGACCTTTTGGCTGGTTCTGAGGGACAGCCAGGTTGTGTGCTGTTGAAACTCCCAGTTGGGCTCTGTGCTAGCATCCTGTGCACTTAGTTTTTCCACAAGTGAGAGGTACGCTTTTCTTAAGGTGAATCCCGAACAGTAAGGTCGATACACTGAAGTGCACCCCCATCTTAGCCAGGGTGCTCACACCTGTACTCCCAGCACCTGGGAGACAGAGGGAGAAGGCTCGGAGTTCAGACTGCACCATGAGTTGGAGGCCAGCCTGGGCTAATGAGACTCTGTCTCAAAACAAAAGGACCAGCAAGGGGAGGGAGAGAGGAGATGGGAATACTTGCCAGAATTCCAGAAGATTCAAGTTTAGTTCCTAGCACCCACATCAGCTGGCTCAGAACCACTCGTAATTCTAGCTCCAACGGGCACTACATGTATCTGTACACACACACACACACACACACACACACACACACACTCACACACATGCTCACATGCACATACACACTTAGGCACACATATACTCACACACAGATACACACAATTAAAAATTTAAAAAATATTTTTTTTTTTTTTTTTGGTTTTTTCGAGACAGGATTTCTCTGTGTAGCTTTGCGCCTTTCCTGGAGCTCACTTGGTAGCCCAGGCTGGCCTCGAACTCACAGAGATCCGCCTGGCTCTGCCTTCCGAGTGCTGGGATTAAAGGCGTGCGCCACCCGCCCGGCCTAAAAAATAATTTTTAAAAAAGGTTTTTGGTAAAAAGATCTTTAATTCTTTTTTTTTTTTTTTTCCCAACATAGGTTTTCTCTGTGTATCTCTGGCTGTCCTGGAATTTGCTCTGTAGACCAGGCTGGTCTCCAACTCAGAGATCCACCTGCCTCTGCCTCCCAAGTGCTGGAGTAAAGGCGTGTGCCGCCGCCGCCGCCGCCGAAACCACCACCACCACCACCACCTCCTGACTAAAAATGTTTTTTAAAAAAGACAAAAGCAAAATTTACCCTTTATCCTACGTGGTTGCATTACCTTCTGGGCAATTATTCCAAATTATCCTCATTTTACATGTGCAATACTTTCATTTATTCAGTTATTTATTTTGACATAAGGGTCTCCTGCCTACAATTCCCTATGTAGCTGGAGAGGGACTTGATCTCGTGACCTTCCTTCCTTCCTTTGGTGAGGTTAGTGCTGGAGACAGGACCCAGGTCTCTGCCATGCAAGGCAAACACTCCACCTACTGAGCCACACTCCCCTACACTTAGGCTCCCTCTCAGGAAAAAGAATGTCTACAACACAGCAGACCCCTCAGTGTAGCCCCCAAAGAGACACGAGTTTCAAGGAACTGACCAGAGTTTGTGTGACTTGGACGTAAAATCTGGGCTCAGCATCCACACAGAGACAACAAGGAAAAGCCTTCTTTCCCAGCTCTTTGGAAACCCTTCAGGAGTCTCTCCAAGTAGAGACGGGTCTAGTAGATCTAAGATTTAATTATGTGATGCACGACGAACAGCCTGCTCCTCCAGTAGAAGATGGAGCCTTCTGAAGTTTTCACTTTCAAATTCCTGCGTTTCTTAACAAGGCCAAATGAATGGGGTTCAGAGATGTTTTCTGTACAGACAAGAGCATGCTAAACAACCCTGATTCCCAGGAAACAGTAGACATTCCGTTAAAATAAACAAGCAAAAAACAGTTGCTAGGCGTGGTGGCTCATGCTTTTAGTATCAGCCAGGGCTACCCAGTGAGACTCGATTTCAAGAAAAAATAGAAAAAATAGAAAAAATAGTGGCCCAGTGTAGGCTCCAGAGGAGAGATCTTAGCCAGGAATGGCAGCAGCTGCCATGCCTGATGACCTGACCTGAACTGTTTGATCCCTGGGACCCATACGGTAGAAGAAGACTTCCACACCTAGGCTGGTGGCATGGGTCACACACTTCCCTAAGCCTGTCTCAAATAATTCATTTATTTTCTTGGTGTGTGATTGTGTGTGTGTGTGTTTGTTTGTGTGTGTGTATAAGTTGAAAGCCTAGGGTAGAGGTGAATTCACACTTGAAATCCAGGTACTTGGGAAGTTGAAGAGGAAGAATCAGGAGTTCAAGGATAGCCCTAGCTTTATAGCAACTTTGCCACCAACTTGGACAACACAAAACACACACACACACACACACACACACACACACACACACCAAACTGAATAAAGTAAAGTCATGTAGCAAAGCTAAAAAGCACACCACAGCTTTATCATCACAGTGAATGTAATGGGACAGAGTTATTCAGCGACAGTTAATAGGTTAGCTGTTGTATAAGAACATGCTTTAAATAACCTCCGACTCTCCAAAAGTGGGGACAGCAAGCCGAGGACTACCCGCATCTCCCATCAGGTTTTGTTCAACTGAGGTGGTATTTAAACAGTCTGAAAATAGTGGTCAGCATTTCTAACGTAAGCTCGTACAGGGAAGCTCCAGTTCCTGGCTTTCCAAAACATACGCCCTTGGAGCCACACGGAGCCCAAACCGCAATCTCCACGGCAGTGGAGGGCCTCGGTGTGGTGCACTGCGCGTGCAAACAGCCCGTCCTGGTGCACTGCCACACCCCATCTGCTAGGCCAGGGCACCCTGGCTGCCTGCCCTCTTACCTGTTTGGCACCAGTGGGTGTTTAGACTTCACCACACCCTTTTCAAGTTGGAAGTGTGTGCTCGGCAGGTCTCTTTATGGCAGGCTACTCCGGCCGTTCAGAGAAGCTGGCCTGGTCTCCCTTCCAGTTTGTAAGACCTGCTAGCTTGTAATTTGTTTTTTGTGTTCAGAAAACCAGCCAGGAGTAGAGAGGAGGTCTCTCTCCTGTGACTTGGTGGCATCAGGGACATTGAAATCCTGGCTCCCGAGCACATGGGGTGGGGGAGGGGAAGAGCGACGGCCGGGCAGAGCAGGGGATTTAGGGAGTAACAGAAACACCAGTACTTACTATATTATTATGTTCTTTTGGGGGAAAACAAAACAAAACAAATCTCATTTCTACTGCTTTTATTTTATTTTTCAAGTTGCCCCCTTTCTAGGTGTAATTAGACACCGAGACGTAGTTTGCTGCTGTTAGAATGGCAGACGTTTTAGACATGGCAGATTCTCCCAAGATAAACACGTTGCCCAGTTCCCTGAATAAACGAAACGTAGCACAACCGCCCAGCTTCTGGTGACTGGAAGGTGGCCTGGACGGCCTTGCGGTGTGTTCTTCTCCAGCCATAGGTGTTGGTACCAGCGCCTGCTTTTTCCTACTGTAATGCTACCAAACTCTGAATTTTGTCTTTATGAAGAATACAGCTTCCCCATTATTATTTAATTCGATTGTATGCTAGCCTCATCCTCTGCATTCTAATTTAAATGGAACTGTGAAGGAAAAATGCAAATCCCCTCTATTCAAATCCAAAAGAAAATAAATGGATTTTTTTATGGCCTAAAGGAGCTATTCATTACCAAATCATTTATCTTTTCAGGAAACACGGCTTATATATCCCATAAGCCAGTGTGCTGTCTTTATTTTCTTCGCTTCTCTCCCTCCTTTGATACGTTTGCTGTTCTTCCAAATCTCCCCGAATCTCTGCCGATGGGGGCAGCCTGTATCAGGCAGAATAAGAATGTAATTAATATCGCCGAACAGAAAGCAAAGCTTGTATGAAAGGCTTGGCCTGCTCGCAGTAAAAACACAATCATACGCAGACCTAACATTTACTGAGCTGAATTTCCTTCTTCTTCTCACAACGATCACAGTGTTTAAATGGACTGGCACTTGGCTTCACAAGGTTGGGAAGGGTGGAAGAAGAAAGGACCCCCACCCCCACCCCACTCTGAGACAGGGTGTCTCTGTAACAGTCCTAGCTGTCCAGGAACTCACTTTGTAGACCAGGCTGGCCTCGAACTCAAGAGGACATGTTTTTAACTGGCTGCCTTTTGCTTCCTTGGTGCGGATCTCCTGGAGAGCTAGAGGGACTGTGTGTTTCTCACTGTTGGGGATTTGGCATTAGTAAACCAGGATGGATTTTTACTAAGCACTACCTTATATTTATCTCTTGATTAAAGAATCCTGTTTGGAGGCATGGCTTGGAGAGGGTACCCCAGCACACGAACAGCTGGGGTGTCCCAGGCTGCACACCTCTTACTTTGCTGGCCCCAGAGTGCCCTCCATTTATATATAATATATAAAATAGAATATTATTATATATTAAGATTTAATTTTTAAATATCTTTCTCATTATTTATTCTGTTTTAGTGTGTGTATGTGTACATGAAGCCATGGCCTATGTGTGCAGAGATCAAGGAACAGTTCTGTCCTACCACGTGGGCTCAGGGACTTGAAGTCAGGTGATCGGCCTTGGTGGCAGTGCTTTTATCTACAGAGTATGTCACTGTAGACCTGATTCCATTTCCTTTTTCTTTCTTTTAAGACAGAGTCTCATTTTGTGGCTCTGGCCAGCCTGGACTCACAAAACTCTGCTTGCCTTAGCTTCCCAAGGGCTGGGATTAAAGGTGTGTGCCATCACTGGGCAGCTTAAGATTTATTTTTATTAATTTAACTTATGGATCCAGAAAGATGGCTCCGTGTTAAAGAGTACTTTCTGCTTTCCAGAGGACTGAGTTTGGTTTTCAGCACCCATGTTACCTACTCACAATTGCCTGTAACTCCAGCTCAGGGGATCCAACACGCTCTCCTGGTCCTCCTGGGCACGGTGCTCACCTGTACAAACCCACACACAGACACATTCATATGCACATAATTAAAAAAATATTTTAAAACCACGTGTTTGTGGCCCTGCATGTATCCAAGCGCAGGCTCCCGTGGAGGCCAGAGAGGCGTCAGATCTCCTGGGGCTGGAGTTACAGGGTGTTGTCTGCCCCAGACAGTACTGGCAACAGAACCCTGGTTCTCAGGGAGACAGGCCTTCTGAACCCCTGAGTCACTTCTCCACACCCTTCCCCCTTTTTCTTTTGAGACAGGGTCAAGCTGTCCTCAAATTCCGGACGGCCTCGCTTCCCCAGCCTCTGAGAGCAAGGACTCCAGGTGTGAGCTATGCTTTGAGGTGAGGAAGAGTTCTGGCTGGTACATGGCGCTGGCTTTTATAGTTTCAGACATCAACCTTTCTCCGTCGGAGTGAAAATCGTATGACTGTGTTGAAGTCGCAGCACACTGACTTTCCCCATTTGTGTTTATATATTCCCTGGGATTTCGGAGCAAAGTGAATAGCATGCCTCTGTTCTCACTAGATTAAGCCCTGATAGATAATCTGGTTTAGTTACGGCAGCATTGTTTAAATCTCGCTAATTACAGTGCAATGCTGTACAGTAGCGGGCAGACAATTTAAATGCTCACTGGAAGAAGGGGGAAGACAGAGTAAGCTAAGAAACAGTTTCTCAAACCTGTCTGTCCCCCAGGGCCAATTTAAAGGCTGCTTTGCCAAGCTGTTTACATTGGAAGTCTTAAACACACCAGGCATGTTTCCACACAGGCAGCCATTTGGAGGAAATTGGGAGATCGTGGGGGCTGATCCTGAGCTTCCCGCTATCAAGATTCTGGTGTGACACCAAGCTGCCTTCTGTTCCAGGTCACTTAGGAGGAAAGGATCGAGGAGCGGACAGGCCCACGCATAGCTTCTTGGTTGAAGGCTTCTGAGATGAAAGGAAGACAGACAAGAGGGTCTGGAAAGAGTGGGGGAGGGGACAGAGAGGGAGGAGCTGGAGGGGTGTGTGTGTGTGAGAGAGACTCAGCTGTGCAAGCAGAAGGACATGAGCTCAGAGCCCTAGCATCCATGTAGGAAGCTGGGGAGTCAGTGTGCCCCTGGAACCCCAGAGCTGGGGGAGGCGGAGACAGGAGGGTGGTGGGGGCTTATAGGCCTGATGCTCGGGCTTAGTGGCGTGAGCTTCAGTAAATGGGAGAGATCTTGTCTCAAAATATAGAGAGTGATAAAGGAAGATACCTGGTGTTGACCCCCTAACACACACACACACACACACACACACACACACACACACACACACACACAAACACACACCAAAAAGTCAACCAAACATGAGGTGAAGGAGGGAAGATTGAAGGTGTAGACACCATGGGCCAGGCCACAGAACCAAGTCAGCAAGAAATCAGCATTTAACAAGGTGCCTTGTGATGCGCAAGGAGAACCTCTGGAACTGGGAAGAAGGGAAAATGGGCCGATAAACCAATGTTAACCTACACCACTAACATTGGATTCTAGAGGGTGGCTCATAACTTCCAATTGTCCTACTCATTGTGATTTATTTGGGGAATTCCTGAGGCGGGGTAGAGGGCACATCCAGGGCTTGGCATGGGGAACCAGACAAACCCTAAGTACATGGGGGTGTATTTAGCAGTGGACACTTCGTAGCACCAAGAACTATGCCTGAGAATAACTAAAAAGAAATACAAAGTGTTGTTCTGGTATGAAAATCCTGGAATGCTAAGCCTAAGGGGGTGTAGATTGTCTAGGAAGGCGTATAGATGCATAGATTGCTTTTTTCCCCCCTATAAATCATACATCACATGGTTAAGTGGCTTTACTAAGGGAGGGGAGGGGGCAAAGGCAGCAGGTCAGAAGGAAGGAAAGAGACGACAGGAGAATCACAGAGCCAGTGTCAAGGGTGACTTGCTCATTTAACACCTCCAAACAGTAATGCGGAAAAACAGATTTTTTTTTTTTTAAAGTGGGGAGAGTTGACTTTCCCTTGTCCCCACATTTCCAGGAATTGTCCAGGATTCTAAGCTCCCATGGTTTCATGTAGGAGGAGATGTCTGAGAGGAAAGATTGCATTGCTTAGCTGTCGGGCTGACCTGCTCCCTGGTGCAAATCCTAGGCAAACAAATCAAGCCTTTTGTACCTCTGGTGTCTAGGCTGTAAAAAGTTCTTAATAACAACTCAGTCAGTCTGGCTGTTGTAGGGATTGAAATTGATAAGGCTGGTTGAGCAATGGCTACACATAGCTTAAGGCCAGAGAAGTCTAATGTGGGGCTGGAGATGAAATATACTTGCCTAGTTTGCATGAGAGACTTGATTTAACCCCCCAGCACTGTACACACACACACACACACACACACACACACACACGCACGCACGCACGCACGCACGCACGCACGTGCGCACACCCGCACACAAGCACAAACAGGCACACTCACACACACATAATGATCTGGTATGATGTCAAAGTTATATTTTAAATTATTCCTAGTGGAGCATGCCGGCACATGCTCTAATCCCAGTGCTTGGGAGCTGGATACAGGAGGATCAAGAGTTCAGGTCATCACTGTTTGAGGCCCGTCTGGGCTAAATGAAATCTGACCCCCAAAAATCAAAAGTGACAAACATAAAATTATTTTGGAATCTTCTGTTTTGATGAGCTGACTTTGGCACACTTGCTAGTTAACCTAAAGTAGCATGACTTTCCTGTAAACACGTGCACGTGGGATAAGTTTCAACACTTCAGGAAACATGATATTTGGAAGTTGGACTTAATTCGTGTGTGTGTGTGTGTGTGTGTGTGTGTGTGTGTGTGTGTGTGTGTGTGTGTGTGTAGTTCAGAGAACAACTAAACTGTTGGGAGTTGGTTCTTTCCTTCCACTGTGTGAGAACAGTGATCAAACTCAGTCAGGCTTAGCTGCAAATGCTTTAACCCGCTGAGCGTCTTGGTCTTGCTGGCTTCCCCCTTATTTTCCAAGACAGGGTCTCTCATTGAATTTACCAACTGGGCTAGATGGGCTGGCTAGTAAGCTCCAGAGAGCCTTCTGGTTTTGTCTACCCAGCTCTGGATTACAGGTGTTCATCATCAAGACCCTCTGGGGAATCAAACTCAGATCCTTTTGCTTGCACAGGAAACATTTTATCAATTGAGTCATTTCCCCAGCCCCGGGCTACCTAGTTTAAAATTTTATTTATTATTATTATTATTATTATTATTATTATATGTGTATGAGTATCTTGCTTGAATATATGTCTGAGTCTGCACCATGTGTGCCTAGTGCCTGCAGTGTTCAGAATGGGTCTTAGATCCCCTTGAACTAGAGTTAAAGATGATTGTAAGCTTCCACGTGGGTGTTGGGAATTGGACCTGGGTCCTTTGTGAGAACAAGTGCTTTTAACCACTGAGGCATTCCCTACCCTCAGTCTACTGATCTGATGCAAGTACTTTAAGGCTGGTATTTGAGTTGACCGTGACAACCCTTGTGGGCTGAGGCTACTTTAGATAGAGCCACAAGGTCACAGATATCTGATGCTCATGGACTTGGCAGGGAGCAATAGTTATTTATACCACCAAGGTACAGTGCTGCTCACCTGGCTCCTCCCGTGGTTAGTCTTGAACTTACCACACGATGACCTGAAACTCTGGTCATCCCAGGTAAGAAGAGAGAGAAAGAGAGAGAGAGAGAGAGAGAGAGAGAGAGAGAGAGAGAGAGAGAGAGAGATGGGGAGATGATGACTCAGCAGTTAAGAATAAATATTTCCTTTCACAGGATCTGAGTTCGGTTCCAAGCACCATATAGGGACTTCTAAAACTGGGGGGGGGGGGGGCGCCACACCACACAAAATTTCATAGAAACTTCTAGAGAGGTGTTATACCTTTGCTATTACTAAAGGAACTACTGCATGTCACCGAGGTATGTAGCTAACACTCTTGCTAGTGCTTGCTGTATTTAAGAGTATTGGCCAGAGACTTTGGGCTTTTGTTTTAAATTGAAAATTACCCCTCAAAAGAGGTTTATTTCTTTCATAGCAACTGTCCATACGTCATCCTTTTATTGCCAAGGAGGGCTGGCCAGGGAAGTTCTAGACAAAACTCTGATTGTTATAAAATGAACGAAGACTCGAGAGACAACTTGGTGCTTCCCTGTTTGTGGTGTGGGAAAGAGCACAGAGGTGCCTGAGGGCCTGTGCCTGCTGCACTGTCGACCCAGCCTGGTCCCAGCATGACTCTCCTCCGTGGCTCTCAGATCTCCCTTAAGGATAGAGCCAGTAGCGGGACCATGGTGGCGCACACCTTTAATCCCAGCACTTGGGAGGCAGAGGCAGGCGGATCTCTGTGAGTTCAAGGCCAGCCTGGTCTACAGAGAGAGTTCCAGGGAAGGTGCCAAAGCTACATAGTGAAATGCTGTTTCAAAAAAGCCAAAACCAAAACCAAAAATAAAAACAAAAAGGAACAACAACTCCCCCTAAACAAAACAAAAAATGTATTTATATGACCATGTGTCTGTGGTGGTGGTTTGGGGGCATAGGACCTTTCCTCTCAGGGACTTTGACAAAAACGGGATTACCATGAGCCTCTAGCCTGTACCTTTGGCCAGCCAAAGTACCTGAGATAGGAATGTGAAGGTGGGGCTGTTCTGCTCAGTTTCCTTCCTGGAGTGGAGGAGCAGTTTCTTTCTCTGTTTTCTGTCTATCTGAATGGAGCTGCTCGTCTCTGCTTCTGCCCACCATGAGGTGAAGAATCCTCTCTACCATGTGTTCACACACCCTGCTGCTCTGTGCCAGCACCCTGGGTTAAATAGCCATGGACAGAATCCTCTGCAGTGAACCCTGATGAAGTATATCACTGAAATGAAGAAGTAAATCAAGGGGAAAAAAAAAAAAAAGCATGGGATCCCAGAAGAGAAGCCAGAATACAAGAGAAGGGGATGTCCGTGAGGAGGAAGGAAGGTCAGTCACCCTGTAGAAGAGAGCCAGAGACTTCAGGGCAGTCTGCCAGACTAGAGATTTTTAACAGTTGACAAGGAAGAGTTCTCAGAAAGATGAAGCCAAAGAAAGCTCTGACTTATAGCCTGCAAGGTGGCTCACTGGTAAAATCACTTGCCACACAAGCCCGATTCTGATGGTAGTGTGAGAGAACCAATTCCTGAAGGTGTTATAAATTATCTCGCGTGGGGGAGTTGGGTGGGGAGGAACCTCCGAGAGTGCAGGGAAACATGCTGGGCAGATGCACGCCATGTGGGCATGGGAGCAGCAGCTGTGGCCAGTAACCCAGATGCTGCCTCCACGTGGATAGTTTATTATAATAGAGATGAAGGGAAAGATAGGAAAGAGAGAGACAGAAGAGAGACGAGTCAAGGGTGTACACCTCGTGGGAAGAAAAAGCAGAAGAGAGAGAGAGGAAGGGGAGGAGTCTTTCCTTAGAATGAGGTGTTGTTTGAATCTTAGATGGTCTTATAATAAAAAACCCAGAGCCAGATATTGGGGTGAAAGCTGAAAGATCAGAGAAGCAGAGCAAGCCTCAGTCACTACATATTACCTCACCAACTCCACGAATCCTCTGAAATCCCGAGTCCTCACCCAAAAGGATCTTAGCTGAACTGATTTAGTTCCTGTTTCCTCACACCTTATATACCTTTCTCTGGCCTGCCATTACTTCCTGGGATTAAGGGCCTGTGTGTTTTCCAGTACTGGGATTAAAAGTGTGTGCCATCACTGCCTGGCTCTGTTTCCAGTGTGGCCTTGAACTCACAGAGATGCAGATGGATCTCTGCCTCCCAAGTGATAGGATTAAGGGTGTGTGCCACCACTGTCTGGCCTCTATGTCTAATCTAGTGACTGGCTCTGTCCTCTGATTTCTAGGCAAGTTTATTAGGGTACACAGAATATCACTACAATGAGGCTTTTACATCAGGATGCAGGGTGGAGCCAAGGGGTGGATCAGAATATTAGCATTCCTCTATTTTGATTATTATGAAAGAGGTGAGTTATGGGAGCAAGTGGGGGAAGAAGGGCACTGAATTCTCGAGGCTACTTCAAGCTGACAAGGGGCGAAGTGGGGACAGGGAACTGGGAGTCACGCATGGCGGAAGATCTCAGGAACGTTCCTTGAGGGAGCTGAGGAGGCAGGTTGCAGTAGTGCTGTTCCAGGAACTTAGGGGGAATGGCATGCCAAATCAGGAGTATAGAAGCCATGGCATCTGCTATTTCTCTGGAAATCAGGCAGGAATAATGAATCTGCAAAATATGCTCAAAAAATTGGTGGGGTCAGAAATGGGTTCTGGAGATTGTTAGTTTTCATCAGACCAGATTTCTTGATGCAGTAGCAGAACTTTCCCCAGGAACCTGTATCTGTGAGACAGCAGGAATGGATTTACATTATGGCAAAAGGGCTAAAAATCCATTTAAGGACTGTTAAGAACTCTTTGTTGTCAATGTTCCATCAGTTTATCAAAGCTGCATTTATCAGTATTAAAACTTTGAACTTCGCCGGGCGTTGGTGGCTCACGCCTTTAATCCCAGCACTCGGGAGGCAGAGCAGGCGGATCTCTGTGAGTTCGAGGCAGCCTGGGCTACCAGTGAGCTCCAGGAAAGGCGCAAAGCTATACAGAGAAACCCTGTCTCGAAAAACCCAAAAAAAAAAAAAAAAAACTTTGAACTTCTGGAGTTATATCTGAAACCTGTACCATGAAGTCTGTGAATGAGGCATACCTGTCTGTAATTGGAGAGCATATATATATATATATATATATATATATATATATATATATATATAGTCTTGGGATTGGGGCTGTTAAACTGATACCTTAGTCAACAAACATTGTCAGATCTGAGAAAAATAAATTTAAGAAGTGAGACAGCTTTCCAGCTATCTAGGGAGCAATCCCAAGTCTCTGCATGGCCGTTGCGGGGGTGAGGTGGGCAGAAACTCCAAAGGCAGCACTTGTTCAGCTGATAGGCCCAGAAGATCTGACAGATTTTTTTTTTTTTTTTTTGTGGAGTAGAAATTTGGGGAGACTGACCCACCTTGACTTTGCAGTATGGGGCAATTGGTCCTCCATTGTTCCACTTATTCAGTTGTGACAGGATCTCAGCTTTTTGCTGTGTTGCCAGCCTTGCCATAAGCTTCCAGGTGGAAGTCTTTCTGTGGCCATCTATCTTCTTGGAGGATATAGAGGATGCTGCCAGGAGATGACATGTCTCTTTATCATAAAAAGGCTTTTATATTAAGTGCCATAGTCTCAGCTCTCTACGGATGTTTGAGGACTGGGGGACAAAATCTGTTAGATGTTTTTATAACTTTGAGAGCATATATATGACTTAAATTTGAATATCCAGGTTTCCCAGTTACAGCGTAATGAAGTTAGCAAGGACAGGGGGGCGGGGCTCATATTTGAGTACAGCCAGATTATAATCCTGAGTGACTTATATAGAAATAATATATTAATCTTTCTCCGGAGAAGGCAGTGATGGGTGTCAGGGGAAAGATGCCAGGGCCGAATGAGAACAGGAGAAAAGGGGCTTGTGAGTCAGGGTGCAGCCCAACTCTGAGAAAAGGAAAAAAGACCCTCTTGGTGGACTCTATACCAGGGTTTCCATCCCTAATCTAGCCCTCCAGCCTGTCCTGGGAACAAGGAGCACAGGTTGATGTATTCTCCAGAGCTGCTTCAAGCTAAAAAGGGCAGAGGTGGTCAGGACTCTGATCTAGCTTAGAGAAAGGAAATAATTATGTTTGGCTGGTCCAGACCGGCCTTCAGCAAGTCCATGTGTCACAGGTTAAAGTCATTCAGCCAGATGGAAGCCCACTGAAACAGATGCAGACTAGAGATAGAGTTAAAATTTATAAACTTATTTGAAATCTTTTAGCTCATGGTCTTAGTGATTGGGAAAGGGAGACCAGGAGGGAGAGAAATACCATCCTCAGGAATAGACACACAAGGAAAAAATAAAAGTTTTAGATAAATTAGTATCATCAATCAATACGGACATCCATATTGTAGAAAAGCAGGTAATACATAACCAAGGAAAATTTAAAATCCTTTTAAAATCCTGAGCTTGTGACCCAAAGTGTATCAGAATTGTATTAATGTTAAAATATAAAATTAAAAACTTAATATAAGTAATCTTTGTTTGTTTGTTTCAAACAGGGTTTCTCTGTGTTGTTTTGGTGCCTGTGCTGGATCATCACTCTGTTGACCAGGCTGGCCTCGAACTCACAGAGATCCACCTGTCTCTGCCTCTGTAGTGCTGGGATTAAAGGCGTGTGCCACCACTGCCCAGGAAATAGACTTTGTGAAAGAAAGATGGAGAAGCAGCAGTGCAGCTGGGTGGGAGAGAGGGACCTCTGCCCCAGGCTAGGGCCTGGCGCGAGCAGCCGCAGGTGAACAAACCCAAGCAATGGTCAGCGGCAGTGGTGGGGGCGGGAGGCCTAGGCACATTTTCCCACAATGAGATATAAGGCCCAAGAGACTGACCTCTGGCATTCCAGAGGGTCAGCGAAGGCCAACAATAATGGCACAAGATAATGGCACAAGACAGCCAATGGACCATCGTCACAAAGGCTATGTATGGGGCGTGGAATTGAGAGGGCACAGACTGTCTCCATATGCCATTACATAGGAATTGGGGCTGAGGGCTTTAGAGCCCGAAAGGCATGTGGTACCAGTGAGCAAGGCAAGACGAATCCTCAATTGTGAAAAAATGGCCCAGAAGGGAAGGGAGGAATCTTACCGATCCTGTACGGTGAAGAGTCCCCGACAGTGATCCAGCCTGAAAAATGGCAGGTGGTGCAGGATCCCAGAGCTCCTCAGACTACCGGCGGGCAGGAGGAAGCAGTGGGATTGCCAGGCGATATTGGGCACCAGTGGGATTGCCAGGCGATATTGGGCACCAATGTTATGAATTATTGTGTTGGGGACAAGGGTATCCCGAGAGTGCAGGGAAACATGCTGGGCAGATGCAGTGGCAGGCTGGGCAGATGCATGCCACTTGGGCATAGTGTCCGAGGTGGTAGTGGCGGCAGCAGCGCCAGTAATTCACAGCCCAGACGCTGCATCCATGTGGAGAGTTTATTATAATAGAGAGATGAAGAGAAAGATAGGAAAGAGAGAAAGAGGGGGGTGGTGGAGGATGGCACCTCATGGGAGGAAAAAGCAGAAGAGAGAGAGGAAGGGGAGGGGATTTTCCTTAGAATGAGGCTTTTCCATCAGGATACAGGGTGGAGCCAAGGGGTGCGATTTCAAGGTGCGGGTCAGAATGTTAATAGAAGACTGCCCTTTGACGGCCACAAGTGATACGCCTGAACATGCGCACACACACGTTTTAAAAGATTTCTGTTTATTTTGTTTATGGGTTTTAGACAGAGTCTCTTTATGAAGCCCTGGCTTTCCTGGAACTCGATCTGTAGACCAGGCTGGCCCCAGACTCACAGAGATCCACCTGCCTCTGCCTCCTGAATGCTTGGAGGTATGTGTTCCCATCCCTACTAAGATAATTAAAAAAAAAAACAAAAAAAAAAAAAAACAAAGCTTGAATTTTCGGAGAGAGTCTGATACTAACAGCCTAGCAGCTGAGATTTGGTCATAAGCTAACTGTAAGTTTTGAGAAGACCGTTAAAAAATCAAGTTCTGGCAGAGGAAAGACCCCATGCTGACCTAGACCAAGACTAAACCATTACTGGCTTTTGCATCTTCCTGCAGTCAAACGAAACCTTGGAGATAGATTAAACTAACAAAGTTAAGTTAGGTTAAAAAAAGAAAAAGAGGGGCCAGAAAGACAACTTAGCAGCCCCCTTGGTCTGCCGTCTTACCAAGGCCTGGGACTCCAGGGCATCTGATGCCCTCCTCTGGCCTCTGAGGGCACCCTCATGCATGTGTGCAATCATACACAGACACACACATTTGCACAATTAAAATATAATAATAAGAAGAAAGGGTGCTCCAGCGAGTCTCTGGTTCAGCTGCCTAATAAAAAGGGTAACCAGAGAACAGCCTGGGCATGGCCAAGATTTCTGTCATAGAGGGGGATCTGGGGCTTCCAGTTGCTTCCTGAAGTGACCTGGCAACTACCTGGTTCTGGTTGGTTTGGGACTTCCCTGGTTTTAGCACTGAAATTCCCATGTCTTAGGGAAAGCCCCAAGTACTCAGCAAACTGGAATTGTTGGTCACCTTATCAGGTTACCCTGAATGATTGATTGGGAATTCCAGAAGATTCTGACTTTTTTTTTTTTTTTAAACACAGAGACTCATGTTGTCCAGACTGGCCTCAAAATTGACATATAGCTGGAATGAGTCTGATCTCTCTCTCTCTCTCTCTGACAGGTTTTTTTGTTTTTGTTTTGTTTTTCTATGTAACAGCTCTAGCTGCCCCAGAACTCACTTTGTAGACCAGGCTGGTCTTGAACTCACAGAGATCCACCTACCTCTGTTAGGATTAAAGGCTTATGCCACCACTGCCCAGCAGCCTGAACTCTTGACCTTTCTACTTCCATCCTCCAAGCTATAGTTGTATACCACCATGACTTATTTTTTTATATCCTTATAATTTTCCCCCTAAACTTAAAAAAATTATATATGTTTTATTTTATGTATATGAGTGTTTTGCCTTCATGTATGTATGTATATCATATGTGTGCAGTGTCTTTGGAGGTCAGAAGAGGTCATCATATATCCTGGAACTGGAGTTATCAATGGTTGCGAGCCATTGGGTGGATTCTAGGAACTGAACTCAGGACCTCTGGAAGAGTAGCCAGTGCTCTTAAACACTCGTAGCTAGAGTTTTCCTGCCTTGCCCACAGTCAGGACAAATCTCTGTCTACCGCCAGTCCCACAGCCGCTCAGACCCAACCAAGTAAACACAGAGACTTATATTGCTTACAAACTGTATGGCCATGGCAGGCTTCTTGCTAACTGTTCTTATAGCTGAAATTCATCCATTTCTATAAATCTATACCTTGCCACGTGGCTCATGGCTTACCAGCGTCTTCACATGCTGCTTGTCATGGTGGCGGCTGACAGTGACTCCTTCCGCCTTCCTGTTCTTTCTTTTCTCCTGTTAGTCCCACCTATACTTCCTGCCTAGCCACTGGCCGGCCAATCAGTGTTTTATTTATTGGCCAATCAGAGTAATTTGACATACAGACCATCTCACAACAACCACTGACCGCTCTTTCCAGCCCCTCACTATGCCTGACTATGTCTGGTGCTGGGGGTGGAACACAGAGCTTCATGAATGCTAGACAAACATGTTCCAACTAAGCTCCAGGTATAGCTCAGAATTCTAGACTACTAAGAGAGAGTGGGACAAACGGTCCTTAAGGACAGACTATGAATGTGACTCCTAAGTCACTACAGGTGATGTTACCCAGTCCCCCTCCAGACTAATGAAGAATTGAGATATGGTTCCCCAAAACAGCATGTTCTCTGGGGGACTTTTGTGCATATAACCAAGCTTCTCAAAGTATAAAATTCGATCTCCAAGAGGGAGATCCTGATACCAGCCACTGTGGTCAGGACCTGGCTTCTCATTTAATTCTGAATAGCAAGTAACACCCGCCCCCCATGCCTCAGCTTCTAATGTGTTAAATGGGGACAAGAAAGATGATTCTATGGTGAAGTCCTTGTGTGGGGGTAAAGTTCATACCATCTTCCTGAGAACTGGGGAATCCCTACAAGAAGTAGTTATGAGGGACAGTGATGATCAACCAGAAATGCTTTACAGTGCTTCTCAAGGAGAACCCCAGTTCAAAGTTTCTTTTGGCATGTGTGTGCATATGCATGTGTGATATGGGTATGTCACAGAGAATGTGTGTAAGCCGGAGAACAACTTGGTGGAGTCAATTTTCTCCTTCTACCTTAGCATGGGTTCCAAGGATTGAACTCAGTTCCTCATGTTTTGCAGCAAGCACTTCTGCCTGCTGAGCCATCTTGACAACCCCATGACTTACATTTGTTTGTTTATTTATTTGAGATAAGGTCTCAGGTGGGTCCCTCTGGCCTTGAACTTGGAGTGGAACATGACTTTGAACTCCTGATCCTCTTGCCTCCACGTCCAGTCTGTTGAGACTACAGGCAGGCACTGCCATGTCCAGCTCTTCAAACTGCGTTTTTAAACCTTGCCTGGTACCCAAGCCAAAACCAGTTCCTTTTCCGGTGCAGTTCTATTTAGAGACTCGAGGATACACAAGAGTAATTGCCCACAGTCTCACGCTTGCCCGAGTTAGGCAAACTCTATTGCTACATCTCTTTCCTGAAGGGTGTGTTTACTTGGGTTTTCAAGTTCCTGGCCAGATCACAATTAGAGACTCAGTTTCCCTCTCATTATCAGTAGGTAGGGTCCAACATTAAATAGCCCTTTGTTTTAGGGCACACTTTGTGACTTTTCTAAGATTACAGCTCAGTCTCTTAAGTGTAATCAATGGAGGATAACATTCTTTAGGATACTCAAAATATTTCAAGAATCTTAAATATTCTATTTCCAGATGGGAGAACACAAGTTTCAATTCCAGGAGCCAAACCCTGCTGCTGTAGAATGTACAACTTCCTGTAAAAGAAGGAACCGCACCCTGCCTGCATTTTGCAGGCAGTGTGAGCTGGAGGCTGCTTTCTTGGGCTTCTGAGAAGCTGTCTGTCTGTCCGTTTCCTCTAAACCCCTCTGTGGTGGGAGATTTGCTTCCACAGAATCAGCACTCTGCTACAGGAAGGCACTTGCTCGATACTGAATCCCTTTCTGGGTGAGAGTTCAGCTAGAGTTCCTTGCTGGGAAGACAGACTGCCTCTTTTTTTACAAATTCCCCATCGTAAGTAGGCAGTGATAACCCTCGGTCGGAATGACCTATAGGCGCGTTCTTCTACCCAGTACCGTAAACTGCAGCCTCGTCACTTCTGACCACAAAGGTGCAGTTCACAAGAACAGAAAGAGACTGTTTGGGCATATCAGGGAAAGCATGAACTTTTCACAAAGCCTCAGCCCAGGGGAAGTTGATAGACCCATTCAGGTGTGCAAAGGGGGAGCCTTCATTGTAGGCGCTAATTTTAAAGTAGGAAATATTTTCTATTTTATCTTTTTTAAGCATAATGCATGTGTTTCATCATGACATCTTTATACACCTATATAATGTATTTTTGTCGTATTTCCCCTAATACTTTCTCTTGTCCCCCACCCCCACCCCCCAACGCCCACGCCCCCCCTTCCTCTCTCAGCTAGTCTTCCTCTATTTTCATGTTTTTTGTTGTTGTTGTTTGTTGGTTTTCTTAGGGACTCGGTGCCTTCCTGGGTTACATACATGAGTTATTACAGGAACATCCTATATCACTGAAAAAAATATTCCCCCACCCCCTCTACCCTGAACACCCCAGCAGCCACCCTCAGGAGATTGGTGGCCTCCTGAGCCTCTCCCAGAATTGACTGGTAATTGTGTAAACCCTCAGGGAGGGGTGTGGCCTCACGAGCCCCTCCCCTGCCATATCTGATTCAGTCTGATTCAGACTTCCACTCTGTTGTCCTTCTAGGTAGGAGCTGGGACAAGATGACTGAAAGGGCCTGGTGGTGGTGGTGGTGGTGGTGGCGGCCTTTGCCTTTAGTCTCAGCACTCAGGAGGCAGAGGCAGGTGGACCTCTGAGTCTGAGGCCAGCCTGGGCTACAGAGTGACTTCTACGACAGCCAGAGCTGTTCTACTTCACCTGAAGACAGAAGGCCTCCAGGCCTTTGGCTCACCTGTCTTTGTCTCCTATTGTTCTTCCTGGAAAGAATTAGAATTTCGTTACGTCCAGGCCTCCTGCCTCCACTATCGAACCCCAAAGGCTCTGCTCATTCTGCAAAGTACCAGAGGTCCTTAAACTGTTTCAGAGTTCATCATCAACCCAGGCTGTTGTTCAGAGGCAAGAGCCCAACACCCGAGATCTGAAATGGCTGTTGTATAAAGCACACACACACATGTGCACATACACTCTAAGCCTTTTATTGCTACCTCCCTGCTCTGAAATAACCTTCTTTAAAAGTAACCATTACAAGCTGGGCGGTGGTGGTGCACACCTTTAAGCCCAGCACTCGGAAGGCAGAGCCAGGCAGATCTCTGTGAGTTCAAGGCCAGCCTGGTCTGAGTGAGTTCCAGAACAGGCTCCAAAGCTACACAGAGAAACCCTAACCATTGCAGGTACTTTAGGAGAGATTTCAACAAAATGTTCTTGTCGGGTTGATGTCAAGCGAATGGCATGTCATGGGTATACTTGTTCTCCAAACAGGAATGTCCCCAGGACCTGTGGGAAGGATGGTAGGTAGGGAATCAAGAGCATATCATACTCCAGTATGAGGTTCTGGTTACCACCTCAGCTGAACGCCCTGGGTGATCCCAGTCTTCCAGGGAGGAAGTGCTTTCTGATTCCATGGTACCCTCAGTGCTTTTGGTCTGGGATGCTCTGGTCTCCACCACTGCTCAAGCAGATGTCTGTGGAGCTTCTCTTCTATATTTATGATTTGAGGTCGGTGTTAGCAATCTCTTATCTGTTTTTTTTTTTCTTTTTTCTTTTTTTTCTGTGACTCTGGAGTCACATGCAGTGGCTCAGACTTGTAATTTCTGCACTTGGGAGGCTGAGGCAGGAGCCTTGCCTGTGTTAAATCAGTTTTCTGTAGACCTGCCTTTTTTTTTTTTTTTTTTTTTTTTTTTTTATCACGTCAGTGCCCTCCTTTCTCTTTAACACTCTTCAGTGCCCAGAAAAGCTCCCGGCACCTGGCTTTGTGGAGGGAATAGCATTACCAAACCTAAACAAGATGGGCTCACCCAGAAGGGTGCTGGTCTCTGACCCACAGAACCCTGCTTTCCATCCCTAGCCCTGCACAGACCGGGCATGGTGTTGCTCACCCAGCAGAAGGATTAGGAGTTCAAGGTTCAGATTGTCTGAGGTCAACCTGGACTACATGAGAGCCTGTCCCCACCCCAAAGAAACAGAAACCTGATTAATACCACTGAGCCCATCATTTCACAGACTGAGCCTATGTGTGGTGCCTCTTTAAAAGTCATGGCTGGGGTGGAGAAGCAGCTCAGTGGTTAAGGGGACTTGCTGCTGTTTTCGAGGACCAGAGTGCAGTTTCCAGCAAGTACAGTGAGTCGTAGGTGGTGAGCCTGGGATAAGTATGAGACCTTATCTCAAACTAATCAACAAACTAGGAAGGGGTGGTGGAAAGTGCTAGAAAACTGTTAGGCAAACAATGGGCTGGAGAGATGGCTCAGTGCTTGCGAGAACATCCTGCTCTTTCAGAGGACCCATGTCCAGTTCCCAGTTGCCATGCCAGACAGCTTACAACCACCTGTAAACTCCACTAGGGGATCTGACACCCCCTTCTGGCCTCCTTGGGCACTGCACTTATATGTACATACATGCAGACAAAATTCTAAACAGTCTTAGCAAATAAGAAACACAGAGCCAAATACACAGTCAATAGCCAAAGAGACCAGAGAGCCATGATTACTTTATCTTACCACCTTGCTGCTTCCCCAGAGAGAGAGCTTCTTCCTGTCTAACCCGTGTTTTTATTGCCTTCCTGTTCTGGCGTCTCATTGGCTTTAAGCCCAGCCACATGACTTCCTCGTCACTGACTGTCTATACAGACCTCCAGGTCTCTATGGTTGGTACTGGGATTAAAGGCTTGTGTCACCACACTTGGCTCTGTCCTTGACCACACAGAGACTCTGCCTGCCATTTCAGCACAAATAAAATATTACCACACATATACACAGACACATGTATACACAAAACTGATTTTGTTTTTTGTTTTGAGGTAAGGTTTCTCTGTGTAGCCCTGACTACCCTGGAACTTGCTCTATAGACCAGGTTAGCCTCGAACTCAGAGATCTCCTGCTTTTGCCTCCCCAGGGCTGGGATTAAAGGTGTGAACCTCACTGCCTGGCTACAGATACACATATATACATAATTTAAAAAAAAAAAAAACTTTAAAAAAGGAAGAAAACCAAGACACCCTGATAAACAATTTAATGCAGGATAGTAATGTCTTCATACTATTGTCAGTCATTAATAACTAATGAGAGTAATGTCTTCAGTTATTGTCAGTCATTAATAACTAATACACTGTCATCTGCCCTGAGTATGATCACCATGTCATCAGGATCCTGGGCAGTTGAGAAAAATGAAGTGTGCCTGCTGCTGCGTGAACTCTGACCTACAACACTGACACTAGAGTTCAAATTTAAAACTCCCCTCTCGGGGAAGTCTTCCCCACCCAACACCCACACCCCCTGCCTCTCTCCAGCCCTGGGTTCAGCTTTTTCTTTATTACTTTTCTTTGTAGTCCAGGCTGCCCTTGAGCTTGCAGGGACCCTCCTGCTTTAACCTCTTGAGTGCTGGGATTACGGTGGTGCACCACCACGCCTGTCTTGGCTTTGTTTCTAAGAGTTCCCGGCATCTTACATGACTTGTCTGCTAACTGTCTCCAAACACTGCTTCTAGGAGGTCCCAGGAGGGTGGGGACTTGGCTATTGTGGAATCCTAATGCCTAGAACAGTGCCTGGCACACAGTAGGTATTCATTAAAACCACACTGACCCACTGAACTATTGGCTGTGTTACCTCTCCTTTCCACTCTGACCTACTCAGCCAGATCCACAGCTTCGGGACATAACCCCGGAAGTAGCAAGCAATTCTGTCCCAGAGCCCTTTGGGCAGATGCCAGCCCCATGCATCTGCAGTCAGCTGAGAGCCACATACTTTCCAGGTGTTTGGAATGGCGGAATAAGGCAGGTGGTGAGTCACAACCCAGTGCTCTGCCTTTCTGAGGATTTTGCCTGACACATGACCTCAATCCCCAAGGTCCAGAGCCAGCTCTGACTCATGCATGTTAAGGAAGGCCAGGACAGTCTCAGTGAGGACAGTGTGTGATCATACAATCTTGTTTCAAAACAAACCAACCTCACCAGTTTGCTCACGGTGGCTTAATGAGAAAACGTTGCCCTGTGTCGTCTGCTGGGCCAGCTGGCTGCTGGCTTCTTCCTCACAGATTCCTCTGGAGAACTCCAACTTTTTATGGTTGCACCTTCTTTCTTCCCTTACTTTATCTCCTCTGGGCTCCATCCTTCCTCCCGGCCTTCCCCAAGGGTGTGACAATGACTGTCAATTAAGACAGTTCAGATAGGCTAATTAAGGCACTTAGCAAAGCTTAAATTCCTGGCAACGGGAGATGAGCCCCTGGTCCTTTCCTCAACTACTTGGACACGTTATCTGAGGTCAGTGGGTCCAAGATGACCACTCTTTGCCAACTCAGGACCATGTGGTATGCACTGTCATTTGGGCAGGTTAGATATGAATTATCTATTTGACCGTGTTCTAGCTGTTGAATTGGGGTTCCTTACTGAGTTCTTCTGGGCTGTGGCACCATTATTCTCATTTCTAGGTTAAAGCAGCTAGGTCTACAACAAACTCAGAAATAACCAGATAGTTTGCAAGTGTGGGCACAACATCCACGGGTTTGAATCTTACGACTTCATTCTGGAGATCAGCTGGCAGGGAGAGCCCAGGGCTCCTGGGTGTCCCCATATAGATTCTGATGAGTTCAGCTTGGCTGTGTAGGCTCCCCTGCACACTGAGAACACTTGATAAAAGAAACTCAAGGGAGGAAGGATTTACTCCAGATCAGAGTTGAGTAGATACCCTCCATTGTGATGAGGAAGACAGGGTAGTGGGCGTGGCTGATGGCTGTACTGGCGGAAGGGTGAGGTTGTTGGTTCACAGCTGTGAATCAAGAAGCAGGGAGCTATGTTGAAACCCACTCAGTGGAAGGAGAGACTCCACCACAGAAAGCTATCCTGTGACCACCACATGAAGACCTTGACACACCCACACCCACAGACACACACACATTCATAGACACATGCACACTGAATAAATGTAATAAAAATCTTTTAAAAATGTAAAACCTGCTGCAACCTTAAATAATACAAAGGGGTATTGCTTCTTTCCTTCCAAAGTGACCAACACCCTTCCCCGGAGGAAGCCGGTGCCTGAAGTTTCTCATAGGCATTTTCAGATTTATTCCACAACCATTGGGGCAATCTATGTGATGTGTGCTGTGAACCTGTGTGACGTGTCCTGTGGGCTTCTGTTTGTTCTTATCTCCACTGAAATCTCAAGTAGCCTCTGTCTGTGAAGTCCAGCCTCATTCTTTTTATTGCATCCTGGTATTCCTTTTAATTAATTAATCTGTATTAATTAATTTGGTATTTCATGAGTGGATGTTTAAAACCACTTTAGACCACTGTGGGCAGGAACTATCCTTGGGCATTCTGTTGTGTGTGTGGGAGCTGGGGGAAGAGAACAGGAGGAATATGGTCTTTGTTTATTTTCATAGCTGTGACCAAAACACCGGACAGGAGGGAGGCTTATTTTGGTTCACAGTTTCATCAAGGCTTTGAACAGCTCACCCAGGGATCGGTGTAGCTCAACAGAGGAGCAATCACTTAGTGAGCTCAAGCCCTTTGTTTTAATCCGCAGCACCACAGAATAAATGCTTGTAAATTTATCCCTCACCTGACCATAAGATTCCCTCTAAAGTGGAGGAAGGCCCTGCCGCTCAGAGTACTGACACACTTGAGAACTGACTTTTTCCACGATGGACCCCAGAGCAGCCCACACTGGCTCCATACTGCTTTCCATGTGACCCTAGCTTGCAGTGAGACAGATATTTATTGATCTTTCTTGCATGGAAAAAGGGAGTTTATTTATTTTAAAATTTATTTATTTATTTATTTACTTATTTATTTGTTGGTTTTTCGAGACAGGGTTTCTCTGTGTAGCTTTGGAGCCTGTCCTGGATCTCACTCTGTAGCCCAGGCTGGCCTCGAACTCACAGAGATCTGCCTGGCTCTGCCTCCTGAGTGCTGGGATTAAAGGCGTGCGCCGCCACCACTGCCCTGCTTAAAATTATTTTTTAACTAATTCACTTATATATTTGAGGGGCTGGAAGATGGCTAGGCCCATGCCTAGCTGTGTAATGCCCCAAGTTACATTCATCAATGCTCCCCATAAACTCCACAGATAATTTAGACTTTTTTTTAAGGTCAGATGGTCTTTGTAACCAAATTCTACCCCATTAGTGTGCAAGCAGCCACAGACAGTATGGAAATGAGAGAGCATTCCTGTTTCTTTTTTCTTTTCTTTTCTTTTCTTTTCTTTTCTTTTCTTTTCTTTTCTTTTCTTTTCTCTTCTTTTCTTTCTTCCTTCCTTCCTTCCTTCCTTCCTTCCTTCCTTCCTTCCTTTCTTTCTTTCTTTTGAGACCGAGTTTCTCTGTGTAGCCCTGGCTGTCAGGGAACTTGCTCTGTAGACCAGCCTGGCCTCAAACTCAAAGAGATCCGCCTGCCTCTGCCTCCCAAGTACTGGGATTAAAGGCATGTGCCACTACTGCCCAACTAACATTCTTATTTTTAAAAATCATTTATTTTGAGGTGAAAACTCCACCTACACACACACACACACACACACACACACACACACACACACACACAATTTAATTTAAAAAAGAAAGAGGCGGGGTGGGGGGCATAGTGGTACACATCTTTAGTTCTGCACTGAGAAGGCAGAGGCAGGTGGATCTCTATGCATTCAAAACTCCCTGGTCTACTTAGCCAGCTACAGCCCAGCCAGGAATATATATAGTGAGACCTTGTCTTAAAAATAAATAAATAAATAAATAAAAATAGGTGCTGGAGAGATGGCTCAGTGGTTTAGATCACTAAGTGGTGATACTTTGTTTGTACTCTAACAAATAAAGCTTACCTGGAGACCAGTGTTTAGAGCTAGCAACTAGAGGCCAGGCAGTGGTGGCACACACCTTTAATCCCAGCACTTGGAATCTCTTGCTTTTAATCTCACCACTTAGGAGGAGGAAACAGGAAGTGATATGGCTGGGCAGAGAAAGGAAGTGATAAGGTGGGATGGAGACAGGAGCTCAGCCCTTTTCTCAGTCTCAGGATTCAGTAGAGGTAAGAAGTGGCTATGGCCTGATCCTTTGTCTCTCTGATCTTTCAGCATTTACCCCTATATCTGACTCTGGGTTTTTATTTTTAAGACAAATTAGGATTCATGCTATAGGTTGCTCTTACAGAGGACCTGAGTCCAATTCCCAACACCCACATGGTAGCTCACAACCATCTATAACTCCAGTTCCAGGGGACCCAAAGCCCTCTCTTGACCTCTGAGGGTACCAGGTAGCCATGTGGTGAACATACATACACACTTGCAGGCAAAACACTCAAATATAAAATAAGTAAATCTAAATAAACATAGAAAAACAGAATAAAGACTTAACTGTGATTATGCACATATGCAGTGCTTGGCCCCTGTCTGCCTGGGTGGTGGCACCTGTCTACCTGGGTGGCTGGCCCCTGTCTGCCTGGGTGGCTGGCACCTGTCTGCAGCCCCAGCACCCCAGGTGAGGCACGGGCAGCCAAGATCGCAGAGCTGTGACAAGTGCCTGACAAAGAGGACTTAAAGAAGCAAAGGGTTAATTTGGCTCCCAGTTTGAGGGAACACAGTCCACAGAGGCAAGGAAGAGTACAGTGGTGAGGGCAGCTCTGGCTTGGCGACAGGACTGTGAAGCCTTGTTCTGAAGTCAGGAAGTAGTTGGAGGTGAGCTTGCCTAGCGTGCATGAAGCCCTGGGTTCAGCACTGCCCCAAAAGACAGGCCTGGTGGTCCACAACTGTAACTTCAGCACTGAGGAGCAGAGGTGGAAAGACTAGAAGTATAAGATCATCCTCAGCTACACCGGAAGTTTGAGGCTAGCCTGGGCTTAGTGGAATCCTGTTTCAAAACAAAACAAAACAAAATGAAATGAAGCCAAAACCAAACAAACAGAAACACTCCTCCCTGAAAAAAAAAAAAAAAACCAAACAAAAGACAATAAAAGTCATCCTCCAAAATAAATAAATAAATAAAAATAAATCAGTCTTACTCGTAGGGTCATAACAGAATGCAGAAATAACGAACAGTAATGAAGCTGTGGAAAAACTGAAACCCCCACAGTACTGTAAGGACAGTAGTGTGGCCATCAGGTTGAAAAGCAGTTGAGTAGGAACTCAAAAATTAAACATAGAAGGTGAGGATATAGCTCAGTGGTGGAGTATTTGCCTAGCATATGCAAAATCCAGGGATTGGTCATGATGGACAAATAAATAAATGAATGAATGAATAAATTATCAAGAGGTAGCCACTCCACAACTCAGCAAAAGTTCAAAACGATAAATTGAGGATGACCGAATGGCTCCGTGCTTGCACAATCCTGTGCCCAAATGTTCACAGTTTCTCACAGAGGCAGAAAGAGTCCGAATGTTGCCCACTACAATGTGAATAAAAAGGTGGATTATCCACCTAGTGGAATATTACATGGAAATAAAAAGGAGGAAAGAATTAACACAAGCCAGGTTTAATCTTGAGAACACACTATCAGGATGGAGCCAGTCATGAAGACTTGCCTAGTTTATAATTCCTTTTAT
Organism: Peromyscus leucopus; assembly: GCF_004664715.2. Classification (NCBI taxonomy): domain Eukaryota; kingdom Metazoa; phylum Chordata; class Mammalia; order Rodentia; family Cricetidae; genus Peromyscus; species Peromyscus leucopus. The sequence goes on from NC_051063.1 coordinate 2,082,161, forward strand.
GGAATGTTCAAAAGGGGCAGACACCTAAAGACACAAAGAGGATTAGTGGTTGCCTAGGACCAGGAAGGGAGGGGGTGAGAAGACCTTACAATGGTGCAGGGTTTCTCTCTGGGGCGAAGGAACTGTTCTTTAATTAGGAAAGGGTGCTGCTTTCACAACTTCCAGAACATTCTACAAACCACTCAATTGTGTACTTTAATTAAAGGGGTAAAATTGGGCTAGCAAGATGACTCATTGGGTGAGGGTACCTGCCACCAAGCCAGACGACCTGAATTTGATTCTCACAGCCCACAGAGTGGGAAAAAAGAAGCAGTTCCTACACATTGTCCTCTGACTTCCACACACATGCCTGGGCTCGCACGCCCCAACTCCCACACACAATAGATGTCATTAAAAGGGCGCATGCCATTGCATGTGAATTAATCCTTGATTTTTTAAAGGAGGAAGGGCAGAAATGAAGAGTTGCATTATGTACTCGTCAGAAGCCTCAAGAGAGTCCAAACAGAAGGAACACAGTGCTCTTTGGCACACCTGTGAACCAGGTCCTTTCACCATGCTTTGTTCCAGCATGGTGGCTTAAACCTTTTACCTCACCATTTAGGCAGTAGGGAATCAATAGGATCAATGGTTCAAGGCTAGCCTTAGCTACATAGTGAAGTCCAAATTAGCCTGGGCTGCATGAGACTCGGTCTCAAACAACAATGACAAAAAGGGCTTGGGAGATGGCTCAGTGGATAAAGGTGCTTGCACCACAAGACTGGTGACCCGAGTTCAATCCCTGGAACCCACATAAAGGTGCAAGGAGAGAATGCATGCCACAAGGTTGACCTTTGATCTCCACCCCCATTATTCATGCATTCATGTGTGTAGGAACACATACATACACACAGTAACAATAAATTTAAAAATGCAGCCGGGCGGTGGTGGCGCACGCCTTTAATCCCAGCACTCGGAAGGCAGAGGCAGGCGGATCTCTGTGAGTTCGAGGCCAGCCTGGTCTCCAAAGCGAGTTCCAGGAAAGGCGCAAAGCTACACAGAGAAACCTTGTCTTGAAAAAAAAAAAAAAAAAAAAAAAAAAAAAAAAAAAAAAAAAAATTTAAAAATGTAAAAACAACCCATATTTTGTCCAAAATGAAACAAATGAGGTTCAAAGGCTCAGACTTGAGGTGACAAGAACAAAGAATAGTGAGAATAGTGAGCATATGAGGGCTGGCAGCCCAGCTCTGTGTGACATGGGACATATATGTCCTTCCTGGACGTAACACACACACACACACACACACCACACACACATTTGTGTGTGTAGTGCTAGATTGTATGCAGGCCCTCCAGAATACTAGATGAGTGCTCTACCACTGAGCTACACTCCCAACCATGGAGGGTGGGGGAAATCATGAGTTACAACTGGAAGTTGCTCACTGTAGTATCTAACATGGAATTATAATTATTATTATTATGGTTTTTTGAGACAGGGTTTCTCTGTGTAGTTTTCCACCTTTCCTGGAACTCGCTTTGGAGACCAGGCTGGCCTTGAACTCACAGAGATCCGCCTGCCTCTGCCTCCCGAGTGCTGGGATTAAAGGTGTGCACCACCGCTGCCCAGCCATGGAATTATTATTAACACTACTATAATGATTTGTGTTATGACACCCTGAGTTTAAATAGGGTTGCTTACAGGAGCACCAGTGAGAGGTTGTTTGTTTGTTTGTTTTGTTTTTACTGGAGCATGAGCAACTTGCCATTGGCTATGGCACGGAGAAAAACAAGCTCCTGCTCCAGCAGCCATCAACTGCCAATAGGTCCTCAGCTAGGGGTGGGGCCTCATAAACCCCTCCTCCAACCATGCTGGAATGTTGATAGGCTTGGATGCATCTCCTGCAGGTAACTGTCTTAGACAACTGTGCTATTGCTGTGAAGAGGCACCATGACCATAGCAACTCTTATACAAGAAAACATTTAACTTGGGTTTGTTTACAAGTTTCAGAGAGTCAGTCCATTATTATCATGGCAGAGAGCATAGTGGCATGCAGGGCACTGGAGTATCTGGATCCACAAGCAGAGAGAGGGAAGGGGGGCTGGCATAGGCTTGAAACCTCAAAGCCCACCCCCAGTGGCACATTTCCACCAACAAGGCCACACCTCCTAAACATTCCAATCCTTCTCAAATAGTGCCACTCCCTAATGGCTAAGTATTCAAATATAAGAGCCCATTAAGGCCATTCTTATTCAAATTACCACAGTAACCAAAGCCACAGTGAGCTCATGAATACAGTGGTCATGCCATATCTAGAAGACAGCATTTCACAGCTCTCCTCCTATCCGATGGACCTTATATTGTTTTTTCCCTCCTTTTCTTTTCTTTCTTCCTTTCATCTCTCTTTTTCTCTTCTTTCTTTCTTTCTTCCTTCCTTCCTTCCTTCCTTCCTTCCTTCCTTCCTCTCTTTCTTTCTCTCTTTCCTTCCTTCTTTCTTTCTTTCTTTCTTTCTTTCTTTCTTTCTTTCTTTCTTTCTTTCCTTCCTTTCTTCTTTTTTTGTTTTTCGAGACAGGGTTTCTCTGTGCAGCCTTGGCTCTCCTGGAATTCACTCTGTAGACCAGGATGGCCTCGAACTCACAGGGATCTGCCTGCCTCTGCCTCCTGAGTGCTGGGAATAAAGATGTGCACCACCACTGCCACCAGGCCCTACCCTCCTTTTCACTGACAAATTATTCTTGAGAAAGAGGGAAAAAATAGAGTCAGAGGTCGAGCAGCAGTCAAGCATTAGGAATTTAGACCTCATCATTCCCATTCTTCAGATGAAATGAATGTGGTCCCTGAGACATGAAGTCACGTGACAACATCTTAAACCCAATACCAGACTGGAACTCACACTTTGACAGTCGTTGGAAGCACTAAGGATGGTTCAACTTCACTGTCAATGTGACGGGCTTTAGAATCACCCAGGGGACCCACCTCTGAGTCTGTGTGTCGCAGCTTTTCCAGAGAGGTTTAGGTGAGACGGGAAGACCTACCCTCGATTCCCTGCGGACTGGGGTTGCAGACTGAATAAAGAGAAGGGAGCTGGACACCAGCTCTCGGTGTTCTGCCTCTAGATTGTGGATGCAGCTGTCTCAAGTTCCTACTGCTGGGAACACCTTTCTCTGTCGGCTGTCCCCTTAAACTGTGAGGGGTACATCTTTTCTTCCTTATGTTGCTGTTATCAGTATTTTGTCACAGCAGTGAGAAAAATAATACAGATGTGTGTGTGTGAGAGAGAGAGAGAGAGACAGACAGATAGATTAGATAGACAGACAGAGAGAAAGAGAGAAAGACATTATTTAGTATGTATCTGGTTATGAGCTTTAATGTGTGTGTGTGTGTGTGTGTGTGTGTGTGTGTGTGTGTGTGTGTTTAAAAGACAGGGTCTGACTATGTAGCCCTGGTTGGCCTGGAACTCTCTATTTAGACCAGGCTATCCTCATGGGCATCCAACTGCTTCTGCCTCCCAAGGGCGGGCATTGAAGGTGTGAGCCACCCACGCCTGACTGTGCTTTCGATTTTGGTGTATTACTTTAAAAAAGATTTTGTTTTATTTTTTATTTTGTGTGTGTGTGTGTGTGTGTGTGTGTGTGTGTGTGTGCCCTTGGAAGCCAGCAGATGGTGTTGGATCCCCTGGATCTGGAGTTACAGGCAGTTGTGAGCTGCCTGATGTGGGTGCTGGGAACTGAACTCGGGTCCTCTGAGAGAGCAGCAACTGTTCTTAACCACTTAGTCATTTCTCCAGCCCTGGTGCATTATTAATTTTTAATTATATTGGTGTGGGGTGCGTGCACCATTATAGGGGAATGTGAAAGCCAGAGGCCGACACTGACTGCATTTCTTTATTGCTCCCCTGTATTCCTTGAAGACAGGATCTCTCACTGAACTGGAAGCCTGCTATTTGGGCTCGATGGATTGGCTGGTGAGTTCTTGGTATCTGCCTGTCTATCTTTGCCTTCCAATGTTGGCATTACAAGTGTGTGCAAACGTGCTTGGCTTTTTATGTGCATGGTGAGGATTTGAACTCAGGTCGTCATTCTTGTGTAAGAAACTGCTCCTACCCAACAAGCCATCTCCTCAGCTCAACTTCTGTTGGTATATTACTTAAATTTTTAAATTAAATTTATGTGTATGTGTTTATGTATGTACTTGTATGTTTATAGGTCAGAGGATAATTTGCAGGAGCCAGTCCTTATTCTACTAAGTGGGCTCTGGGGATTGAACTCAGGATGTCAAGCTTAGCAGCAATCCTCTTGACTTGCTGAGCCATCTTGCTGGTACCAGGATAATACATTATTATCAATCCTTAAATACTACTTCAAATTTAGTTATTATCTTTATCATTTTGTGGATAAGAAAACCAATGTTTTAAGAATTAAGGAAATGAAATAGATAAATGGTTGTTTTAGCCACTAAGCTTTGATTTGTTAGTGGGAAAGCTAATAGGTAAATCACAGTTGTATAAGACAAAGGTTTCAGAGAATGGATCTCAACAGGTAGATATTAAAAAAAAGAAAACAAAAACAAACTCAAGCTGGGCACAGTGGCCCAGGCCTCTAACCCTAGCATTTGGTGGAGGTGGAAGCAGACAGATCTCTGTGAGTTTGAGGCCAATCTGGTCTACATTGTGAATTCCAGGACAGGCAGAACTATATAATGAGACTCTTTCTTGAAAAAAACAAAACAGACAAACAAATCAAAACAAAAAACCTCAGTGTAGGGAATGGAGAGATGGCTAAGTGGTTAAGAGTACATATTGCTCTTGTAGAGATCTGAGTTAGGTTCCCAGCACCCACATCCAGTGACTCATAACTGCTTGTAACTCATGTCCTGATTATAATAATTATTATTTACTTATTTATTTTTATTAATTTGATGCAAGCTAGAGTTATCTGGGAAGAGAAACCTCAAGTTAAGAAAGTGCCTCCATCAGATCGCCTGTGGACAAGTGTGTGCAGGTATTTTCTTGATTGATGGTTGATGTCTGAGAGCCCAGTCCAGTGGATAGTGCCATCTCTGGGCAAGTGGTCTTGGGTTCTCTAAGAAAGAAGACTGATAAGCAGCTCTCCTCCACAGTCTGTCTCAGTTCCTGCCTTGGCTTCCTGTCGTGATGAGCTGTATCCTGTGAGCCAAATAAATTCTTTCCTCCCTAAGTGGTCTTTGGTCATAGTGGTCTATCACAGCAATAGAAAGCAAACTAAGACAGTCCAGTAGTGGCAAGGTGACCCAGTGCCTCTGGCCTTCTTGGGCACCTGTACTCAAGTGCGCATACACAGAGTTTAAAAGTATAAAAATTAACCTTAGTGAAAAAAACAAGGAGTACCTTATGAAGCTCAGTGTGGTGGAAAATGGCTTTAACCCTAGCACTTGAAGCAGAGACAGGCTTATGGAAGGGCCCTGACCCCGTTTAATATGGGGATGAGGGCATGTTTATGTTTTCTCACAGAATGAAAATGAAACACTTTGGTTGCCTGAAAGATTGTTTTGGTATATGGAGGAGAGAGGTGCTGATCCTGATGTTGCTGATGACCATCCCGAGATGCCAGCGGAGACCTATTGGGCCTATGTTCCTGATCCACCAATTTTACATCCTGCAACTTGGGAAGGAAAAGAAATTGTGGCTGCAAGACACCAGGCTTTTAGATCCACTTGCCACCCAAGAGTTCCAGATTGCTCACAGTTTTCTTGTATTGGGTATTGGTAAAGGGATTCCTGTATGTTTTGCAAAAAATATTACTTTGGAGGGATGTCTTGGATTGCTTCCTCAAGATGATTGGTTAATGGTTGTTGGAGGGAGGGTGGGGCATTTTCCTCAGTGGTGTAGCCACTGGACAACTGCCCATGCTCCTGAAAGCAACCCCCCAACCCCTCAACCCTCCACTCCACTTCTGTAAGCAAGCCCAGTTAAACTCATTAGGTCACTAAAACACAGGCATGAAAGCAGAATGGAGGGGAACTTGGTTGGGAAGAGGAAAGGTATCAGCTTGAGTGGGAGGGGCACAGGAGAGGGTAACGGTGGATTTTTCTAATTTCTTTTCTGTTGTTGTGATGAAACAACCCTGACAAGAAGCACCCAGAGGAGGAAGGGTGTGGTGGTGTTGTGTTTCCCGAAATATTGTGCACCCTAATAAGCTTATCTGGGGTCAGGGACAGAACAGCCACAATATTAAACATAGAAGTTAGGCAGTGGTAGCACACGCCTTTAATCCTAGCATTCCAGAGGCAGAAATCCATGTATTCAAGGATACAGCCAGGCATGGTGACTCATCACGCCTTTAATCCCAGAAAACGAGCCTTTAATCCCAGGGAGCGATGGTAGAAAGCAGAAAGGTATATAAGGTGTGAAGACCAGAAACTAGAGGCATTTGGCTGGTTAAGCTTTCAGGCTTCTAGCAGCAGTTCAGCTGAGAGCCATTCGGATATGAGGACACAGGGGTTTCCAGTCTGAGGAAACAAGATCAGCTGAGAAGTTGGCCAGGTGAGGTTAGTTGTGGCTTGTTCTGTCTCTCTGATCTTCTAGTATTCACCCCAATAACTGGCCTCAGGTTTGATTTTATTAATAAGTACCTTTAAGATTCCTGCTACAGAAGGGCTTCTTTTAGCTTCTAATTCCAAGCATAGCCATCATTTCAGGAAAGTCGAGGCAACAAGAACTTGAAGCATCCAGTGACATCACATTGGTAGTCAAGGGCAGCGAGAAATAAATGTATGCGAGCATGCTTGCTTGTGTTCGGCTCTTGGACAGTTTTTGTTCTCCACTCTTACACAGTACAGGACATCTTGCCTAGGGAATAGTGCCACCCACAGTGGCTGGGTCCTTTTTAAATATCAATTAATTAAGACACACACTCCCAGATATGCCCACAGGCCCACCCAATGTATACAGTCCCTCACTGAAATGCTTCCCAGGTCATTCTAGATTGTGTCTAGTTGAAAAAGTCAAGTATGTTGGGAGTAGTGGTGCATGTTTAGTCCCAGAACACATTCATGTTCTAGACTGTAGTACCTCTAAACGTGATCTTATTGGAAGTAGGGTCACTAAAGGGATATTATTACATTTTACATATTGTGTGTGTTAGACACAGAGACAGAGGGAGGGAGGGAGAGAGTGAGAGAGAGAGAGAGAGAGAGAGAGAGAGAGAGAGAGAGAGAGAGAAACATGTGCGTGCCATGGTGTACAGAGAAGTCAGAGACAACAGGAGTGGGATGTCTTCGTCTACCATGTGTGTCCTGGAATAGAACTCAGGTCATCAGACTTGGCAGCAAATGTCTTTAGCAGGTAAATCATCTCACCAGCCACACAGATCTAATTCCTAACTATGGTCATATAGAAGCAGGGTGGACTCCTAACACAATATAACTGTTGTCTTTGTAAGAGAAAGGGGGTGTAGCAAAGTGCTTCACCCCAGTGCTTAGCATGGTCAAGGCCCAAGATGTTATCGATAGTGCAAGAAGAAGAGGCAGGCATAGGGAAGGAGAGGAGGAGGAGGAAGGAGAGAAAACACAAAAAAGCAAACAAAAACACAGAGAGAAACCTTGTGAGGATGGTTTGGAGTGAGACAGCTGCAAGCCTCAGAATGTGGAAGATGGACCACTGTAGCTAGAGTTTTCCTGCCTTGTCCACAGTCAGGACAAATCTTTGTCACCCGCCAGTCCCACAGCTGCTCAGACCCAACCAAGTAAACATAGAGACTTATTTTGTTTACAAACTGTATGGCCATGGCAGGCTTCTTGCTAACTGTTCTTATATCTTAAATTAGTCCATTTCTATAAATCTAACCTTGCCACATGGCTCATGGCTTACGGGTACTTACATCTTCCTCGTCCTGGTGGCGGCTCCAGGCAGTCTCCTTCTGCCTTCCTGTGTTTTTATTTCTCCTCTCTGTTAGTCCCGCCTATACTTCCTGCTTAGCCATGGACCAATCAGGTTTTATTTATTGACCAATCAGAGCAATTTGACATACAGACCATCCCACAGCACAGCCAAGTGCAGACCATCTCAGACACCTGCACTCAGGCCCGTGGTCAAATCATCCTCTATGTGAACCTGCTGGGGTAAAGCCACGAGGAACCCGAGAACGGGCTCCCACAGGACATACAAAACATCCCACAGCAGACCACCAGCTGCCCTGAGGTAAAGAATGCTGCTGTGAGGTAAAGAACAGTGCTTCCATAAAGGTTCTGTGGGAACGTGGCCCTGCCGCCATCTTGATTCTGAACTTCTGTCCTCTGAAACTATTAGGTGGTGAATTCAAGTTTTTTTTTTAAACTCCCTGATTGGTTGTAGTTTGCTATAGAATTTGGGAATTTAGACAGAAGCCATAGTGGGATTTTAATTTACGTTTCAAGAGCAGTAGGGAAGCTGAAACCAGGGGGAGCTGGCTATGGTATGGATAGGAGTTGTACTTGCTAGTCTGAAAGGAAGGAGCCTCAGGTGACAATATGCCTCCATAAGATCAAGTTGGAGGCATGCCCGTAAGGCACCTTCTTAATTGGTGATTGATGTGGAGGGCCCAGTCCATTGTGGGTGGTGCCATCCCTGGGCTGGTTACCCTGGGTTCTATAAGAAAACACACTGAGCAAGCCATGAGGAATAAGCCAGTAAGCAGCACCCTCCATGGCCTCTGCATCAGCTCCTGCCTCCAGGTGCCTGCCCTGCTTGAGTTCCTGTCCTGACTTCCTTCAGTGATGAACAGCGATGTGGAAGTGCAGGCAGAATAAACCCTTTCCTCCTCAGCTTGCTTTTTGTCACAGTGTTTCATCAGAGCAATCGCAACCCTAAGACACTCCCTCAGTTGCATTTGCCAGGGTGTTTTGTCATAGCAACAGGAAGTGAAACTAGGGGAAAACATATATGTATAATGTACACACACACACACACACACACACACACACACACACACACACGCATGCATGCATTACTGTGAGAAGTGGCTCAGTCATGCACTAAGCAGTGTCTTTAATTTTACAGAATTACATTCTGGAAGTCAGTCCATATCAGCATGTAGAGACAAGCCTGTTAATGCCTGCCTGCTTGAGAATCTGTCACATGTGCATGACGTAACTGATTTCACCCACCTTCTATTCCTCCCCCCCCCACCTTTCTGAAGTGCTCTCTCTCTCTCTCTCTCTCTCTCTCTCTCTCTCTCTCTCTTTTAATTACATTGCTTGGCTGTGTATGTGTGTGTGAGTACAGGTGTGTGAGTACAGGTGTGTGAGTACAGGTGTGTGCCTGCCACAGCACATACAGGAGGCCCGAGGCTTGCAAACACAGAAGCATGCATCCTGAAGCACCTGGCTCTGTATTTCTATCCATGGTAGCACATGCTCCTTTAAGACACAATCATCCAGCAGGACATGAGAAATGTCCGCTGTGTTTCACTCAAACACTCACCTCATGCTGTAAGAGCTAAATAAAGACACCCCAAATTAAATAATCTCCAGAAAGGAGCGTCTGCAGCCTCACACCCCTCTGCCTCAAATCCCACCCCCCAACATGGTGAACACTGCCCTCTGTCAGCGCTGGGCTGAGAACACAACACAACCTCCTTCCTCACTTCTCATTCAGAGGAAGTACTAAGATCCCCCATTATTTATTGATCCCCCAGCAGAACGATAGAGTCCTTAAGCCTAATTATGTGGGGGAATGGCCGGGATGTTGGCAGAATGGTAAACTCCTTTGGCTAACGCACGGCATATGTTGGAGGGATTCAGCTAGCTCACATATCTGTCTGTACTGTTAATAGAGTAGGTTACATGCCAATTACCCAGGCATCCATCAGCCGGGCTGGGTACAATGAAGGCAGTGTTCACACACTTGATGGGCACATTCCTTCTCCACATCAGAAGCAGCTGGGCCAGATAAAGACCCCTGGGTTTCAAGATTTAGGAGTGTGCTAGGATTGAGATGAGATTGCCCTGTCCGCAATCTCCCCGCAGGCATCTTTCACCTGGATTCTTTGGGGTGGGGGGCGGGGAGGAAAGTTTGTGCTTCTCACTAGTGTTCAGCCATTTCCTGCTCAGGCTTGCTGGCTGTCTGGGTGGAGGTGCTGAGGAAGAAGAGAGACACAAAGACACAAACAGATTCAGTGACAAAAGACACAATAATTGGAGTGGGTAAATAGATTCCAATAAAGGGAGAAGCCGGCACAGTCTAAGACAGCTTCTTCCTAAGAGTTTGTCCCCGTATGGGAGAGATGCAGCTTGCCCGCTCTCCTCCCTTTGATGTTTCTTTTTCGTTCTTTCTTCCTCTGATGCAGAAAGGTGGTTTGGAAATCTTGCAGTATCACCAGAAAAAAAAAATGTTGCTTCTGGTGGTATTTTTAACCAAGCACGGAAGCCAATATGTCTAGAACCTGGAGAGAGAAAGCAAGCCCCTGCCCTGCTCTCTTTTCAAGTATCCTCCAATGTTGCGGGCAGAGAGCTCGGCACCAGAGACGAGAGTCAAAATGGCAGATGTTGGAGACTTGGGGGTGGGGGTGGGAGGTGGGGGGCAGGTAATCTGAGACTCCCCAGCGATTTCTTCCACGACTCTACGTCTCGGTCCCCAAAACGAAACAGTTGCTGTCCACTTGCCTAAGACTACCCAGCCAAGTCCCAGCGCAACAATAAACAAACAAAAACGAGTGGGTCCCAGGACCAGCTTCTCAGGGCTGCCTTGGCACCCTGCTGGCTGATCTCTGATAGAGCTGGGACCTCGCTGCTCTTTTAAAAAATTACCCACAGCTATTGAACAGGCAGATACAACACGCTAGCCGTCATTTGTGTGTGATTCCAGCTTCGTGTCTTCTCCCTCGATCTCCCAGATGAAAATACGGTAATTAACTCCATGCAGAAGGGGGAGGGGAGCTGTCTCCTCTCTCTCTTTTTCTCCCTCCTTAGGCTCCAAAAGAGATTCTAGCAGATAATTTGGCTGAACATGAAAAGGCAGAAGCTGCTTAGAGCCGCCCAAATGAAGTGCTAGGTTGGTGAGACTCCGAGGCCGGGCTGGTGATTTCGTGACATGAAAAGCAGACATTTATCTGTTCCCATGGAGATGCAATTTCTACTAGTCAATCAGGCACGGGGGAGGTCAGACAATAAGCAGTAGGTCCTTTTTCCATCTCGAGAGACACTCAATTCTGGTTGTATTTGAGCATTTTAACTAAATTTAAAGGCATCAAAATGATTCCTGAGAAATACCTGTAAACTAAGCTGTGACCATTTCAAGTGATCAAAATGAACTGATAATCTCAGCTTCTCCAAGGAAGAAGTTGGGTTGTGACTGTCCCCTCGAGTTTCAAATCCTCGAACTGTTCCGTCACAATCCATCTTTGCATAAATTTGGTTTCCAAACTTGACCCCACCCTCCTGAATAAAACAGTTCATGAAGTGATAAATTAACTTTTCCCCAAGCACAGCTGCGGGGTAAGAAGGGGGGTCCTAACAGAAGAACACCCTGGAAACAAGAGAAAGACACACTCGCCCGGAACTGCTGTGGGTTCAATAAATTATAAACCAGCTTCTCAGTATTTCCTTGCCTGGAAACCACACATGCAGAAGTGATCAGGGCCGTTCTGACCTTCTGTGTGTGTTATCAACCCCAGGACACACAAATCGTGTTCATTTGCAACTTGTGTTTATTACAGTAAATGTTTGGCGAGGTGAGCGCCTGAAACACATGGAGACTCCCCCCACCTCCCCACACAATCTTACAAGTGTCTTTCCTCCCACCCCCCTTTCGCCGTTTTTTACGCATGCCTGAGGCGGAAGAAAATGGAACAGAGAGCTTCCAAGAGTTAATTGGGGAGGGAGAAGGCATTTCCAGAGGTCCTGTTTCTAAGCGCTGTTTGCGGGTCTAGCCCCATGTGGATGGGCACAAGACCTGATGTGACCAGGATGGTGACGCAACAGAACGGCCCAGGCAAGATGGGATTTCATCTTTAAGCAATTTCACTCTTGTTAACTCACAGGAGGTTCTGTCCTGGGTTACAATCCAGAAGCTTCTCTGTCTCCCTCCTCTTCAGGAGCCAGCAGGGAACAAAGACGCCGACAGGGGAGGAGAGAGAGAGGGAGAGGGGGAGGGAGGGAGGGAGGGAGGGAGAGAGAGAGAGAGAGAGAGAGAGAGAGAGAGAGAGAGAGAGAGAGAGAGAGAGAGAGAGAGAGAGAGGGAGAGAGAGAGAGAGGAACCACCATTTGGCGCAGTCCCAGTCGTAGCGCCCAGGAAAAGGTGCCATTCCGATGTGGGCGACTATAAATGACATCCCAGGTTAGGCAGGCAACAGAAATTCACCTGGGATGTACCGGAAGTGGATGGGCATGATTACTGCGGGGCATTTGCTCATGTTTGCCTATTTTTTTCTCCCATTTAATAATTTTAGTTTAAACACCCTTTTAAAAGGTTCACACAGTATAAATTAAACTCACCCCCTTAAGTGTGGATCCTACTGGATATGGCTAGTAACCATTTAACACTGTGACAGTTCCAGAATCTTCTCTAATACGTATTTAAATACACACTAGTATCATTTAAACACACTGTTGTGAACCTTGTTTACCTTAAAAAAGGGGTCTATCATAAGCAGTTTTCAGTACACGTATTTTAAAGAATAAGCTTCCAGTTTAAGGGGGGGGTGGCAGTGGAGCATTTGTTACTGGGGAGCACACAGTGTGACCTTCCCTCCCCCACAGACAGTCACTGCAGTTTTCAGTGCTTTGTTTCAGGGTCACACAGATTGCACTAGTGTTTGTCAGACACCTTAGTTTTACGCAAATATCTTTTGTCTTCATGGTAGGAAAACTTGATCACTTTAAATGATGGAAAGATATCTCTTTTGAACGGTATCCTTCAGTGTTTCATGTGTCCCTCTGACTGCTTTTCAGGTGGCTTTCAGCCTTTGGTTATGTAAACATTGCTGTGGTAAGTTCTCTATTCTCTTGTGTACCCTGAGATTTTTCTGCTCCAACATAGTCTCCCTTTTCTCAGGATTCCTATTTCCCCACACTTGGCCCCAAGATGTCTGAATTCAAAGAAATATTGGTCAAATTAACTTTTTGTTAAGTGATGGTGTGACCATGCCATTGGACAGGCAGCACAAACGTGTCTCTCCCGGTGGGTTTTTGTTTGTTTTCTTGCATTGCTCAGAGTAAAACCCACCCCCTATCTTCACCCCCTCCACACACACACCCCCACCTTCTTGCAGTTTTAAATGTCTCCTCCATCGTGGGCAAGAGAGACTCTAGAAAAACAAAGAAAGTGGGTGTCCTCCAGGGGTCAGCCACCCCAAGATCTCCCCTTTGGTAGCTTCTGCCTGCTTTGAATTGAATAATTCTCCCATGCCTTTTATCCCAGGCTCGGCGAAAGATCGAAACCCCCAGTAACAACTTAGGTATTGCCCCCTGCACTCTGCGGACAAGAGCGAAGCCATTAGGATTTAGAACAAAAGTATGTCCTTGGAAGAAGTGGGTGGAATTTTATGCTGAGGAGGCAGGAAGACATCTTCTCTGGGGAAGGAGTCTCATTTTATCAAACTACTGAAAAACCTTAAGAAAAAAAAAAAAATCAAGTGTCCACACCTCATCCTCGGCTCAGCTGATGAAATGTCCCTGTCCTTTGTCTTCATGTGTGCACAGATCTCTGCATTGTTCTGGGAAGGAGGGAATTTGAATTAAGGAGGAGGACTCTGTGAGCCTCGAAACAAATGAGCTAATTGAGAAATTCACTTCAGGAAGCAGGGAGGGGAAAGTGAAAGAGGATTCCCGCAGCCACTGTGCGGAGCGGATCGAGAGCCCAAGCAGCTGCCTCCAGCTAGTGTCAGGACGGAAAAGGAACTTCGCAAGCTTGTTTGCTGTTTATCTTCAGGATTGCTGGAGCTCCCTGGCCAGGAGAGGCGGGGGGGGTGTCTAGGAAGCCAGTCTAAGAAAGGGAGCTGTTAGAAACCCCAGAGAGAATGGGAGACGTGTGAGTATTTGACACAAAGAAACAGGAGACAGAGCCAAGGGCTTGATGTCAGAAATCTTAAAAACTTGAATGAGACAGCTAGCCAAGGATCCAAAAGAAGAAAAGAGTGAAAATTCCAAGAGCTCACCTCTCCTCTGTGATGTTGCTTAGTGGAGTAGATAGATGTGCATGTGTGTGCCTTTGTGTGTGTGTGTGTGTGTGTGTGTGTGTGTGTGTTGTGTATGTACCAGAACCCAGGACAGCTGCCCCCAAGGTTGGTTTTACTGTGTCGCTCAAGTAAACACTGTATTAGAGAACATGCTTCCTAGTATAACCTCAGAGACTCCCTCCAGGCCAGCATGAACCACACTATTTGGATTTTGAGATTGGAACTGGAAAGGCACACTTTTGTCAGGAGCATAAGGCTCTCTCTGCAGGACAAAAGTGCCCCCCCTCCCGGCACTCAGGTGCACTTGGGTCATTTAAATATTTCTGCACACACATGGCTCTGAACCCACAACTGCTTAGGAGAGAGGGAAGAGGCATTGGAAGCCGGAAGGTACGCTAAGACCAAGTCAGCGTCCTTGGGTAATAGAAACCACTTCCTTTGGGTGGGTTGCTTCATTTCCCTACTGTGAAGAGGGCAATGATAATAAGGAGGGACTGTTTATAGATGAGCAGGCCCATAAAAATAATTTTAGAATGTATTTATTTTGTTTTACCTGTCCATGTGTGTGTTTGCTGTGCCAGAGTGTATGTATGTGCATTACATGCAACTAGGAGGCAGGGGAGTCAGAGGAGGGTGTTGACTCCCCTGGACCTGGAGCTACAAACAGTTGTGAGCTCCCTGGTGTGGGCTCTGGGAACTGAACTCAGATCCTCTGGAAGAGCAGTATGTGCTCTTAACCTCTGAACCCTCTCTCCACCTCCCCACCTCAGTTTTTTTTTTTTTTTTTTTTTTTAATGTTAATAAAGAATGGTACTGGGGCTGAAGAGATGGCTCAGTGGTTAAAAGAACTGGTTGTTCTTTCAGAGGACCCAGGTTCAATTCCCAGCACCCACATAACAGGTCACAACTGTCTATATAACTCCAGTTCCAGGGGATCTGATACTCTCACACAGACATACATGTAGACAAAATATCAATGCACATAAAATAAAAGTAAATAAAGCATTAATGAAAAAACAAACAACAACAACAAAACCCAAGAATGATACCTTTTGCATTCTATAAGGCAAGTATCACTAAAATAAATTGTGTGTGTGTGTGTGTGTGTGTGTGTGTGTGTAACTCAAGTTGTCAGAAAGGCAACGAGAGCCTTTCTTGGATGAATCACTCACCCATCACCTGCTACCTCTCATTTTTCTTTCCTTTTCTCTGTTTTGGGAAGCAGGCTCTTATAACCCAGAATTTGAACTCATCACAAAGCCAAGGATGGCCCTGTAACCGGCAGTTTCTCGGTCCTGCCTGGCCCCATGGTCCCGCAGCCACTTATAAAATAATCACTCAGAGGCTTATATTAATACAAACTGTATGGCCTGTGGCTTCAGCTTCTTGCTAGCTAGCTCTTTCATCTTAAATCAACCCATTCTTATTAATCTATATGTTGCCAAGTAGCCATGGTGTTACCGGTCTTCTGGCATCTTGTTGTTCCTTGGGCAATGGCTGCCCCCGCCCTCTCCTCCACCCTTCTTCCTTCTGTATCTCTACTTGGATTTCCCACCTAGCTGTAAACTTTCTTGCCACAAGCCAAAACAGCTTTATTTAGTATCCAATGGGAGCCACACATATTCCCAGCATACAGAAAGACATCCCACAGCATGACCCTGAACTGCTGAACCTTCTGTCTCCTCCTTCCAGATGCTGGGATGACAGGCAAGTGCCATCATGCTTCCTAACACTTTTGTTTTCTAAGTATGAAGCTTGGGGAGGCA
Organism: Peromyscus leucopus; assembly: GCF_004664715.2. Taxonomy (NCBI): domain Eukaryota; kingdom Metazoa; phylum Chordata; class Mammalia; order Rodentia; family Cricetidae; genus Peromyscus; species Peromyscus leucopus. Next base: position 2,098,030 of record NC_051063.1, read on the forward strand.
AGGTGCTCCAGATCCTATGAGAATGAATGTTCCTGACCCCAAATACAATATACCTCCTAAGAGGAGGCTTGTTCTCCACTCTTTTTTTTTTTTTTATAATTGTGTAAACTTGTATTTTATTGCGTGAATTGAATTTTGACTTGTATTTCACAATCAATAGCTACTCAAGGGATTTTTTTTTATTTTATTTTACAATACCATTCTGTTCTACATATCAGCCACGGGTTCCCCTATTCTCCCCCCTCCCACACCCTCCCCTTACCCCCAGCCTACCCCCTATTCCTACCTCCTCCAGGGCAAAACCTCCCCCAAGGACTGTGATCAGCCTGGTAGACTCAGTCCAGGGAGGTCCAGTCCCTTCCTCCAAGACTGAGCCAAGTGTCCCTGAATAAGCTCCAGGTTTCAAACAGCCAACTCATGCAATGAGCACAGGACTTGGTCCCACTGCCTAGTTGCCTCCCAAACTGATCAAGCCAATCAACTATCTCACCTATATAGAGGGCCTGATCTAGCTGGGAGCCCCTCAGCCTTTGGTTCATAGATCATGTGTTTCCATTCATTTGGCTATTTTTTTTTCAATAATTGAGTAAAACCGAAATTTATTATAAGCCACAGTCGTCTTAGGGACCTCTATGCTATATATATAGCCTCTATGGTTCTATGGGTTATGGTCTGATTGTTCTTTATTTTATATCTAGAATCCACTTATGAGTGAGTACACACCATGACTGTCTTTCTGGGTTTGGGTTACCTCACTCAGGATGATTTTTTCTAGTTCCATCCATTTGCCTGCAAATTTCATGCTTTCATTGTTTTTCTCTGCTGAGTAGTACTCCATTGTGTATATGTACCACATTTTTTCCATCCATTCTTCCATTGATGGGCATCTAGGTTGTTTCCAGGTTCTGGCTATTACAAATAGTGCTGCTATGAACATAGCTGAGCATGTATCTTTATGGTATGAATCAGCATTCCTTGGGTATATGCCCAAGAGTGGGATGGCTGGGTCTTGAGGTAGTTCCATTCCTAATTTTCTGAGAAACCGCCATACTGATTTCCACAGTGGTTGCACAAGTTTACATTCCCACCAACAGTGGAGGAGTGTTCCCTTTGCTCCACATCCTCTCCAACATTGGCTGTCATTGGTGTTTTTTGATCGTAGCCATTCTGACAGGTGTAAGGTGGTATCTCAGAGTCGTTTTTGATTTGCATTTCTCTGATGATTAAGGATGTTGAGCATTTCTTTAAATGTCTTTCAGCCATTTGTAGTTCTTGTTTTGTGAATTCTCTGTTTAGCTCTTTTGTAGCTAGAGTTTTCCTGCCTTGCCCACAGTCAGGACAAATCTCTGTCACCCGCCAGTCCCACAGCCGCTCAGACCCAACCAAGTAAACACAGAGACTTATATTGCTTACAAACTGTATGGCCGTGGCAGGCTTCTTGCTAACTGTTCTTATAGCTTAAATTAATCCATTTCCATAAATCTATACCTTGCCATGTGGCTGGTGGCTTACCAGCGTCTTCACATGCTGCTGGTCATGGCGGCGGCTGCAGTGTCTCTCCACCTCAGCCTTCTGCTTCCCAGAATTCTCCTCTCTCCTTGTCCCACCTACTTCCTGCCTGGCCACTGGCCAACCAGTGTTTTATTTATTGACCATTCAGAGCAATTTGACATATAGACCGTCCCATAGCACTCTTTAGCCCATTTTTTAATTGGACTGTTCAGTATTTTGATGTCTAGTTTCTTGAGTTCTTTATATATTGTGGAGATCAATCCTCTGTCAGATGTGGGGTTGGTGAAGATCTTTTCCCAATCTGTTGGCTGCCTTTTTGTCTTATTGACTGTGTCTTTTGCCCTGCAAAAGCTTCTCAGTTTCGAGAGGTCCCATTTATTAATTGTTGTGCTCAGTGTCTGTGCTGTTGGTGTCTTATTTAGGAAATGGTCTCCGGTGCCAATGCGTTCAAGAGTGCTTCCTATTTTCTTTTCTATTAAGTTTAGTGTAACTGGATTTATGTTTAGGTCTTTGATCCACTTGGACTTGAGTTTTGTGCATGGTGACAGATATGGATCTATTTGTAATCTTTTACATATTGACATCCAGTTATGCCAGCACCATTTGTTGAAGATACTTTCTTTGTTCCATTGTATAGTTTTGGTTCCTTTGTCAAAAACCAGGTGTTCATATGTTCATGGATTAATGTCAGGGTCTTCAATTTGATTCCATTGGTCCGTATGTCAGTTTCTATACCAGTACCAAGCTGTTTTTATTACTATAGCTCTATAGTAGAGTTTGAGATCAGGGATGGTGATGCCTCCAAGGGTTGCTTTATCGTATAGGATTCTTTTAGCTATCCTGGGTCTTTTGTTTTTCCATATGAAGTTGAGTATTTTTCTTTCCAAGTCTGTGAAGAATTGTGTTGGGATTTTGATGGGGATTGCATTGAATCTGTAGATTGCTTTTGGTAAGATTGCCATTTTTACTATGTTAATCCTACCTATCCATGAGCATGGGAGATCCTTCCATTTTCTGATATCTTCTTCAATTTCTTTCTTTAGAGATTTAAAGTTCTTATCAAAAAGGTCTTTCACTTGTTTAGTTAGTGTTATCCCAAGGTATTTTATATTATTTGTGGCTATTGTAAAGGGTGATGTTTCTCTGACTTTTTTCTCAGCCCTTTTATCATTTGTGTATAGGAGGGCTACTGATTTTTTTGAGTTGATCTTGTATCCTGCCACTTTACTGAAGGAGTTTATCAGCTGTAGGAGTTCCCTGGTAGAGTTTTTGGGGTCACTTATGTATACTATCATATCATCTGCAAATAGTGAAAGTTTGACTTCTTCCTTGCCAATTTGTATCCCTTTGATCTCCTTTTGTTGTCTTATTGCTCTAGCTAGAACTTCTAGTACTATATTGAATAAATATGGGGAGAGTGGACAGCCTTGTCTTGTTCCTGAATTTAGTGGTATCGCTTTGAGTTTCTCTCCACTTAATTTAATGTTTGCTATTGGCTTGCTATAAATTGCTTTTATTATGTTTAGAAATGTTCCTTGTATTCCTGATCTTTCTAAGACCTTTATCATGAAGGGGTGTTGGATTTTGTCAAAGGCTTTTTCAGCATCTAAGGAGATGATCATGTAGTTTTTTTTTTTTTTTCAGTTTGTTTATATGGTGTATTACATTGACTGATTTTTGTATGTTGAACCATCCTTGCATCCCTGGGATGAATCCTACTTGGTCATGATGTATGATTGTTTTGATGTATTCTTGGATTCTGTTTACCAATATTTTGTTGAGTATTTTTGCATCAATGTTCATGAGGGAGATTGGTCTGTAGTTCTCTTTCTTTGTTGCATCTTTGTGTGGTTTGGGTATCAGGGTAATTGTAGCCTCATAAAAAGAGTTTGGTAGTGTTCCTTCTGTTTCTATTGTGTGGAACACTTTGAAGAGTATTGGTATTAGTTCTTTGAAAGTCTGGTAGAATTCTGCACTGAAACCATCTGGTCCTGAGCTTTTTTTGGTTGGGAGACTTTTGATGACTGTTTCTATTTCTTTAGGGGTTATTGGTCTATTTAAATGGTTTATCTGGTCTTGATTTAATTTTGGTATGTGGTATTTATCCAGAAAATTGTCCATTTCTACCTGGTTTTCCATTTTTGTGGAGTACAGGTTTTTGAAGTATGATCTGATGATTCTCTGGATTTCCTCGTTGTCTGTTGTTATGTCTCCCTTTTCATTTCTGATTTTGTGAATTTGGGTGTTCTCTCTTTGCCTTTTGGTTAATTTGACTAGGGGTTTGTCTATCTTGTTGATTTTTTCAAAGAACCAACTCTTTGTTTCATTGATTTTTTGTATTGGTCTCTTGTTTTCTATTTCATTGATTTCAGCCCTCAATTTGATTATTTCCTGGCGTCTATTTCTCCTGGGTGAGTTTGTTTCTTTTTGTTCTAGAGATTTCAGTTGTGCTGTTAATTCATTGGTATGGGATTGCTCCATCTTCTTTATGTGTGCATTTAGAGCTATGAATTTTCCTCTTAGCACTGCTTTCATAATGTCCCATAAATTTGGGTATGTTGTACTTTCATTTTCATTGAATTCTAGGAACTCTTTAATTTCTTTCTTTATTTCTTCCTTGACCCATTGATGTTTCAGGTGGGCATTATTCAGTTTCCATGAGTTTGTGGGTTTTCTATAATTTTTGTTGTTGTTGAGGTCTAACTTTAAGGCATGGTGATCTGATAAGATACAGGAGGTTATTCCAATTTTTTTGTATCTGTTGAGATTGGTTTTGTGTCCAAGCATGTGGTCAGTTTTTGAGAAGGTTCCATGGGGTGCTGAGAAGAAGGTATATTCTTTTGTTTTTGGATGAAATGTTCTGTAGATATCTATTAGGTCCATTTGAGTCATAACATCTGTTAGGTCCTTTATTCCTTTGTTAAGTTTCAGTCTGGTAGATCTGTCTTTTGGTGAGAGTGGTGTGTTAAAATCTCCCACTACTAATGTGTGGGGTTTGATGTGCATTTTAAACTTTAGTAGTGTTAATTTTATGAATGTGGGTGCTTTTGTATTTGGAGCATAAATGTTTAGAATCCAGACTTCATCTTGGTGGATTTTTCCCGTGATAAATATGTAATGTCCATCCTGATCTCTTTTGATTGATTTTAGTTTAAAGTCTATTTTATTAGATATTAGGATAGCTACACCAGCTTGTTTCTTAGGTCCATTTGCGTGGAAAGCCTTTTCCCCTTTACTCGGAGGTAGTGTCTGTCTTTGAAGTTAAGGTGTGTTTCTTGTATGCAGCAGATGGATGGGTCCTGTTTTCTTATCCATTCTGTTAGCCTGTGTCTTTTTATAGGTGAGTTGAGACCATTGATATTGATGGATATTAATGACCAGTGATTGTTAATTCCTGTTATTTTTTGTGGTTGTATTGTGTTGTCCTTCTGTGGTGTATGTTGGTGTGGGATTATCTATTGCTTGATTTTTCATGGATGTGTTTAGTTTCTTTGGGTTGGATTTTCCCTTCTAGTGCTTTCTGTAGGGCTGGGTTTGTGGATAGGTATTGATTAAATCTGGTTTTATCCTGGAATATTTTGTTTACTCCACCTACGGTGATTGAGAGTTTTGCTGGGTATAATAGTCTGGGTTGGCATCCATGGTCTGTTAGTGTCTGCATGAGATTTGTCCATGATCTTCTAGCTTTCATAGTCTCTATTGAGTAGTCTGGTGTTATTCTGATGGGTTTGCCTTTATATGTTACTTGGTCTTTTTCCTTTGCGGCTCAATATTTTTTCTTTGTTCTGTGTGTTCCGTGTTTTGATTATTATGTGGCAAGGGGACTTTTTTTTTTTTGGATCCAGCCTATTCGGTGTTCTGTAAGCTTCTTGTATCTTCATAGGTATTTCTTTCTTTAGGTTAGGAAAGTTTTCTTCTATGATTTTGTTGAATATATTTTCTGTGCCTTTGAGTTGGTATTCTTCTCCTTCTTCTATCTCTATTATTCTTAGGTTTGGTCTTTTCATGGTGTCCCAAATTTCCTGGACGTTTTGTGTTACGACTTTTTTGTCTTTAGTGTTTTCTTTGACTGACGAATCTATTTTCTCTATTGTGTCTTCAGTGTCAGAGATTCTCTGTTCCATCTCTTGCAATCGGTTGATTATGCTTGTTTCTGTAGTTCCTGTTCGTCTAGTCAGGATTTCTATTTCCAGCATTCCCTCAGCATGAATTTTCTTTATTGTCTCAAATTCATTTTTCAGATCTTGGAATGTTTCTTTCATCTGTTTAATTTCTTTTTCTTGGCTTTCTTTGATTTCTACCCATTTTTTGTTCATTTTTTTCTTCCATTTCTTTAAGGGAGTTTTTTTTATTTCCTCTTTAATGGAGATTTTCATTTCCTCTTTAAGGGAAGTTTTTATTTCCTCTTTGAGGGAATGTTTTATTTCTTCTTTAAGGGCCTCTATCATCTTCTTAAAGTCATTTTTAGGGTTGATTTCTTCTGTTTCTTCTGTCTTGGTATGTTCAGGTCTTGCAGGTGTAGAATCACTAAGTTCTGATGTTGCCATATAGGTCTTTATGTTGTTGCCTGTATTTTTGCACTGGCATCTACTCATCTTTTCCTTTGTGCGGTGCAGGTGGTGTCTGTGTCTGAGAGTGCCTCTCTTGTTCTAATTTTTAGTCTTGGTTTAGTAGGAGTTCTTGGTTAAATTGGTGCTATTGGGCTATTTCTTTAGGGGCAGCTGATTTCAGTCAGTGAAGTATATACTTATGATTCTGGTGATCTGGTTTGGTGACTGTGCAGTGCCTTCTTCTGTGTTCCCAGGTCACGTTTTGTTCATTCGTCAACTCCTCAGCTGATCTTCTTTCTTCAGACTTCCAACTGTAGGCATCTGAATCCTCTCCCAGATGGGTTTCAGCTGAGCGGGGTAGTCTCACCAACACCTCCAAGTTGTTGGGTTTCACAGGATCAGCAGCTGGGCCCTGGGTTGTCCTCAGACGGAGTGTTCAGATTCATTCTGGTTCCGTCCCACAGAGATAGCTTCTTCCCCTGGTGTTGGGGTTAGAGGCATCCCTGTTCCATGCTGCGTCTGCTTGTCTCTGTCCCTGGGCCTGTCTACCTCTGCGGTCCGCCACCGGGCCTGTATGTCCCTGTCAGCTGCCGCTGGGTCTGTCTGCCTCTGCAGGCCGCCGCCGCTGCGGGCCTACCTGCATCTGCTTGTCTCTGTCGCCTCTCTACCTCTTTGGTCCGCCACCAGGCCTGAATGTCCCTGTTGGCTGCTGCGGGCCTACCTGCGTCTGCTTGTCTCCGCCACAGGGCCTGACTTTTGTTCTCCACTCTTTACTCAGATTTTTACTTTTTTTTTTTTTTTTTTTTTTTGACATCCCACAGCTTTTTACTGTTTACTCAGCAAACTCTTCAGCACTCTGGTCCCTACCCGGAGCCAGGCCCTACACTGCACTCTGGGAATTAAGTTGTGAACAAGACAGACAGCAACCTAGTCCTGAGTCAACGAACAGGGTGTTTTCAGAGGATGTGGGGCAGGGCTAGGAAGGAAAGAGAACAGATGGGATGGAGAGTGATCAAAGCTGGAGTAACAGTCTGGGGTAGAGGACCATGAAAAAGACACGGATGATGAGCCTGGATGCTAGATAAGATCTAGACTCCAGAGGAAGGCTCTTTCGCATCTAGGCTAAGGGAGCATAAAATCAGGTCTCCAGGGAGGAAAGATCTGGGTATGTTGAAAAGTCCATCTGATGCTGTCTTCCCTCCCTTGTTTTAGTGGTTTTTTTTTTTTTAAATGATTTTATTTAATTATTTAAAAAATGTTTTTAAAAGTTTCATATTTGTCAGCAGTTAAGAGCACTTGATGTTCTTCCAGGAGACCTGAAGTCTGTCCCCCTCATCCATGTTAGGTGGCTTACAACCATCTGTAACTCCAGCACCTGCACTGACATTCCTATACCCGATACAAACACGCACACTTTTTTTTTTTTTTAATTTTTTTATTTTTTGAGACAGGGTTTCTCTGTGTAGCTTTGCACCTTTCCTGGGACTCACTTGGTAGCCCAGGCTGGCCTCGAACTCACAGAGATCCGCCTGCCTCTGCCTCCCGAGTGCTGGCATTAAAGGCGTGCATCACCACCGCCTGGCCCCAAAGGATGATTTTTTTTTTTATTTTTACAAACACACACACTTAACACTTAGATGTGTGCTGTATTCATATCATTCCCACCCCTAGTTCCTCCTGTTTTTCCCCACCCCACAAGCTCTCCAACTCATGACTTTTTTCTTTAATTAATATATATTATATATATTTTACATAGTGAATAAACATCAAATACGACCTGTTGGGTCTATTTAGTGTTGCTCCTATGTATATGTTTTTAGGACTGACTGCTTAGTGTTGGATAAACAGTTAGGGGGCTCATCCCTGGGGGAGACTGACTGATTGCCTTCTCTTAGTCTTTAATTGCCTGTAGCTCTTCATTTTGCTTTTAAAGTACATAGTCTTGCTATGTAACTCTGGCTGGCTCTAGAACTTGTAGCAATCCTCCTGCCTCAGCCTCCTGAGTGCTCGTTGTACAAGTGTCTACCTTCACCTAGTATCTTTTTATGCTTTTTATGGAGCAGTGTGTGTTTTTGTGTGTGCACATGTGTTTGTGTGTGCACATGTGTGTGTGTGCACATGTGTGTGTGCACATGTGTGTGTGTGTGTGTGTGTGTGTGTGTGTGAGAGAGAGAGAGAGAGAGAGAGAGAGAGAGAGAGAGAGAGAGAGAGAGAGAGAGAAAGGGAGAGCACATTATCCCAGGTATCAAATAAAGAGGATAATTTGGATATGGCTCAGCAGATAAAGGTGCTTGGTGCCAAGCCTGATGACTTGAGTTCAATTCCCAAGACCCACAAGGTAAAAGGAGAGAATTGAGTACAAGCTGTCCTTTGGTCTCCACACATGTGCCATGGCATGTTCACATACAACAAAATAAATTAAGTGTAATTTTGTTAAAGCCTAAAATATCAACTACCTGGCATTTTACAGAAAAAAAAATGCTGAAGTCTTCTAGTCTCAGGCAGTCTTGGTAGTCAACAGGTATCTCCAGGTGGCTGGGTAAACTGGTAAACAGCCACCGACTTTATCTATCTATCTATCTATCTATCTATCTATCTATCTATCTATCTATCATCTATCTATTTTTAAATCGTTTTCTTTCTTTTAAAAATTAAAAACAATTCATTTATTTTTATCTTATATGCCTACATGTCTGTCTGATGGTGTCAGATCCCCTGAAACTGGAACTACAAACAGTTGTGAGCTGCCATGTGGGTGCTGGGGATTGAACCTGGGTCCTCTGGAAGAGCAGCCAGTGCTCTTAACTGCTGAGCTGTCTCTCCAGCCCCCGAGCCCATGACTTTAAGCCGAGTTCTTCCTGGGGATGAAGATGGCTCCTGATACAGAGGTGGGCAGGAGGCCGCTCCTTTCTTTCTGCCTCTGAATAATGATAAGATGACTCCTCATCAGGTTTCCTAAAACCACTAAGAGACAGGACACACATGCAATGTGACAGGGAACATGAGAAGAGAGTAAATCTCTGCAGATGCTTGCTGCACCCTGGGCGAGTGCCACAATGCCCTGTCTCCAGATTTGGGTTTAAGCTACCGTCCAGTTCCTAAAGCTGAACTTGACCTTAAAGATAAGAATCTCGCTGGGCGGTGGTGGTGCACGCCTTTAATCTCAGCACTCGGGAGGCAGAGGCAGGCGGATCTCTGTGAGTTCGAGGCCAGCCTGGACTACCAAGTGAGTCCCAGGAAAGGTGCAAAGCTACACAGAGAAATCCTGTCTCGAAAAACCAAAAAAAAAAAAAAAAAAAAAAAAAAATTGTGTTTTTTTTTTTTTTTTTTTTTTCGAGACAGGATTTCTCTGTGCAACAGTCCTGGCTATCCTGGAACTCGCTTTGTAGACGAGGCTGGCCTTGAACTCACTGAGATTCCCCTGCCTCTGCCTCCCAAGTGCTGGAATTAAAGACGTGCGCCACCACCACCTGGCTATGTGTAAGAAACCCAAGTTTCCGAGAGAAAAAAAAGGAGCTGCCCAGGCCAGCATACCCGAGGCCGGTTCCACCCAATGCTAAGCACAACTTCCTATTTTATGATCCCACCAAGGAGAAACAACAGGATATTGGCATTTGGTGCCTTGCTTGAATAGGTAAAATGTCTGTGACCCAAGGAGAATGGACACTGTGGGTGACTGGGGTCCCCTCCCAACAGTTGCTGTCTCTTTTCCCACTAGCAGACCAAGCTCTGTGGAATGAGGGTCAAAGCACATCATGGAGTCCTATTTCCATTTTGTAGAAGGTTTCGTCTGGAGTCCGTGGAAGGGGGTGTAGGAGTCCACATCTGACTGGTTGCCGGGTCGCAAGGTTTCCTTCCACAGAACACATTGTCACGGGCACCATTCTGTACCAGAGGTGGGCAAGCCTTCTCTGAGAGGGACTAGGTGCTTTATAGTTAGATTTCTGAGGTCCTTTGGCCTGTGTTTCAACTGCTGAAATCTGGTGAGAGAGCAGTTCAAATAATGTTTCAATGAGTGTATGATTCTGTGATCTAATACAATGTTGTTGACAAAAATAGATTGTGGGCCAGATTTCGTAATGAATCATAGTTTGCTATCATTTTGAATAGACCCATCATGATTCATTTCTCAGCACTGCACACATTTTCAATGATTAAGATATTGACTAAAGAGGACTGGAGAGATGGCTCAGAGGTTAAGAGCACTGACTGCTGCTCTTCCAGAGGTCCTGAGTTCAATTCCCAGCAACCACATGGTGGCTCACAATCATCTGTAATGAGATCTGGTGCCCTCTTCTGGCCTGCAGTCATACATGCTGTATACATAATAAATAAATAAACTAAAAAAAAAAGATGTTGACTAAAGGCTGCATCAATAGATTCTCTTAGAAAGGACATCATAGATGGTGACTCAGTGTGTTCTAAGTCAGTATTACATGGAGTAAGTTTTAGCCTCTTTGGCAGAGAGGTGAATGTTAGCCCTTCCTTATGATCTAGTTATAGATTTTCGTAAATTTAAGTCTCCAGGGCTTGGAGATATGACTCACAGCTGCCTGTAACTTCAGCTCCAGGGGGATCTGATGCCCTCTTCTGGCCTCCATAGGCAACTGCACTCATGTGCACATACCCCACACAGACACATATGTGTATACACATAATTTAAAAAAATAAAAAGAATAAAATCCTTGTCTTTGTCTCAATTGTGCTACCTTTATAGACAAATATTCATAGTAAAACAAGTGCGAGAGTTCCTATAACTAGCTCTGGAAGCTCCTTAGTGTCCCTCTTCTCCATCTGTCAGAGCCTGGGTCACACCCCAGTAGAAAGGTGTGCCAGCGGCAAGCAGGACAACATTCCCAAGCTGGACCCAGTGCTCTCTGATCTGCATGATGAAATCACAAGCTGTAAACCATTGGCTGGTCACAGACTCAGGTAGGGAATGAGGCAGGAAGATGATAGGTAAAGGATGGGTTTCTGAATTCCCTCAAGCATCTGAGTGAAGCCAAATGTCTCGAGACCTTCCACAAAGTCAGTAAAAAGCCATTTCTTTTTTTTTGCATATGATGTTCATATGGTGTGCATGCATGTGTATACGTGTGTTTGCATGTGTGTGGGTACACATGTGTGTAGGTGCATGTGGAGGTCAAAGGTTGACATCAAATATCTTCCTCCATTGTTCTCCACCTTATTCATTGAGTCAGGGCTTTTCATTTGAACTCAGGATGGGTTAGTCTAGCTTGCTCCATGGGTCCCCTGTCTCTGGCTCCCAAGCACTGGGCTATGGGTGGGCCACCACTCCCACCCAGTGTTTCTATGGGTGCTGATGATCTGAACTCCAATCTTCACATTTGTGTGCCAAGCCTTTACCCATTGATCCATCTCTCCAGTCCTGAAGACTCACTTCTTATGCTACCAGAGTCGTCCATCAGTACATCACTAGCTTCTCAAATCAAAATGATTCCTGAATGGAAGAAGAAATCACCACAACAAGCACCACTGGCCCATGGACAGTGTCTTAGTTAGGGTTTCTATTGCTGTGAAGACACCATGACCATGGCAACTCTTATAAAGGAAAACATTTCATTGGGTGGCTTATAGTGCAGAGGTTTAGTTCATTATCATCATGGCGGGAAGCATAGCGACATGCAGGCAGACATGGTGCTGGAGAAGGAGCTGAGAGTTCTATATCTTGTCCCACAGGTAACAGGAAGTAAACTGAGACACTGGGCATGGCTTGAGCATATGAGACCTCAAAGCTCACCCCCCTTCACTTCCTCCAACAAGGTCATACCTGCTCCAACAAAACCACTCCTCCTAACAGTGCCACTCCCCATGAGCTTGTGGGGGCCAATTGCATTCAAACCACTAATACACACACACACACACACACACACACACACACACACACACACACACACACACCCCACTTGTGCTTCTATGCCCACCTCCACCCCCACTCACTCTCCACAATCCTGGAAAGATGCGTACCTACCTCCATGTATTTATCTTTGTTCAGAGAACTTTTTAGAAATACAAATGAAGTGGTAACTGTTTTTTTTCTGGGAATTGTATGCCTTGTGGCTTCCCATTCTTACCTCATGTTCTTACTCCACAGAGGTACAGATTAAGAAGGGAGGCCCAGATGGGGTAAGAGCTGGCTTTGAATATATTCTACTGCTCCAGAGCTGTGGAAGTGTATAGGTAAGATAGGTAAGTTATGAAAACTTTTGATAGGCTGGGGAATTGCAAAATCAAGTCACCCCGTCTCCAAACAAGGAGAGAAGGAGAAGGCAGAGTCAGAGGAGATGTTGAACACTGTAGGGGGAGCAAGATGTTATGGAACACAGGCAACGCCATAAAGCCACGTGACAAAACACAGAAATGGGTTAATTGAAGATAAAAGGGCCAGCTAGCAAGAAACCTGGGCCATAGACCAAACACTTTGTAATTAATATTAAGCCTCTGAGTGATTATTTTACAAGCTGCTGCAGGCCAGGCAGGACACAGGAAAACTTCTGGCTGCACCCGTCAAGTGGAATATAAAAGGTGACTTGGGTTTTGCCCTCTGGCCTTGTTGCGATGGGGCCTCCCAAGCAAGATGGTGACGAGTGGGCAAGACAGGCTTGTGTAGCCCGGTCCCATGCTCTCATAGGCAATCAGTGTTTGCCATCACCCTTATCTTGAGTTGAAGGCAAGATGCAAACTGGGGGACCTTACATTGCCCCAAGACAGAGGCAGAACCCTTGTAAAGACCAGCTGTTCAGTAACTCTGCACACTTGGAAAGAACATGGCCGCAGTTTGGACAATCGCAGGCTTTTTTAGACTCTTAACACCTGCCAGCAGTTTCAGCTTTACATGTGTGTGAGAACATAGGGTCAAGTGTGGTGGCGCAGGATCTCTCTGAGTCTGAGGTGAACCTAGTCTACATAACAAGTTCCAGGTCAACCAGGGCTACATAGTGAGACTTTGTCTAAAAACCAACCAAACAAACAAACAAAAACAACCAACCAATCAAACAACAACAACAACAACAATAACAACAATAACAACAACAGAAGTGAGAAGACTGGGGAAATATATATTTGTGTGTTTATTTGGTTCTTGTTTTGTTGTTGTTGTTTTAGAGACACAGTTTTTCTGTGTAGCCTTGACTGTCCTGGAACTCATTCTATAGACCTGGTTGGCCTTGAACTCAGAGATCTATCTGCCTCTGCCTCCCAAGTGGCATTTAAAGTGCACCACCACTGACCAGCTTATATTTTTGTTTTTTTGAGACAGGGTCTCTTTATGTAGTCCTGGAACTCACTATGTAGACCAGGCTGGCTTCGAACTCACAGAGACCCACCTGTCTCTGCCTCCAGAGTGCCTGCTCTGATATTTTAATAACACCAGTGTACAGGATACTTCTTCATGAGCTGAGTTTCTTTGGAGATACACACATCATGCTATTGGCTAACATTTCTAACTCCAAGGTCTCTGCTGATAATGTACATTTTAGGCAACTTGGTAATGTGTCTCGCTCTCAAACAGAAAAGCTTATTTCTGCAATCCAATTCAATTTAGACATGTCAAAACAAGAATTATACTATATTTGGAGTTTAAAGAAATGACATTTAAACAGTTGGGGAGATGATTCAGTGGTTAAGAATGTTTAACCACTGTTTGTTTTTCTAGAAGACCCAACTTCAGTTCCCAGCACCTGTATGGTGGTGGCTCACAATTGCCTGTAACTTTAGCTCCAGGCAACCTAATACCCTCTTCTGGCCTCTGCAGGCACCATCACACCTGTGGCACACACACACACACAGACACACACACACACACACACACATGCACTCACGCACACATACTAAATAAAAATAAATATTAAAAATGTTTTTATTTTATGTTTGAGTGTTTTGCTTGCATGTCTGTGCACTATGTCATACCTGGTGCCTGCAGAGGCCAGAAGATGGCATCACATCCCCTGGAACTGGACTATGGATGATTGTGAGCCACAGTGTGGGTGCTAGGAATTGAACCCAGGTCCTCTGGAAGAGCGGTCAGTGTTCTTAACTGCTAAGCCATCTATTTCTCCCACCCTCCACTGTGTGTTTTTAAAGACACCATTTGTTAGTTTCTCACAATGACATTTAGGGAGTATTCTGTGTCATCCTCTAATCTGGATGAGGATAATGTGGCCCAGAGACTTGTGCAAGGTCACCCATCCCAGAGGTAGGGTTGGGTTTAGCACTAAAGTCTGGAGACATCCTTGTCCATCCTGTCAAAACCAAGAATGCATGACATAAAGATTTTTTTTTTCTTTTTTTGTGCCTATCAAAACAAATTATTCCAAAGTTAAGGTTATGGCCTGGATATACTCTTCAAAAAATATGATAGAATTTCTAGCCTGCAGTTTATGAATAGAATCCCAGCCAGGACCTTGTGAATGGAGATAAGGCCTGTACCCTGCCCCCAGCCTAGAACCTATGAATGGAATCACTAGCCTTGAGGTTATGAGTGGAATCCCTAATCTGGAGCTTGTGAATGGAGCCTTATATGGAAAGGGGTCTTGACAGATGTGGTCTAGTTAGGATGGGGTGCTTACAATGTTGGCTCAATAGTGGTATTATATGGTAAAATATTCTTTCCACTCCCATCCTGGTACTCTCTTCTAGCCCTTCAATCTAGTTCTTCCCCATCTCAGTTTGTTCCTCTCAAGTTCTTACCTATCTAGTTCTTCCATTCTCTTTTCTCTTCTCTGTCCCATGCCCTGGCAGTCCTGGTATAAAAAGGGAGGGTCCGAGCTAAATTGTGTAAAGCTATTACTTAACATCCACCTCTCCTAGGCGGTGTCTCCTTGTGAAATTTACCGTAAGTCAGGAGACTTGCAGGTGGGCTGCTATCACTGTTAGTCCTTGAAAGTTGGGTGCTCACCTGGGCTAAGGGAGATATCTGATTCCAGAGAAAGCTTTTCCTGAGGCTGTTCTCCAAATGCCTGGAATGTGTTTGTCTAGAGAGTGATCAGTCCACATTGTTAGCCCTTCTTAGGGAAAAGTCAATTGGGAAAGCTATGAAGGCACACATGATTTTCATAACAGAATACAACTGATATATAACAAGCCAAGTAACACCAAAAACTCCTTGGGATTTGGCTTCCTCTGGAGGAATTCCCTGATTCCTCCAGGTAGTGACTTTGCCATAACCAGCTGAGTTCTTGTGATATATTCCTGCGGCCCGCAGCAATGAAGTCACACCACTCACTGACTTTTGTGGATAGAAAAAAGTGCGTGTGCTTGTGCTCATGTGTGTGTGTGTGTGTGTGTGTGTACACGCGCGCGCGCACCCACGTGTGCCCTCACCTGGCATGCTGAGGCCAGAGGAGGGGGCCAGGTGTCTTCCTTCTTCTTCTATAGCTCTCTTCCCCGTTTCTGTGAGGCAGGGTCTCTCACTGGGAGCCACATTGGCAGCCAGCAAGCCCCAGCGATCCGCCTATATCTTCCCGGCCCCCACTCCCATACTGGGGTTGCAGGTGCAAATGGCCATCTGGCTTTTTAACTGGGTGTTAAGGATCCGAACTCTGGTCCCCTTGCTCGCAAAGCAAGCATCCTTACCCACTGAGCCATCTGCCCAACCCCGAAAATTATTTCTCATGTGGATGCTACTCATGTCAGTATGCCGCAGAATTTATCACATCTATTTTGCTGTTATATACATGCACACGCAAGTATGTGCATACTACATTGCAGTGTGTGTGGACCCCTACTGAGCTACACCCTATTTATCCTGTTGCTTCTTAGTAAACACTTCATCAGTGTTTCATTTTGATTTTGCTTAGGGTAAATATAGACACACAAAACTTGATGTAAGAAGCTTTTCAGAGCCTGAGATGGTTCTGTGGGGCACATAGGTGTCCTGACACTGGAAGATTTGAGCATGACTAGCCCAGGGACAAAGTCCTGCCTCTTTTCCGGAGATGTGGCAGAATGAGATGATTCCCTGTAAAGACAAATCTGTAGCTAGGGATGCAGGCCATGGCCTGGGGGTGTGACTGAGTTGGTAGAGCTCATTATCATTCAAGAAGGCCTGAGCTAAATCCCCAGTACCAACCACATAAACCAAGTATGGCGGTACACACCTGTAATCCCAGTATTTAGGGGTGAAGGTCGGAGACTCAGTAGTTCAAGGCTGGGCTGGCTGCGTGGCTCAGTGGGTAAAGGCACTTGCTGCTGAGCTAGAAGATCTGGATCCCCGGGATCCACGTGGTGGCAGGAGAGAATGGACCCTTGGGGGTTGATGGCTGACCATGGCATGTGCATACCCCCCCCAATAAATCAATGTAATACACATTTAAAACACATCTGCAAGTTCAAGTGCATCTTCAGCCTTACAGTGTCTGTGAGGTTAGCCTAGGATATGGCATGCTGCCACAGATAAACGCCTGTAAAAATGGCGACAATAAGATCCATCTTTTTAGAGGAGTTGCAAAGGGGATACAAGGGTGAACCAACCCTTGGCCTTGTTCTGTGGAAAAGGGAATGTTCTCAAGAGGGCACCCCCCCAGACCTTTCCATGGGGATGTTGTTAACGTGGTTTTGGACACAGAAAGCTTCTTTGTCACGGTGACCTGGGACCAAAGAAATGGCTTGGCAGTTAAAAGCACTTCCAGAGGACTCAAGTTCAATTTCCAGCACCCACATAGGGTAGCTTAAAACTGCCTGTTACTCCACATCAAAGGGGATTGCTCACCCTCTTCTGGCCTCCTTGGCACCCAAACACAGACAAACAGACATAGTTTGTATTTGTGTGTGTGTGTGTGTGTGTGTGTGTGTGTGTGTGTGTGATTTTTTTTTTAAAGGATTGACAGATCCTGAGAATCCATGTTTCTGACAGGCCCCCAGGATCCTGGTGCTGGGTGTCATATGTAGAAGCTGTGGTCCCCTAACACCCTTGAGACTCAAAGGCCAGCTTCCCTCTTGCGTGCTGAGCCACTGTTCTGGGCTCACCCAGGCTTTTCACACAGTCACTCCTCAACAGAGAAGAACTGAGTGTCTGCCCTTGATGGGTCCCCAGGGACCTTGACCACCTGTCAGTGGTCCATCCATCTTTCCATCCACCCATTCACCTATCAAATATCGATTGAGCTATTTGGGTTGGAGGAATTGTGTGAGGCCTGGGGACCGAGGAAAGAATGAGACACCTTCTAGTCTTTACCGGGACACAGAGCTTTTGAATACTGGCTAAGAGCTTCTCTAGAAATGCAAATCCAGCCACACCCATGCTCCACTCCATCACAGAGATCAATGGCTTCCCAGTGGTGGCAGGGAAAATGTTCTCAGTTCCCTGCTGTGATCTGCTCCAGTCTTCTGAATGGCATACTTCTGGCAGGCCCTGGCCTCAGGCCAAACAGCAGAATCTCTCCATTCCTGCTCCAGTGCTTCTTCTCTCAGGCTATCCCTGACTATTGATTCTTAGATGTCCCAACTAGAAGGCTCACACATCATCCTCCTTCCAAACATTCATTATTCCATTATTTAATTTTATTGATGCCCCTGACTAGCTTGTGTGAGGTCCCTATTACAGTCACAGCATTTTGAAATTTACTTTCTGTTTTATTAGCTCTTTGAATCTTCAGTTTTGTTATGAGGCATATCCTGTTAAGACCCATTTAACAGGCAAGGAAACCAGAGCCCCGAGACTTGAGAGCTTCTTGCTTCAGAGCACGTGGGTAGTGAGTGGCAGAGTGGGGTTAGGAATTGGCTGTCTGGCTTCTGGGGCATTTCCTTCCTCTGGCTGCACCACAGCTTTCCAGTTGTCTGTCTCCCTGGCTGGTTTCTGGCTGCTTCCAAAAGTCTGGAGGCTGGTCTTTGTACATATGGGTCAGTGACAGCCTTGTTCCATGGTGATCCCCTGGGGTGATGGGGAAGGACCTTGGTTCTATTTGGCTTTTTGCCTCAGGCACCTTCGTGAATCATCTGGCCAGGTTGTTGTGAGGCCTGGGATCTAAGAAAGGGAAAGGCACTTTACAGACCCCCCAAAGCCTGAGGCAAATACAAATGATCATTTCTATGATTATCCATACATTTCCTAAGGATTTTTTGTTGTTCATTTGTTTCTGAAACAGGGTCTCAAATGACTGAAGCTGGTCTCACTGTGTAGCTGATCTTCCCGCTTCTCCCTTTGTAGTGAGTGCTGGGGCAGATTTATATTTTACGGGCATTTATACTGTGCCTGATTTGTACAGTGCAAGGGGATCAATGTTAGGGCCTCCTGCATGCTAGGCAAATATTCTACCAACTGAACTATATCCTCAACCTGAAAAAAATTTGATATCCAAGACTGTATTATTATTAACCTTCAAAAGAAATGCTTTATTTGTGAGCTACAGTAATTGTTGACATGACAAAGTGTGCCCATAAGCACAACAGTGGTACAGATGTAATGAGTGCAACCAATCACTTTCTAATTGGATTTATGGTCCACTCCAAAGAAGAAAATATGTTGCCTAGGATTGTAAATCTGGCAAAGAATCCATGGTTGGGCAACTCATAGGCTCAAGGGTGAACCTACTGCTATTATTTTGCTAAATAAATGTAGTGTCAAATCACTTTCTAACGAGGCTATCGGACCTCATCAGAGAAGTTTCTTTGTGCAGCACAGAAACTCACAATTGGTCAAGGTGCAGAGGATAAGCGTCTGTGGAGTGCTCAGCCACAATGGGATGTCTCTATCACTTCCCCTTCCCCCAAGGCTTGTTTGGGAGAGCAGGCAGGAGGATTGTAAGAGCCAGAGGCTGGGTAGGACTACGGTGAAATGAAACAGTGTCTTCTGGATATTACAAGTCCGCTTTGCTTATAAGCTGACAGCAGCTGTGTTTTCTGGCACAAGATCAGGCCAATTAACATTCTGACATGGGAGTGGGTGTGTGGGGGGCTATTCTAGCTTCTTTTCTGTTGCTGTGATGAAACACTCGGAACAAAAGCACATAAAGGAGGAAAGGGCTTATTTGGCTTACACTTCTGTTGTGAAATGTTTAACTATGCAAAGATGTATTGCATTTGTTTAACTATGAAAAGATGTGTTGCATTTGTTTAACTATGTAAACAAGTCTCACTGTTTGACTTTGCCTGCCTAAGGCACCTGATTGGTTGACTAAAAAGCTGAATGGCCAATATCGAGGGAGGAGGTATAGGTGGAACTTCTAGCCAGGGAGAGTAAGTAGAAGAAATTTAGACTTGAGAGAGAAAGAAAAGGAGACGCCAGGGAGATGCCAGGGGCCAGCCAGCCAGACAGGGAGGAAGTAGGAAAATGGGACATACAGAATGAAAGAAAAGTAAAAAGCCCCAAGGCAAAACATAGATGAAGAAAAACAGGTTAAATTAAGTTATTATATCTAGTAGGACAAGCCTAAGCTAAGGCTGAGCATTCATAATTAAAAATAAGTCTTCATGTCTATTTTTGAGAGCTGGTTGGGAGCCCAAAGAAAAATTCCAATTACACACTTCCAGGTCACAGTCCTTCACTGAGGGAGGGCAGGGCAGGAACAGAAGCAGAAGCCATGGAGGACCATTGCTTTACTGTCTCAATCATACTCATGCTCAGCTGGCTTTCTTATTCAACCCAGGAATGGCCAGAGAATGGTACCGCCCACTGTGGGCTGGCAAGCATAACAATGCCTTATAGACGTGACTATAGGCCAATCTGATTGAGGCAATTCTTCAACTGAGGGTCTCTCTTCTCAGGTATCACTACACTGTGTGTCAAACTGAAAACCAGAAACTAGTCAGGTGCTCGTGAGGCTCCGCCTCTAGCTGAGGGGCCAGTGACAGTTGATGTCTAATGGCAGAGGTGGAGGCAGTTTTCTTAAGTGTGTGGTGCTGGATAGGTTGACCACACGCTAGTGGGTGGTCTTTTACAGGTGAATATGGGCAGCACAAATTGCTTTGGGTGGGTTATTAAAAAAAAGGAGGAGCTAAAAAGTTGTGAGGGCATTGGGGGTGGTCCAGGGAGGAGTCGTCAGAGGGAGGAGTAGGGGTGAATGTGATCAAAATACTTTGTATGCACGTCTGAAATTCTCAAAGAATTAATAAAAATATTACATTAAAAATAAATACAGAGCCGGGCGGTGGTGGCACACACCTTTCATCCCAGCACTTGGGAGGCAGAGCCAGGCGGATCTCTGTGAGTTCGAGGCCAGCCTGGGCTACCAAGTGAGTCCCAGGAAAGGTGCAAAGCTATTTACTGGTGGCAGCCAGGAAGCATGGTGGGATGGACTCAGGTATAAACAAAGCTGGAGCTGAGTTCTCCTCCTGGGCTCTCTGCTGTGGGGGTGGGGGATGCTTGTCTCTTCTCTGTCAGAGCATCTCACATGCAAGCTGGGACTGCAACTGGATCTTGACAAGCAAACACCTGCATCTAGACACAGACAGACAGATGCATGCACAGATACAGATAGACACATACACAGATGCACGCACAGACACACAGACACACAGACACACATACACACACAATCTCTCCCTGTTTCTGAGAGAAGGTGCGTGCTCTCTGATTTCCTGGAGCTCCGTGGCTGTCTGTTGTCTCTGCAATCTCGTCTTTATAAACAGGTGACAAATATCACTAATCCATCAGGCTGGAGCAGATGCTCCTCCTGTAGGGCAGGCAGGCTGAGATGAGCAGTTTGTCACTGTGGCTAAGCCTCTGGCTCCATCAGGGCAGTGCTCCTTGCAAAGAATTTGTTACTGACTCTGTGCTCTGATTTTAGGAGTTATGTTGGTCCTGAGAAGCCAAAGCCACAGCTAACAGGAAATCAGTATCATTTAACCTTTGGGCACGTGGATTAGAAGAGAAGATCGGTACTGTACTGGCATCATTTCCTCCATTCAGGAGGAAGCCAGACTTCTCTTATGAGTTCAAAGTCTTCTCTGAGAGGAGCTGAAGTCGCCTCTAAAGTGGAAAGTTTAGGTGATTTAAGTGAGCAAGCCTCCAAACAACAGCTCAGAGGAGTAACTAGGCGACAGGAGTGACCAGCACTGGGACGCCTTCTGAGGACTGAATCGCTGGAGAGGCAAATGGTGTCTGCTAATGTAATCTGTCTGAAAATCAGCATGTAGCTGCAGGTGTGTGAGTGTCTGTGGCGTGAGAGGATGAGAAAGAGCAGGAGATGGTCTAACCATTAACAGAAGGAGTGAATGGGGGGGGTAAGGAGGGGAGAGGAGGGTGTGGATGGGAGAGGAGGGGTGAGGAGGGGTAAGGAGGGGAGAGGAGGGTGAGGAGGGGAAAGGTGGGATGAGGAGGGGAGAGGAGGGTGAGGAGGGGAGGAGGGTGAGGAGGGGAGAGGAGGAGGGGTGAGGAGGGGAGAGGAGGAGGGGTGAGGAGGGGAGAGGAGGGATGAAGAGAGGTAAGAAGTGTAAGGAGGGGTAAGGAGGGGAGAGGAGGGATGAAGAGAGGTAAGGAGCGTGAGGAGGGGTAAGGAGGGGTAAGGAGGGGAGAGGAGGGGTGAGGAGGGGAGAGGAAGGGTGAGGAGGGGAGAGGAGGGATGAAGAGAGGTGAGGAGGGGTGTACCAGAAGGAGGGTGACTTTCTCTTTTTGGTCATCTACACTTGAGTTCTTTTCTTTTCCTTGAGTCATTTAAAATAAAGGGAAAGAAAACCAACAGCCAGAAGAGCCACACACCATTCTTGAACCTGCAGAAACCTCTGATTTTAGGATAGGAGGCCTCTGGGGCAAAGACCTTCCTGGATGGGGCCATTCCTAAACAAACCGTGTTTGCAAGCTGGTTCAGACTTCCACCCTCTCCAAAGAAGGCAGATGATCTAAAATAGCTTGGGAAACCCCCTCAACCAAGAAGGAAATATCCAACTCTCTCTCTCTCTCTCTCTCTCTCTCTCTCTCTCTCTCTCTCTTCCTCCCCCTTCTTCCTTTACTCCTCCTTCTCCCCCTTCTTTTCCCTCCCTTTTTAAGGTTCTTTACTCTTTTTATGCTTGCTATTATAGATTTGTGTTTGTTTTTAAATGAATAGGAAATTCCCAAAGGACCCATAGTCCTTGAATCTATTATTTGATATACACATTCTACTTAAAGGATTCAATCATATATTTGACTATTAAAGAGGAAAACTCAGTTAAGAACCACTCCCCCTCAGAACTGGGTGAGGGGGTGACTCCCCTCAGCACCGGATTTTGGTTAACCTACTGTAGGAACATCTTACTGCTTTTTGGCTTTTAGGTTATCTTTTTTGTTTTGTTTTTGCTTTTTTGGTCAGAGACAGGATCTTCTGTAGCCCAGGCTAGTGTGGAACTCTGTGTAGCTGAGGATGACGACCTTGAACTTCTGGTCCTCCTACTTTTCCCAGGGACGGGTTTATAAGACTACTATGGCAGGCTTAATGCAGGGCTGGGGACGGAACCCGGGGCTTCCCATATCCCAGGGGATCACTCTGCCAATGGAGCCCCAGCCCCAGCCCCTGGATTACCTTGAACTGAAGTTTCACTACACTTATTTGTGTTTTTGTTTGTTTGTTTTCATGATTTTATGTGTGTGGGTGGTTTGCTTGCATGCATGTCTGGGAACCATTAACAGTGCCTGGTGCTTCTGGAGGCTAGAAAAGGCTGTGTGCATTCCCTGGAGCTAGATGGTGCTGGGAATCAAACCTGGGTCCTCTGGAAGAGCAGCCACTGCTCTTAACCAATGAGCCATATGCCCAGTCCTTTCTCAAGGTGGATTGAATGCAGGTTTAATCTCGCAACCACCTGTGACTCCAGGGAGCCCAACACCCTCTTCTGGACACCGAACATTCTTCTACCCATGTGTGCACAGACCCGAAACTGACACACACATACACACATAATAAAAGTGTAAAATAGATCTTAAAAAATAAATATATTTTTTAAAAGTAAAAAGAAGGTTTTGTGAAATAGAGGGAATCTATTTCACACAAAAGAACCCCGAAAACAAAAAACCCAAAACTTGAAAAAAGTGGGAGTGAGGCAGGCTAGAGCAACGGACGGATGGACGGCTCATGGGTTAAGTGCATATGCTGTTCTTAAAGAGGACCCACGTTGGGAAGTTCGCGATCATTTGCAACCCCAGCTCCAGGGGATCACAGACTCCTCCTCTGAGACTGAGTAGCCATGGTAGAATGAAGTTAGGAGCCCTACAGGGTGGCTCTCAGGCCTGTAAGGCCAGCATCCGGGGAAGTAGAGGTGGGAGGGTCAGGAGCAAAGTCAGCTTCCACTATGCAAGCTACAAAGAGACCCAGTCTTTGAAACCCCAAGCAAACAACAGGTTAATGGATTTGTCTGGGGTTTTGTTTGTTTGTTTTCCCAACTACTAGATGACTGCAAATTTTAGTTCCAAACTACTTCTGTGTTTGTTGCTATGAAGAGGCCGGAGGGCAGAACATTAGTAAGTGCCTTTAATTGCTTGAATTGCTGGGAAGCTCAGAACCCGGAGATGAAATTTTGGTCTCTCTGAGGGTTTTTTTTTTTTTTTTTTTTTTTTTTTTTTTTTTTGGTGGCTGCAGTTACTCTTCCCGGGACATCGAAGGCCAAGGTCTAGTTTAAACCTGGAAGGTTGACCTTAGTAAAGACGCCTCCTGCTCTCTGCTTCTTCAGCCAGCGCAGTGTGTGGATGATGCAAGTCCACTGCTGGCGTTGTGCCCGGAGCAGGAGGCTGACCCTGTCTCCACTGAGCTGGCCGTGTTAGTGAGGGACACTTCCGGTGGAGGGGCCAAGGTCCACTGTGCCGCAGATGCTGATGTGTTTATCTCTATGCTACAGACTGCTGGGCAAGAAGCAAGAACCACCAGTAGCATTTAATTATTTTGCACATGGTAAGGAATCTTGGAGTGTAGAAATGCTGGAGGCATTTGAAAGGAGTTGAGGAGGACCTCAATGCCTTCTCTTCTCATCTTCCATTTTCCTCGAGGGCTGCTCCATGGCCAGGCTTGGGGACACACTCCACACAGGAAGAAGGCAATGTAATGACTGTGGAACTCTCACAAGTTGGGATATAAGTGTGATGGCGCATGTCTCTGTTCTCAGGCGCATCTCTGTGAGTTCAAAGCCAGCCTGCTCTACATAGAGAGTTTTAGGCCATCCAAGGTGACACTGGGAGACCCTGCCTCCAATTAAAACAGAAAGAGTTGGGGAAATCAAAGATTTGTTTGTTTGTTTTAAACTGAGCTTCTTGGGATCCTGAATATTTCTAGGGCTCCTTAGAAATTGCTTCTGTTTTCTTTGTTTTTGAGACAGGTTCGCACTAGGTAGCTCTGACTGTACTGGAACTCTGTGTAACTACCCTCATGTAGACTCACACAAGTCTGTCTGCTTCTGCTTGGTTCTTCATCGTGAGTGCTGAGATCAAAGGTGTGTACCCTCTTTCCCAGCTCAAGAGAAGGGGTATGTGATGAGTGACTAGTAGTGACCACTATGTACCACAAGACCTCTGCCCCCATCTGAATGCTTGCTTCCCCCCTCCCCAGTTGAAATCTAATCTCTTTGTAACTGGAGATGACCTTGAACTTCTGACCTTCCTGCCTCCACCTCCCAAGTCTGAGTTCACAGGCATACACCAGCAAGATAAAGTCTTACAATGACAGATGTCTTTACTCAAGGTAAGTCTTAAGAAGTGACAGGAAGGCTGGATATGGCAAGGGGCATCTATAACCTCAACAATTAGAGAGAATCTTCAGTTGGAGGCTAGCCTGGGCTGCATAGCAAGACCTTGGCTCACAAAACCAAACAAGTATCAGGAAGTCTTCCTGCGCAGTGGGTACCAGCAGCCTGCACACTCATTAGTATTTATGTCCCTAAGTGAGGAGTTTGAAATGCGACTTAAAATATTTCATCAGCTAGAAGGAATTATGAAAACTGGAAATCCAAACACCTCTAAGCTGTGATCTCTGGTCGGCAGTGTGGAGAATCTGCATAAACAGATGTAGTGAAGGCTGATGTCTCCCAGAGCACAAGATGACCAGGCTCTGCCCTGCAAACCTCCTGTGCACCTTTGAAGGAAAGCATCATTTCTTTCCCAGGTGCTCTGGGTGGACTGTAGAGAGACAGCTAATAGCACTACCATGAAAAAAAGTCCCACTCCAATATTTTTAGCTTCCCCTTGAAGTCTTATAGTTCTCATTTTAAGTTTGTGTTCAAAGCTCTCTTCCAACTCAAATAAACAGGGGCTCAGAAATGAGAGGGCTAAGCTTATTAGCTTTCGAGTAGTCTCCAGGAAGTGAGCACCAGCCTGTGGAGTGCTGGGTCCTTCAGCCCGTGGACTTGCTTCCCAGGGACTTCCGACCTCTGCTCAGTGTCTTTGCTGTCTTCAGTAGCTCCCGCAGGGGCCAGCCGCTTCAGGTCTGACTGTCTTGGTGACTCTTCAATTGCTGTGTGTGAGGAGACACCATGACCAAGGCAACTCTCACAAAGGAAAGCACTTACTTGGGGCTTGCTTCCAGTTTCAGAAGTTTGTTTAGACCATCATCATCCTAGTGGGACGCAGACAGTCACGCCCCTGGTGCAGCAGCTGAGAGCTTTACATGACCCACAGACAGCAGGCAGGCAGAGAGAGACTGGGCCTGTGGGAGTTTGAAAGCTCAAAGCCCACCCCCAGTGACAGACCTCCTCTAGCAAGACCACACCTCCTAACCCCACCCAAACAGTTGGGGAACTAAGTGGGTAAGTATCTGAGCCTGTGGGGAGGCCTTCCTGTTCAACCACCACGCTCAATTATGAGGGTCTCCCCGCCCTGCAAAGAAACTTACGTTAGAATCATTCAGGGCTTTCTATTGAGATTCCAGTAAACTTTTCTGTTTGGGTTTCCCTCTCTAGGCTACCATATTGCCATTCTTGGTGATGAAAAGGAGGCTCCATCCACCCACCCATCCACCCACCTACCCATTTATCATCCATCCGTTTGTTCATTCACACCAGGAACCTGCCACAGGTCAGTACCTGCTCTTAGGGTATTCCCTTTTAGTAGGGAGGTTCATGAGCTAAATAAGAAATAATGACCACAGCCAATTTACAAGCCAGGGCCAAATAGAATACCTGTTGTGTCGGCTATTTTTGTCACTGCCACAACAAACCATCTGACAAAAGCCACTTAAATAAGGATTTGTTTGGGCTCACAGTTTGAGGATACAGCCCATGGTGGCGGGGAAGGTAGAGACGCAGGAACATCACATCCACAGTGGTCTCATGTTATCCACAGTGGTCTCAGGGCATCCACAGTGGGTCTCAGGGTATCCACAGTGGGTCCCAGGGTATCCACAGTGGGTCACAGGGCATCCACACAGGGTCACAGGGCATCCACAGTGGGTCTCATGGCACCCACAGTAGTCACAGGGCATTCACAGTGGTCACAGGCCATCCACAGTGGTCACAGGGCATCCACACAGGGTCACAGGGCATCTACACAGTGGTCACAGGGCATCCACAGTGGGTTACAGGTCAACTACAGTGGTCACAGGCCATCCACAGTGGTCACAGGGCATCCACAGTGGTCTCAGGGCATCCACAGTGGGTCTCATGGCATCCACAGTAGTCACAGGGCATCCACAGTGGGTCACAGGGCATCCACAGTGGGTCACAGGGCATCCACACAGGGTCCCAGGGCATCCACAGTGGGTCCCAGGGCATCCACAGTGGGTCCCAGGGCATCCACAGTGGGTCTCATGGCATCCACAGTGGGTGTCAGGACATCCACAGTGGGTGTCAGGACATCCACAGTGGGTGTCAGGACATCCACAGTGGTCTCAGGGCATTCACAGTGGTCACAGGGCATCCACAGTGGTCCCAGGGCATCCACAGTGGTCACAGGGCATCCACAGTGGGTCACAGGGCATCCACAGTGGGTCACAGGGCATCCACAGTGGGTCACAGGGCATCCACAGTGGGTCACAGGGCATCCACAGTGGTCTCAGGGCATCCACAGTGGTCACAGGGCACCCACAGTGGTCACAGGGCATCCACAGTGGTCACATGCATCCACAGTGGTCCCAGGGCATCCACAGTCAGGAAGCAGAGAGAGATGAGCGCTGTTCCGATGGCTCTCCCTTTTTTATTCAGCTTGGGACTCTAGCCCCTGAGATGATGTTGTCCACAGAAGCCTGCTCATTTCACCCTGTCTAGAAACTCCTTTGCAGACATGCCCAGAGGCTTGTTTTCCAGGTAATTCTAAACGTTGTCAAATTGACTATGGATATTAACCCTCACAACTGCCATTGCATATACAGGGAATTGGCTGTATTTCTTCCCACTCTCAGATAATACTTATTGCATGGTGGGTGTTACCAGTCAGGGGACTAAGAAACCAAGAGATTAAATATAACATAGAAGTAGGACAGTTAAGCCTGATGGAGAGGCCCATCACCTTAGTGGCTCCACAGAGATTCTTGTATGTGGTCCTTGTGATGTTACGATCCCTCCTTCCTCTCCCTGAGCAGGAGACCTGGAGACAACTCTGGATGCAGTGGCCTGTGCTGACCACGGTCCTGTAGCAATGTGAGCTGCACTTAGGCCAGCCTCACATTCCTCAAAAGATGCTTACTTGGCTGTGATTTAAAATTTACACTCTAAGCCAGCATAGTAGCACATGATTTTATTCCCAGCACTCAGGAGAGAGAGGCAGGCAGCTCTCTGCAAGTTGGAGGCTAGCTTAGTCTACATAGCAAGTTCCAAGCCAGCCAAGGCTACAGAGT
Source organism: Peromyscus leucopus (assembly GCF_004664715.2). Classification (NCBI taxonomy): domain Eukaryota; kingdom Metazoa; phylum Chordata; class Mammalia; order Rodentia; family Cricetidae; genus Peromyscus; species Peromyscus leucopus. The sequence continues at coordinate 2,125,772 of NC_051063.1, forward strand.
GAGACTTCGTCTCAACCATAACAGTAGCAACAACAAAATACTTTAAAAACTCCAAACCAAAATGAAACAAACAAACAAACAAAATATACTCTGAGCCAAGCGTGGTGATGCACACCTTTAGTCCCAGTACTCAGGAGCCAGATGCGGATAGATCTCTATGATTCTGAAGACAGCTTGGTCTACACAGTGAGACTCTGTCTCAAAACCAAACCAAACACAGTAGCAACAAACAACCATTCTGAATAGTAGGTTATTTTCTTGTGATTTACATGACTTCTAAAAATGGGCACAGGAACCAAAACTTAAAAAGAAAAGAAAACAATATTAAGAATGGGGGCCTCACCCGGCAATGGTGGCACACGCCTTTAATCCCAGCACTCCGGAGGCAGAGGCAGGTGGATCTTTGTGATTTCAAGGCCAGCCTGGTCTACAGAACGAGATCCAGGAAAGGTGCAAAGCTACACAGAGAAACCCTGTCTCAAAAAACCAAAATTTAAAAAAAAAAAAAAAAGAAAAAAGAATGGGGGCCTCATGTAAGCAGTTATCAGTGAATCAATTTTTTTTAAAGTTATGCATTTGTGTTTGTGTGTGTGAGAGCATTTGTATGTCTGCACACACAGGTGCTCATGGAGGCCAAAGGTATCAGATTCCCTGGAGCTGGAGTCACAGGCAGTTGTGAGCTGCCCAGCATGCGTGCAGGGGACTGAACTTGGCTCTTCTGCCAGAGCAGTGTGCACACTTCCGGCTGAGTCATCTCTCCAGCTGGCGAGAATTTTCACTGTTGGTGTGTGTCTCTGAACAGCTCACTGGGTTACCACCTGTGGCTTCGGTATGTAAACGAGAGATTTTTAAAATTTTATTTGTGTATGTATTTTTTTTTTAGGTGTGAGTACTCTGTCTGCATGCATGCCAGAGAGAGTTTCAGATGCCATTATAGATGGTTGTGAGCCACCATGTGGTTGCTGGGAATTGAACATAGGACCTTTGAAAGAACAGCCAGTGCTCTTAACCACTGAGCCATCTCTCCAACCCCCAAAGATTTTTTTGTTTGGTTTTGTTTTTAGAGACAGGGTTTCTCTAGGTAGTCCTGGCTATCCTGGAACTTACTCTGTAGAGCAGGGTGGCCTCAAACACAGAGATCTGTCTGCCTCTGCCTCTCAAATGCTGGGATTAAAGGCGGGTACCACCACCACCTGACAAAAGACTTCTATTTTTTTGGTCCTGAGTACAGAACACAGGGCCTGTGGATGAGAACAGCTCAAATATTCGAATGCTGTGTCCCTGGTTTGTGTGACTGTTTGGTAAGGATTAGAAGCTGTGGGCTTGTTGGAGTGGAGAAGGTGTGTCACCTGAATGGGCCTCAAGTCTTCAAAAGCCCACTCCATTCCCTCTGTCCGTCTCTCTGACTGGAGCTTGGGGATCAGATGTGAGCTCTCTGCTACTGCTCCAGTGCCGTTCCTGCCTGCCTGCCTACTGCCGCCATGCTCTCCACCATGACTGTCATGGATTTATATTCTGAAACTGTAAGCAAACTCCCATTACATACTTTTATTTATAAGTTGCTTTGGTCATGGTGTCTCATCACGGCTATAGAAAAGTAACTAAGATACCCATAGAATGAACACACACACACACACATTTCTAACTCTAACCCTGTGTGTGTGTGTGTGTGTGTGTGTGTGTGTGTGTGTGTGTGTGTGTATTAATCAGACTGGCTCACAGGATATGGTCCAGGTGGTCCAACAGTAGCTGTCTCACGTGGGAGAGGCTGAGGAGCTGGTAGATATTTGGTACATGGTCCATGAGGCTGGATGCCTCAGCAGTCCCAATCTCGCACTGGAGCCCTGGAAGATTGCCAGAGAGCTGCTGGATTTCAGTCTGCATGGGAATCCTGAAGAATGTAGTTCTAGTATCTGAGAAGGAATGTCACCACAATGGGATAGACCAACTCGCCAGCCAGTGAGGGCAAGCAAACAAAAGCCTGCTGTGTTCTTAGTTAAGTGGAAGTGGCTAGCTTCCAGCTCCTTCTGTTCCTTTCTGCACAGACAGACCCAGTAGCCATGAGGAGGGGGCTACCCAAGGTCACATGGATCAAGAGGTTGGGTGTCATCTTGGAGACTGGTTACAAGTACGTTGTAGACTGCTGGTTCTGGCTCAACCACTGAGCTACATGCCCAGGTCTTTTTACTTTCGTTTCCAGCTTCACTGTGTTGCCCAGGCTAACTTTGAGCTCCTTCTCTAGCCCATGTTGGCCTAAGCTCATGATCCTCCTGCCTCAGATTTCCATGTAGCTAGGATGACAGGCTCGCTCCACTCAGCCTGACTAACAGGAGACAGACTTTGAGGGGAAGGTCAGCTTTGATTAGCTGCTTAGCTCATGCAGGAGATGATTGTTTTGCTTGGAAGGACACCCTGGATATGGCACAAATCCCCTTCATGTCAGAGGCAAGAAGCCTGGTGTTAGGTCGCCAATCCTCTATCTGGATTTGGATCTTGAGGTTCAAATTAGCTGGGAAAATTGACTTTGATGAACAGATATAGAGACCAAACACATGTGCTTCTATGCTTTAATGAACATGTAGGCATGTAGTCAATTAATAGTGTTATGTATCTAAATCCTTTGAGGAGATTTGCTTAAGCTGGGCATCTGCAACCTAGCACCCGGGAGTCTGAGGAAATAGTATATAACATTGCCAGATGCATGGCACGTGCATATATGCATTCATGTGTATATGTATGTATCTGCAAACACACACACACATAAACATGAATGCACATATACATTACTGTATATAGGGGAATAATTCCATGGCAAGTGCAGACTTACCATGAACAAAGCCCCAAATTCAATCTCTAGGATCAAATAAAACCCCAAACAGAAAACTTGGTAGGCCTTTGGGATATGCCTAAGTCTGTTTAGAGTATATTCACTGATGGAAAGGCATAACGTGTTGTTGCTGGAGGGCTTCTCTCCAGGCTCCACCAAGCCCTGCAGTCCCACAATCCATGTATAAAATAATCACTGAGACACTTATATTACTGATAAACTGTATGGCCGTGGCAGGCTTCTTGCTAACTGTTCTTATATCTTAAATTAACCCATTTTTATAAATCTATACCTTGCCACATGGCTGGTGGCTTACCGGCGTCTTTACATGCTGCTTGTCCTGGTGGTGGCTGCAGTGTGTCTCCCCTTCTTCCTGTTTCCCCAATTCTCCTCTCTCTTTGTCCCGCCTATACTTCCTGCCTGGTCACTGGCCATCAGTGTTTTATTTATATAGAGTGATATCCACAGCAACATGTTGGCCATTCCCACTCAGTTTGTTATTGTTGTTTTTTGTGGACCTAGGGATCGAACCCAGGATCTGACATATGCTAGGCAAACACCCTACCCCTGAACTATATGCTCAGACCTTTCTGTATTAGAACCTTTGAAGACAGTCTCACTGGGTTGTCCAAGCTGGTGTTGAACTCACTTTAAACTTTGGATCTTCCTGCCCTGGCCTCCCAGGGAGCTGGGAATATAGGCTGCCTGCTTCCACTGATGTTTGGAAAGATGTTATTTATTTGTGTGTGCGTGTGCGTGTGTGCCTGTGCATGTGTGTGAGTGTGTGTGACATACACATGCCATGGCACACCTGTGGAAGTAAAAGGAGAACTTTGGGATGTGGTTCTCTCATTACACCACATGGGTCTCAGGTATAGAACTCAGATCACCAGGCTTCGTGGCAAGCACTTTTATCACTGAGCCATCTCATCAGCCCCTGACTCAACTTTTCATGAAGTATTTCTGACCACATGAACCTGTACGATTTGCATCCTGCTGGTGGTAAGAAATAATTCATCCACCACAGGCTAACCTACTAGACAATAACATTCCCTTCCTCAAACTCTACTATAGAGCCATAGTAATAAAAACAGCTTGGTACTGGTATAAAAACAGACATACGGACCAATGGAATCGAATTGAAGACCCTGACATTAATCCATGCACATATGAACACCTGGTTTTTGACAAAGGAGCCAAAACTATACAATGGAACAAAGAAAGTATCTTCAACAAATGGTGCTGGCATAACTGGATGTCAATATGTAAAAGATTACAAATAGATCCATATCTGTCACCATGCACAAAACTCAAGTCCAAGTGGATCAAAGACCTAAACATAAATCCAGATACACTAAACTTAATAGAAAAGAAAATAGGAAGCACTCTTGAACGCATTGGCACTGGAGACCATTTCCTAAATAAAACACCGACAGCACAGACCCTGAGCACAACCATTAATAAATGGGACCTCTCAAAACTGAGAAGCTTTTGCAGGGCAAAAGACACAGTCAATAAGACAAAAAGACAGCCAACAGATTGGGAAAAGATCTTCACCAATCCACATCTGACAGAGGATTGATCTCCACAATATATAAAGAACTCAAGAAACTAGACATCAGAGCACTGAACAGTCCAATTAAAAAATGGGCTAAAGAGCTAAACAGAGAATTCACAAAACAAGAACTACAAATGGCTGAAAGACATTTAAAGAAATGCTCAACATCCTTAATCATCAGAGAAATGCAAATCAAAACAACTCTGAGATACCACCTTACACCTGTTAGAATGGCTAAGATCAAAAACACCAATGACAACCAATGTTGGAGAGGATGTGGAGCAAAGGGAACACTCCTCCACTGTTGGTGGGAATGTAAACTTGTACAACCACTGTGGAAATCAGTATGGCGGTTTCTCAGAAAATTAGGAATCGAACTACCTCAAGACCCAGCCATACCACTCTTGGGCATATACCCAAAGAATGCTGATACATACCATAAAGATACATGCTCATCTATGTTCATAGCAGCACTATTTGTAATAGCCAGAACCTGGAAACAGCCTAGATGCCCATCAACGGAAGAATGGATGAAAAAAATGTGGTACATATACACAATGGAGTACTACTCAGCAGAGAAAAACAATGAAAGCATGAAATTTGCAGGCAAATGGATGGAACTAGAAAAAATCATCCTGAGTGAGGTAACCCAAACCCAGAAAGACAGTTATGGTATGTACTCACTCATTGGTGGATTCTAGATATAAAATGAACAATCAGACCACAACCCATAGAACCATAAAGGCTATATATATATATATAGCATGGAGGTCCTAGGACGACTGTGGCTTATAATAAATTTCAGTTTTACTCAATTATTGAAAAAAAATAGCCAAATGAATAGAAACACATGAACTATGAACCAAAGGCTGAGGGGCCCCAGCTGGATCAGGCCCTCTGAATAGGTGAGACAGTTGACTGGCTTGATCAGTTTGGGAGGCAACTAGGCAGTGGGACCAAGTCCTGTGCTCAATGCATGAATTGGCTGTTTGAAACCAGGAACTTATGCAGGGACACTTGGCTTAGTCTGGGCGGAAGGGACTGGACCTCCCTGGACTGAGTCTACCAAGTTGATCACAGTCCTCGGGGGAGGACTTGTCCTGGAGGAGGTGGGAATGGAGGGTGGGCTGGGGGTAAGGGGAGGGCGTGGGAGGGGGGAGAATAGGGGAACCCATGGCTGATATGTAGAATTGAATGGTATTGTAAAATAAAAAATATATATCACAAAAAAAAAAAAAAAAAAAAAAAAAAAAAAGAAATAATTCATCCACCACAGGCTAACCTACTAGACAATAACATTCCCTCCCTCCCAGCCTCCTTCTATCCCGTCTTCTTTCTGTAGACTAGTGGTTCTCAACCTATGGGTCGAGATCCCACAGGGGAGGGTGTCACAAATCAGACATCCTGCATATCAGATATTCACATTATGACTCATAACAGTAGCAAAATTACAGTTATGAAGTCACAATGAAATAATTAAATGGCTGGGGGTCAGCACAGCATGAGGAACTGTATTAAAGGGTCGCAGCATTAGGAAGGCTGAGAATCCCTGCTACAGGGTCTCATGTATCACAGGCTGACCTCTAGGTTTCTAGGTAGATAAAAATGACCTTGAACTTCCACTGCCTGCCTCCACCTCCCCAGTGAGATCACATACATTTGCCTGGTTTATTTGCTCAGGCTCAAACCCAGGACTTCATGTGTGTTAGGTAAACCTGCTACCAACGGAACTACATGTTTTTCAGCTTTTAGTTTTGTTTTTGAGACAGGCTCTTGCTGTGTTCCCCTGGTTGGCCTGGGACTCACTATGTAGACCAGACTGGCCTTGAACTTTCAGTAATTCTGTCTCTGCCTCCTGGATGCTGAAGTCACAGAAATGAAATGACTATGTCCAGCTTACACTGGGAACCCTTCTAAGTTCCAGGCATGATTTTGTACTTCCTGTGCAGCTGGGAAGCTGTCCCCAGGCCACACAGAGCTGCTCTGACCTCCTTTCTGTGCATGTGTAACTTCTCCAGGAAGACTGTCTGTAGCCATTTGGCTACTCCCCACACTTTTTTTTCCCAAGGCAGGTTCTTACTCTGTAGACCACCCTGCCACCGCACCCTTGGCTTCACTGCACAGCCCTGGTTGGCCTGGAACTTGCTGCATAGACCACTAACTCACAGAAATTCTCCTGCCTCTCTCTCCTGAGTGCTGAGATTAGGATTGGATGTCTTCTATTGCCTGTTTTGCAAACAAAATTGTATTTGAACCGAGCCCCACTCGTTGATTTGTAGTATTTATTATGTTGATTTGTAGTATTTATTATGTTGATTTGTAGTATTTATCATGGTCCAGACAGTGTGGTCCCTCTGACCAAGATATTCACTGCCTGGCCTTTTAGAGATTACAAAAAAAAAAAAAAAAAAAAAAAAAAGCAAGCAAAAACCAACTTCCCAGCCCAGGATAGAGATGAAACCTTTAGGCTATGAGTCACCAGCCTACATTTGAATCCCAACCATAGCACTTACTGCTCTGCCACCCTGGTTACTCATCCATGCTCTGGGACTCTGAATCCCTCCCAGCTGATGTGGGAAACATGGTCCATCACCTTCTTAACTGCTTTGAAGCAGTCCCGAGGGTTCCCCTATGCTTGATGTCTTAGGTTATGATCCTAGCGAATCTTCTCTGTTCTTATAAAAAATTAAAGACAGCAGAAGAATCTGGGCAGCCACCTCTCCTGTCCTAGGAATAAAGATGCACAACATGCCAGCTACCCATGCCAAGCAGAGCATGTTGATTAGCTGAGTCAGAGCGACTCAGGAGGTCTTCGATGTGGGGCTGTCTCTGATCTATTCTGGACACTATGCTGACTCAGTGCTGACGATGGAAGGCCTGCAGATGAAATGTCTGGGAGATCAAATATTCGTATGAGAGGCTCAAGATTCCCAGAGGTCCCACAGCCTCATGAGAAGGATGGGAAGGAATGAAAGAATGTTTACCAGGAACTGGTGTGGACTCTGACATCAGTTATGGAAGTCTGGCAGTGGAGAGACTGGGCCAGACAGCAGTTCCTGGGAAGTTGATGTGGGGCCACTAGGTGGTCCCAAGTTTAATTTGAGCCAGGCGTACAGGGCTGGCAAGGAACACGAGACCCTGGGCTGCAGGAGGAAGGTAGAAGAACAGAAAGCAATTTAAGTGAGGTAGGCAGTCCACATTTGGAAAGTGGATGCCAGTTGTGGAGACGTTTTTTAGTGGGGCTATTGCCAGTGTTTCAGAAGTCAAGGAGGAAGTCACAAGGAGAGTCCAGTTAATGAGTCTCTTGGGAACCATGTCATCATTTGGAATGTTCGAGAATTCAGAGATGTTTCCCAGGAAAAGAGATGACCACAGGGAAGAAAGGTCGATGACAGGCCTTCTCTGTGGAAGGATCTGCCTTGACTATCTATCTATCTATCTATCTATCTATCTATCTATCTATCTATCTATCTATCTATCTATCTATCTATCGTGGTGCTGGGGCTACGATCTAGGACCTCATGGGTATTTGGCAAACTCTGTGCCTCTGAGTGATATCACCAGTCCTAATTTTACTGCCCCTATTACAAGGAGGGAAATAAATTCAATGGCCTCACCATCAGATGATCAACCCTACTCACACATTTCTTCCATCCTGCACTGCATGGTCCAGGTCTGCCATCTCAAAAGAGGTGATCCTTAGATTTACTTCTATTCTTGTTAGCTCTGCCTTCCTGCTGATGGCTAGGGATGCCTGCTGGGAGCTAGCATGCTGGATTCTCTTTTCAGGGAAAACAGAATCTGTCTCAAGGACTGACGGTCTCTGTCTTCGGATGGTTGAGTCTGTTGTGTATAAATCTGGGCAACAGGGCAGATGCTTGTCACCAAGACAACGCTGTGAAAGAGAGCCAGTCTACAGCTAGGGAAGGATGAGGCAGGGATGAAGAGAAGTGGATCCTTTTTTTATCTATCTATCTATCTATCTATCTATCTATCTATCTATCTATCTATCTATCTATCTATCTATCTATTTCTCGGAGCTGAGAACCGAACCCAGGGCCTTGTGCTTGCTAGGCAAGCGCTCTACCACTGAACTAAATCCCCAACCCCTTTAATCTATTTCTTTGCTTTGCTTCTTTTTCAGTCTTGTTATATTCCTGAAACCGGGCTTTATGAGATATCTTTGTGTCCTTGGCTACAGTTTTTGCAAGGAGTACTGGATTTCACTGGGTTTCTTCCCGTGTGATCCAGATGGCTCAGTGGTTAGGAGCATTTGCTGTTCTTGCAGAGGACCAGAGCTCAGTTCCTATCTACCACAGCAGCTTGTAACTCCAGCTCCAGGGATCTGGTGCCTTCCTCTGGTCCCTTAGGGTTCCAGCACACGTGTGCATACAGAGAGAGAGAGAGAGACATGCACACAACACATAAACAAATATTAATTGTTAGATATTGCAGAGAGTAGGAAAGAATCTCTCAGTACATTTGAAGGCATGGTGGTGGGTGGTGTTCACTGCTGAGTATTGCTTCAGGAAACTGGGGGTGAAGCTGAATGGCTGTGGGTAACCAAGAGGCATAGGGGATGAGTTTGGCCTTGGCCTTTGGAAACATTTGAGATTAATGGCAAATGTCACTTTCTATCTCTGGGTCCTTGGGAGAGAATTCTTAGTTGTAACTCAGCCCATTTCTTATGCAAAGCAAGGGATAAATGGACCGTGGAGGTGTGAGGACAAAATCACCTGAGGTGTTAGCTGTCTGTGCTGTTAGGCATTATTCTGGATTAAGAGTATAGTTCAGTGGTAGAGCACACATTTGCACACCCAGTGCTTTGGAGTTGATTCCCAATGTGAAAGACTAGGGTTGTGTGGTGAGGGGCATGGGGGGGGGGAGAAGGAGTGAGTGGGGTGAAGAAAGGGTGTGGCCGTAACATGGGGATATCGAAAGAGAGGCATCAAGATCAACATATGATAGAGGCGGTTTGACAGAGAAAGAATACAAGTCTTCTCCACATGGGCTGCACGCAGCTAACAGAGCTTGTCTGCTCTGTGTAACTGTGTGGGAAGGCGAGTGCTGTGCAAAAGATCTTCAGACAGTCTTCAGCCTCAGGGTCCAGTGCTTGTGAGTGTCTGCCTCTCCCCGGAACACTTCCCCTTTCTTAATAAACCATCTCTAGTTCTGTCACTAATCACATGTCTCTGGTGCAGCTCTTTGTCCTGAGACATAAGAACCTGGACATCTTTCCTTGTATACTCTAGACTCTGGTCAGTAACAGAGCAGAGGAAGGAAGGACAAGAAAAAAGAAATGGCCAGAAACAGTGTTTTCAAATATCGAGCAATCATTTTCTCATAGTTCTAGAGGTCAGAGTGGGAAGTGGGTCTCACTGGGCTACACTCGAGGCTTGGGGCTGGTTTCTATTGGACATCAGGGGAGAGTCCCTGTCGCTGCCATTTCCGGCCCTAGAAGTCTTTAGCTATCTCTGTGTCTGGCCCCTTCTCCCACTTTACCTCTGTATGCAAGGCTGCAGATCTCTGACTCTGTTTCCCCTGGAGCCGTGAAGGCACTCACTGGGAGCCTGTGATCACACCAGGTCTACTTGTGGTGTCGTAACTGAATGGGAGACTGGATGGCTGATAAAGACCAGAAACTTTGACTTAGGGATCTGGAGAGTGGGAGGTCCAAGGCCATGGTATAGCACTTAGAAAGGTCTCCCCACTGTACCATCCTGTGGTGGAAGGACGGAGGACCAGTAGGGGTGTGAGACCGCAGAAAATCCAGGCGCATCTCACTTAAAAAAAAAGTTTTAGGCTGGATGTGGTGGCGCACACCTTTAAAACTGGCACTAGGGAGGCTGCGGCAGATGGATCTCTGAGTTTGAGGCCAGCCTGGTCTACACTGTAATTTTGAGGCTAATCGGGGGTACATGATTATTTATTTATTTGTGTGTGTGTGTGTGTGTGTGTGTGTGTGTGTGTGTGTGTATGTGTGTGTTTATGTATATTTGTATGCCCATAGAGGGCTTCAGATTCCCTGGAGCTAAAATTTACAGTTGGTTGTGTTTATGTATATTTGTATGCCTGAAAAGGGCTTCAGATTCCCTGGAGCTAAAACTTACAGTTGGTTGTGAGTCTCCTGATGTGAGTGCTGAGAAATGAACTTGAGTCCTTAGGGAGAACGGGAAGCTCTCTAACCAGTGAACCATGTCTCTCTAATCCTCCCTCTCTCTTTCTTTCTCTTTTTATATTCAGCATCCTCTTTATTAATCATCTATTTTTTTTTGTCTGTATGTCTCAGGTGGAGTATGCACAGGCTTAGGGTAATATCAGTGAGGAAAATTGCTTCTCAGGCCTGGGGCTGTAGTCTGGTGATAGAGTACTTGCCTCGCATGCACGCATGAGGTCATAGATTCAGTTATTCGTCCTGATGACATGCTGAGGTAGGAAGAAGAATTCCATCTTCTTTTGTTTTTTAAGACAAGATCTCACTATGCAGTGCAGGCGGGCCCGGAGTGTGACACCCTCCTCCTCCACCTCCCAAGTGCTGGGATGACAGGCGTGTGCTAGTTCACCCAACTTGTTTATGACTTTCCGATAGGGTTCCCGTGACAGTGTGATCTCCGGTGGAAGCATTCTTCACAGTGCTGAATAAGCTCGTGACTCATAGCTTACCAGAGAACTCAACAAGCAGGTTCACCTCACAGAGACTGGAGCCTCTGTTAGGACCAAAGATCGAGATCAGATAGTGAGTTTCTAGTTAAAACTAGTCCCTGTCAGGGCTCTGGGCCGGAGCAGGCCTCACTGCACAGCCTCAGTTATCCTAGAGCTAAGATGGAAGTGCTAGTTGGGAAACAGCTGGGCTCTGCCCTGGGCTGCAGGATTGACCTGTGTGAGCTTCTGGTTCACGGCCAAAGTCAGCCTTCTAGAATGGACTCTTGTGTTATCCAAGTAGCAGCCAAGACTGGGGCTCGGGAAGCAGGATGCTAATTTCAGGATGGTCACCCACTAGTCGGCGTTTTCCCCTTTCCCTTTGAAATGTTTACAGGTGTGTGTCTGTGTGGGTATTGGCATATGTGCTGTGTCCCTAGAGTGCGGAAGGCAGGCATGTCAGTGGAGCTCCAGTCGCAGGCAGTTGTGAGCTGCCTGATGTGGGTGTTGGTAATGGAACTTGGATCCTCTGCCAGAGCAACAAATGCTTTTAACCACTGAGTCATGTTTTCCCCCAGCCCCATCCTGGAATGAGATGGTGTAATCTCTGGCTTATCCAGTTATTTCAATGAATGGGCTAAAGGAGACTGTTCAATTCCTTGCTAATATAGGATTATCCTTGCCTCTTTCTGCATACATCTGAACAGGAGACCAAAATATAAGTGAAGCTGTCTTATAATAGTTATACTTTCTAATATTATTTTGTTTTGTGATTTTTTTTTTTTTTTTTTGAGATAGAGAGAGTCTTTCTACATAGGCCTAGCTGCTTAGCGGACTTCAAACTCATGGCGATCCTCCTGCCTCAGCCTCTCTAGGTCTGGGATTATACTATGTGTTACTACAGCTGGCAATATTTGCCTTTAAAAGTTAAAGGCTTACCAAGTGAGTCCCAGGAAAGGCGCAAAGCTACACAGAGAAACTGTCTCGAAAAAAAAAAAAAAAAAAAAAAAAAAAAAGTTAAAGGCTTAAATGGGTGAAAATGAAGTTTTCCTTCCTCTAGGATCATGATCTCCTAGTTTTCTTCAGAGACAACCACAGATACAAGTTTCTAGAATGTTCTTTCAGATATCATCAGTGCCAGTAGTTCCGCATTATTTTTGATCCTCAGGGACGTTTTTGGTGCTCATGACTGAGGGAGTGCTATGTTCAGCAGGTAGTGGGCCAGAGATGTCACAATGTGCAGAACAGCCACTGCCACAAAGAGTGACCTGTTGTGGAATGTTCCCGGCACAGAGGCTGAGATGAGTGCTCTCAATGCCTAGGGATGCAGGTATGTGCACACAGGAGCACAGGAGCACAGGAGCACTTGCGCTCTACAGATGGTAGGTACACCATCTTCTATGGTCCAACCTTTTCATGTGCCTGTGGAGATTGCTTTAGGACACCATTCTCTACAAACTGATCCCTGACTGGCTCCTTTTGCTGATGGAGACTCAGGTTGTGGCCAGCTTCTGCAGACAAGATCTCCAGGATGCGCTTGTTCACAGCGGGGAGAACACACGGCCGTCAGCTGGTGTGTCTGTCTGGTAACTCCTTCTAGTAGACTAGCTAGGTCAAAGTGGACATGCGTTCCGGATGCTCACATGTCCTGCCAAAGACCTTCCAAAGACACTCATTGTGCATTCCTATCCCCCACCAGCGTAACAACAGAACGCTGCTGCTTCTTCTATTTTAAAACAATGGTAATCCGCAACTATGCATTTTAAAGCAAACAGGAATTAGGGTAAAGGGGTATGTAGGCCTCTTAGTGTTCACTGTCAGAGGTATTCTCTGCAAGCCGAGGGATAGAGACAAACTAATGTACAATGTGTGTTTTGGAGTTGGCTTAGTACAGCATCAAGAGTTTGTTTTCATGTAAGCTTGGGGGATGTCCAATCTTTCCCCTTCCTCAATTATCCTCCTCCTCTTAGTCATTTTACTCTTCCTCCTCTTCTTCCTCCCTCTACTTCCTTATAGGGTTTTGTGTAGCCCCAAACTGGCCTTGAACTGACTAAGCAGTTGAAGGGGACCTTGAACTCTTGACCCCCACCTCTGCTTTCCAAAGGCTGTGTATTGGCTGGTTTTATGTCAACTTGACACAAGCTAGACTCATCTGAGAGGAGGGAGCCTCAATTGAGAAAATGCCTCCATAAGATCCAGCTATAGGGCACTTTCTTAATTGCTGATTAATGGGTGAGGGCTCAGCCCATTGTGAGTGATGCCGTCTCTTGGCTGGTGGTCCAGAAAGCAGGTTGAACAAGTCATGAGGAGCAAGCCAGTAAGCAGCACCCCTCCAAATCACCTCTGCATCAGCTCCTGCCGTCAGGTTCCTGCCCTGGGTGAGTTCCTGTCCTGACTTCCTTTAGTGATGAACAGTGCTGTGGAAGTGTGAGCCAGATAAGCCCTTTGCTCCCCAAGTTGCTTTGGTCACGGTGTTTCATCAAAGCAATAGTCACCCTGACCAAGACAGACTTGGATCACTAATTCTGTTTTTAAAAATCTTTTCTTTTTGAATGCTTTAACTCCCCATTTTAAGTTGCCAGTAATAAATTCCTGTATTACTTTATTAGTGTAATGTTCTTAAGCTCATCCAGGCTGTAGCAAGTGTTAGAATTTCTTTTCATTGGGGATGTGACGTATGCCACGTGTAGGAGGTATGCCTTATGTGGAGGTGTATGCTGCATGTGGGGTGTATGCCGAATGTGGGGATGTATGCCGAATGTTGGGATGTGTGCTGCATGTGGAGGTGTATGCCAAATGTGGGGTGTGTGCCGAATGTGGGGGTGTATGCCAAATGTGGTTTACCCGTCCATCTCATGATGGACACATAGGTCTTATAAACGGTACTGCAGTAAACACCAGAGAGCAAGCGTCTGTCTGAGCCTCAGCTTCCCGTTCTTCTGGTATATGCTTAGCAGAAATAATCGGTCATATGGTCCTGCCATTACTAACTTCTAGGTCATTCTTGGAGAAGAAGCCGCCATCTCAGTATATGCTAAAAATTCACTCAGGGGAACATGTTGCAAGTATGGATTGTATTTGAAAGGGAGAAGGGCTTCATCTGAGTGTGAATTTAAGGAGTGCACTGGATAAGGAAGTTGTGTAACCATGGAGATGACAAAGCCTGTGATCACCAGGAGAAAGACTGAACTCACACAGCCTGCAAGTCTTGAGGAGCCCACAGCCTGAGAGCAAGAAGAAGACCGGGCAAGACGTTACAGACCAAGAGGCAGAGCTAAATCAAAAGTCAAAAGCCACCATTTATAGTGTCCATTTCAGGGGTCTAGTATGGGGTGGAGCGGGGCTTGCAGCCGTAATCTTTGCGTTGTGTTTTAGTCCGGCAGTGCAGATCAAATGAGGCTGGGTTTCATTTTGTATATTTATTTATTTGCTTTTTTTCTCTTTTGAGACAGAATCTCATGTAGTCCAGGAGTGTTAGAGAGGTGTCTCAGCAGTGAAGAATATATACTGCTCTTACAGAGAAGCTGAGCTTGGTTCCTAGCACCCATGTCGGGTAGCTAATAACCACCTGTAACTCCAGCTCCAGTGGATCCAATGCCTCTTGCCTTCATGGGCACCTATACTCACATGTATAACACACACACACACACAGAGAGAGAGAGAGAGAGAGAGAGAGAGAGAGAGACAGAGACAGAGAGAGAGAGACAGAGACAGAGAGACAGAGAGACAGAGACAGAGAGAGAGGGAGGGAGGGAGGATGCTGTAGGATGTCTCTCTGTATGCTGTGAATATGTGTGGCTCCCACTGGATAATAAATAAAGCTGTTTTGGCCTATGGCAAGAAAGTTTACAGCCAGGTGGGAAATACAAGCAGAGATACAGAGGGAAGAAGGACAGAGTCGAGAGAGAGAGAGAGAGAGAGAGAGAGAGAGAGAGAGAGAGAGAGAGAGAGAGAGCGCACTGCCCAAGGAACAACAAGATGCCAGCAGACCAGTAATGCCACGGCTACATGGCAACATATAGATTAATAGGAATGGGTTATTTTAAGATGAAAGAGCTAGTTAGCAAGAAGCAGAAGTCACAGGCCATACAGTTTGTATTAATAAAAGCCTCTGTGTGATTATTTTATAAGTGGCTGTGGGACTGTGGGGCTGGGTGGGACCGAGAAACTTCAGGGAGGGAGAGACATAAATATAGATACAGATAGATAGATAGATAGATAGATAGATAGATAGATAGATAGATAGATGATAGATAGACTTAGAAAAAATCAAAACCAAGAAACCTCTGTGCACAGAAGCAGGCCTTGAACTCCTGCTTCTGCTACCTCTACCTGCCTGACTGCTGGGATTATGGGTACATGCCACCATACCTAACTAACATAACATTCTTCTTGTTGTTGTTGCCGAGATAAGATCTTATGCAGCCCAGGAGGGTCCTGAATGTTATACATATCCAGGAATGACCTTAAACTTCTGATCCTCCTGCCTCCACCTTCCAGCGCAGGGCTTACAGGCATGCACCACCACACCTGGTGCTGGAGATGGAACCCAGGTCTCATGCATGCTAGACAAGCACTCTATGAACCTAGCCCAGACCCCTGGTGTGGGGTTCCTCATGGTCTGTCTATGCTCTGTGCCTCCCTTATTCGCACATAATGTGCTCCAGAGCACTGGTCCCTTGCACATGTGACAGTGCCGTCCTTCCCCCACACTGCGCTGTGAGGAGTTCAAGGACACACTTGCTGTTTCTCGGTGTAATATTGTGATAAGCAGAGAAAGCACAAGGTACGTTTGCTCTCCATTCCTGTCACTGCACAGAGAAGCAAGGGTGAAATGTCCAGTTTTGGATTGTTTTCATGGAAATTTGTTCCTATAATACTTGAAAATCTTTTAATTGAATTTAAATTTTGTTTTCTGTGTATGGGGTTTGCCTGCGGTTTGTCTGTGTACCACATGAATACCGTACCCGAGGAGGCCAGAAGAGGGCATTGGATCCCCTGGAGTTGGACTGGAGTTGGACTTAGAGACGGCTGTGAGGAGTCATGTGGTGCTGGGAACTGAATCCAGGTCCGGTGGAAGAGCAGCCAGAGCTCTTAGCCAGTATTTGGATTTTTTTTTTCTTTAGGGACCCACTATGTAGCCCCGATTGTCCTGGAACTAGATTTGTAGACCAGGCTAGCCTGGAACTCACAGAGATCGACCTGTTTCTGTCTCCTGAGTGCTGGGATTAAAGGTGTGCACCCCCATGCCAGGCCAGTATTTCAAAATCTTTAAGGAAAAGATAAAGTTTTATGTTTTTTAAAAAATTTATTTGTTTCTTATTTATTTATTCTGTGGCAATATTATTTCCTTTTTCTTCCTTCTTTCTTTTTAGAGAAAGAATTCTGAAGTAGTGTAATAGAAAAGAGAATGTGTTTATTGACGAGTTAGAACTTATTCACAATTAACATAATTTTAAAAATTATGGTAGGTATAGTGGCCCATGACTATAATCCCAGCACTTTAGAGGTAGAGGCAGGAGGATCAGGAGTTCAAGATCATCCCCGGATTGCCGTCAACCAAAGTCTGCCTCAAGAAACTCAAACCAACCAACCAAATCACAATTCCTGGGTTATTTATTTATTTATTTATTTTGGTTTTTCGAGACAGGGTTTCTCTGTGTAGCTTTGCGCCTTTCCTGGGACTCACTTGGTAGCCCAGGCTGGCCTCGAACTCACAGAGATCCACCTGGCTCTGCCTCCCGAGTGCTGGGATTAAAGGCGTGCGCCACCACCGCCCGGCTCTGTGTGGTGTTATAACTAAGTTGTTCCAAACTTAGTTTAAAGTTTGTTTACTTGTGTGTGTGTGTGTGTGTGTGTGTGTGTGTGTGTGTGTGTAGGTGTGTGAGGTGTGGAGGTCAGAGGACAGTGTGAAACAGTGGGTTCTCTCCTTTCACTATGTGGGTTCTGTGGCTCAGACTCGGGTTGTCAAGCTTGACAGGAAGTGCCTCTACTGGTGAATCACCAAGATAACCCTGTAGTCTAAAGTGTAGATTTTAAATATGGTCTAACCTTGGCTGGGTGTAGTGTCTCCAGCACTCAGGAGGAAGAGGCAGACACAGGTAAGGCAGCTCACTGTGAGTTCCAGGGCCAACCAGGATTACCTAGTGAGATCCTGGATAAACAAACAAATGCTATATTTACAAATATATATGTACATATATCATCGCCCTTAAGAAAGAAACTGTGTCTATAAAATAGTAAGGTAAATGTTTCTGGAAATACAGTAAGGTATGTGCCACAGTTTGAACCTGGAATGTTCCCCACATGCTCGTGTTTATAACTCTTGGTCCCTGCTGTGGTGTGTTTTGAAGGCTGCAGAGGTGGGGCCTGGCTGATGGAGACAGGTCACGGAGGTGGGGCTTCAGGGCTGGACCATTCCTGGTTCTGGCCTTCCGATTTCCTGTGGGAACCAGGGAAGAGCAGCTGCCTCTGCTCCTACCCCTGCAGACAGCTGTTCCCCCACCATGCCCTCCCTGTGGTAAGGGACTAAATCCCCTGAAACTCTGAGAAGAATACACTTTTCCTCCTATCAATACTGAATGTTTGTTCCTACAGGGGCATTTAAATAGCTAAGTGTAAAGAATATATAAATATATAAATATGAGGTCACCAGCCAAGTCATTGCCAGTGTCAACATTTGGTTATGAACCCATCTAGTCTTTTTCTCCTCTCAATTTAATTGAGAGATCCAATCCCCAGGTTGCACATGGTGGGAGGAAGGATGGAATCCACTCCCCCAAACTCTCCTCTCACCCCCATAAGGGAGCTGTGGCTCGTGCACACCCACACACCCTCATGTGCTCTTCACCAATGTACACATCTTCCCACACACAAATAAAAATAAATAAGTAAACCAGATTTAAGTTAGGGACAATTTAGTTACCCTCCCCCCACTCCCCCCACACACATACTATCAGAAGGAATCATATCGGCTTCCATTTGCGGAGTAAGTGACTATTTCTCCACGGAACATGAGCAGTTTAAGTGCTGAGCAGCAGGATTGGGGCAGCAGTGGTTATGATTGACACTCTGCTGCTTGAAGGATGATCACAGCCGTTCCAGAAAAACGTCTTTCAGATCCCAAATGTTAACCTGTTTGTCACACAGAACACACATCCACACGAGGAGGCCAGCTCCTCCCAGTTTTTAAAGGTTCTGAGGAAGAAAGCAAATTCACAGACACACACAAAGTCAGCTGTGGAGCTGCAGTGACAGCAGTGGTCTGAGGTGGTGGGTGGGACAGCCACACCGGGAAGGTCTGTCCTGTGCAGTGCCTGTCTCACCGGGAAGGTCTGTCCTGTGCAGCGCCGCTGTCTCACTGGGAAGATCTGTCCTGTGCAGCGCCTGTCTCACCGGGAAGGTCTGTCCTGTGCAGTGCGGCTGTCTCACTGGGAAGGTCTGTCCTGTGCAGCGCCGCTGTCTCACTGGGAGCCTCTGTGTCTGCAATGACTCAACCTGCTCACTTTCCCCAACCACGGAGAATCAAGACCTTCCTGCCTTGGGCACCCACACGCTATGCCGGCCCAGCCCACCTCTCTTCCTGCTGTCCACCCTCCAGTAAAACAATGTAAGTGCAGGCCACTCCCTGCACACCCATGTGCATGACTGCGTGGGGTGTGCAAAGTGTGGGGGAGAGCACTGAGATCATGTTCAAAAGGCAGTGTGAAATGGAAACTTGAACCGGGGATGTGGCTTGGTTGGTAGAGTGCTTGCCTGGCATCCATGAGGCCCTGGGCTCCATCCCCAGAACTGCAGAAACCAAGTATGGTAGCCTTAACCTGCAAGCCCAGCACTTGGCAGGTGAAGGCAGGGTCTGCCAGAGTTCCAGCTCATCCGTGGCTATGTATGGAGTTCAAGGTCAGCCTGCGGTCCTCAGGATTTGTCGAAGGAAGGAAGGAAGGAAGGAAGGAAGGAAGGAAGGAAGGAAGGAAGGAAGGAAAGAAGGTACTTTTTGGAATTCAAAATTCTCTTAAACTTTGAACGTTGTAAGAATAGTATCAGAAGCCAGGCAGTGGTCACACATGCCTTTTTAATCCCAGCACTTGGGAGGCAGAGTCAGGTGGATCTCTGTGAGTTCGAGCCCAGCCTGGGCTACAGAGTGAGTTCCAGGACAGGCACCAAAACTACACAGAGAAACCCTGTCTTGAAAAAAACCAAAAAAAAAAAAAAAAAAAAAGAATAGTCCCAGAATGAGAGTGATGGAGTAAGCTGCAATCCTGACCTCATCTGTAAAATGTACTAAATTATAGTTACCTCATAGATTAGAGTTTGTGGAGTAAGACCAAAATGCCCAAACTTCTTTTTGCTTTTTCCATTTCTGTGTGTGAGTGCGTGTGTCACACATGTCTGTGTGTATATGCATGTTTGCAAGTTTGTGAACACACATGAGGTGTGGGTATGCATGCCCGTGGGTATATGTACAGGTTGATTAAGCATTCTATACGGCTCTTCCTCCTCATTCAATGAGGTGGGATCTCTCAGTCAGGTCCAGAGCTCCTCCATATGGTTATTCTTGCTAGCCAGCTTGCTCTGGAGAATCCCCCATCTCTCCCTTCCCAGGCTGGAATTATAGGCAGGCTATGGTGCCCTCCTGGCATTTATGTGGGCCCTGGGGATCTGAACTCAGATCCTTGGCATGTCTAACACAACTTGGTCCTGGAAACCTGACTTGGGTGATGAGAGAATGAAAAAAAGACAGACACACATCCAGAAAGCCCGGGTGCAGGTGGGCTGTGGGGGCTCTGATGGAGCGGCCCCACCTTTGCAGCAAGTGAACCTCAGCACACCACCCCAGGGCCCTTACTGTGCACAGCACAGGGCGGCGGGGTGAGCTAGTGAGGTGGGAGCTCTCTGCAGTTTCAGGCTGTGAACATCTGGGGAAGGAGCTTAGGTACTTTCAGGATGCTGTCAACATTTGAGCAAGGACTGGAGGAAGGCTTTGACAGTTCCCATGAGTCTGAGGCATTGGCCCTGTCGACAGCATCCATTCATTGAAGGCTTCATCGGCTCCTTACATAGTCACCCAAGGTTGACTCGGCTCCCTGCAGGTTCCCATGCAAGTGCTTTATCCACTGAATCATTTTCCTTAGCCTCATGAAAACTCTTCTTAAACCCTGTGTCTTATTTGTTTTTCTCTTGCTGTGACAGAATACCACAACCAAGGCAGCTTACCGGAGAATTTAGCTGGGCTCACTGTTTCAGGGGGTTGGAGAACCGTGGCAGAGAAAAAGCGTGGCAGCAGGGCCAGCCGAGAGCTCACATCTGTCTGAAGGCAGGAGGCAGAGAACACACTAGGATGGTGTCAGTCTTTTGAAACCTCAACCCCGCCCCCAGTGACACACCTCCTTCAACAAGGCCACACCTCCTAATCCTCCCAAAACAGTTCCACCAACTGGGGACTATTCAAGTACATGAGCCTATAGGGGCCATTCTCATTCAAACGCTGTTCTCTGTTCCTCATTTGGTTTCTGGGAAGAAAGTCAGATTGAGCTGGTTTTAGAGGAAATTACTGCATTCTAAAACAAAGCAAATATATATATGTATATATATATATATATGTATATTAGTATTATATATAAGCAAATATATTTCTGTGCCTACATGACTCTCCTGCCCCAAACCCAAAGCAGGAGGCCATGCTGGATGAACCCCATCTGCTGCCCCAGCCGAGGATTAACTTCAGGGCTTTCCTTTCTTTGGTGTGACCTCAGAGCTCTTGTTGGTGGCCCTGCACAACTGGGCTCTGAGTGATTTTCTCAGTGAGGGAATCACCGGCTCTGAATGGCTGATGATCCTGATTCACAGCTTTCTGCGCGGGGTCTGACTTCCCCAGGAGGCCCCCGTGCACCGCCTCTTTTTCCTGCCATCTGACTACGGAATGTGCCACGCAGCCCCCTCCGCCCCCGGGGCCTGAGAGAGGAAAGCTGGACTCAGCTAAGCCAAGTCCTGCAACCCGGCAGGGTGAGATGCACATTCACGCACGGGCTGGGCATGCTTGCTGTGGTCCTCTTGTGAATGCCATTGGAGCCCCTCCTTCCGGTGCTAACAGGTGAGGTGAGGACAGACCTGCTTCCAAGCTCTCCAAGGGCCCCAGCCACAGTGCCCCTGTCCCTTCCACTGAGCCTCACTGATCCTCAGGCTTGCAGGGAGACCTCTGGCTCCTCCAAACCTTTCTAAGAAGGCCTGTGGGAACCCAACCTTAATACGCTATTATTATGATTAGTTGGGGTTCAATCTGCATGTAACAAATTGCAAAGATTATAGTAAGTTTTATGAGTTCCACCTCATAACCACAGCCCCACTGGCATAGACCCAGCACAGCAGCAAATTCCCCGGCTGCTCTCCCATTGACACTCTGCCCTTCCTCACTTCTGGGCCCTTTACTATAGTCAGTTTGGATGGTCCTAGAAGATATAGAGTGGACAGCAGATAAAAGGCTCACATGTGGCCTGGCTTCTTTCAATATTGTAATATTGCTGAGACTCATTTTTGTTGTTGGTGGTGTTTTTTTCAAGATAGGGTTTCTCTGTGTAGCCCTGGCTGTCCTGGAACTCACTCTGTAGACCAGGCTGGCCTCGAACTCACAGAGATCCACTTGCCTCTGCCTCCCGAGTGCTGGGTTTAATGGGTTTAAAAAGCACATGACACAAACCCTGACTTTGTTTGCTTTGTTTGTTTTCGAGCATCTTTGTTTTGTTTTCTTGCTCTGTAGACCAGCTGTGCTTGTTTTCTGCCTTCCACGTAGGTCAGACAAATCTCTGTCAGGTACACGTAACACAGAGATTATATGCTTCAAACTGTATGGTGCAGCTTTTGTTAACTATTCTTTATCTTAAGTACGCATTTCTCTCTATACCTCCAGTGCTGGTGCTTCGCGTCTTCAATGTGCTGTCATGCGGCTGCTGCCAGTCCTTCTGCCTTCCTGTCTTTTATTTCTCTCTCTGTTAGTGCTATTTCTGCTAGCACGCGATCAGGTTTTTTTTTGACCATCGACACTTGACATACAGACCATCCCCCAGCCAGCAGACCATCTCAACACCTGCACCAGCCCATGTCCTAATCCTCTATACGACCTGCGGTAACCCACAAAAACCAAGAACCCACAGACATACAGATCATCCCACAGCACCAGCGCCTTGAACTCATGGAGATCGGCCTGCCTCCCAAGTGCTTGGATTAAAGGTATGCACCACCACCACCTGCCCCCCCCCCCCCCAGTTATTTAAACAAACTTAATTCGCTTTATTTTTCTAGTGTAAAAACCCTTATGTAGCCATGCATTGGTGGTGCATGTCTTTAATCCCAGAATTTGGGAGGTAGAGGCATTTCTGATTTAGAGGCCAGCCTGGTCTACAGAGTGAGTTCCAGGATGGTCTAGGTCACAGAGAAACCCTGTCTTGACCCCCGCCCCCCCAAAAAAAAATCAAACAAACAAAAGTTTTATATGGTAGCCACAGCTGGATTCTCTGACCAGAGACTCTGGTGTGGGTTTTCATAAGATGCCCAGTGAATTCCTGATAAAGAGACTTGGTAAACACAGTCTCTTTCCAGAGGTCAGGGGTCAGGTACCTGTAGCTCTTGGAGATGGCATCAAAGGTGGCCTTGGCAAAGTTGCCCAGGGTGGCAGTTCAGCCCCTGGCTGACGTGTAGCAGTCATCAATGCCAGTCACCAGCAGCAGCTTCTTGGGCACAGGAGCAGAGATGATGCCAGTGTCTCTAGGGGCAAGGATGAGACACACTAGCACAGAGTCACCTTGCAAGGAACAGTGTGGGACTTGACTATCTTGTTCCCCCAGTAGCCTTCACATAAGGAGGATGGAGAGCTTGGCCAACATGATGGCCCCTCAGATGGCAGTGGCTACCGCCTTGGAGCACCTAATACCACTACCAACATGACCACCATAGTCCCTAATGGTGAAAAAAACCTTAAGGCTGGTCCTCTGGCCAGCCCAAGTACACTTCTGCACTGGCATGATCTTTAGAATCTCATCCTTTAGGGATGTGCCCAAGAAAAAGTCAATAATCTTGACTTCTTTAATGGACAGGGAGAACAGGAGAGCTCCAGGGACTTGATCTTCATGTCCTTGACCAGGTGGCCCAGTCTGATGATGGGATCCACTCCTTGTCTCCAGCTTTACCTCCATGAGCACCACAGCCTTGACCATGGCCAAGGCCTAAGACTGTCCTTCTTGGCCTCTTACTCCTGGATCCCCAGGTCCTTCAGACTCTCCCACTGCACCAGTGTTGACTGTTGTTTGGTGTTTTCCCCAAAGAAGAAGGAGGAGAAGGAGGAGGAAGAAGAAGGAGGAGAAGGAAGAAGGAAGAAGAAGGAGAAGAAGGAAGAAGGAAGAAGAAGAAGAAGAGGAGGAGGAGGAGGAGGAGGAGGAAGAAGAAGAAGAAGAAGATTCATCTTTTTAAAAATGTATTCTTAGTGATCTCTCTCCCTTCCTCCCTCCCTCCCCCCCCCCCTTCCTCCCTCTCTCCCTCCCTTCCTCCCTCCACCCATACTTGGTACTCCCTACCAGGCTGGTGTATGTCTTCTTGTGAACAGGCAAGTGCTCTGAGCCTCAGCTTGTCCTGGTCACCAGGATGTGAGGTCCAGGACTTCATGCCAGCCTCTCCCATCATTTCCTTCTGGCTCCTGGCCCAGTGGCACAGGCCCCTGTTGGTTCTCTGGGCCACACACACTCCTGGCACATGCTTTGGTTTTCCCTGTGCTCTTCCAAAATCTGCACAACTGTCTCCTCACTTCCCAGGTCCTGGCTGAGAGGCTGCAACTTTTCACAGACCTTTCTGGACCCCTAGAACTGAAAGAGCAGATTTTCCCCCCAATACACACACACTCTCTACCCGCACCCTGCCCCACTGGCTTATACCGTGTTTTCTCTGTGATGACACAGCCTCTGCTTGTGCCTTTAAGTGCTTCTGGAGATGTATTGCACTCCATACCACCCATGCCCTGCAGTAAACCATTCCGGTTTCCAGCTTACTCACAGGTGCATAGCCAAGGTCAGTCACAGATCTTCTTGTCTCCTTAAAGAGGAACCCTAACCCTTCATCCATCATCTCTCTTCTCCTTGTCCTAGCCTTCCGCAGCTACTTACCTAATTTCTCCCTCTGCACATTGGCCAATTCTGGACATTCTACACAATGACTAGGCCTCTGGCTTGGCTTTGTCCAATTGCAGTAGTATTCTCAAGTTTTAACTTTGTTAATGTGTGTTGATTATTCATCCTATTGATTGATTGATTGGTCTTTTTGAGACAGAGTGTTGTGTAGTCTGGGCTGGTCTCAAATTTGCTATGACAAAGATGGCCTTTGTGCCAGTTAGGTCATATATTATATTATTTTTTTTTTTATTTATATTTTTTTTTTTATTATATATATATATATATAGTCAACTTGATGAGAGCTAATGTTGTCTGGGAAGAAGAAACCTTAAGTGAAGGATCCGATGGGCCTGTAGACAAACTTGTGGGACATTTTCTTGATTAATGATCAATGTGGGCGGGTCCAGCCCACTGTGGGCAGTGCCCCCCCCCCCAGGTAGGTAGTCCTGCGATGTATAAATGAGCAGACTGTGAACACTCAATTACTATCTGAGCCTCATGCCCAGCCCCTCGTTCCTTCCTCCCTTTGTACACCAGTCAATTCTGGACATTCTCAGAAACGTGACAACACAGTCTCTGGGATTTGGTCTTGCTTTGCACAATGGATGTTGTGTGTCCAAGTGTTAACCTTCTTGTTCCCTCTGTGTGTTGCTAGAGTTTTCCAGCCTTGCCACAGTCAGACAAATCTTTGTCACCGCCAGTCCACAGCCGCTCAGACCAAAAGTAAACACAGAGACTTATATTGCTTACAAACTGTATGGCCGTGGCAGGCTTCTTGCTAACTGTTCTTATAGCTTAAATTAATCCATTTCCATAAATCTATACCTTGCATGTGGTGCTTACGGTGTCTTCACATGCTGGTCATGGCGGCGGCTGCAGTGTCTCTCCGCTCAGCTTCTGCTTCCCACAATTCTCCTCTCTCCTTGTCCCACCTACTTCCTGCTTGGCCACTGGCTAATCAGTGTTTTATTTATTGACCAATCAGAGCAATTTGACATACAGACCATCCCACAGCATCTGTGCATGGACAGCTTTGTGCACAGGCCACATTTTGCTTGTCCGTTCATCGTCACAGGCATTGGATGGTTTCCACCTTTTGACTCTTTATGGTAATGCTGCTGTGCCAGCACCCGCAAACCTTTCATGCTTTCACTTCTTGTTAGGGTATAGAGATGGGTGGAGTTACTAGGGGGCACAGTTTATTGGTTTGCTTTTTCCTATTGTTATGAAACACCCAAGGCAGGTTTAAGCTATAAAGAAGTTTGTTTGGCTCATAGTTTTGAGAATTCAAAGGCATAGTTCTGGCATTGGATCAGCTCAGGTGGGGTCAGGTGCAGTATGGGGAAGAGGTCACATGGCCCAGTGGGGGCCAGAGCGAGGCTGGTATCGCACAACCTCTTTGGAGGGTGGCACACTGATGGATTCCATTAGGCTTTGCTCCATTAGGTCTACTGCCACCCTGAGGACCAAGTACAGGACATCACAAAGGCCAACGACTTCAAACGAAGACAGAAATAGCCCATCTAGAGTGTATCAAGTTTTTTCTGTCCTGTTGATGTTTAGTTTTCCTACATAATAATACATGGCATAGTTTGAAAGCTATGAGGTCTTGCTTTATATATATATACAGTCACTCATAGGTGCCTGTTCAATTAGCTTTGACACAAATGCAATTATAGTGCCTATATGCTTCGGTGACTCGTTGTGGAATGATACACCCTGGCTGCCTTTCATGCCGATGTCTTGGGCTGACTCATTCTTTATAAGGCTCTGTGCTATTCCACAGAAAGGACATCCCATAATTTATTTAACTAGTCTCCTATTATGAAGCATTCAGGTGGCTGTCCAGATTAGGGCCATAAAAAGCCATGCAAATAGATAAAAGAAGTCCCTCCCACTAGTGAGGGGAGCTGAGGGGACAGCCTGCTAGGAGGTGGGATCAGAAGCCTGCAGGCTGTTAGACAGGGGCCTCCTGCAGACCTTCAGGTTAACCCTGCATTGGCTGGTTCCTGTGAGGCTCCAGATGGTTCCAGGAATCAGCCAACGCAGCCTGGGTGGCCTACAAAGGTTTGGTGGGCTTGGAGAAGCAGCTGTTAGCAAACCAGTGTGCAAATCTCCCTGCACTTTGGCCACCAATATAATCCTTCTGGTCTGATTTATCCAATACTGGCCCTGCTTCAGCATATCCACCCATTTCCACCCTTGGAGTTCATGGCTGTGAACACTTTCAGTTTTAAAAAGCCTCTTGCAAGACTTTTCTTAGTGAATTTTGTTTTTATGGAGAATACAAGCAATTGATGATGTTTGTGTGGGTAACTCTCCATGTTACGGTTTTTACACCTGATGTCCTGCCGGCTTCCCTGGAAGGCTGCAAGGCCCTTCCTTCACACACATTTCACAGGCTGGGAAAGAGATTCAGAGGCTCAAGGATGGTCCAAGTTCTCATGACAGATCAAAACATTCAAAGCCATTTCCATTGGCCCAGCAACCCTTCCTGTGTAGGCAGACTTTTCTGTCCTGCCAGCCAGTTCCCAAATAACCATAGAGAGACTTATTATTTATAAATGCTCAGCAGATAGCTCAGGCTTGTTACTAGCTAGCTCTTACATTTTAAATTAACCCATATTTCTTATCTACCCTCTGCCTTTTTTCAACACAGCAAGTTCACCTTGCTTCTCTCCAAGTTTCCTTGCAACTCCTTAGACTTCCTCCTCCTCCTCCTTCGAGCT
The DNA here is from genome assembly GCF_004664715.2 of Peromyscus leucopus. Taxonomy (NCBI): domain Eukaryota; kingdom Metazoa; phylum Chordata; class Mammalia; order Rodentia; family Cricetidae; genus Peromyscus; species Peromyscus leucopus. The sequence continues at coordinate 2,152,676 of NC_051063.1, forward strand.
CTCTTTTTGTCTGCAAATCCCACCTAACCTCTACCTGTCCAAATATTGGACAGTCAGCACTTTTATTAACCAATGAGAATAATACATATTCACAGTGTACAAAGATTGTTCCACAGCATTCCTGGGTTCCTTTCTCAGTTCTAATGAAAGTGTAGCTGCTGCAGAAGCTCACAGTCCCCCATGGCCAGGGCCCAGCACAGGCAGTCATGTGTTACCACAGATACACCTGGAAGTAGTTGGGGACAAGAAGCTGCCATGGAAACCATCATGGCAGAAGGGCCGGACACTGAAGTGAATGGGAATGTCAAGAACACCGTGGCCAAGAACTAGCAAGTGGGATTTGGTGGCGCACACCTTTAATCTCAGCACTCAGGAGGCAGAGGCAGAAGGATCTCTGTGAGTTCAAAGCCAGCCTTGTCTACATTGAGAGTTTCAGGTTAGCCAGGGCCACATGGAGAGAAGGTGTCTTAAGTAAATAAATACATGAAAATTTACAAAAGAATTTATGATACAGGGCTGGGGAGATGGCTCAGTGGGTAAGAATTTGCTGTGTATGCAAGTGGACCTGAGCTTTGAACCCAAGCATCCATGTGAAAAAGCCAGCTGTGGTAGTGTGGACCTAAACCCCAGCATTGAGGGGGAGACAGAGATGGACTTGCCAGGCAGAAGCCCCTCAGACAAACACAAGCTCAGGTTCAGGGAGAGACCCTGTCTCAAAGGAATGAGGTGAGGAGGGATGGAGAAAAAACACCTGCCATCTTTCTCTGGGTTCTGCACAGAGGCACCCCCCCACACAAGCATGCACACTGGTCCCTAGAAGAACAAGTAACACATACAGGAAAGGGCACTTGTGACCTTCACCCATACCACCTAGTGCTTTCCTGGGCCATTGGTTCTCCATCAGTAAAATGGGATCCATGATGCTGTTGATCAGCAACTCAGCTGGGCTGGCTGGTCAGCCAACTCTAAGGCTCCTCCTCTCTCCATCTTCCAAGTACTGGGGTTACAGAAGCATGCCACTGGCTTGACTTTTTAATGTGGGACATAGTAGTGACCAGTCCCTGATGGCCATGGCCTCTTACATTTTTGGAAAAGATTCAGAAACCCATATGATTTTTCTTTCTTTTTTGTTAAAAAAAAGTTTCTTGTTTAGATATTTTTTATTGTTTTGCCTTCATGTATGTCTATGTATCAGGTATGTGCTTGTTGTCCCAGAGGCCAGAAGAGGGCATGGGATCCCTTGGGACTGGAGTTACAGATGGTTGTAAATTGTTTTGTGAGTGCTGGGAAGAGAACCTAGGTCTTCTGGAAGAGCAGCCATCTGCCATCTCCAGCCCTGGTGGTTTTTATTTTTTATCAATGAGCTACACTACAATTTATTATTAATAGCCACAATAGTAATGATAATGAGTGATAAGCTCAAAATATTAGTTAGAATATAGAACATTTAAAAATTACAATCAGTGTGAGTGTGCGCGCGCGCGCGCGCATGTCTGTGGGTATGTGTGTGCGTGCGCGCGTCTATGGGTATGTGTGTGTGTGTGCGCGCGCGTCTGTGGGTATGCTTGCTGTGAGTGTGGAGCTCAGAGAACAGCTTGTAGAAGTTGGTTCTCTTCTTCTACCACTGGGCATTGAACTCATGTCCTCAAGCTTAGCAGAAAGCGCTTTTACTTGCTAGCCATCTAGCCAGCCTTAGCATTCTGGTAAGAATGACATTAGTTTGATTGTAAGAATGATTAGTTTCTGTACTAGCCAAGACCCTTGCTTGGAAAGTCACAGAAGGCCAGTTCAAACCAGCTTATGCAAAACTCATAAAACCAATCTTTCTACATAGATGAGATTTGCAGGCACACTTATCTCAAAAGTCTAGAATCTGGGTCCTAATTAAAATTCTTGTCACACTTGTGGGGACTTTAAGACATGGACCATAAATATGGGCACTTATCATGTGTCAATCAAAAACGAAATAAAAAACCAATAAAGTTTCTCTCTCTCTCTCTCTCTCTCTCTCTCTCTCTCTCTCTCTCTCTCTCTCTCTCTCCCTTCCCACCTCCATTCTCAGTTTTCTTTGCTTCTCCTCACTTTTGACAGTCTGGCAGAACCAAATCAGATTAAACATTTATCTCAGAGAAATAGTGAAATCTTTCCTAAGCTTCTATACCAGAAGTCCTGGGGAAGAGAGTTTTGCTGGCCATCCCAAAAGAGTGATCTCCATAGGATCACCCTAACTTTCTCCTAATGAGCAGGGTGCCTCACCCTTGGCATGGATGTTCTGGGCTACATAATTCTTTGATGAGGTCCGGTGCCCTCTTGTGCAAGAGAGCATGCTGAGCTACCTCCCCGTCCTCTGCGTGGCACGGCAGTACCACTGTCTCTCCCTTTTCCTCATTCATGACAAATAGAAATGTCTCCAGATGTTCCCAAATGTCCCCTGTTGAGTAAAGTTACCCCCTGAGAGCCGGTGATGGAGTGAGAGCTGCGTGCTCTACGTGTGAGGTGTAACTCAGTGCTAGTCACTCGCCTGGTATGCATGCAACCCTGGCTTCCACGCATGTGACCCTGGCTTTCATGCATGCGACCCTGGCTTCCATGCATGAGACCCTGACTTCCATTCCCTGCATTACACACACAGAAAAAAAATAGTGAATCAGCTTCTTGTTACTGTAACAAATACCGGAGACAATGGGGTTTATAAAGAGGAAACGTTTGATTCGGCTCATAGTTTCAGAGATTCCAGTCTGTGGTTGGCTGGCTCTGTTGCCTTGGACACACCCCTAGTAACCTAAAGACCTCCCACCACGCCCACCTCTTAAAAGTCCCATCACCTCCCAGGAGCTTCGGGAAAACAATCCGCTAATTATGGACCTTTGAGGGTCATCTAGCTCCCAAATTTAGGAAGTAGTTTCCCTGGGAATGGAGACGGGTGAGCAAATGGCTCCCATCGTGTTGATGTATGTTTTAAGCCCTGAGGGGTGTATGTGTCTTACAGGTGGGACCTTATCATGAACCTCAGAGATGGGGAGAAGTCAGTGTTGTGGTTTAAATTGCTTTAAAAATTATTTTGCGAGAGGGTTCATAGAAACTGGTAAAAATTGGGCCTGGAGAGATGGCTCAGTGGTTAAGAGCACTGGCTGCTTTTAGAGAGGACCCAAATTCTGATCCCAGTACCCTATTCACAGGGCAGCTCACAATTATCCGTTTAATTCCTGTTCCAGAGGATCTGACGCCCTCTTCTGGCCGCCCTGGGCACTGCACGCACATGATGTACAGACATTTAGGCAAACACTCATACATGTAAAATAAAAATAAATAAACCTTAAAAGAAAAACCCCGAAATTTGTAAGCCTGTGAACTGTCCGTGGATACGGTCTCAGATCCGGGATAACCGAGAAGCCCACTTCCTGATGAGAACTGTAAACAGAGAGGAACGCCACGTCGGGTTGGTTCAACTCTGGGTTAGGTGTGTGATCTTTCTTCAGTTATTTGATCTCTTTCATCCTGGTTGCCGTCAATCTTGAAGATGATTAATAACATCAGACAACCAATTAATGGTGCATGTGAAACTCCGAGATGCCAGGGAGCCAGGGTATTATTTATATTCACTCTTTAATGCCGTGACTAAGAGACCTACCTGAGAGATTTCTTTTTTAGAACCAAAGCCTTACTCCTACCCCCTTTATCTTTTTCATTTGTTTGTTAAGACAGAGATGGCAATGTTATAGCAAAATGGATCCTTTTTTTAAATTCCAAGAGGTAAATTTTGCTCACTTGGCTTATTGCCAACCTCTAGTGTTCCCAATGTTGAAAGAACAGAGGTTAAGGTATGGAAAAGTAGGGTAAGGTAGGGTAGAGCGGTAAGGTAGGGTGGAGTAGGGTGGAGTAGGGTAAGGTAGGGTATTTACAGTTCAGTGGGTCCTATAGCCAGCAGTAGGTCCCTGGTGTCGGGAGATATTGTGTCCCAATGACACACAGCAACTATCTTCTCAGTCCTGTGGCTCGCTTCCCTCTGCTAACGGCCCAGCCAGTCAATTCAGTGAGATTTAAGCTCCTGGTCTTTGTCTGAACACATCAGAAATGCCAGAAAATGTTTGAACAAATTGTGGAGCCCAGTTGTAAGTGAAGAGTGGAATACATTCCAGAAACAAACAAATGACCGAATCCCCTGGCAGATGCTGAGGCTTAATGACTCATGTCTTAAAAGAGACTTCCAGGACAGGTTCCTTTCCAAGCGAACAGGAGAAACTTGGCCTTTTGATCTAAGACAGTTGAAGGAAAATTTCTGTGCTTGCTTCTCAGAGTAAACCCTGTTTGACTCTGATTAGATTTGTAATTTATTAAAGCTCATCCTTGGTGTCTCCAGTTACTGATACCAGTGTGTTCTTTCTATTTGTAGAAAGAGGCTTTTCTTGGGTGACAAGGGTTATTGTCACTGCCCCCTTGGGTAGGTTTTCATCATCTTGTTTTAGCTCTAAAAACTGCTGCAGGGGGTACGGGGTGGTGGTGGTGGTGTATATCAGCTGTTAGACTACTTACCTAGCATGCAGAGACCTGGAGTACCATCCCTAGAAGCTCATGGGAGTGGTAGGCACAACTGTAATGCCAGCCTGTGGGAGGTGGAAGCAGGAGGATCAGAAGTTCAAGGTCATCCTTGGCTATGTAGCAAGTTCAAGGCCAGCCTAGGCTACATGAGACCCTGTCTCAAAACAAACAAAAATTGTTCCAGTGAGCACATACATTGGAGAAGCTTTAACATATCTCCCAAGGATGCTTCCTTCGCATCAGAAGCTATTGTGTGCTTTCTGGAAAAATCCTGTGTTTATGAAGTTGGAGACTGCAGGCTGATATTTATCAGGATTTACATTTGAATCGTACATAGCACAGGAAAAAGAGGAGAGGGCGGTTTTTATTGCATGTTTGGAGAGGAGTCTCAGTGTTTACAGTCTGGGAACACGATCCTAGCAGAAGTCTTTTTGATGTTAGGGAGGGCCAACATTTCTGGGTCCACCCACTCAACCAGAGACAGCTCTGCCTTTGGAGTGGAAATACCGTTCTTCCTTTAGTTAATAGGACCCGGGAGATCTGCCTCCATTGCCCATTTCTACAGCTGGAAACAAGGAACACCAGGCAGCAGCTGGTTGGCCTTCTGACGGTGTTCACCTGGCGAATCTCCTGTCGCTACTCTCTGCTTGGCTGTCGGGACTTCCTTCTGGATGAAATGTAGGCATGGCCTTGGTGGTTGCCAGTTGGGTGCTGTGTCTTTACTGGTTTTGTTCTGAGCAGAGTGTAGATCTTACATCTGGAGACTGTGGTAGACAGATGCGTTGTGAGAAAGTTCGTGAGGGAAGAGAGATTGGAGTGTGCAGAACGGGATGGGTGGACGACACTTAGCTCTCCCCCCAGCCTGTCAATCACATATATCGACCACACATGGTGAATAGGATTGGTTATTCCAAGCTTTGACCGTTACAGGCACCAGCTCAGTAATAATAGCCCACATAGTTCTTCTTCAAGGTTACCAGAGAACTCTGACCACACCCCATTTTTAAAGCATAACATACAAGTGACTAGAACAGATTTCTCTTAGATAATGTCTCCCTAAATACTTCGTCTGTGTGACTCACGGCTCAGAGATTGACCACGGAGCCAATGGCTACTCTTTTATTTTTGAGTCACTAAGAAGAACTGGAAATAAGTTTAGAAAATTCAACCAAGGCTGGGGAGATGGCTCAGTTGGTAAAATGTTTGATGCACAAATATGAGAACCTGAGTTTGATCCTGAGAACCCATGTAAAAAGCCAGGCATGATGATGTCTATCTGTAATCCCACAGCTGAAGGGGTATATGCAGGAGGATCCCGACGGCTTGGTGTGCCAGCTGCCTAGTCTACTTAGGAGCTTCAGGCCAGTGAAAGAGGCTGCTGCTGCTGCTGCTGCTGCTGCTGCTGCTGCTGGTGTGTGTGTGTGTTTAAAAAAATCAACGTGGGAGTGGTGGCACACGCCTTTAATCCCAGCACTCTGGAGGCAGAAGCAGGTGGATATCTGTGAGTTCGAGGCCAGCCTGGTCTACTATCGAGTTCCAGGAGAGTCAGCACTACATAGAAAGACCTTGTCTCAAAAACCAACCAACCAACCAACCAACCAACCAACCAACCAACCCACCCACTAACCAACCAACAATGTCCCCCGAAACAAGGTGTGGGACTGGAGAGATGAGCTAGTCTTTAGAAGCCCTTGCTGCTCTTGTAGGGGACCTGAGTTTGGTCCCCAGCACTGATATGGGGTAGCTCACAACCACCTGTTCCTCCATTTCCTGGAGGTCTGACATCCTCTTCTGGCTTTCATCAGCACTTGCACATGTGTGGATATACCCACACACATATGCATAATTAAAAAATAAAAATCAATCTTAAAAAAAGATCCAAGGTGGACAGACCCTGAATTCCTCAGGCCTCTGCACACACATACACATGTGCATGGGTACCCATACACATGAACTTGCAGGAATATGTTTATACCCCACCCCACCCCCACATCCAAACAAAAAAATGACAAGAAAGTGAAAATCAGCCGGGTGTTGGTGGCGCACGCCTTTAATCCCAGCACTCGGGAGGCAGAGCCAGGCGGATCTCTGTGAGTTCGAGGCCAGCCTGGGCTACCAAGTGAGCTCCAGGAAAGGCGCAAAGCTACACAGAGAAACCCTGTCTCGAAAAACCAAAAAAAAAAGAAAGTGAAAATCATTGACCTTTCTTTTGTGGGGAAGTGGAGGAGGAAACCAGACCGGGACCAGGACTAAGTGCTTCAATTCATACAAAGCCACAAATCTGGGATTTAAGAAAACACAGAACTGTTTCCTCGGGGGTAAGAACAGTTTTGATTCTTGTCGGTCGGTTTGTCTGGTCTGTGTCAACGCTTGGTGTGCGGAGTGTGGTGTCAGCGCATGTGACCTCTACCTTAATCAGGGTTCTCAGTGGAGACACTCCAAGGGTTTATTTTATTGGATTTGAACCCACTAAGTACAGCCTTTGAGTCCTACACAAAATCTCATTGTTCCAACACCCAACAAAGCCAGACTGCATTGTCAAGCTTACTAGAAGGCTGGAGACACGTGGCCCCTGTAGATGCTGGACTCTGCTAATACACAGCTTTCAGACGGCGTGTACCTGGCATTTGGAGGACTTCCTCACGATCCAAGTTCAAGGCCTTCTACAGTTTCAGAGGCCCACGGCTTCAGTCTGTTTACTTTCAGTTCCCCTGGGCAGTACTGTCTAATCAGGGCTTACGTTCTTACGCTGTGCTCCTCGGGGAGCTCGAATTCCCTGCGCCGGTGATAGCCACACTCTTATGGAGGAGATTTAAAAAGCATCTTGACACTGTATAAACAGAATTCCCACTACTGTGTGTTTGTCCTGTAGATACAGGAAGTGGGATGATGTTGGATATGATCTTGAGGGACACAGTGTTGATTATTCCTTATCTCTGTCATTATCAGATGTGGTGTTTATTTTTATCAGAATTAGATAAAAATGGACAATTTGGCCGCAAATAGCTACAGAGGAAGGGAAATCTATTGGCTAAATCTTTATACTTTTGCTTGAAAAACATTATTCTCTGGTTTTACTGGAGAAAACTGTTCCTGGCTTCTAAGTCTAGAAGAATCTCATAGAAGGAGACACAAATATTTCCACCATTTAATAAAAGATTTATTTATTTATTTGTGTGTGTGTGGGTATGTACACATGAATGCAGATGCCTTTGGAGTCTGGAAGAGGGTGTTGGACACCTTGGAGTTAAAGTTACAGGTGACTGTTAGCCTCCTAGTGTGGGTGCTGGGAGCCAGATTAATGTCCTCTGCAAGATCAGCAAGCGCTCTTAACTGCTAGGCCATCTCTCCAGCCCCCATATACAGCTTGTATTTTTCCTACCCAATACTTCAAATGATAGTGCTGGGGGAGTGGTCACTACAAACTGTTCCAGAAATCAAGATTTATCTGTTTTCTACTAGTACTGATAATACCACTGATATCTATTATTGATATATCAAATATTATTTGCCCAGAAAGGTTCCTAAGCAATACTTCCAGACCACGACCAGTTCTCTCCATGTTACGAGCTTCAGTTTTCTTCACCACTACAAAGGATAATGTTACTACATGTGCTTTGTTTGCTTGTTTATAAACATCTAGAACAGTATGCCCAATAAAAATACAATGTGAGCTAAAATATCAACTGGCCGGGCAAGATGTACCCACTGGTACAATGGTGTGGCGTGACTGTTATGGAGGTGACTAACTGCTTTCTGACCGGATCTGAGGTCAGCTCCACAGGACGGAATTCAAACCCGTGACTATATCCTGGTCAGAAGCCGTCAGTGGGTCCTGGACCCTAGGGTAGAAGCTGCTATGTTATTTGGCTAACTGATCCCTGTGGTGGTTTGAATAAGAGTGACCTCTATGGGTTCAGAAAGAGGAAGACTTAGCCACCAGGGAGTGGCCCTGTCTGAGAAGGACTAGAAAGATTAGGAGGTGTGGCCTTCCTATTTGAGGAAGTCTGTCATTGGCGATGGGTTTTGAGGTTTCAAAAGCCCACAGCAGGCCCAGCGTTTCTCTCTTCCTGCTGCCTTCAGATCGGGATGTGGGACTTTCAGCTATTTCTCCAGCACCATGTCTGCCTGTGTGCTGCCATGATGATAATGGGCTAAGCCTCTGGAACAGTAAGCCAGTCATCCCAATTAAATGCTCTCTTTTATAAGAGTTGCTTTGGTCACGGTGTCTCTTCACAGCAACAGAACAGTGACTGAGACAAGTTATGCTGTGAAATTGCTTTCTAAATATTTATGTTTGTACCTAAAGACTTGCGATGCTCCCAACCTGGGTCAGAGCAGCTTCTTTGTGCAGTGGGCAGCAGTCAGGCCCAGTTAAAAAAAAAAATCCAGAAGTGGATCATTAAGATAGGTCAGCCTGTAGAATTCAACCTCTACAACCCACACTGCAGAAGGAAAGACTGACTTCTGAAAGCTGTCTTCTAACCTCCACTTGCACACCATGGTGTGTGTGTTGTGTGTGTGTGTGTGTGTGTGTGTGTACACACATATGTTGAGATTACAGGCATGTACTATTATCCTGGGATTTTTTTTTCTTTTTTGACTCAAGGTCTCTTTATGTAGTCCTGGTTGGTTTTGAAATCCCTATGTAGACCAGGCTGGCCTTGAACTCCTAGAGATCTGCCTGCCCGTGTTACATAATAATCTTTTTATACATTGTGAAGATGTGTCTTTGCCAAGGCCTTCTGATTGCTTTAGTAAAAGGCTAAATGGCCAATAGCTAGGAAGGATGAGGTTAAGGAGGAGAACCAAACTGAGAGAACCCTGAGAAGAAGAAGGTCAGAGTCATGGGAGTTGCCAGCCAGATGCAGAGGAAGCAGGAGATGAATATGCTGTGCAGAAAAAAGGTACCACCATGTGGTAGAGCACAGATAAAAAATATGGGTTAATTTAAGATGTAGGAGCTATTTAGCAACAAGCCTAAGCTATTGGCCAAGCATTTATAATTAATAATAAGTCTCTATGTGGTTATTCAGGATCTGGCAGTCCCAATAAAAAACTCTGCCTACATGCCCCTGACTCCTGAGTGCTGGGATTAAAAGTCTGCACCACCATGCTTGGCATTTCCCAATCCTTTAGAACCCTGCAAGCAGCAGGTCCAGAGAAGCCCAAGCAAGATGAAGCCTGCACAGTGCCAATGGCTTCCCAAGTGCCACCTGAACCCTGGCTCAATGACGCTAAGCATTGCCTATCACATCTGCAGCTGCCCCTGACATGAGTGTCCCAACAGGCAGAACACTGTCCCCAAGGGAGACTACTGGTTCCTGGCAGTGGGGAGAGAATCTCTCTCTCTCTCTCTCTCTCTCTCTCTCTCTCTCTCTCTCTCTCTCTCTCTCTCTCTGGTTTTTCGAGACAGGGTTTCTCTGTGTAGCTTTGTGCCTTTCCTGGAACTCACTTGGTAGCCCAGGCTGGCCTCGAACTCACAGAGATCTGCCTGCCTCTGCCTCGAGAATCTCTCTTTTAATATATAATCACAGATCTATTCACTGCACATAAACAGATACCTATGGCTTTAAAATTTCATAGGGGATATTAGAAAAACAATATAGAGACCCCCTTGGGGGAGGGAAATGAACAAGTGTGATGAATTACACTGGCATCCATGAGCTAGTGGAAGGGACCAGTATCCTACGGGGGACTATGGAGAATGAGTCTCTGGGAGTGCTGGGCAGGTGGCCATGGGTGATGGGATGTGGGGATTTTATGAGCTTGACTGATGGGAAATTCTCTCAGTGTGAACAGCAAGGCCCTCTGCTTCTTCCTTCCCACTGGAAGGTTGTGTTGAGGACAGGCACTGTGGGGATCCTGACCCTGTGGTTCATTTGGGGCTTTGGGCACTGGCTTGCCTGAACTGGGGCTCTGTACCCACAGGATGGTCATGTTTGGTAAATGTCCAGTCACTGTCCCAGGTCCTGCTGAGCTTTGCAGAAAAGGACAGATGACTCAGCTTCCAGGAAGGGAAACTGATTCCTGTAAGTTGACTTTTTATTGGCAGTCCGTGCCTGCCTCTTCTTCTAGTCCCTTCTTCCAAACCTCTGCTTTGTGTGTGTGTGTGTGTGTGTGTGTGAGTGTGTGTGTGTGTGTGTACATATGTGTATGTGTGTGGAAGCCAGGGGTCAACCTCACGGGTTGTTCTTCAGGAAGCGTCCCCATTGTTTCTTGAGGCAGGGTCTCTCTCTGATCTGCACCACTGAATCAGTTAGAACAAGTGGTCTTTGAGCTGCAGAGATCATCCTGTGGTTGGAAGTGCCTGTCCCTGTGCGCGGTTCTTCTACATGGGTTCTAGGGGGCCGAACTCATGCTTGTACTTCTAGCACTTTACTGACTCTGTGTGTGTGTGTGTGTGTGTGTGTGTGTGTGTGTGTGTGTGTGTGCGCGCGCTCATGTGCAGGAGTCAGCAGTTTTCTTCCATAGTGGATGTCCTGGGGATTGAACTCAGGTTGTCAGGCTTGGCAGCCAGTGTCTTTACCAACTGAGCCATCGAGCTGATTCTCAAACCCAGCCTATAAATGAGCTCTTGAAATTTCCAGTGACCCACAGGCTGGGAGCTCACAATGCGCTTGGGGCTGCATTCGCGTCATCGCACAGGCTGATGAAGTCACTCTGATTGGTGAGAAAAAGCAAAGAAGACTGAGTAAGGGCCGAGATGGGAGGGAGCCTCCACTTTGCACAGAGTCTCCTGCCTGGTACCACCATATCATCCACACAAACTTGATGGAAGCCAGGACGCTCAGCCCAGAAAACCACACATCTGCACACAATTTTGCACATGGCTGCAGAAGATTACATCTGTCACAAGACGTATCACCTCCCTGCTCTAAGGTGGCAGTTTAAAGGAGGGACAGTCGTGACCTCCTAGGAAATACTTTGGGAATTTGTGTGGGGGTGTTCTTTTGCTGAGCACAATAATGGAGTAACCTTAACAGGGACTGACATGTACCACTGGGCTGGTGTGTTCAGCATAGTTCTTAAATATATAATTTTAAACTGACTCAGTAAAATTCACTCTTTTTGATGTGTACGGCAATGAGTTTTGACTCGTGTGTGGAGCTGGGTAAACACAATGGGAATACAAATAGATCCATTAATCATGACATTCAGATACATCCGTTTCACATTCAGTCCCTCCCTGGATGCCCATCTCTGCAAGATGCTGGCCTGGTTTCCATCCTTGGACTTTGGTGTTTTCCAGGGAGCTTTAGCAGTGGGGTCAGACAGCGTGGAGCTGTCGGCAGCCATGATTCTTTCATTCAGTACACAGTGTTAGACTGTTAGTCCACAAATCACTACATCATTAGTTTCCCCCCTAGAGATAGAACAGTTTGCTTGTCTGTTCCTGGGAAGAGGATCATCTATCTTGTTCTTAGAGTTTGGAAATTTTTTAATGAAGCGTCTGTAAACGCACGCCACTGCCATCCAGGTTTGAATGGGAGGAACTGGAAGTTTTGTGACTCTTGGGAAAATACTAGGAGGGCTTTTGCTGGGACTTATTTATAGCTCTAAACCATTTTCTAGAGGAGTTGAGCCAGAGGTCAGGGAGATGGCTCAGTGAGTAGAGTGCCCGTGTGCAAGCATGAGGGCCTGATGGCTCAGTGGGTAGAGTGCCTGCCACTGAGCGTGACCCCCCGAGTTTGATCCTTGGGACCCACATAGTAGAAGGAGAAAACAGACTCTTGCAAGTTTTCCTCTGACCTCTGTGCAACTCTAACTCTCTCTGTCTCTCTCTCTGTCTCTGTCTCTCTCTGTCTCTGACTCTCTCTCTGTCTCTCTGTCTCTGTCTCTGTCTCTGTCTCTGTCTCTCTCTCTCTCTCTCTCTCTCTCTCTCTCTCTCTCATTGGTTTTTCGGTATCTCTGGAAAACAGACAAAGTGTCAGTAGAGTCCAGGCATTGCTTTGGTTGGAATTAATTGTTCTCCGAGTCACCACATCTCTTTCTTTCTCCTGTAGCCCAGGTTGGCCTCAAATTCACTACATAGCAGAGGAGGACCTCGAACTTTGATGCTCCCGTCTCCACCTTTCCCAGGGCTGGAATGACAGGTGTGTGACACCACATCCAGTGTCTGCGCCACCGGGAACGCAGCCCAGGGCCCCATGCATGCTGGGCACATACATTGCCAACTGAGCCATCCTCAGTCTCTGGTCATTGTGCGTCGATTTCCACTAAAGAGGGTGTGCTATTGCGGAGGGAAACACAGCTAAATGAAGAAAGCTCCTTCTTTGCATGGAGGGCGGGAGCATGCAGCAATACTTAATCATAACTGTTGGCGTTTTCTAGGATTTCAGTCGGCCCAGAGCCCAGCAGCTCTGTCCCTTTGAATAAGTGACGTTAGATATGATAAGTGCCATGACACTGACGGCTCAGAACAGTCCTGTGACATTGGTGTTAATATCATTTCCATTTAACACAGGAAGAGACTAGAGTTCAGAGAGATTATGACCTTCCCCAGGGACCATGGCTTGCTGGTGCTGGAGGAGGAATACATCGTGTTTATTTTACTGGCTATCAGAGACCTATGCAGGCTTTCTTCACTCTCACACCAACTGTCATGGCTGACACTCTTCTGTCTGTCTCGCAGTAAAACATTTTATCATTCTTTCTCATTATCCGCTCCCCTCCCCACACACACAATGTATGTGCACACGTGTGAGCACAGCTGCCCTCACAGGCTAGAAGAGGGGATCATATCCCCCAGAGCTGGAGTTACAGGCAACTGTGTGAGAGCTGGGGATCGACTCATTCTCTGCAAGACCAGCAGGAACTTTTCACTACCTGCCCGGGCTGCCTCTCCAGCTCCCCACAGCTCCCTGTCTCTGGTTTGCTTCAGTTTCTGAACTCAGTTCAGTTCTAATTCAGCCTCAGGTCGGGCTCAGGTGAGGCTTAGCAGAGAGACCGAGACAAGGGAAATAAATCACCGAGCACATCAGAGCAGGCTGTTCTGTGCCGTGGTGAAGGACCCTGAAGGAAGAGAGTCCATCTCTATTAGAGGCTCTTCTAAAATTAGATTGAGCCGGGCAGTGGTGGTGCACGCCTTTAATCCCAGCACTCAGGAGGCAGAGGCAGGAGGGTCTCTGTGAGTTTGAGGCCAGCCTGGTCTACAGAGAGAGTTCCAGGACAGCCAGGGCTGCATAAGGAAACCCTGTCTCAAAAAACAAACAAACAAACAAAAAATTAGATTGACTGCACTTCCAACAGTATCCTAGGTAGTAAGGAATTCTTATCACTTTAAGGCCATGTTAAAATCCTAACCTAGGCTTTATGTTCCATAGCTCAAGGCCACATGAAGAAGCCATTGCTCCAAGGCAGCTGAGAGGCGGGTATCAGACCTACTTACTGCCATAGGACAGTTATTTGGAAAGGGACGGGGGTAAATACTCTAGGCTCTGCATGCCATGCAGCCTCTGTGGTTATTGCTCAGCCCAGACACTTAGCAGGAAAGCAGTCGGGAAACAAACAAGCCTCGCTGTGTTCCAATGACACTGTGTAAGTGGCTTCTGGGGCTTTAATTTCAGTGTGGCACCCAGCCTTTAAATCGCTGGGTTGGAATCCACTGGTTGTAATGTCTGTCTTTCTCTCTCTCTTCCAAAGAAAGTTCTAACCAAATATAACCAGATATTAATATTCTGACACACTCCAACCACTTTATATTAGGAGGCAGGGACGGCATCTGTTTATAGACATCTGAGCCCTTCTAATGACCTGGGATTGCTCTAATATTTGACTTTAAAAATGGAAAAAATTTTCAGTGAAGAGGTTTGTTGGATGGTTAAATATATCCTGCTGCTATGTGTAATGAAAATATTAGCACATTTAAAATAACACCTCTGTAGCTGAGGCTATTACTGGATACCAGAGTTCAGTTTCCATATTGTCTATGCAGTGCTTTCCCTAGGCAGTCTGCTCCACAGAATCAAGACATAAATGTGTAGGGCTGGGGAGAAAGAGAACCAGCATCAGGCAGCCCACAACCATTGTATCTCTAAATTCAGGGGATCCAGTGCCCTCTTTTGGATTTCACGGGCAATAGCACTTACGTGCACATACCCACCCATCCTTACACATATACACATAATAAAAAAATAAAAATAAAATATGTAAAAAAAAACCCTAAAAAACTAACTAAGTAAAAGCAACCCAAACCTTCTGAAACTCAAAATAAAAATAGGAACATGTGAAAATGGTTCCAATGTACATAAAATGTGCTGAAGTGAAGTGTGTCTCATTGTGGCTAAAAGCTATAATTTCTAGTTACATATTTGGTTTTAATTTTTGTTTTTATTTATTCTTATCTCATACAACACATCTCTACCACAGTTTCCTCTCCCTCCACTCCCTCCACTCCTCCTCAGTTTCCCTTTATAAAAGAGCAGGCCTCCCCGGGACATCAACCAAACGCGGCATAATAAGCTACAATAAGACTAGGCATAGGCGCTCATATCAAAGCCGGGAGTGGCAGCCCAGTGGGAGGAAAAGGGTCTCAAGATCAGGCAAAGGCATCAGAGACAGTCCCGCTCCCACTGCTAGGAGTCTCCCAGGAACACCAAGCCACACAACTGTAACATGCAGAGGGCCTGGCGCAGACCCCTGCAGGCTCTGGGACTGCCGCTTCCGGCTCTGGGGGCCCCTATGAGCTCTGCTTAGTTGATTCTGTGGTCCCTGTTCTTCTGGTGTCCTTGACTCTCTGACTCCTACAATCCTCCCCCCTCTCTCTGTGGGGTTCCCTGAGCTCCACCTAATGTTTGGCTGTGGATCTTTGCATCTGCTCCCATCAGTTGACCAGGGACTGGATGACACCTTTCTGATGATGATTGGGCCAAGTACTGATCTGTTCTTCTGGCTGCCTTGGCCTGCCATATTTGGTATTTTTTAAGTATGTAAATTTAATCTTTAATTTTAAATATTTTAAACTGAAGCTGTATTGTCCTGAATATACTAAACTTTAAAAAAAAAGTGATAAAACAAAACAAAACAAAACACTTGTAAGCCAGGTAGTAGTGGCTCATGTTTTTAATCTCAGCATTGGTGAGGTAGAGGCAGACAGACATCTGGCCAGCCTGGTCTACATATGGAGTTCCAGTACAGCCAGAGCTGTTACACAGAGAAACATTGTCTCAAAAAGAAAAAAGAAAAACAAAAAAAAAAAAAAAAAAAAAAAAAAAAAAACCCAAAAGACCAAACAAACAAAACAACAAAAACAAACAAAAGACTTCTTTAAAATAAATGCAAAAATAAATTTCAGTGTGTGGGTTCCACAAATAGCCAATATATGTATGAAGTCACATGGGTTATTCACATTTAATATTTAATGCAGAGGCCTGGGGAGATGGCTTAGCGGGCAAGAGTGTCCACTAACCCCCAGTCCAAGCACCGAGGACCCGTGTAAGAAGCTGGACAAAGTCTCCTGTGCACCTGTCACATCAGCACTGTGGGAGGAGACAGGAGTATCTGCAGGTTTCTGGACTGTCAGCCCACTCCCCATTCAGTGAGAGACACTGTCTCCAGGGACTAGGGTGGAGTGTGACAGTGTAAGACATCCAATGACGTTCTCTGGCCTCTGTGAATGCACACAAGCATGAACACCCCAGCTAGCACGCACACACGCACACACGCCACACACACACACACACACGCCACACACACACACACACACTCACACACGCCACACACACATACACACACACATGCCACACACATACACACACACACACTCACACACGCCACACACACACATGCCACACACATACACACACACACACACACACACACGCCACACACACGCCACACACATACACACACACACACGCCACACACACACACGCCACACACACACACACGCCACACACACACACAGCACACACACACGCCACACACGCCACACACACACGCCACACACACACACACGCCACACACACACGCCACACACACAAACACACACACACATACACACACACACACGCCACACACACATACACACACTCACACATGCCACACACACGCCACACACACATACACACACATACACACACACGCCACACACATACACACACACATACACACACACGCCACACACATACACACACAACACGCCACACATACACACACACACACACACACACGCCACACACACACATACACACACACACGCCACACACACACATACACACACACATGCCACACACATACACACACACATACACACACACGCCACACACATACACACACACACTCACACATGCCACACACACATACACAACACGCGCCACACACACACACACACACACACACACACGCCACACACACACACACACACATACACACACAGAGTGATATTAATATAATCAGGCAGCTGCTTACAATATTTGATCTACTTTGCTTCCAGAAATCCAGTGAATTCTCTGTCCAACAGAACTTAGTTCATACCATAAAGAGTCAATTTTTGAAGAAGACATTATTGGGCTAATAATCAATTCATGAATAAAGATAACTAAAGGGAGAGGGTGGTACCTCCTTCCTGACTCAGCATGGTGACAAAGAATACAAACAACAACTCCTCCATCTTTCAGTGAACATGACAACATCAAACCGGCTTGGGAAGATCTTCCAGGGAACATTCAAAGATTCATCACTGGCCCTTAAACTGGAATTGTCCCTGAAGTGTTAGAGATATTTTTCAAAGTGAATACAACAAGCCTTAAAATGTACACTGACTGACCAGTAATGAATCATGAAGATAGGCAAAACTTTTCTAAACTGATATTAATAAAGTAAAACAAAAATGATTTTGACCAGTTGTGATAAGAAGAGTAAAATTAAAATCTTGTTTTTATTATTTAATTTTTAAAAAAGATTTATTATGTGTAAAGGTATTTTGCCTCATGTATGTATACCACCTGTATGCAGTGCCCGAGAGATCTCAGGAAGGCATAGAGTTCCCAGAACTGGAGTTATGGATGGTTGTGAGCTACCATGTAGGAGCTGGGAACCAAACCCAAGTCCTCTGGGTTCTTAATCATTGAGCAATTAATTGTTCCAGCCCTGTTTCTAGCTTTAAAATGGTGATATCCATTGAGTTTTCTTCTTCAAGTAAATATCAAATCTCCTATTAAATTTTATTCTCATAAAGCCCCTGAATTGTTTAAAGTTCAAAAACAGTTAAACAAACAGACAAACAAAACAAAAGCCCTTAAACTGGAATTGTCCCTGAAGTGTTAGAGATATTTTTCAAAGTGAATACAACAAGCTCCAACCTGTAATCTAGTACTTGGGAGTATGAGGCAGGAGAATTACCAGCCACAGCCCCGGACGAAAAAATGAGATCTTTGTCTCAACCCTTCACACCTTCTCCTCTGAGATTTATGGTCACACACACACCTAATCCAAGTAGGCTGGAGGCTGAGACAGGAAGAGCAACAGTTCAAGCCCAGCCTGGACTACAGAGTACAACCCTGTTTGACACAATGTTGCTTTGAGACACTGTCTTGCACTCTAACCCAGGCTAGCCTGGAACCCACTCTGTACCCTAGGCTGGCCTCAAACTTGCAATAATCCTCTTGCCTCACCTTCCTGTCTGTTAGGATTACAGGTATGAGATAACTGTGCCTCCCCCTCCCCACTTTTCATTTCAACTTTTTGTCTATAGTGGCATTGCCTGGTTAGATAAAACCTATAAATATTACAAACCTGGCATCACTTAGCCATGGTTGTGTTAATCACGGAGCTATGGTCATAGTAATGGCAAGTAAGAAACCATCTCACATCTCAGCTGTTTCCCAATATTTCTTTATCCTTACATGAGCACCTGCAAGTAGCCTGTGGTTCATCTCTTTCAGGCGAGGCTTCAAATAGCACCTGTGATATGTACCCAAGTTTGTATACCCTTCTTGGGCAAATGCATCTCCTGGCCCAGCTGGAAGAGCAAGCTTTGTCCACCCCACAGCAGGGCTGTGTTCACCTCCCACTTTTGAATAGCCCATTGGCTAACTAGAGCCTCATAGTCAAATCCAACATGTATAGACAAGGATGTATACATGCCCGAGGGCTGGACTGAGAGGGTAGAGTTATTCCCTGTACTCTAATTCAAAATATCCCAGGACATGTGTCCAAACAAAAACCTAGCCAAAACTGAAAGTAAAACATAGTCTGTAACTGGGTGTTTCATGTGGTGTGAGATACACTGAAATTAGTAACTTTTTTGGATTAATCAGTTGATACTTGGGCAGATTTCTGTCTCTGCTTTCCTGGTATGCTAGTGGGAACTTAGCCCACAGGACAAGCGTGACCTTTGTCTCAGCTTCCATACTCTGTAAGAATATAAGCAAATTTGTAGGGGCTCAAGAGATGGCACAGAGGGCAAGAACCCATTGTTATGTGGCTGTGAGGACCTGGGTTCTGATCCCAGCAACCACATAATAAGCCAGGCATGGCTGCACACTTGTAACCCCAGAACTAGGGCACTCACTGACTGCCAGCCCAGCTTTGGATTCAGGGAGAGAGCCTGACTGGAGGGAATAAGGTGGGGAGTAACAGCAGGACACCTATTGTCGTCCACAAGGCTTGTGTATGCACACACATGTGCAGAACTGCCCACCCCTAGAAAAATCTTCGGACTAACAAAACAACAGGAACAAAGGCCAGAAAAATGGCTGAGTAGATAAAGGCAAATCTCACCAAACCTGACAAGTTCAGTCCCAGGACCTGCACAGGGGAAGGAGAGAACCAAGTCCAGAGGGTTGTCCTCTGACCGCCACACGTGCCCTATGACTTTCACTTGTACACACACACACACACACACACACACACACACACACACACAAACAAAAAAATAAATGCACATGCTTCTGTTTCATGGCTGCAAACCCACTTCGGGAGGTGCGTGTGACTTCTCATGCCCACAGTGCCCCTCTGACTGGCTTCTCATGCCCACAGTGCCCCTCTGACTGGCTTCTCATGCCCACAGTGCCCCTCTGACTTCTCATGCCCACAGTGCCCCTCTGACTGACTTCTCATGCCCACAGTGCCCCTCTGACTTCTCATGCCCACAGTGCCCCTCTGACTTCTCATGCCCACAGTGCCGCTCTGACTGGCTTCTCATGCCCACAGTGCCGCTCTGACTGACTTCTCACGCCCACGGTGCCGCTCTGGAGCCCTCCATGGCAGCTACCAGCTGTAGTTTTC
Organism: Peromyscus leucopus; assembly: GCF_004664715.2. NCBI lineage: Eukaryota > Metazoa > Chordata > Mammalia > Rodentia > Cricetidae > Peromyscus > Peromyscus leucopus. Next base: position 2,172,446 of record NC_051063.1, read on the forward strand.
TGTAGTTTCTGGCCTTTCTCTCGCCAGCCATGTAAATGAAATCACTTTCTCAGCCGCACTGTAGCTGAAGGGAATCAGGAAACAACCACAGAGGGAATGGTGTAGACAAGGAAATCAACAGTTTAGTGAACAGGAGATAAAGCTGACCTGGAGCAGCCGGCAGAACCCAGCACGTTTCTTTCATCCACTGTTTACTCAATAATCATACGGTCAATTACAACTTGTTTGAAGGATTTTATATCCCTATTAGTCTATAAATATCTACAGTGTATATGTATTTGCAGATAAAGAGGGAAGAGGGCTTTATGATGGCATAGGCCTGTTCTCACACAGCAGTCACTTTGCAAATACTGTGAAGTCCAGAGTCTGTCCATGCCAGTTCTTCCAGAAGGAGAGAACGCCACAGTGCGAGCAGGTTTAATCATCAGCACCAGCGAATTAATCAGCAGATCCAACCCTGAGCCTCATGCATGCTGGATAGGAGTTCTACCACGGAGCTACATCTCTGGCCCTTGTAAACTTTGAGATAGTCTCAGTGTCACCAATTTGCCCAGACAAGCCTAGATCTTGTTCTTCAGCCCATGCAAGCCTGGAACTAGTAATCCTCCTGCCTCAACTGCCTGAGTAAATTGGATTACAAGTTTGTGTCACCAAGACTAACTGGGGTTGTTTGTGGTTGTGGTTTGTTTGTTTTGTTTGTTTGTTTTAAGTGTGTAGCACGGGCTGGCTTCAAACTTGCAATCCTTCTGCTTTGGGTTCTTTAGGAAGTTGCCCACTGCTGTGTGGTATTGGCTGGGCTCTGCTTTCTTTTTATGGAGAACCTAACCTCAGCCACACATGGGATCAAGGAAGAGTTACCTTTATATTCTTTTTTTTTTCTTACTATTTTTGGTTTTAGTCTCATTATATAGCACAGGCTAGCTCCAAATCTGAGATCCTCCTGTCCCTGCCTCCCAAATGTTAGCTTTATAGGCAGGGGCCACCATGAATGGCTTGTCCATGTGGTTTCCAATCCAGAGACTCAGGAAAAAGTCTGACTCTATATATGATTTTGATATGTTTTATGACATGGTAGATCTGTGCCCAAAATGCTCACCGTGTGTACAGATGACATCACCTGAAGACAAACACGGTAGGCACACCATGGCCCTGGCTGTTCCCTCCTTATTTTGTTGGCCCGAATTAAGCATATGGGGACTCCCAATGTGGGCAGCTTTTTCCGGGCCAGGAAATACCTGTGCTCTCTCCTGTTTTGTTCAGATAGTACGCTTTCTTTTATTGGGTGGCAGGAATAGTTGTGCTAAGTACGTTCCCTGCCTTATCAGGTACCCCTCATTCTAAAACGTTCATTCCCAGAACCTTGGAGAAACCCAGAGATGAAATCTTCTAACGCTTCCAGTAGTTTCCACTCTGGGCAAGGCCTAATTATATGTGATTTTTACAGTAGTATCTGCAGATGAAACAGATAAGATGTCTCCGTTCTGTCTGGAGTAGGTCTTACAGGGCAGCCTTAATTGAATCACTGTTAACTTTCCTTGGCTGTGAACTGGGGCTCTAGAAGCGCCCATCCAGGCTCTGCTATTGTCCATGCAAGGATGGTTATTGCCCTCCTGTTTGGGTTTTAGCCTGGAGACTGCAGGGGGAAAGACAAGCTGGCAACTGTGTGATGATAAAGGGGTCATTTGGCTTCAACACTCTCACCAGCTTCTCATTGTTCTCAATTTCCAGACCCTGGCTGCTTTGGGGGTGGGTGGGTACAAACTGGGAAAACCTTTGAGCTTTACAGATAGAGAAGAAGGAGGAGGAGGAGGGAGAGAAGGAGGAAAGAGAAGAAAAAAAAAGCAACAGAGTTCTGCCTTTGAGTTAGGAACGCTCTTTAAAAGGCATCCAAAGAAAGTTGGCTCAGTCAGAATTGGGGGAGAAAGGGAGGCAGCGAAAGTTCGACTCCCTCTGCATTTTGTCTCTAGCGAGCATTGGAGCAGAAGTGTTCGGAGGCAGAGCCCTCCCTGATTCACTTCCTGAATGCAGAGGCAGACGCTCCTGGGTGTCGAATTCACCGTGTGCAAGTGACCAGCAAAAATCCTGATCGACCGGGGCCCAGAGGAAATTTCTCAATTCGGTTACAATCTGACAAGAGAGCCGAGGTCTCGATGGCGAGTGTCGCCAAGTACTCCCCCGCCCTTTCCCCGTGGCCACAGAAAGGTCTGATGGGGGGTGGACAGGGCAGTGTGTCCAGCCTGTTACCATGGAGGCGGCTTAATCCAAAGACAGTGAATTCAAAGCCTGCAGTAGAAAGGATGGGACAGCATTGAAATGACCGTTTACTTAGAAGAATGCCCAAGTTGCAGCTAACAGAGATAAGCTGCTGCTGACTTCTCTCCAGCCTGCTGCGGAAGCAGCCAAACCGGTTGGGCAACTTTGCTTCTTTCGTTTTCTTTCTTTTTTCCTTTTCTTTTTTGGTCAGGCCAGTACTGAATAGTAAGCAGCAACCTAGGACTTTAGGGAAAGGATTCCCCCCACCTAACCTAAGTTCTCCTGGGCAGAATGCCTCTATCTTTTCACAGTTTAAAATACAAACGTGTGTGTGTGTGTGTGTGTGTGTGTGTGTGTGTGTGTGTGTACTCATCTGATTATTGCTGTTAGTTTTCTGCCCCCGGTGTGTTTGGAACAGGAGAAAGGGGAGGCCTAGGGATTTAAATAATAATTTAAAAAATCTGACTGTTCTCTTCTTCATGAATTCTCCCCTAGCTAGTTAACCAGCTTTCCTGTTTTCAGCTTGATTTCGTTATTTTATTTCTAACAAAACTATCCAGTTGATGTCTGCCATGGTGTCTTCTTGTTCAGGAGAGGATTGAGGTTGGTGGGTAGAAGGGTGAAGGAAGAGAAAAACAGAGTGTAGCAGAGAATGCGTTCGCTTCCACGTGCTTCTTGGAGACACTCATCTCAGCTAGCCCCGGAACACCAGAGGGGATTGGGCAAGGTTGAGATAGAATGGGAGATACACCAGAGAGTGAGGATGGAGTGATAAAGAGGACCAGGGAAGGGGCTTGCTTCTCATCCTTCCTCGGGTGTCTCTCTCTGTGTTACTAAAGCACCCTTGTGTTTGATTGGGAACTGCCATGGCAGTTCAGAGTTAATAAAATAAGCCTCAAGGCCATTTGAACGGGTGTGTGTGTGTGGGGGGGGGTACTATAGCATGCAGAAGTCTCAAACTTCCCAGGTGACTATCCGAGGCTAACTTGGAGAGCAGGACACGTTCAATTCCCTCATCTATCACCTGCTTCCTGCCAGGCTGTGTGCCCGTGGTGTTTTGCAGAAGAAACCTGGGTCACGGTTTGAATGTTGCAAATGCTCAGGGTTCCATTAACTCTCTTTTGAACTTCCCTGATGGTGGCTGAAAAAAAAAAAAGAAAAAAACGGTGCAAAAAACATGGTTCCCTTTTGGGTGGAACTGATGTGGGACTAGGCAACCATCTTGAGTGCTAAGAAGCTGAGCAGCGATGTTCTAGAAGACTCAGGAATTGCAGGGTGTCAAGCTCTTCAGCCTTCAATTCTGTTTTACAGAGAGATGATCAGTTAAAAACAAAGGCCTATTTGTGTTTATAAAGAGGATGCTTGGCTATTCTTCATAAAGGCTCTCTTGCACTTTTATAGAATGCTTCCAGGGTTCCCAAGTGTGTGTTTCCATCATTGTGTGTTTTAACAACCCGTCTCTATTTGAGGAGCATCAAGACTGTGTCAATGCGACAGGCATAGCCTTTGTTGCCCATTGATCTGGAAACAAAAGGTTCAGGAGAGAAGTTTACTTTGTTCCTGAATGCTGAATAATATATGCAGATGAGCCTGCTGCTAATAAATTAAGTCAAGGATTTGAGTCTTTTCCAAGCCTTGTATTCTTGTGATTGTGCATCAAAGTTGAGCCGGCCCTCCAGCTTCCCTCTATCTCATTGTGCAGTGGTGTGAGGTGGGACTGCTGAGGCTACACTCTCAAAATTAAACAGCCATAGAGAGTAACCAGAGCTGGGAGCTGGCATCCACAGAGGTACATGTCGTTGGGTTGCTTCTGGTAGGAGGAATGCACAAACAACTTTAGACACATGAGTGATGTCCTTAATACTCCTTTTCCTTCTCCTCCACTTCTACCAATTCTTCTACACCCAGGAGTCTCACTATTGGTAGCATGAACATCATGGGATTGACAGTTCTTTTTGGTGGTGGGGAGCAGAGCCAATAAATGCTCCCTGGTCACACTAGATATCCATTGCTGTTGTTGTAACAATAGTCAGGACAATTTAAAAAAAAAAGTCTCTCAGCACAGCCAAACGTCCCTGAGAATGTCAGCTGAGAGGTCACCTGAGGCTGAACACCTGTGCTCTAGAACATTCTGCCCTCAGGTCCCTTGAAAAGAAAGAAGACATTCTTTTGGTGTTTAGCCAGGCGTGGGGGGAAAATGACCTGCTCTAAAATAGATACTTAAAGCAGAATCCACGGGGTGGGAGCTGAAAACGTGAACGCCAAGGAGGAGGCAGAATGAGGATGCAGGGGCATGCTAGCCAGCAGCCCCTCAGGTTCCAGGCCAGAGGTTTGGAGCAGCAAAGAGCTTTTGAAGGCGGTAATGGAAAACCAGCAGTCGGGCTGTTTTTTTTCCTCCCTGGTCTTCCTGGTTCTTCCTTAGCACAGTGCCCCTCCTACTGGTGAGTGTTTTAGAGGCAGCTGGAAAATTCGTCTCAGTATCTTCCCTTACATCCCCAAAGTACATTTGCTTACTTAATTTCCAATAGACGAGAGTGATTTTATACCATAATAACATGAATATATATTTCATGGGGTATTTTTAGGACCGTAAATACAATTTCTGTAGTGACTGAATACACCTCTATAAGAAGTTACTTTTAAATTTTATTCCTTGGTACCGGGGCTTGTGTAAACAAAACTCATTTTCTACCACTAGGAATGCTAGGTGCTTCCTCCTGCTTTTGATATATAAAAATACCTTTTTCTGTGTGTGGGAGGCTGGGGACAGCTCAGTCACTAACTGTAAGTACAAGGATTAGAGTTTGGTCCCCAGAGGTCATATGAGAAAGCCGGGCTTGTCGGTGTGTGCTTGTAACCACAGGGCTGGGGAGGGGCACGCAGGTGCTCGCTGGCACTCTCTGGTCACCCAGGCTAGCCAATCCAGCCAGGCTGGCCAATCCAGCCAGGCTGGCCAATCCAGGAGTTCAAGGGTCCATGAGAGACCCCCGTCTCATCTCAAGGGAGGCCTCACCTGAGGAAGGACACCTGAGGGCTACCTTCGGCCTCCGGCCTCTGCAGGCATGTACCAAGGCCCTTGCAGTTCCGATGATGAGGAGCATTCTTACTTAGCTCCTGTGTCTGATCGGCTCCTTCCTTCCTTCCTGGAGACTGTAGCTGAGTCAGTTCCTCTGCAGGGCTCTGTGAAAATCTAAAATAAAGGCTGTAACAAAAACAAAGCAAACAGAAAGGCCTCTGCCGTCTCGCCAGATCATTCTACATGGTATTGTTAAAGATTTCCAGAGAAGAAATATTACCCATTTGCTTTTTTATTTATTGTAAATAAAAATTTTAAATCCTATAATCTTGACTGAGAGCTTTATTTTAACTACCAGTTCCCAGAACATGGCCTGATATACTCTAGGCAGTTAATAAATACCCGTGGAAGGGAAGCATTACCCTCTTGTCAAAGGGTGCATGAAATCAGGCTGGCAACAATCAGCAAGGCGTCATGAATTCTTTTACTTTTGTAAGTGACCTTTTGTCTTTTCAAGTATAAGCTCATATTTAATGTTTAATTAGTTTAGCCTGATATATATTTCCAGTGGACAATCATTTATTTACATTAACTAATAGCCTTTTGTGCATGGCCAAGAAAGTTCTAGGGAAGATGGCAGTGGCCTCTCAGGTCAAGGTCAGGAAAAGCCTGGTAACATTTAAAACCATTAAGAGAGCACACGGTTCTCTTAGCAACCTCAAATTTCACAGGGACACATGAAGTTGACAGTGAGAGACCTTCCTGTGCTTGCTTTCCTTGTTCATGTCACAAAATGACATCTCTGTCACCAATTTAGATTGTTGCAGAAAAAAAATTCTGTGCCTATATTCACAAATCTACCAGCAATAAATATATATTCTCTTCAGTTGCTTCACACACACACACACACACACACACACACACACACACACACACACACACACTTCAGAGGTGCCTTGCCCATCTTGCACGATCTGTAATCATGTATTTATCTGCAGTCATGTATCTGGCTCTCTCTAACCTGACTGCCCTGCCAGGCCACAGTTCCCTCTTGCAGACACAGCAAAGCCTGGTCACCTCTCCCTGGAGGGAATAATCAAATGGTGCTCATTTCCTAACCGCTGGCACTGTGCTTTTCTCTATGCATACCGACAGTAGCATAATTCTCATGCCACCAGAGAAGTTCCTCAAGACTCACAGAGAATGAACATTTACAGCTGTCTATTTTTATCTGAGTGTGTTTTAGGGGCTTTCATGTGAATTATCCCCAAGCTTACCTCCTAAAGTGGTTGTTTTAATTCCTGTGCTTCAAGCGAGGAAATAGAGACTCCAAGATGTTAAGTCAAAGGCCACACTATGATTTTGATGCCCAGAGGAAACTTGTGGCCATTTTTAACCAGTACCCAGGCTCCTTTAATCAGCTACAAGGCAGAGTGCCATGGATGTGTGAGCCTAGCTCTAAATGCCAAATATTGCTGTGTGTGCTGCCCTGCCTCTGTGGGTACACTTCACATCTCTCAAGTTAGCCCAGATGGTGTAGTAACAAACTGAAGATTCCAAATAAACACTCACAAAAACCCAAGCCAAACCCACCACCACCAACAAAAATGCCAACACACAGAAAAAAATCCTGGATGCTGGGGAAACTGACCCATCGGCTTCTAAGAACCTGCTTAGAATCAAAACACAGGAAGTAAGTTGTAAATGGCAGGAGATGAACACAGCTGCGATTTGGTGTGTGTGTGTGGGTGTTGTGAAACAGAAAGTGTTATTTATAGGTCATTTTTCAAAGTGGAGGCAGGGCTGGGGTTAGAGTGTTCACCCTGTGGCCCCATTTACACAAAGAAATAAATAGATAAATAGCTAGGGAAAAATTTCTTTTAAATTAGAAGTCACTGAATTGCACAGTTAAAGTGATGTGTAAATGATGTTGAGAAAGAGAGAGAATATTAAATGCTATTCTATGTTTTGCTGACAGGCAGGTAGGAGAGAGAGAGAGAGAGAGAGAGAGAGAGAGAGAGAGAGAGAGAGAGAGAGAGAGAGAGAGAGAGAGAGAGAGAGAGAAACCAAATACCCCCACCAGGATGTGGGAGACTCAGGTTATCAGTCATTATTATAAAAAGCCTGTGTGTAGAGCTAAAAGGGAAAAGACCACAGATGGGGACTTGGGAGGCATAGAGGTGAGAAGAAAGCTTTTTGTCCTTCAGGCCTGCTGGCGCCTTCTTACCTGTAGCTTGTTCTGTTCATTTGGACTGGCAGCTGAGCTCCAGCTACGTGGGACTCAGGGATTCGCAGAGCTTGTGTGGCAAGGGGAATTACTTATAAGAGAAATAATTCTGGGAATAGGGATGGGGAGGGAATGAGGGTGAGGCTTGCTTGTTTCAGGACAGAATGAAGTTGACCATGCCTCATCCAACAGCGAGATTGAAACACAGGGAAAGTTATGAACGAAACTGAAGCGGCAGCCTGAGAGAGGATGGCAGCGGTGGGCAGGAGAGAGCTTGCTTCCTAGAAGAGCAGGATGTAGGGGGAATGTTTCCCACCACAGTGAGAGGAAGCTCTGTTTGGGAGAACTGGGGAGGCTTCTTACTGGGGGACCATTTCAGGTCACAGAACTAGAGGCACCCAGGTTCTGAGCCTTTAGGTGGCTCTCCAGGGTCCTCAGGAAATTTAATAGGTTTAAAAGATGTTTTTATTAGCATATATTAATTACATATAGTAATGGGCTTCATTATAATATTTCATACATGTATATAAACCATTTTGACTCTATTCACCCCATTAGCCTCTTTTGTTCTCTTCCCATGTTCACTGTTTTTTTCCTTTCCCTAGTTAGACCTTCTGATTTCATGTCTCTTTTTATATTTATTAGGTATGGTGGTTGAATGAGAATGGCATCCATAGTTGATGGAACTGTTTGGGAAGGGTTAGGAGGTGTGGCCTTGTTGGAGGAGGTGTGCCACTGATGGTGGGCTTCAAGGCTTAAAAGCCTCCCACCATCCCCAGTGAATTCTGTTTCCTGCTTATGGATTAAGTTGTGAGCTCTCAGCTGGTCCTGCCATGATGCCTTTACGCCGCCATCATGGATTCTAACTCTCTGGTGCTGTGAGCCCCAAATAAACTCTTTCTTCTGTAAGTTGCCTTGGCCATGGTGTTTTGTCACAGCGACAGAAAAGAAGCTGAGACACCAGGGCTGCTTACAGGAGCATGGGCCATACCACTGAAGAAGATGTCTCTGCTTCCCCAACAACTGTTCACACTGATAGCTTCTCAGGGAGAAGCTTACCCTTACCAATCATTGCCTGCCTATAATTTCTCAAGGAGAGGCTGGGCTTCATGATTCCACCCACCATGTTTGCTTTCTGATGGTCACTATTATTCAGCTTCATTTTTAGCCTCCAATAGAATGTTGATGATGGTTTTGAGTTGTTCCTTGAGGAGATGAGAAATGCTTCCAATTTCAGATCCTGAGAAAAGCTTGTGGACCACAGAGTTTATGCAGCCTGTGGTGCAACTTTACATCATCATTTGTTGTTTTCCTCTCTTTGTAGTCCTCGACTCTGGTGAGTCAATAAAATTTAGAGCTCATCGTGGGCTAAGTGGACTATTTCCTGGAAAACAGCTGGTTAAACATCTTTCAAGTAAACATCCTCCCCGGAGAAGGTCTTCCTCGGAACCATCCAGCTCAGCAGCATCATTTCTGCAATCCACATTCCTGCCCATTTCTCAGAAGATTCTGGAAGAATCATGAGTGAAATGAAAGCCAAACTTTACCATTCCCACCAATGTATTCATGTCAGTTTTGGGAGGTGGGCTCTCTTAGGACCCTCTGTTAATACTGGAGGACAGAGGCAGGGGAACTCAATGTATTCCACATCAGTCAGTAACTTAAGCAATGGCAAAGGTTTTATACCCAGACTGTCTGACTCAAGAACACATGGGCTTTGAGCACGGAGCCATCAGTCCTCCTTGACCCCAAACATCAAAAGTCTCCCTGTCATTTCAGTTTCTGTAGCTGTTAGCCAAGGACACTGAGCCCAACATTCCAATACAGGAAGTACGCAGATGCAGAGCTGGTGTTTTCTCTTGCAAAGTGATCTGTGCTATCTGTCTGTCTGTGTATCATCTATCTATCTATCTATCTATCTATCTATCTATCTATCTATCTATCTATCTATCTATCTATCTATCTATCTATCTATGTATCTGTGTATCTATGTATCTATGTATCTATGTATGTATGTATCTATGATTGCATGTATCTATGTACTTATGTATGTATATATGTATCTATCATCTATCTTTCTCAACTTTTGCTGAAAGAGTGTAATGGATTGATATTGATTTACAGATTGAGAAGGGAAGACAAGAAAAGAAAAAGTAAATAGAGAAATAGAAAGAGACACAGAGGGAAATAGACAGACCAGAGCTAAAGCACTCACACATTCATGGGGGGCAAGAAGGGTCAAGAATCTTCTGCTGAAGAGAAATTAGCCAGGCAGACAGGTCCCACAAGATCTGACTCACAGGGGGGCAGTGGTGGCGCACGCCTTTAGTCCCAGCACTCGGGAGGCAGAGACAGGCGAATCTCTGTGAGTTCGAGGCCAGCCTGGGCTACAGAGTGAGATCCAGAAAAGGTGCAAAGCTACACAGAGAAACCCTGTCTTGAAAAACCAAAAAAAACCCCAACCAACCAAACAAACAAACAAAAAAAAGATCTGACTCACATGTGGGAACTCCGAAAGTTGGTCTCAGAGAACAGTGGTCACCAGCTGCTGGGAAGGGAGGCAAGGGGGAGGGGGTGATAAAGAACCACTGCAAGGGGGGAGGGGGTGATAAAGAACCATTGCAAGGGGGGAGGGGTGATAGAGAGCCACTGCAAGGGGGACAGGGGTGATAAAGTGTGGAGATGAGGCCACTGCGATGGGAGTGGTGTGGCCTGCTTGTGACCTGATCAGATGTGTATCAGACTGCGATCATGATGAAGGGAAGCCGTGTGTATGCAGCGCACTAGATGCAAGAATGGAAGGGTCGGATGTGGAATTGAAGCGACTTCTGCCCTCCATGTGTGTAGCGATGTTAGGTCTGGTGATAAGAGAGACCACTGTGTCAAATAAGGGGAATGGGGGTTATCGAGGCGACTGCAATAAAGAACCACTGCAAGGGGAGGGGCTGATAAGACACTGAAGGGGGAGGGGTGATAGAGAGCCACTGCAAGGGGGAGGGGGTGATAGAGAGCCACTGCAAGGGGGGAGGGGGTGATAGAGAACCACTGCAAGGGGGAGGGGTGATAAAGACCATTGTAAGGGGGGAGGGGTGATAGAGAGCCACTGCAAGGGGGAGGGGGTGATAGAGAGCCACTGCAAGGGGGGAGGGGGTGATAGAGAGCCACTGCAAGGGGGGAGGGGTGATAGAGAGCCACTGCAAGGGGGAGGGGGTGATAGAGAGCCACTGCAAGGGGGGAGGGGGTGATAGAGAGCCACTGCAAGGGGGGAGGGGGTGATAGAGAGCCACTGCTGTTGGTTTTGAAGCTGCAATCAGGCAGCATTAAGTCTAAAGGTTCTGGAATACCCGGGGGGTGACTCACAGTGATTTGTAGTATATTTGAAAACAGCTAGAGGAAAGGATTTTGGACCTCCCCAACAGAAGGCCTGGAGATGCTCTCAGGTGCACACGTGCTAACTGCTTCAGTCTGATGACAACATGCTGTGCATGTGTATCTATAGCACACCCGACTCCATGCGTAACTATTATACGTCAGTTAAATTCAAGAATGACAGGGCTGAAGGGGTGGCTCAGTGGTAAAGAGCATTTATTGCTCTTGCAGAGGACCTGGGTTTGGTTCCCAGCACTACATCAGGTAGTTCACAAGTAACTATAACTCCAGTTCAATGCAATCTGGCCTCCGTTTGGCCTTCATGGGGTTCTGCATTCATTTGGTGCACATAAATGAACACAGGCACACACATATACACATACACACAAATGAAAAATAATAAAGCGAAACCTAAAAAAATAATGATAACAAAAACCAGGCCAGCAATATAGCTCAGTTGGTAGTGTTTGCTACCATACACAAAGCCTGGTTCCATCCCAAGCCCAGTGTAAACTGTTTATGGTAATGCCATGTCTAATATGGATCCAGGTATGGACCTGACTGGGGGTGATGAGGGAATGGAGAAAATACAGACAGATGGACATGTGGACACACATGAAAGCTGGGCTTGGGTGGACTAGGCTCTCTACTGGAGAAACCCCTCCATATTGGTTCTATGGAGATGAATGGGGGGAGGTTATTTCATACGGCAGCAAAAGGAGGCAGGTACGGTTGTTACTTCCAGATAAACAAGGAGGCGGGTTTATGGTATACACTTGGATCAAGGGTACAGGTTCAACCTCTGTGGAGCAGTCGCTACAGGGGAGGAGACTTTAGGCCATCCTGGGGGAGAAAGCTATGGCGGACATTTTCTGTACACACTGTCAACATTGACACTCAGACCGGAGGAAGAATTTGTCATCTCTCTGAGTCTAAGGCTATGGGGCCCCAGACGTGGTGGTGCCCATGACAACAGTACACGTCCACTCAGGTCTACGATCATTCTAGGCTTCCTCTGCTCCCTCATGATGGCCCAGCAGCACTAAAAAGGCAGATTCGGACAGTTCAGACTTCAAGGCCACCCTAGGCTGCATAGTGAATTCAAGGCCAGCCTGAGTCATAGGAAACCGTGTTTAAATAAGAAAGTGACAAAAATCAAAGCACAATTAAATGAAAAGGAGGAGCTCCCCTTTAGTCACCGGGTGGGCACTCACAGTCCAGCACAGCTGGAGTCCCAGGATGTATCTTGACCACAGGCTCATCTCTCAACAAGGGGGACAGGGTGGCCCCGCTGATACCCCACTGAGATGGCTCCCACCAGCTTATGCAGGGTGGTTCCTAGAAAAACCAGGCTGGTGCACCACCAGCAATAGAGCCTGGCTTCTCCTTCTGAGCGTGCAAGGGGCAGGCGGCAGTGTGTCCATTTACCGACCAGACAGATTGCTCCTCCTCTCCCAGCATGCTGTGGGCAAGGGACAGAGTGAGGCTAGGACTTTGGAGCTTGGGTTGATGCTTGGGCAGGAGACATGACAGTGTGGGTGACATCTTTCCTAGCCTCCAGCCTGGACCTGTGGGGTCTGGGGTCAAGCAGGGAAGCAACGACCCTGTGCTGACTGCGTGTTCTTCGACTATCTACAGATTACTTTTCACTGCTTGAGATTAGAAAGTTTTCCATCGCCTGAAACACGACGTCAAAGTTCCTGGTTATGAAAAGTGGGAAATTTTGCCAAAGAACTGTTGGTGAGAAGTCCAGTAGACAGAAAACCCAAAAACTTCCAGAAAAGTTCAATGATAGTTATGACCACGTCCTCAATGACAGGCCTGGCTGCTGTGGCCGTGATTCATCGGAACAGTTCCAGAGTCCCGGTGACTGACCTTGAACCTCTTTTCCCTTCCCCTGCTGTGTGCATGGAGGCCCTTCAGAGATCACCATGCAGAGTGCTGGGGAAAAGATGTGCTCAGTCAACGTCCTTGGAAGTCACAAGCCAGGCCCTGGCCAATGGGAGCTCTTCACACATGTTAGTGAATTGTTAGATTTCCTGTCATTGGTGGTGTGGTCTTAGGGTCGATATGAAACAGGGACGGCTCACTTGTACTATGTCCTGGCTGTCTGTTGGAGAGGACTCCGGGAGGCTCAAGGTCCTATCCAACTTTGGTGCGTTTTAGCTTTGTGGTAGCAATTGACAAAGTCCCTATCCTCTGCGAGGTGAAAAGGGATAACGGCAAAGCTCAGTGTGATCCAAGCATGAATGTTTGCTCCTTGGAGCATTCTTTCTTTACCTAACACTTTGTGAAGTGAATCACCATTCCAATTGGAATCTCAGGCCTCAGTACCTGCGGGGGAGCCTCCCTCTCAGGCGCATTATATATTTTACACCTGTCCCATAATTTGAAGGGCGGTTTTCTAAGTTGGCATGAGGAGCATATAAACACGTTCTTGGGTGTAGGCAGACTTTTCTGTCCTGCCAGCCGCTCCCCAAATAACCACACAGAGACTTAATATTAATTATAAATGCTTGGCCAATAGCTTAAACTTGTTTTTAGCTAGCTTTTATAACTTAAATTAACCCATTTCTCTTAATCTATGTGCTGCCCGAGCCTTGTTTACCTTATGTATACACTTCCCATCCTGCTCACTCTGCATCTCATGTCATCTCCTCCAACTTCGCCCTTCTTCCCAGCATTCTCTCTGCCTCAAAAATCCTACCTAACCATCGGCCAGTCAGCTCTTTATTAACCAATGAGAGTAATACATATTTACAGTGAACAACAGAATTATTCCACAACACTTGGGTCTTCAGAATTAGAGAAAATTCCAGAAGATTCAATCACTATCTTGTTCCCCCCGGGGCCCTTCCCCTCAGGCCTTCGATAGTTTGTGAATGTAGCCCTCATGATTCATTAATATTTGCTCCCCCTGCCCTAACAAAAAACGGGAAATGGATAGCTGAGGATGGTCTCGAACTTTGATCCTCCTGCCTCCTCCACCTGAACGTTGAGATTACAGTTGTAATTTATGCAGCACTGGGGATCAGAACCAGGGCTAGACCACCAGTCCAGAATCATCGTATTTACAGGCGGGGTCACCATGAGTCAGGCTGTTGTTTGCTCATTTGTGTTTTGGAGTATTTGGAGATGGAATGGCCTCAGGCATGCCCAGCAATTCCCTTACGGCTGAGCCACACCTCCAGTCCCAGAATGCTTGGATTGTAATCTTGTGATTTACTAGCTGAGTGACTTTGGGTAAGATATGAAACACTAGGGCCTCTGTATCCTCATCTGTAAAATGGGTACAAAGAAAGCTGACCTCATAGTCTCGGGAGCCTTAACACAGGTCATCATGCTTGGTGGCTACCACCTTCCTTTATCCACGGAGCCCTCGCACATTCCCAGTGTTTGCGAATGAGTCCCTGCCCTTCAACACTTTAGGGAGCATGTCTAGAAGTGATTTTCAGGATCACATTGTGTTCCTTGCTCAGCCTTTTTGCTGTTGGGCACAGTGGCTGCTCCATCTCCCATTCCCATGAGCAAATGCACAAATGTTCCAATTTCTCTGCAGCCACTTCAAACACCGTAGTTTCTATCCCTCCCCTTCTTTCTTGCTAGCAGCCATGGTGATGAATGTGAGGTTGGTTTTCATTCTGTTTGGTCCCATCCATGGCGATCGCCGATGTCTTCTGCTCTCTCCCGCAGAAGACTTCTCTTTACTTCCCTGTGGTTTCCACGGCTCGTCCTTATGTTTGCTGCATGGAGCTCAGGAGTTGGTCAATGATGGCTTAAGGCTTCCAGTCAAATCCAGCTGCTGCTTGTTTCTGTGTGGTCCACAAATCTAAAACTTGTTGTGACATTTTATTTATTTATTTATTTATTTATTTATTTATTTATTTATTTATTTTGGTTTTCTGAGACAGCGTTTTCTCTGTGTAGCTTTGCGCCTTTCCTGGAACTCGCTTTGTAGACCAGGCTAGCCTCGAACTCACAGAGATTCGCCTAGCTCTGCCTCCCGAGTGCTGGGATTAAAGGCATGCACCACCACCGCCTGGCTCATTGTTGTGACATTTTTAATGGCTTAAAAAAAATCAGAAAAATATTCCCTGAAATGTAAAAAAAAATGACACAAAATTCAAATTTCATTGTCCATGAGTAGTCATTATGGAACTCGGCCATCCCTGTTCACTTATGCATGGCCTGGGGCTGTTTTTGGATGGAAAGGCAAAGGGGAGTGACAGCGACCATAGGCCTGTCAGACCTGAAGTGTTTACAGTGAGCTTCTGTAGGAGTGGATGGTTGAGTGCCGCACCAGACAGACCCTGACTTCCAGGACAGTTGCCCTCCCGTTCCACAGTCCCCTGACAACCTGTACTCAGTGTGTCTGTCTGTCCAATTTCTCATGCTAATTCTAGACTCAGCTGAAACTTGAGATGGACCAGAGAACTGAACATAAAAATCCCAGCTAGAATTTTCTAGAAAAAAGATGGAAGACTGTCATCACAAGCTTGGGATAGCCAGAAACATCAGTAATGATTTATGTCATAGTATTATTTATTCCTTCATTATTTATGCTGTGGAATCCCGGCTGGCCTGAAACTCCTGATGCTACTGTTTCAGCCTCCTAAGCACTAGGATCACAAGTGTGTGCCACTATACCTAGCTGTAAAACATTAAAAAGTTCAATTTCTCCTCATCAAAGAAAATGCTGACAAAATCAGGAGATGAGACAAGAAGCAAAAGGAATAATTTTGCAACACGTCTGTGTCATAACTTGAATCTAAGTATATGAAGAACTACAAATTAGAATAATAAAGCAATTCACTTCAAGAATATATTATTTATTTATTTAATATTTTGAGATAGGGTCTTAGGTAGACCAAGCTAGCCTCAAACTTGCCATGTAGCCCAGGTTGGCCTTGAAATTGCAATCCTCCTGCCTCTGTCTCCCAAGTGCTAGGATTATAGGTGTGCAATTTTCTTTTAATGGGCAAATAAACATGAGAATACATTGAAACTAACAAAGACAGCCTGGTGTGGTATGGTGCACCTTTAATCCCAGCTTTGGGGAGGTTGAGACGGGAGTATTGCAAGTTCAAGACCAGCCTGGACTATGCAATGAGGTCCTCCAGTGAGATCCTTTCGAATTAATGCTTAACTACCAAATAGTAAATCCGGATTACAACCTAAGGGGCCTGAGAACAGCCTATGTCCCCACACTGGATAAAGACATTATACAGATGGCCCATCTGCGTGTGTCATCTGCTGGTGAGTTTCAACTCTGACTGCACTTTTATCAGTCTGCCTCGGGCTCTTACATAATCCCTCCCTCGCTCTACCGTCATTTCCTGTCTAAAACAGACTGCAGGTGCTCTTGGCCTTCTATGAAACAGACCTGAAGCTGGGAAGATGCTCACCCTTTACTTCCCACCAGCGTGGTGGCTGAGCACCGTGACTGGAGCTGGCTGTGTTTATTCACAGAAGTCGGTACAGCCCCGTGTGGCTCAGACGGGAACATCGGGAACATCGCATCGCCTCACGAGGCGGAAGAGCCTCCAGCACCCACAGATTCCAACCCCCTGCGAGTTTGTTTCCTCATTTGTAAAACAAGACCACCGGGTTGTTTGTAACTTCCTCACTCATGGAGGATTTTCTGGGTCAACGACTACTCAGTATTGAGTTTTGAGTTTGAGGGGTCCCACAAGGCACCCTTGTGTTTGAACACTTGGTCTCCAGCTGGGGGCGCTGTTTTGGGAGGTTGTGGAGCTCTTAGGAGATGGAGCCTTGCTGGAGGAAATGGGTCACTGGGAGTGAGCCTGCTTCCCACCTGCTCTCTGCTTCCTGCCCCGCCAAGATGTGCCTTGAGGCGGTCCTAGCCGCACAGGCCGGCCACCCTGGAGCAGCCTTCTGCCACGGCTTCTCCTCCGGGATGGATTTTATCCCTTCAGACTATAAACCCGAATCACTTCCTTTTCCTAAGAGGCTTCTTGTCAAGCGTCAGAGGCAGAGATTTTTAAAAATACTTATTTTCAAAATTATGTATATGCATCTGTGTCTATGAGTAGGTGTCTGTGAAAGTCAAGAGTGTCAGATGCCCCTGGGGCTGGAGTTGTGGGCAGTTTATGACATTGCATGCTGGGAATCGAGCTCAGATCCCCTAAGAGAGCAGTGTGCGCTAACTGCTGAGCTGTCTTTCCATTCTCCTTGTTTTCTACAACAGAGGAGAATGAATTAGGCTCAGGCCGATCGTCCATTGCCTCTGTTCTAGTTTGGGTTCTCTGTTGCTGTTGTGAAACAGTGTCCCAAAACAACTTTGGGAGGAAAGGGTTTATTTGGCTTACACATCCCATCATTGAAGGAAGTCAGGGCAGGAACTCAAGCAGAGCAAAAGCCAGAAGCATGAAGGAGTGCTGCTTACTGGCTTGCTCCCCGTGGCTTGCTCATTTTGCTTTCTTGTACATCCCAGGACCACCTGCCCAGAGGTAGCATGGCTCACAGTGGGCTGGAGTCTCTCACATCAACCATCAACCAAAAAAATGTCCCACAGACGTGCCCACGGGTTAGTTCAATGGAGGCAATTCCTTAAGGGAGGCTCCGTCTCCCAAGGCGATTCTCGTTCTTGTCCAGTTGACAAAAATTAGCCAGCATAGGCTCCTAGATTCACAGCATGTACTTCCTCTCCAGCGTTCCCCGGGTGCAGGTCTTGTAAACATCCTAGTGTACAGCAAGGCTGGAAACAGTTCAAAGAACTGGTAACAA
The DNA here is from genome assembly GCF_004664715.2 of Peromyscus leucopus. NCBI lineage: Eukaryota > Metazoa > Chordata > Mammalia > Rodentia > Cricetidae > Peromyscus > Peromyscus leucopus. The sequence continues at coordinate 2,190,058 of NC_051063.1, forward strand.
AGCACTGTTAAGAATGATTAGCTTATAGGAAAGGATGGCAAGAGGTGGGAGGAGCCCAAAGGCTGTGGGCAGAAAGCCCTGTGAGGAGGGGATCTCCATCTCCAAACCCCGAAATTCAGCAAATAAAGGGAATAGAGGAACTCACGGGGGTGGGGTGAGGGCAAAGGGTGGGGGTGTGCCAGCTGCCCATAAACAGTGGGGATTCCAGACGGAAGTCTCAAGAGGGAACTTCCTTACTGTGGCTCTCACAGGATAATCTACAAAGAAAATGATAGGATTCCTTTAAAAAACAGCTGGGGCTTCTGGGAGGCTCGGTGGGTGACGGCTCCTGCCATCAGGCTTGACTGCCTGAGTCTGGTCTTTGGAAATCACACACAGAAGGAGAGAACTGACTCTCGCAAGTTGTCCTCTAATCTCACATGTGCACACCCCCTAACACACAAAATGAATAAACAGAAAATTTAATTTTAAACAGTTTAAGGGGAAGACAAGATGTTCTCGTGGTTAGAGGCACTTGCTGCCAACCCTGGTGACTTGAATTTGATCTTCAGAACTCACATGGTGGAAGGAGAGAACTGACTTTTACAAGTCAGCTTGTCTTCTGACCTCCACATGTGCTCTGTGGCATGAGTGTGCATGGAACACACAGACACACACTGCACACACGCACATGCACACGCACACACATAGAAATAAATGAATGAATGTAATTTAAAACATTTTTTGAAAAACTGGAGCTTGAGAGATGGCTTAGTGTAAGTTAAGAGCATTGGCTGTTCTTCCTGAGGACCCAGGATCAATTCCCAACACCCACATGGCAGCTCACAATCATCTGTCACCCCAGTTCCAGGGGATCTGGCACCCTCTTCTTACCGCTTCAGGCACCAGGTACACACATGTTGCATAGACATGCATGTAGGCAAAACATCCATCCATACAATTTTATTCTAATTTATTATTATTGGTTTTATGTGTATGAGACCTAGTGTTTGTGTGTGTGTATGTGTGTGTGTGTGTGTGTGTGTGTGTGTGTATGCACATGTACCATGGTACTCTTGTGGAGGTCAGAAAACTGTTTTGTGGAGTTGGTTTTCTCCATTTACCTTCACATGGGTTCTAAGGATTATTGGGTGGCGAATGCTTTTACCCACTGAGTTATCTCTGTGGCCAGAGATTTCTGTTTAAAGTGTGTGTAGATGAAACAGCAATAAACACACAGGCTAGCCAGCCAGCATGACCACAGTGCATATGAGAGCTTGATGGGACAATCATATTGTCCCTTTGGCAGAGGGAGAGCCAGTAACCAGTCTCTACTGTGACCCACGGTTGGGTAGAGAATCTCCTTTTGGAGAAAGAAAAGGCATATTTTTCTCTAGGGCTGTAGGAGACTAAAAAGTTCCTTGTGTAGACTATGGGCTGCCTCCTCCTGCAGCCACAGAGGACAGGGAGTAATCTGTTTTTCTACACAGGGACAGATAGTAAAGAGTTTTAGCTTTCCAGGCTTTGAGGCTGGATGCCAGTGACTCAGCCCTGACCTTGCGAACCAAAGCGATTGTATACCCCTGGTGGAAATGGGTGTGGCTACGTTCCTGTCAACCTCCACAGCAAAGCCTGATAGCGACAAGGGGCGTGGCCGGCTGACTTTCAAACTCCAGTGGGACAGCAGTGGAAGAGAGAGAGACTCTCAGGCGAGTGGGCTCTGGCCCACGTGAGTGACTTTCTGTTGCGTGGGAAAACACCATGACCAAGAGCAGTTTAAAACAGTTTATTTGGGCGTCTGGCTTATTTGGGCTCATTCTCCAGAGGGTGAGTCCGCCGCGTTGGGAATGGCAACAGTATGGTGGCTGTAGGAGGCAGCTGGCTGACCACATTTTCATCCACATGCAGGAAGCAGCGAGAAAGAGAACAGGAAGTGAGATAAGTCCATGAACTTTCAAAGCCCGTTCCTAGGCCAGTGATGTACATCTTCCAAGGCTCCACCTCCTAATGATTCTAACCTCCCAAACAACACCACCTACGGGGATCAAGTGTTCCTGCACGTACGTGTGTGTGTGTGTGTGTGTGATTTCTCTTTCAGTCCACCATAAACCCTATCTCTACACTCAATGGCTGTGCAACCTTTTTTTTTTTTTTTTTTTTTTTTTTGGTTTTTCGAGACAGGGTTTCTCTGTGTAGCTTTGCGCCTTTCCTGGAGCTCACTTGGTAGCCCAGGCTGGCCTCGAACTCACAGAGATCCGCCTGGCTCTGCCTCCCGAGTGCTGGGATTAAAGGCGTGCGCCACCAACGCCCGGCTGGCTGTGCAACCTTATACCAATTAGTTAACTTTGGGGTTCATCAGAAAATGGGGTTAATTGAAATGCTTACTGGATAAGTTTATCCTCAACATTAAATGGCTGAATGATGCTTTACTTGGACCTGGATGCAGGAAGGTCCTGTGATAGGAGGATGGAACAAGTGTCCATCCATCCAGTGGGAGCTCTTACCTTTGTATGTTTGGGTAGCAGAACTCTGCAGATGAGCACAAGTTTCTGGGCCATTAGAACTGTGTATTGGCCTGGTGATCCAGACCAGTGGTAGAGCTCTTACCTAGCACGTGCAAGGTCCTGGTTTCCACCCTCAGCACTGTAAGCAAGCAACTAAGCATGTCTTGCTTATATGGGTCTCCGTAGAGCATGGCGTCTTTAGGTCTGGAGTTGGGCTGGCTATGGAGGTTGGGTGCAACGGTTCAGTAAGGAAAGACCCAAGGATCAGGTGGGGTGGGGGTGGGGAGGAAAGGAAGCCGCTAAATGGCTTTCTCTCTGGCCACACATCGAACCACCGTCTCACACTCATCTGGAAATAGGTTCTCACACCTTGGGATAATCATCAACTGGCTGTACAGCTGTTCCATCAAGGGTGAGGGGATCATTCTTATGCTGGCTTCAGCTACTGTGCCTGGTTACAGAACTACCTGTGCATCGGGAGCGCATGTCCTCAGCCATCCACAAAGCGCAATGGTTTATGGGAAAAGGAGAAGGCAGAGGCTGGACATGAAGGTGCCTCCACCACTGGTCACTTGCCCCCTCAGAGACTGCGTCATTTAGTTTATCATCTGAATGGAGGAAGGACTGGGGGTACCAGCCTGAGTCAAAGATGCTAATGTTCTTGTTTTCCAGGGTCGGGAAATGCTGCTTCCCAGTGGCCTGTGGCGACTGTTTCCTTTGCTGCAAGGTGTGAGTGGTTTCACCCACATGAACCTCTCTGGGTTCCCAGGCTGTGCTTGGCACAAACTGTGGGATTGACTCCTGCTTGGCCATTTGCTCAGAGTGGTTTTATCTGGATGGGGACAACAGAGTCTCTCCATTTATGTGTTTTTGTATTAGAGTTAAAGCTTAGAAAATGTTCCATCTGGTGCCTAGCACCTGCTTGAGATTACATTTCAACACACGGCAGTTACATTGTATTTTATTGCTGTTTGTGTGTGAGAGACATATGACTGTGGGTGCAGATGCACTTCACAGTGCAGGTGTGCGTGAGAGCGGAAGGTTGACATCAGAATGCCTCCCTTAATCGCTTCTCCACCTTCTCCTCCCCCACCCCCCACCTGGAGCTGAGGACTGAACCCAGGGCCTTGCACTTGCTAGGTAAGTGCTCTACCACTGAGTTAAATCCCCAACATCCACCTTGTCTTTTGAGACCGGGTCTCTATTGAATTTAGAGTTCACTGACTGGGGGGATTTGGTCAGCGAGTCCCAGGGCCCTCAGCTCTGGGGCTACCACGGGCAGCTTTTTTATGTGGGTGCTGGGGACCCGAACTCAGATCCTCAGGCTTGTGCAGTGAACACTTTACCCAGAGAGCCGCCTCCCCAGCGGTCTGCGTGTACTTTCCTTACTTCCTCTGTTGCGGTTGTTTTATTTGTGAAACTGGCCTGGTCTAAGTCCTGTTTCTCAACTGTCGCTTGCGGGCTCCCTTGGATTTCTGCCATAGCTGCTGCCACCTGTACGGTGGCTTATTTAGTATACATTAATTGACGGTTAAATCATTTACACACGGTACAATAAACTTGCAAATAAGACCATTGCTTGGCACTCGGTTGTCTGTGACGAGTGATATCGGCATCGTCAAGATTATATTCCAGCTTGCATTCCTGTATTCTTTTCTCTCTGCTAAGTCAGGTCATGGCTTTGTCCTGTTTGAACTTAAGCGATGTTCTCCAGTGAATTGCTTGGCTAGGGATTTTATTCATAAAGTCAGGGGATTTTTTTTTTTCTTCCGTTAAATAACTCAGACTCTGACAGATTACAAGGAAGTGGTTTCTTAAGGCTGAGCATTCAGAGTTTCTGGGAGGGAGGGAGCTGTGGAAATTCCCCTTCTCTGCCTAAAATAACTGGAACAGGAGCCCAACAGTATGAGCTTTGTCCAGGCTTGAAACAATATCCCTTCCAAGTGCATTTTGTGCGGAAATACTTAACCAATATATGATGGTAGTTCTTACTGACAGGCTAAAAACATGTTAGTCATTCCATGTTCCATAGCTAAAAGGGCCATTGTTCCTAACAATGAGTCCCACAGGGCTGAAATTTAAGTCTGTGGCCACAGCAGTATTGCCCCCCCCCCTCCCCCGGCTTCGCCTTGCTCCTTCTATTTGATTGCTTGGCTATCACAAGAATCTAATTCCGGAAGTACATATGTCCTCTATGTATTTGATTATTTCTACTACACGCCCATTTGTGACAATCATCACCCAGACACTCCCAAGGAGGTTCTGAGGAAATGAGAGAGTGAAATATTGGAGCCTTCTAGTAGGGCAGAGTTCAGAGGCTCTGTCCCAGTTGAATGGCTGTGGGCTCAGGTTCCAGGCAGCCTGTAATCCCGGGCTTTGCCTGGGTCAGAAGTGTCCTAATGGGAGCCGCTGCAGGTGTGCGGGCTTCGGCAGACTGGGGCTTATTCGGATGAAATGACGTTAAAGTGATATTCGGACTATTGTAGACTACAAAAAGCAGACAGACTGGGTAAGATCCCATGAAGTGCTCCATTCTCGGTTTCTAAAAACAATTCTATCACCCCAAAGAACATTTAAGGCTTAGATGAAAAGAGGAGGAGACAGGAAAAAAAGTGGGAAGCCATGAATTCACTTTTTTTTTTTTGAATGTGATGTTATAGTTTAGGTCTTCGATGCTCCCTAAAGGCCCGTGTCTTAGAAGGCTGAGCTTGCATGAACATGGTGGGGAGTATTTACTTGATCAATGGCAACTCAGCAGCGGCTACAGCATGGAACACGTGCCTTCCCCTCCCCCAGACACCATTAACTTGCCCACAGCTCCTCAGGGAGGGGTGGAGCCTCCCAAGCCTCTCCCTGATTCATGTAGGTATGTTGGCAGGCCTGGTCTTGTGCAGGTATCATGCAGGTAACCAGTCATGCAGGTAACCATAGCTGTCGCGAGTTCAAGAGTGCAACAACTGAGTCGCATCAAGAAGAGAGCATTTCCAGGCACTTCTTCCCCCCCTGGCTCTTCTAGTCTTTCTGAACCCTCTTCCTCGAAGTCTCTACCACCATGGAGGCGGGGATACAATGCCATTGGCTGAGCACTGAGCAGATATTCCTGGCACTTTGAGCCGTTATGAATCTCTGTACTCACACCCCCTCATGCACAAGGAAGTTTCTCCGCCCAAGGCTGAGAGCAACGCTGTTCCATGGATCTGAACACGATCACTTAGAAGGCAGTTTGACAGCACAGCCATTTGCTCCCCCCAAGGATCCAGCATGCTCTCTTGTTATCTGCCTCTAGTGAGGCAGTAACTCACAGTGGGGAGCGCATGAGCAAAGTCACCCACTCCACAGCAGGGAACTAAAAAAGAGAAGGAGATCACAATTTCCTCTGAAGGCACGCTGCCCCCAATGACCTCCTGCTAGACCCCACCCCTTAACGATTCCACACACCCCTAGCCCACTCCTATCCCCATGGCAGCACCCAAAGAGTAAGCCTTGAACACATGGGAGCATGTTAAAGGGAGCACCGTGGGGAGGATCCACACTACAGCACCACGTTCAGTCCCTGAAATCGATTGCATGAAGGTACCCAGCTCAACCCAAGGAAGTTGCTTTCTAAAGGAAAGGAGAGCCAAGTGTAGCAGTTTCTGGGATTTCCTTTTCTCTCTGGGGTCTCTAGGTCTTCAAACTCTTGACCCCGGGTTACTTCACAAGAGGAGGGCTCCGGCTCTCATTAGCCATGCTGCTTTAGGGAAGGACCAGGGTAGGGATTCACTCCACCCAGCAGATGAGGCCAAGTGGTGGGATGGGCCTTAGCGCTTAGTCAAGCCTCTCTCTGCCCACCCCATCCTTTTCCTCAACACAAAGGAGTTGCAGGACTTTCTTCACTGGCCACACCTTACTCCAAGCCTGTGGTCCCAGGGTTGGCCAAGACAGTAGTAGCCCATCGAGAAATAATGTCACCGATGTTCCCACCGGGGCTGAGAATTTTCTCACACAGCCTTCTAGCTAAGGGAGCTTGATCGGGAAGGGCAAACCTGCCCCACCCTGTCAGGGAGGAGATATCTTCCCCTCCCTCAAGGAGGAAGTTCTCTCTTGCTTCACAAAGTGCAAACCTATGTACAAATTCAGCTTTTCTCGTACTGTCAAGTGCGAGCCAGGGGTGGCATCTAGTGTCCAGGGAACTAGTCATCTCTTCTCCACATGAACTCATTCATTCAGCAGGTTCAGGGAAAGACTCTGCTCCAAAAGTATGAGGTGGTGAAGCAATTGGATGAGACACTTGACTTTGACCTCTGACCTCCAAGTGTATGAACACACATGCACACATATGCACACATACACACAGCCGTGTGTGGCATACCTTGAGATAAAGCAGCACTTCAGACTTTAATGAGTGCAAAGGCTTTTCACAGCAGAAGGGCAAACTCACTCGGAGTCACTGATTGATTGACTGACAGCTCTCTCCTTCCTTTGGATGGCTCTTCACCCGTATTTTGAGTCCATGACACACACTCCCAAATGCCTGTCTTTAATGGACCTCTGTGTAACGTTCTGTCGTGTGGGGTATCACCCCATCATCCAGTGGCTCAGGTATCATCAGGGACCTATTTCCTCTGGCTCCCCGCAGGGTGAGCAGCGGATTTTTTTTTTTTTTTTGCCTTCAGCGGCTTAAGCCTTTGACTTGTTTTTCCTGCAGATAGGATGCTCCGCGCCAAGAACAGTATGCAGGCAGGGACAGGGCTGAGCTGTCGCGAGAAGTGAAAGGAAAAATTGTAAGCTGGGTGCATAGCTGTCTTGTTCTGTTCCAGCCTGTGACTCTGAAGACTGTCTTCTTCAGCTTTCCAGAGGGCTGGTACCCAGGGGAACAAGGAACATGGGGTAGACATCCGGGACGATGGAAGCTGAGCAGGTGCAGGGTCCTGGTTTACGCAGACACCGGCAGGGCTCGAGGCTCACCGACGCAGTGAGGCTTCTGGTGCTAAAGGAAACAGCTATGACGGGATGCCAAACCAAGAGCTAAGAAGAGTCGGAAAGCATTTTCAGGGTTTCAATCGAACAGAACAGGGAGCTGGGAATGTCACTCAGTTGGTAGTGTGCTTGCCCGGCATACACAAAGCCCAGGGTCCGTGCCCAGCATTGTACACACCAGGTGTGATGGCTACACTTGTTATCTCAGGAGGCTGAGGCAGAAGAATAAGAAGATATTAAGATGATTCTCAGCTCCACAGCACATTCAAACTAGCCTGCGTTACATACATGTGTCTCAAAATAAATGAGTAAGGGGCTGGAGAGATGGCTTGGCAGTTAAGAGCACTGGCTGCTCTTCCAGGGGATCCGGGTTCAATTCTCAGCACCACGTGGCAGCTCACACCTGTCTGTAACTCCAGTTCCATGGAATCTGACACCTTCATGCCAATGCACATAAAATAAAGTTAAATAAATTATTAAAAAATAAATGAGTAAACAAATAAATAAGAGTTGGAACACAGACAGACAGATACACACACAATTACACACACTGTAATGACATATGTTGAAACTGGAACCATAGGATTTACAGTAAGCTGGAGGTGGCACGGTCTGTGGATGGGACCCTTTGAAAATGAATGCCTCATGTTGATGATGTCACTTACTTGATGGGGACCCACAGGAATGCAGTGCTTGCTTTATGGCTTTATCCCAGCAAGCCATGTGAGCCTGTGGGTGCCACTTGCCCGAATCCATAAAAAGGCAAGTGTTGGGCCTTAGGCCCATGTGAGCTCCCTGTAAGAGTTTATGACCACATCAGTTGCATGGGCATCATCTCAGTCCTGGGGACACAGATTTTCTTTGCAGGGAGCCCACGTTCTATGCACAGGTGAAGTAGGAAGGAGGTAGGGAAGTGGGGAGAGGAAGGGGTGTCTACCAGGCATAAGACACGACACAGTTGTCTGCAAAGTTCGCAGTCGAGTTAGAAAAGAAAACTCTCATAATGGTTTAAGTACGTGTATGATTTTGTGTTGCGCTGTAGTTGGGCACGGGCAGGGCATGTGCTGCAAAGAGCGACTCAGTGATGAAAAAAGAGTGTGGCCTAGAGAGGCCTCCGCCCTTAGTGCTTCCCACATGCCTTTAGCAAGACGTTCATAAGGGATGTGCCACAGAGATCATGGAGGACTCGGGGCAGAGAAGCCACTGAAGGACCTAACGAAGGTAGGAAGTGACTCCTGGGTGAATCAAGAATAAGAACTGGGGAAGAGGATGCTCCAGTAGCACCCCTGGGCATGTCTTCAGGAGGGCCTGGACAGAAACCTGTACTCCAGGCAGGTAGCTGTGGTGTATCCTTAAGTCTTACAACCTTTCCGGCCTCCTTTCGCCTCTTCACCAGTGAGAGGGACGTAAGTAGCAGGCCCATTGTGCCTGGGTGGGGTGGAGCAGCCCAGAGTTCATCCCAGGCAGGCATGTAAATAAAGGCCCCTGACTGCCACGGAGCTTACTAATGCTGACAGGGCATCGGCCAAGGAGCGTTTCATTAGGCCTGTCTGTCACTTCCTTTCACCCTCCCCTGACAAGCCCAGGAGGCTGGTACTATTATGATCCCATTTCATGGATGAGGTAAGTGATTTCGTCAGGGTGTTAACATTAGTCATTATCATGTCCTATGGTGACATCATGGGAGGTTACGGTGACCCAGCTGCTTAGTAATAATGCGGCAGAGATTGGCAACAGCTGCTGAGTGGCTCTGTTTGCTTGGAGGAGAAAAATAAAGGGACCCAGACTGGATAGGAATGCCCGTCACCACCCAACATGGGTGTGTTTTGTTGTATCCGGGTGTCAATGCTAAGCCTTCTTTTGAGTTCTGACCGACGAATAGTCATTTAAACCAGCCCACAACTGTGACAGTGACCCATTTGCTTTGTCATCATAGTTTTGTCTTTTCTAGGACTTCCTGTAAAGGGAATCACAGACTTCTTTCACAGAATCTTGCCTGGCCAAACGATTCTCCACTGTCAATAGGACCCGTGCTTTATTTAGCCAAGTGATGGATGTTTGCTCTCTTGCTCTCTTGTGAAGAAAGCAGCTGAGGACAGTTGAGTCCGAGTGTTGGTAGACATGTCTTTACTTTTTCTGGGTAACACATAGAAAGGAGACTGTTGGGTCACAAGCTAAGTATGTGTCTCACTGTATTAAATTTTTTTTTTTTTGTTTTTTTCGAGACAGGGTTTCTCTGTGTAGCTTTGCGCCTTTCCTGGAACTCACTTGGTAGCCAGGCTGGCTCGAACTCACAGAGATCCGCCTGCTCTGCCTCCCAAGTGCTGGGATTAAAGGCGTGCGCCAACAATGCCCGGCTAAATTTTTTTTAGACAGAAATAGCTGTACTATTTTGTGTTCTCATTGATGAGGTAGGAGGCTCCAATTGTCCCATGTCTTTACTGACAGCTGGTGTCATCAATAAGGGTTAGCTATTCTACTGTGTGCTTTGGCATTTCATCGTGGGTTCTAATTTGCATTTCTATAATGACTGGTGTGTAGCAGGAATCTTAATAGTTCTTATTAATAAAATCAAACCTGAGGCCAGTTATTGGGCTGAATGCTGGAAGATCAGAGAAGCAGAACAAGCCACAGCTTCCTCACCTTGACAGTTCCTCGGCTGATCCTGTTTCCTCAGACTAGATGCTTCTGAGTCCTCATCCAAATGGATCTCAGCTGAACTGCTGCTCCAAAGCCTAAAAGCTTAACCAGCCAAATGCTTCTAGTTTCTGGTTTTCATGCCTTATATATCTTTCTGTTTTTGCCATCACTCCCTGGGGTTAAAGGCTCACTTCTTGGGATTAAAGGCATATGTCACCATGCCTGGCTGTTTCCAATGTGGCCTTGAACTCACAGAGATCCAGATGGATTTCTGCCTCTCGAATGCTAGGATTAAAGGCGTGTGCTTCCACTGCCTAACCTCTATGTTTAATATTGTGGCTGTGCTGTCTCTGACCCCAGATAAGTTTATTAGCGTGCACAATATTTTGGGGAACACAATACCACCACACTGGTGACAATGAATAATTGTACTCAATGCTTAGTTAATAATCTAGTGTCTCTTTGTAAAATGTATCTGTTCAAATATTTTGCTTAGTTAAAAATACTGGCTTCTTTTCATAGGTGTCTTAGTTTGCTTTGTTTTGTTTTAAGACAGCATCTTTCTATGTAGCCTGGGCTGGCCTTAGACACTCGATCTTTCCCCCTTAGTTTCCTGTGTCCCAGGACTGCAGGTATGTTTTTAATTTAGTAAGCATGCTTAAAATAAAAGCCCCCCTTTCTCTAGTCTATGGTTTTTCTTTCCTTTTCTGTCCCTCCCTCCCTTCTTCTCATCCTTCTCTCTTCCTTTTTCTGCTCCTTTCTCCCTCCCTCCTTCCCTCTTTCCCTCCCTCTCTTCCTCCCTCCCTCTCTCCTTCCTACCTATCTACCTACCTACGTTCCTACCTACCAGGGTCTTACTAATACAGCTCAGGATGACCTCCAGCTCACTCTCCTCCAGTCCCCATTTTTGAGTACTGAATGACAGGCACATATAACACCCAACCCATTTCAGTTCCTTAACGGAGACCCCTGAAGATGGAAATGGTCTGTTTTTATGATGCTTTAAGTATCTATTAAAAGTTTTAAGGATTTTGAATTATAGGAAGAATTGGACCAGTCAAGGTCACAGGGTTCTTTTCTCCAGTTTCTCTCCTGGGTTTTATAAATGTACCTTTCACATTTAGGTCTGTCAGTCCGCCATCATTGCGAGTTAATAGTTGACTGTCGGAGCTGAGTCTGTCTTTGCACATGGATATTCAATTGTTTCAGTATCTTTTCTTGGAAAGACTCACTGACTTAAAAAAATAAATAAACAGCACACTTGACTATATTGTGAATGTCTTTCTGATGTTCCATTGATCTGTCCTGAGCCAGTGACACACTGTCAGTCACTTGTAGCTTTGTGCTAGATCTTGAGTTCAGGCAGCTGAAATCTCCCATTTCCAGTCTTTCGATCCATTTATGGAGTACTAACCATGCATCTACCTCTGCTCATTTGTGCAAAAATTATAGGGTATCTGGGGCATCAGTTGGTAGAGTGCTTACCTAAGGCCCTGGATGTGATGCCCAGAACTGAATAAATAAGTTGCATTCTAATAATAATAATAATAAGTAGTAGTAGTAGTAGTAGTAGTAGTAGTAGTAGTAGTAGTCGTAGTAGTGGTACATGCCTATAATCCCACAGGAGAGGTAGATACAGGAGGATCAGAAGTTCAAGGTCATCCTCAGCTACATATTGAATTTAAGGTTAGCCTGGGCTGCATGAGACCCTGTCTGGAAACAAAACCAAAAATAACTCTTCGTCATCTATTAAGTCAGGCTTGGCTTCTGGTGCTGGGGTAGAGCGGTGATAAAAATGCACAAATTCCTGCCTTTCATGGGCTTTTTCAGGGATTCGGGTATTGTGTGATGGTAGACTGAGAAGCTGAAACATATGCCTTACTCTCTCTCTCTCTCTCTCTCTCTCTCTCTCTCTCTCTCTCTCTCTCTCTGTGTGTGTGTGTGTGTGTGTGAGTGTGTGTGTGTGTCCAGACAGAAAATATGTTCCATGAAGAAAAAAACACACTAAAGACAGGAGAGCAGAGTGGCCAGGGAAGGACTCCCCAAAGCACTGGGCACATGTGGGAACTGGGCACATGTGGGAACTGGGCACATGTGGGAACTGGGCACATGTGGGAACTGGGCACATGACAGAGGGAGTGGGGACTGAACCATTCAACACAAGTAGTGACAGTCTTCCAGACACAGAGGGACAAGAAACGCCCAGAACTCCAGCAGGTCAGGAGCGGTGCTCAGGAGGTTTCTGCCCTTGGAGAACCCATGTTTTTGAGGAGGCAGCATCCATGTTGAAAATGTAGTTAGTGGTCATTTCCATTAGTACAGTAACTGGAGAGGGCTGAGGGACGGCTGGGCTGAGCCCCAATGCACAGACAGGCGGCCATGAAAGCCTAGACAAGCAGATGTGTGGGGTCAGGCGCAAGTTAGTGGGAGACGTCTTCCAGTTGAAGCAACAGGAACTGAGACCCACTGGATGGCCTTAGAGCCTTGTCAACCAGTGGAAGCTTGGGTCTTCTTCTAAGGGGCCAGGGTCCCACTGGGTGACAAAGCTGATCTCAGTTTTTTTTTTTTTTTGGTTTTTCGAGACAGGGTTTCTCTGTGTAGCTTTGCGCCTTTCTGATCTCGCTTTGAGCAGGCTGGCTCGAACTCACAGAGATCCGCTGCTCTGCTCCGAGTGCTGGGATTAAAGGCGTGCGCCACCACCGCCCGGCCAGATCTCAGTTTTTTAAAAAGGTTTTATGTTATATAATCAATTCTATTAGTCAGCTACTTTGTAATACAAATGAGTACTTGGTCTGTGTTTCAGAAACTTCTGGAATCCTGAGAAAACACGACATTCTGGCTGCACTACCTGGGAACTCCCAAACAGTCGCTGGACCTGGGGTGATTTATGCAAATACTCAGGAACAGATATTCTTCACTCTGCACTGATGAGCTGTCTTGGATATAAATACAGGCTCTTCATTTTACTACAAGTCAGGGTAAGTCAGGAGGTGCTGTTTGCACAGTATGACGAAGTGATGGAATGCTGACTGTAGCCGTTCTTGGCCCAGCTTGTGAGCTCCTTTTAAACTGAAAGTAAGCTCAAACTTACCGCGAAGTCACACATATATAAACCGTGTGAGGACTCTGTGTGTAGCCGTTCTGTACCTATTGCCTTCTGGTGATCAGGTCTGGACTGCCTGCGTGCTCCTGGACCCTGGATGTCCCACTGCTGTCCACTGTCTTTATGATACTGACATTTTTAATAAATTCAGTGGTTCCCCCTCAGCTCTGTGCCTAGTTATACCTTGATACTCTGCATTTGGTTCCTGTGACCTTTCTCTGTGACTCTGCTACATTCCTGGATGACAGAGGGTGCCCTCTGGAAACACATGATGGAGGAATCAGATGCCCCAAACTGTTGTCCAGGATTTGGGAAAGTGACACAGTGCAGCAGCAGAAAAAGAGGGTCAAGATGTGCCTGAGCATCGGATGTATGTCCATCATCATGAGCATCATGAGTCATCCATGCTACTGATGTCACTCCCCAGAGTGAGGGAGCCCATGGTGAGTACACACCCACCACTCATACTATGCCCCCCCTCACACTACATTTCACAAACCACATACACACTACACACATACTACACCCGAAACATACCACCTATACATACCACACATACATAACCCTCCACACATCACACACACACATACCACACCCCACCCTCCCATGCCTAGTCACACATCCCCACTACATCAAACAGATAACACACACACACACACACACACACACCACATCACACACATACCACACCCCAATCCTCCCATGCCTAGTCACATATCCCCACTACATCATACACATAACACACACACACCACATTACACACATACCACACTCACACACACAACACTCTCTCTCTCTCTCTCTCTCTCTCTCACACACACACACACACACACACACACACACACACACGCATAGGCATACATATACACACTATGCACATACATTTGTGTATGCATACACATACATACATGAATACACACACACCACATTACACATATACCACACTCACACACACAACACTTTCACACACACATACATAGGCACACATACACACACTACACACATACATTTGTGTATGGAAACATGCATACACATACATACATGAATACACACACACACACACACACACACACACACAAGTTCTGCTTTGATTGTTTAGCTGTCACAAAGTTCTATTTAGCTTGGAGCCCCCTGCCAGAATCACATGGAAAGACTCAGTTTCTCCATTAAGGTTCCCATGAACTTAGCAGTTCCTGGTGATCTCTCGGAACTTGGAGAATTGTTGCAATGAGAAGCAGAAGCGTTGGCCTGAGCCCTGGCTGTACATTAACCCCGCCCAGATGAACTAGGTTTAATAACGAAAGGACCTCAGTGTGAAACTGGCAAGGGGCCAGTTCAGAGAGGAGAGCTACCCAAGCCAACTGAGTGTGAAGGCGAAAGGGATGACTCTGGGGGTGTAGTTTGAACCCCTGTATCCAGCTGCGCTCGGTGCTATCCTGCTATGTCTTTATTAACTGTTATTTTAGTTGTATGTGTATGAATATCTACTTGCACATATGTGAGCGCACCATATGTGTTCCTGGTACCTGTGGAGGCCAGAAGAGGGCACTGGATCTTCTGGAGCTGGACTTAAAGACAGTTGTGACCCACAGTGTGGATTCTGGGAACTGAGCCTTAGTCCTCTGCAAGAGCAGCCAGGGCTCTTAACCTCTGAGCCATCTTTCCAGCCACCAGGGGTGGAGTCCAGGGCTGTGGGTTTGTTTGCTCAGCAAGCGCTCTTTTTGTGTATTTGTTTTTTTTAGAAGCACACTGTGTAGCTCAGGCTGGGCCTGAGCTCCTGGCATTCCTACCGTTTCAGACGACCAGGTGATAAGATTACAGACATGAGCCTGGCTTTAACAAGCACTTTTAAGTCCCCAGCCCTTCTGGATATTTGTTCTAACGATATCAGATATATATCCTTGATTTGCTTTTAATTTCTTTTTTAATTAAAAAATGATTAGCTACATGTCACCTGCAAATGCAGGTGTCATCTATATATCCTCTCTTCTCTCTTTCTTCTTCTCACCCCCAAGTATCTGTCTTCATCTCCTCCTGCTGAGATGTGGAGGGTCTTGTTGGAGGAGATGACTGAGGGCGATGGAGGCACTGGGGAGGGGAGGGGCAGGTGGAAGCGGGCAGTGACTGGCGTGGGTGTTTGGAGAGGAGCTCATGCAAACTGCAGTGTTCTTCCCTGGTCCCTGGCGGCACCTCTTCCAGCCACCACCATTTTGTGGCCTGGGAGAAGTGAATGAGTTGCCTGACACCCAACTCCAATCTGGTCCCAAGAAAGGGCCCCTATGTCTGTCTGCCTCTGGGATTTTATAGGTGCTGCCCTGGTCGTCTCCAGCTGGACTTGAAAACCCGCGTTTAATAAAGAGTTCTGCAAAATAGTGCGTGCAGAGTCACGGTGCCAGGTTCTTGTGCTTTCCTGAAATACCAGGCGTGAGTTCTCTGTGAAGTAGGACCTTGCTCGCCAAGCTCCCACGGCTTGCCCTTCAAATGGCCTGAATTATCTGGCACTCTGCATTTCCACTGAAATGAACTGAAAAAAGAAAAAGTATCACTGGAAGCAAGCACGGACACAAAGCTGCAATGATTGTGTAAACATTCTCCATCGAGAATCTGGAGCGCAGTTGCCCTCTGCTGGGGAGGTGAAGACAGCTGGTACTGCCACGGACCGTGTGAGCATCCTTCCTCGGTGCTCGCAGGCTGTGGTGCATGACGGGAAACGAAACGCGGAACTAAAGTCAGTCTCACTTTGGAACTGACAATCAACGAATTCACTTAGACTGTTTTTTCCCTTCTTACTGGAATTGTTGGACTTGATAGATGGGAGAGGATCAGAGGGGGAGGGGAGGGGTGGGGAGCCAGACAAGGGAGGGGAGGAGGGGAGGGGAAAAACACTAACTTTTCTAATCCTACATGACAAAGATTTGGAGAAAGTGCCCTGAGAGTCACCCAGCAGAAGGAATCCAGGACCGCCCCCTGGAGGCAGACTATTGGTTCCAGCACCATGCTGAGTGAGAATCTTCTAGACTGATCAGAATTTTCTGTGCCTATCTTATCCAAGACAATAACTACAATCCACACTGAAGAGAGGCTATACAATTGAAGAAATAAAAATTTCACTTCGTTTCATTTTTGTGACTGTATGTTCACATTTAGAGAGCTATCCATGTCTAGTGACCAATGTGTTGGGCAGTAGAATTCCGAGTCCATTAGTAATTGGAACAAACCAGAACTCCCACCGCAGCAGTGAGGCCCCAGGTGGAGCTTGCTGGGAGAGGCACTTGATAAGATTTTTTTTTAAAAAGTATTTATTTAAAGACAAGGTCTCATAATGTAGTCCAAGCTAGCCTCAAACTCACGGCAATTCTCCTGTCCCAGTTTCCTAAGTACTGGAATTTCGAGTGTGTGTTAATGAACAGCTAAGAATTTGTTGATTGAAGAAAAACTCAAGTGGGTTTGACTATCCTTACTGCTCCAGAGGCTGAGGCAAGGGCAATGCAAGCCCAAAGCTTGCCTGGGCTACAGAGTGCGCTCAATTGTGTCAAGATCATAACAGTAATTACAACGAAGGGTACCCGGGTGTGGTTGAGTGGTGGAGCAGTTGATTTGACATGCTTGAGGTCTCAAGGTCATCTGCAGCCCTGCAACAGGAAGGAAAGAAGGAAGGAAGGAAAGAAAGAAGGGAGGGAGGAGGAAGGAGAGAATGAGAGAGAGAAGGGAGAAAGAAAAAAAGAGGGAATGAGAGAGGAAGGAAGAGAAGGGAAGAAATTCAGATTCCTGAGAACGACACGTCTTCCTTTATCGAGTTCAGCCAAAGCTTGGTGGCATCCTCTGCACACCATTCAAGACAGACTCTGTCTTCAAGACGGCACTTGTGTGGCGCTGGCCTGGGCAGTTAGGAAAGGCATTTTCAGCTTGTTTGCTGAACTGCCTCAGTAGCATGCTGAGTCCGTAAAAGTTTCTGCCCATTAAGGAGAAGTGTCTACTGCTTGTGACCTCACCAGTGAAAATTTCTTTAATTGTCTCCTGGTGTTCTTGGTTTTGCTTTTTTGTTCCTAAGGATGCATTCCTGGGTGATGATGAAGTCCCCGAAGGCACAGTGGGGCTGTGTTGGATTGGGAAAGACAGTATGCTGAGGACTTAGCTGGAGGTGTCAAAAGGGAAAGAAGGGAAGCAGGCACCAGGGAAATGTGCTCCCGCCTGCATTGTGGCTTAGCAACAGTGGTGGAGGAGATAAGAAACACATGGTCGTTAGAGGAGGCATCGGAGTCCCAGGAGGGCAGGAGGATGGAGGAGAGAGCTGGGCTGACAGCCTGCAGGCATTGTGTAGTCTCAGAAGGATATTACAGCATGGCTGAGTTTTTAGGGACCCAACAGGGACCAGGGTAGAGATTCTGTGGGTTCCGAGACAACTTGACTTCAGTCAGATGGTATTTGAATAATCTGCTAGAGAGAAAACAGATATAGCAAACACAGCCACATTTAGTGACGAAACTCTCACTTTGACGGAGAGCCATGCCCAGAGGTCAGGCTGATACTCAACTCAAAACAAGTGAGGGATTGAAGCAATTACTCAGATAATCTACAGCCACAGCTACTGGACGGGCCACAGCCCCAGAATCAGCAGAGTTGTTAAAAGCTGTCACTGATTGACACAGTTATCTTGAATGTATGGAGCAGAGGAGATTACAGAAAAATCTAGAATGTTAATGAGGAGACATTTCGAGTTGAGTCATTCAATGTGGGAAACTGAGAAGCTTCCATCCCCTAAAAGGAACATCTTGCTCTCAGCCAAAATGGAAATAAAAATTGGGGCTTAAGTTTGACAAATGATTCAGAACCCTGTGTAGGTAATTTTTATAGGCACAGGGGATAATTTTCATGTTGCAGTTTATTTGGGCTAAAAGGCAGAAAGTGGTAAAAAGCACACCTCAAGAATTTTGAGATACTATGAATAAAAACAGTGTTACTTACAGCTATCCTGTAATTAGTACCTCCTTCCACCTGTGATAATTTACTGGGCTAGTCAATGAAGAAAAGATCTCTTCCTCCTCTTCCTCCTCCCCTCTCCTCCTTTCCCACCCTCCCTTCCTTCCCCTCTCTTCCTCCTCCTCCTCATCCTCTTCCTCCTTCTCCTCTTCCTTCTCTTCCTCCTCCTCTTCTCCTTCCTTCCTCCCAGCTCCCTTCTTTCTTTCCTCCTCCATCCTCTTCTCCCTTTCCTCTTCATTTATTCAACGTAGCTTTCAACAGCACACATTTACCTGTGGATAATGGAGAGATACAGGTTCAAGCAGGTTAGGGGAGATTTATCTGTGTTCTCTAGTGTGGAATTCAGAGGTGTGTGGTGAGGAAAGGCCGGGATTTGGAGCAGTTCCTTTATTTGGCTTGGCACTTAGGAAGTGGGCCGTGCCTAATCTCCCGGGTTGCACCCCCAACCCAAGACCCTCCTTTCCCTTTAAGGAGTTGTTTGGGAAGCTCCTACCAACCGCCCCGGCATCTCACTGGCCAGAGGCCTGCTGAAGGTCACTCTTGGTTTTAACGGAGTCTCTGACTTGTACTTTTAAAAGTCTCTCCACATGACAGGTGCTGCTCTCTTACCAGGAAAGAAGGGAGACAGGCTTCCAGGTCTAGTAGACTTTACCACCTTGAAAAGCCTTAATATGAATCAGATAGAACCTAGTTCTAACCTAGTTTTGATGAAATAAGCTTTAAATTTATTTTTATTTGTGTGTGTGTGTGTGTGTGTGTGTGTGTGTGTGTGTGTGTGGTCTGCTTGTCTGTGTGTGCACCACATGTAGCTGGTGCTGGAGGAAGCCAGAAGAGGGCACCAGATCTCCTGGAGCTGAAACCACACATGGTCATGAGCTGCCTGATGTGGGCCCTGGGAACTGAACTTGGGTTGTTCTGCCAGAGCAGCTAATGTTCTCTTAACTGACAAACCATCTCTCCAGTCCCCTAAAATAATTTTAATTATCTATTTTAGCCAATTTTATTCATAACCAATTATCACAGTATAAAACAATGATTTTTATATATGTTATACACATATCAAGGATAATAGTTGAGGGGGGATGTGTGTGTGTGTGTGTGTGTGTGTGTGTGTGTTCTCTCTGGGTGTGTGCTTTCTAAGAACGTAAGTAGTGTTCTCACCTCACAACAGTCACTGCATTTCTCTGGCAGATTTCAAAGGAATGAGCATGCTTGTCTGCCAGGAACTCTGTCTTCCTCTGTTGGAATCTGAGTTGAATGAGGTGCTCCAGAAAACTAAATGAAGAGCTCAAGCCACAGTGTCTTAAACTCAAATGTGCTGTCTAGAGAAAGTTCAATGTCATTAGTGATCTGAGGAGTGATTTATTGAGCCGAAGGCAAGCCCTCTCAGAATGGAGCATATCCACTTTGATTTAAGTGACTCAAAGGTCACAGCGGTGGGATGGAGCGTTTGCTCAAGTCTGAAGCAGTATCTTTGCCAGCCAGCTGTGATGAGCATTGGAAGAAAGGATGGAGATGGAGGAAGGGTTGGGAGCAGGGCTTACTTATGGTTCAAAACTGGCTGGTTAACTTGTCGCCTGTGGTTCAGGGGTTGTAAATGCCCTCAGGGCCAGGCAGTCACAATGCAAAGACTACAAAGTACTACCTTCCCATCTCCCCCCAGTCATTTCTTGGTTATAGTTGAGACTGCAAACAGTGTGCTACTAGCTGGTTAGATCTTTCAGGGAAAATTTGATGTCTGCATGTTGCCATGAAATCTGATTTGATAAATTTGGATAAAATTTATAATACTGGGTCAGTCAAATGTAGGTGGAGTTTTTCTGTCCCAACCCCCTGCTCCCAAATAACCAATAGCCACTTCCCAAATAGCTGACTCAGAGACTTAATACAAATTATAAATGCTCAGTCAATAGCTCAGGCTTGTTACTACCTAACTCTTACATTTAAGTTAACCCATATTTCTATGCTTTGCCACATGGCTTATGGCCTCTTACCTCATTTTCTACATGTCCTGCTTCTTTGGTGGCTGGCTGGTGTCTCTCTTTTTCTTCCCATCATTTTCCTAGTTTGGTTGTCCTGCCTATAATTCCTGCCTGGCTACCTGCCAATCAGCTTTTTATTAAGCCAACCCGAGTGAAAAATCTTCACAGTGTACAAAAGGATAATTTTACAGCATTCAAGCGTTGAACAAAGGGGTCACGATTGGCACCTTGGCTTTGGGGACTACATGACATTGACTAGTAAGACTCTCATCAGGGGAGGACTTGGGTGCTTCTCCCTCCTCATTATCTTCTATCTCTTTCTCTTCCCTCACTTCCTCCTCCTCTATCTTCTTCTCCCTTCACTATTCTTGCTTCTCTCCTCTTCCTCTTCCTCCTTCTCCACCCTTCCTTTCACAGTATCGATGGCAAGCTTTTTCTAGAATGGAGGAGTGCCCCATAGGCATGCAAAGAAACCAGTTAGGATGCTCTGTGATGGGTTCTGATTGGTGAATGACGGGCACAATTCAGGCAGCAGAGTGAAGACGGAATGGTGTGCTGCATTCTGGAGCAACTTCTCAGGTGGAATCCTAGGGTGAGTTTCTGATTTGAAGGGTGCAGTTCAGAAGAGGGGGGCCTGAGGAAGGAAGTGAGTTTGAGGGAGAAGCCACAGTCTAGCTTCTTGGTAGCAGAACCACCCCACAAGGATGCTTTATTAATCATGTGGGATTAAATTTTCTTCTAAATCTATTTCAACTCTTAAGAAGATGTGAACTTTTACATTCAACTTTAGATTTGCTGCTCTTTGGGGGTTAAAAAAAAATAAAAAACAACCTTAAGAATATGGATTTCTGGATTCTAAGAAAGCCATAACAGCTGGAGCTATGCATGGAGTTCAGCGCAGTACCAGAAGAACCCTCCTCAGAGGTTCATGATGAAACCCCAGGATTTTTACTTATTATCTGTTTTTTCATTGCTGTTTTGAGACTGGGTCTTATGTTGTCCAGACTGGCCTCAAACTCTTTTTCATCCTGCCTCTACCTCTCAAGTCCTGGGACTACTTGGCTCATAAAAGTATTTTTGTTGGGCTCCCTGAAGTCATGGTTGTGCAAACCATGGGAGTCAACACATTCACTTGGGCAGAGAAGGAAGGTCGAATCCCAGACAATGGCTGCATCTCAGGATGGACAGAGCAGAGGACAATGGCAGAAGGACTTAGGAAAGATAGACCAGAGAGAGAAAACACAGCGGAAACAGAGAAACAAAACAGGAAGCCTGCTATCCAGGGCCACTCAAAAGCCCTGTGGCAGGATGGGAGTGGTCTGGGCCAATACATCTGTGCACTGCTTATGTGTGTGGGGGGAGTGGTCAGTGCCTATCAATGTTGAAGGGACAATTTTTATACCACAGTGGCTTTGGGAGCAATTCTCAGCATCTGGCCTAGACAAAGTGAATGGTACCCTCCGGCACTTTATTGTTTTTTAAAGTGAAGGAGAAATAAATACTCTTCCATAGAGTTTCAGGGAAATGAACCACAGTTCACCTGTGCTCTGGAGGCCTGGGGAACAGTTCAAATGATTAGACACCGACAAACGTCCGAAGAAAACAAGCAACATCCAGCTTGCATAGAAGATGAGAGCCACCCCACGCTCTCTGTGACTTTCCTCAAGGGGAAGACGTTCTAAGAGTGGGAATAAATGATCAAAAGGGGGATTTGTGGACCTGTCTTTAAATTGCTCATTATTTTAATTAGGAAAATGATTTCCTGTATTACTTGTGAAACTGGAAGTTGATTCGGGGCCCAGGACAGTAGATTTGGTGTTTTGCAAGGGCCATTTCAGAACAGAGAAATGGAAGCGAGGACAGTTATAGGGAGGAGAGGGTTGGGGTGAGGAGGGAGAGAGAAGCAGAAGTGGAAAGTAACGGAAGAAGAACTTAAGACCACAGACAGGCTAGCGTGAGGCTGAAGGGAGTCAGGGGCCACTGTTAGTATTCACAGCAGTAGGCACGGTGTGCAAGCGTCTCTGTGGTGTGTAACCAGGTACAGCTGGCTTGTGCAGCACTTGTAATCCCAGTTTTGGAGGATTCCATACTGTTCCACAGTGGCTGCACATTCCCATCTGAGAGCGTGAGGGCTCCGCTCTCCCCACATCCTTACCAACATTTGTTGTCATTTGTTGTGATGACGCCTGTCAGTTTGCTTTTAACAGGGTGACAAAGAAACTTAACCAAAGGACCTTTTTGCCTTCTTCCTGGAAGGCGATGCTTCCACATAGAACAGCGGAACCCATTTCTAAGTCCAGGTCACGCTTGCAGTGTGCACCAGCTCTTCTGATGCAGGAAGGAAGTTGGTGGGAAAACAAGACTGTTTGCTCCTTGGGATGGACACATTCTCCATACAAAGGCTCACGAGGGGCAAAGGCTGCTTGAGGTTTAGCGCTCAGGAAGGCCCCTGGTGGAGCTGTGATTAGCTGTCTCTATTTGTGGAGCAGACACAGAGTTGTTAAAAATCAATGTTTTCAGATTGTTAAAATTTAAAGTGAAGTAATTGATTTAGCAGTGCTGGGCCATACACAGAGCCAGTTCTCTGCTGCTGGGCCAAATCTCCAACTTTGGTTTCTTGAGATGGAGTCTTACTTTGTGCATTAGAATGGTCTAGAACCCATGGTCCTACTGTTCCAGCCCTCTAGCTGGTAGGACGAGTCAATATACCAGCCTGCCTGCCTTCCTAAATTTTAAATCATGGGAAGTAGAAGAGAATATACTCTTCTTACTTAGGGTTTTTAGTGCTGTGAAGAGACACCATGACCACGGCAACTCTTATAAAGGAAAACATTTAATTGAGGTAGTTTGCTTACAGTTTCAGAGGTTCAGTCCATTATGATCACGGTGGGGAGCATGGTGGCGTGCCAGCGGACATGGTGCTGGAGAGGTAGCCGAGAGTCCCATATCTTGCAGGAAACAGGAAGTCAACTGAGACACTGGGGGGCCATCCTGAGCATAGGAAACCTCAAAGCCCGCCCCCACAATGGCACACTTCCTCCAACAAGACCATACCAACTCCAACAAAGCCACACCTCCTAATAGTGCCACTCTCTGTGAGATTATGGGGGCCAATTACATTCAAGCTACCACAACACTTTAAAGCATTTTATTTTTATTATTTTAAATTATGTATGTAGCCCGGTGGTGTTGGCACAGGCCTTTAATTCAAACACTTGGAAGGCAAGGGCAGGCAGGCCTCTGTGAGTTCGAGGTCAACCTGGTCTATAGCGTGAGTTCCAGGATAGCCAAGGCAACACAAAGAAACCTGTCTTCAAAAAACCAAACCAAACCAAACCAAACCAAACCAAACCAAACCAAACCAAACCAAACAAAACAAAACAAAACAAAACAAAACAAAACAAAACAAGAACTGTCCTGGCAGTCTCTGCTTGTGCTGTTTTCCACTTCTGCAGAGCCGGACTCTTGGTCAACAGTGAATCAGCTGAAAAATAACCAAAAGAATCCCCTCTGTGACAGGAGCCAGAAATCAGGCCGTGTACTTCGTCTTCCTACGGGACTGTCGTAGAGCTTTTCTGTGTGCTCATCGTTCCAAACTGAAGTAGAGGATGGCAGCCGCAGAGACTGGGAAGGCTGCAATGAAAACAGGAAGTTATTGCACCCTGGGAATAGTCTGGAAATGAAGTTTCAAAACTTGCATCGCGTTCAGTTGGACACAGGCTCACTCCCAGGTTGACTCATACATGTAAATACTCATGACTCTGTCAGGACTCTCTCTCTCTCCTTTTCCAAAACGCCGAGTGTACAATGTGAGTGAGTCACCTTTGGATCCAGAGCACAGGGTGCTCCTCTTCAGTCTGGACTTGTCTTGTTCTCAGTGGCCTCTGACACCCCACCCTCTGTTTCCTCCATCAGAAGATCTGAGCAGAGCTGTGGCATCTGATCCACTCCTTGTCTCCCTGAAGAGCTGACTTCTGACCCGGAAAGACAGTTGAGGTGGTGAAGTCTTTAACACGAGGACATGAGTTTGGTCTTAAGACGAGGAGCAGGGGGGAAAGCATTCGGACGTGGCAGCGTGTACCTGTAATCCCAGGTCTGGGGAGGTGGAGACAGATGGGAGCTTGGGGCTCAGTGGCTGGTCAGCCAGCCTAGCTGAATTGACAGTTCCAGGTCCTAGTGAAAAACCTTTATCAAACAAACAAATAAAAAAAAGGTAGGTGGCTCTTGAGGAATGACTCACCCAAACCCAAAGCTTGCCAAAGCTGTTCTCTGGCCTAAATGGGAGAGAGAGAGAGAGAGAGAGAGAGAGAGAGAGAGAGAGAGAGAGAGAGAGAGAGAGAGAGAGAGAGAGAGAGAGAGACTCCGAGTATGTGTGTGACAGAAAGAGAGTCTAAGACATGACTTCCTTTCCTGTTCTGTGTGCTTGAGGTCATTGGGCACTTACCAGTCTTGCTCTCTGGCACAGCTCTGGTTACTGGAACAGCACCAGCATCCAGCAGGTGCACCTCCCTCTGTGGTTCTTGAGTAAACACAGGTGCATTGGTTTGTCTATTGTCCTGCAGTAAGTTCTTACAGATGTAGTGCCTGGAAACAACACTGCCCGCTTTTATTTCTGCTGTGATAAAGACCATGGCCAGAAGCCACTGGGGAAGGAAGGCTTGGTTTCATCTTCGTCTCCAGGTAACAATCTGTCACCGAGGGAAGTCCGGATGGGAACTCAGGGGCGGAGCTTTAGCAGAGGCAGATGCAGGAATGCTGCCTCCTGGCTTGCTCCCCATGGCTTGCTGAGCCTGTTTTCTGTAAACCTCTTCAGGTTGGCATGCTTGACTTCTGGGTGTTTGAAACTCTCAAATGCAGCTTTCAGTGAAGGCTTCTCTGATCTTGCTAACTAAATTGGACCATGTTTCACTGTGCATTACCTTTCTTCTATCTGTCTATTGATCTATCTATCTATCTATCTATCTATCTATCTATCTATCTACCTACCTATCATCTGTCTATCTATCTATCTATCTATCTATCTATCTATCTATCTATCTATCTATCTAATCTTCCTACCTCTCATCTATCTACCGATCACTTAATCATCCACGGAGGAATAGGATCTTTTTATGTAGATCAGCCTGGCCTCAAACTTCAGGCCCACCTCCCTCTGCCTTTCAGATTTGGGGGTTGCCAGTGTCAGCAAGCCTGGCTTCTCTGCCTTGTTTCTGGTAGTTCTTCTTTCTTCTTTTGTCTCTGCTTTTATTTTAATTTGGAACACCCTGTTTCTTGACACCACCGAGTTGCTGCTCGCTGCTGTCTCTCTTTAGTCGCTTACACGCTCTTCGAAGTCACGTGCTTGCCTTTCTACCTAAGAAACCAGAACAAGGCTTCATATACAGCAGCGTCTCTGTGTGTGCTGGACGGACGAATGAAAGCATGGGTGAGCAAGGGGACGTGCTGCTGGGAGGTGTGGGGTCGCTGAGGGCTACTTTGCTTTTGTGTTCTTTTTCATGACTTTCTTCTGTTATAGTTAGTACCTTCTATTTCTACTTTGTAGAGTTCGTTTGCTTTTATTTTCTACATGACAGATACTTGGGCCCTTGATTACTGCAGAATTTTTTTTTTTTTACACCGTGTGAAGATGTGTTGCTGTGACTGTTTGATAAAGAGCTGAATGGTCAATAGCTAGGCAGGAGAGAATAGGCAGGACTTCCAGGCAGAGAGAGGAAGTTGGAATGAATCTAGAAACTGAAGAACTCGGACATACACTGCAGAGGAGAGGTAGCCAACCAAGCCACATGGCAGAGTGTAGATTAATACAAACAGATTAATTTAAGTTATAAGAGCTATTGGGGAAAAAGTCTAAGCTAGGGCCAAGATTTTATAATAATAAGTTTCAGTCATTATTTGTGAGCTGGTGTCCCAAAGAAAAGTCTGAATATACTTGATTTTTATCCTCTCCTCCTTTCTAATAAATGTATTTAAATAGAAAAAATTGCTTTTTGTTTGTTTGTTTTTTGAGACAGGGTTTCTCTGTGTAGCCCTGGCTATCCTGGAACTCACTCTGTAGACCAGGCTAGCCTTGAACTCACAGAGATTCGACTGCCTCTGTCTCCCGAGTGCTGGGATTAAAAGCATGCACCACCACTTTCTGGCAAAAATTTGCTCTTTAGGTGAATCTGTATTTTGATATGGTAAAGGTTCATTTAGTCAAAACGCTTGTGTGTGTGCACCATGGTTTAGGTAAGGAGGTCAGAGGACAATCTCAGGTGTTGCTCGCTGATTTCACCTTGTTTGAGACATGGTCTCATACAACAGCAGCTGCATACACAGTGCTTGCTGGCCTGCACGATTCCGAAGTCGTTCAGGAAGATCTTCTGGGGAGGTTGTCAAGTACCAGACAGGCCTGCAGCACTCAGACCTCCAGTTAATCTGACTTGGACGGGAATGTGCTAGAACCTTTCAACAGTCCCAAGACTTGTCTCCTTATGTCCCCTCCAGGATGACTGACCTGCTGATTTTCCTCAGTAAACATGATTCTGGAGCAGCCCAGTCTCTGTCTCCCATCTCATTGTAGGAGTATTGGGATCACAGACACACATTAGCTTTTCATGGGCTCTGGGGTTTGCACATCAAATGCATTATCCACTGAGCCACATCCTGCACCCATGAAATGGTTTCTGTTTTCCATTGGAATTTGGTTTTAAAGCTGTGAGTTTTCAGAATCGTTTTATTCCATTTCCAACAACTTAGACGTGTTCTCTTCTGCTGTTGGTTTCTAGCTAATTCCACCGTGGTCAGGAAATATGCCGAACTTGTGTTTATTCTTTGAAGTTTCTTGAGGTCAAGTGTACACGAAGTTGATCAAAGTTCTTCATTCTTTTTGGCTTTTGTCTTGTTTTCAGTTACAGACAGTGTTGAAGAGCCTGCCACTGTGTGTGGATTTCTTGACTTTGCCCCTTAGATTTGGCAGTTTCTGCTTCTTGCATGTTGAGGCTATCTTTCTAGGTACATAGACAGAATTGATTTGCCTTTCCAGAGAGCATGATGAATTTTTTTTGCTATTATAAAATATCTCTTTTTATTTATATTGCTTCTTTCCTTAAAATCGACTTCACTTGATACTGGAATAGCTAAGGCAGTCTTCTTTAGGTTGATACATTCATGTGATATGTTCCCACATTAAAAAATACTTATTATATTCTGTTTGTATGTGTGTGTTGTGGGGGAGGGGGGGGAAAGTCCATGTGTACCATACCACTCAGGTGAACATCAGAGGACAATTTGCAGGAATTGGTTTTCTCCTCCAGCATGTGGATCCCAGGGATCCAGTTCAGGTCATTAGGCTTGGTAAGCAACTTCCTTAGCTAGCTGAGTCATTTTGCAGGCTTGGGCTGGCCTCAGACTCTTTCTTTCTTTCCTTTCTTTCTTTCTTTCTTTCTTTCTTTCTTTCTTTCTTTCTTTCTTTCTTTCTTTCTTTCTTTCTCTTCCTTCCTTCCCTCCTTCCCTCCCTCCCTCCCTCCCTCCCTCCTTCCTTCCTTTCTTTTTCTTTCTGTTTTGTTTGTTTTTTCGAGACAGGGTTTTCTCTGTGTAGCTTTGCGCCTTTCCTGGAACTCACTTGGTAGCCCAGGCTGGCCTCGAAACCACAGAGATCCACCTGGCTCTGCCTCCCGAGTGCTGGGATTAAAGGCGTGTGCCACCACCACCGCCGCCCGCCCAGCTTTCTTTTTCTTTCTTTCTTTCTGTGCATTGACATTTTTGCCTGCATGTATGTCTGTGCCAGATTACAGAGAGTTGTGAACTGCCATGGGCTTCTAGGAATTGAACCCGAGTCCTCTGGAAGAGCAGCCAGTGTTCTTAACTGCTGAGCCATCTCTCCACCCCCCCCCCCCCCACCCCCCCACCCCGCCCCCGGCTTCAGACTCTTAATCACCCGGCCTTCACCTCATTAGCATAGCTTACTGACACTGGTCAACCCCACTGCACAACTGCAGGAATAGTTTCATCTTTAGTTTTCACCCCTTTGGAATGCTTGTGTTCAGACACCCCCTAGAATATAGTTGTCTTTATTCCCCAATTAGTATGAGATCTCTTCGATTGATTGATTTTTTGAGATAGGTTTCTCTGTGTAACAGCCCTGGCTGTCATGGAAATCACTCTGTAGACCAGGCTGGCCTCTGACTCATAGAGATCCACCTGCCTCTGCAGTTCAAGTGCCCCAGCATTAAAGACATACACCATTACCACCTGGCTTCTTTTTATTTGTAAGTGTGTGTGTGTGTGTGTGTGTGTGTGTGTGTGTGTGTGTGTGTGTAGTCTGTGCACGTGAGTGCAGGTGTCTGAAGAAGCCAGTGGTGTCAGGTTCCTTTGGAGCTGGAGTCACAGGCAGTCCTGAACCACAGGCTGTGCCCTGGAACAGAACCCAGGTCCTCTGCAGCAGTAACATGTCCTCTTAGCCGTGGAGACATCTCACCAGCCCCTGGGATGAAAGCTTTGAATGGAAGTATTTAGTTTGTTTATACCTAATGTAATTATTAATACATTAGAAACACAATGCTAATGTATTATTAGCTGTTTTCATACACACACACACCACACACGGACACACATACATGAATGCACACACAAACATACAGAAACACACACACACACCACACTCGTACATACATGAGTGCACACACATACACATACATACACACAAATGCACCTTTGTCGGTAGTATATTAATTTTGTTGTTTTTTCTGAAAGCATATTTTGTCTTCAATTCTGACAAGCGTATTTTATTTGGTGCAGGATTTTTCAACCTTCCTTCTTCTCTCCCTTCCCCTTTCTCCCCTCTCTCCTTCCCTGTTTTTTGTTTTTGTTTTGTTTTGAGACAGGGTCTCACTATCTTCCCTGGGTATTACTCTCCAGCTCCCATCTGCTGAAAGTGCATGGCCAGTCTAGGTGTTTTCCGTTGTCCTTATTGCCAGGTCCTACGATGCTTCCAACAACGTTTTAGGTGTATTTTTTATTTTTTTATGTTTGTAGTTGTATTCATAAGGGGAAGGGATTTTACATATCAACCGACTTTGGTTTCCCCCAGGTAATATTGGAGACTGGAGGATGGAGGGAAGGTTTATGTGTGGGGTGGAGGAGGGGCTTTACTTAGGAGGAGAGTCCAGCTTGGTGGCACTAACTCTAACTCTGGCACTTGGGGCTGATGTACATACATAGGGGAATTTTGAAACGGAGAGCAGCAGGACTGCATAGCATGTCCCATCTTAGAACAACAAACCCAAGAGATGGACCCCAGGTTAGCAGCAAGAGGGGATCCAGGCAGGTGGACCCCAGGTTAGCAGCAAGAGGGGATCCAGGTAACTGACAGGATGGATGACATTCTCTTGAATAGCACACCTGGGAAATGGTGATCTTTCTCCTGCTTGCTAAGGAGACACTTCATGAAGGGCCTGAGATTTCTCCTCTGGGTCTGAAGAGAAAGGCCTAGAGTGCTGATTTCTTAGGCAAGTTTCCAGAATTGCCCCACACTCTAGATGTCCTGTTTTGTGGTTGATTTAAACGATGCTGCTTCTGCCCAGCTCTTTCTCATCAAGCCTCCTGTTTGGTTCAAGAGGTTCTATGTTTGCAAAGCCATTTAACCATTCCAAGACCTTGGCCATGGGACCTGGTTTTTCAAGGCCCAAATTTATGGGAACTGAAGAAGTCTGTCCTGCAGAAGGAGGGACATAAAGTTTTAGCTCTCACTGGGCTGAGGGCCTAATTTCGTGTTTGTATTCTCAGCATCGTTGCATACTTGTGAGGACTGGCCAGCAAAGGTCCCTAGATGGGGTGGGTGAGTGGATGGGGTATGTGAAAGTGGACACTCAGCGGGGTGACTCTCCAGTTCCAGCTCTGGCCTAACTTCCGGAAAGGAGATGTTTTCATAAGACTTTGAAGAGAAGTCTGGAGGCAGATCTTAGACAAGCAGTAAAAAGAAGAAGAGACACTTTCTAGCCGGTTAGTGTGTACGTGTGCATTTGGGTGCATATGTATGTAACACACACACACGTGTGGAGGCCAGAGGTGGACATTGAGTATCAGTCTCAACTGAGGTGAGGCCTCTCATTGAACCTGAAGTTCACCTATTTGGCTAGACTGGCTGGCCAGCAAGCCCCAGGGCTGTGTCTCTGCCTGCCCAGCTCTGGAGTTAGAGGCGGGCGCCCCTACATCTGGATTTGTATGATGTGCTGGGCATTGAACTGCAGTCCTGGTCCTTAAGGCTAGAGCAGCAAGCACCTCTCCCATTGGGCTGTCCTCCCACCGCCAGGGATGTCAATGGCCTGACGACCTTTTCACTTTCAGATAGCTGACTTTCAGCTCCAGTGTCTCCATGGAAACGAGCGCTTAGTAGGGTACCAAACACGCCCCAGCCCCACAATCACTCATCTCCTGCTAAGCATCGCTGAATCTCCATCACATTTGGTGAGGGGGCTTTGCTCTCACCTCCATGGCGGGAAAGCCAGGCTTGAAGACCTTAAGCTCAGGGCCACATGGCTAGTGAGTAGCAGAACTCCATTCCAGCGGAGGCTCTGTGGACTCGGGGTCTGTGCACTAACCGCAACCACCACTCCGTTCTTCTTTTTTTTTTTTTTAAGTGTTTATTTTCTTTTTAAGGGTTTAAGAATCTTTAAAATTAACTTTAAGTTGGTGTACAAAATACTGGGTTCATCCAGACATTTTCACACCCTTTCTGCCACCCTTCCTTCCTGCTCTGTTTACCTCACGCTTCCCCACGACAGTCCTTCTCTGGCTTTCATGCCCCCCCTCCCCTATTTCCATCTAGACCCCCACCCCCACCCATAGTTTGTCTTCCCATGTCACACATACTTAATACAATGATCTCCAGTCCCAGCCATTTTTTGGAAAATGTCACAATTCCATTTTTCTTTACAGACGAGTAAGACTATTATGTATACACACTGCACATCCTCTTTATCCATTCACCTGTCGATGGGCATCAACGCTGCTTCTGTACCTTGGCTGTTGTGAATAACGTGGCAACAAGCATGAGTGCCCAGGCGTCTCTGCGGCATGCTGACCTGGATTGCCCGGGCATATTCCCACCACTAACTTTGTTTGTTCTGAAGATAAAACAGTAGGCATGCCATCGTTACCATTCCATACATCTTCATTTCCTGAGACCCACGTAAGGGCTGGGACCTCACTCCAGCTACAACCAGGTCTCTGATTATGCTGTGGTGTCTCCAGGGTCCTCTTTCCAACCTCCTGTTCAAACTGCCTCTCCTGATTCCATTGCCGACAGCTTCTGGGTCTGTTCAGCCAGGGGTCGGGGGTGGGGGTGTCACTGATGGGTGTGTTTCCTTACCATCCCTTCCAGCCACAGAAAGGCCATACTTTCTGAGGCAGCCTGGCTCCAGCTGTCCTCAGCCACCTCCTGGCGTTGTTTCTCACAGGCACTCACACTCTTTCCTACCATACCAACGCCTCCTCTATCCGTCTCTCTCTTGTTTCATTCTCTGGACCTCTCTGCTGCGGGCTAGCCTTCTCTCAACCCTCCAGAATGTCAAAACCATTGCCCACATCCAGTTTTCACCACCAAACTAATGGCATGGTCTCTCTCAGCCTTCTTGAGATGTCTAATATAGACACGGCCCCTGCCACAGGAAGATGAGACACTAGCGGTTTATTGGGGAAGTGATAGGGGGCAATGTGTAGCCATGGGTATGCCACTCACTACTGTGCGTGCCCACTAAGGACCCTGCAGGGATGTGGAGAGGACACCTTAAAGTTGTCCACAGAGAGATGGGAGATTCACATGCCATCTTCCCTCTCTCACTGGGGAGAGTTGGCTCTGGGGACAAACTTTCAGAGATTTCCAGAACACTCTGAAGGTAGGTTGACCAAGCTCTGATGGCATCTGCAGAAGGCCACCAAGAAGGGGAGCAGAGAACGAGGAACTTCTGAGATGAGAAGCCGTTAGTACTTCCTGGGAACTCTGAGGTGGGCTGAAGAGATGGGGCTGGGCAGCTACAGACTCTATTGCCATGGAAACCTTCTCATATTGTTGCAACCAAGGAAAGTCAAAGGCAGATCGATTTCTTCTCCCCAGAAAAACTGGTATACTTCAGAATGGGATGTGATCCGGGAGCTTCCCCTGCCCTCTAATGAGCCGGAGAGGGGACAGGATGAGACAAGGCATCCCAGACCGAAGGCCTTCACACAAGAGAACACCCATGCTCCCCCCAGGCCAGATGCCATCTGCAATCAATACCTCTTGCTGTGCACTGGTAACCTGCCCACTGAGCTAGCATGCCCTAGATGGTTTCTCATTGGTCTGCTCTCAACCTCCGAATCATTACCGTGCAGACTCAACAGAACAAATGAAGGTCTCCGACTTGTCCAAGCTCTCTGAACCTTGCACTGTGACTACGGATCACTCCGGTGGATGGCTGGGCCCGAGTCCAATCAACACCGACACTTAGAAATGAATGCTTCTGTGGGTGTCTTTTTAATGGTTAAATCCACTGATAGGTTTTATCTAAGTAGACATAAGACGATTTTATTTTTAATTATGTGTATATGTGTGTGTTTGCATATGTGTATGAGTACAGTGTCCCAGAGGACAGAAAGGGGTGCCCCATCCCCTGGAGCTGTAGTTACAGGCAGTTGTGATCCACCCCATGTGGGTGCTGGGAACCAGACTCATGTCCTCTGCTAGAACAGTAAGTATTCTTAACCACTGAGCCATCTCTCCAGGCCCTAAGTGGATATTTCTTATAGTCACTACCTAAGCTTAAAAAGAAATGATGCATTTTTAATTAATATCTGATGGATAGTTAGTCATGTGGTAAATACTGCCTGAATATTAGGCCCTACCTGAAGCAAAATGCCAATTTAATTATGTCACCCCTGTAACTCATATCTCTTCTATGGCTGCCTATTGAGAGAGAGGGAAGGAGGGCAGGAGAGAGGGAGGGCAGGGGAGAGGGAGAGGGGGAGGGAGAGGGAGAGGGAGAGAGAGAGAGGAGAAGCATGAATGTTGGGGATCAGAGTCCTGCTCATGGTAAGCACATTCATTGTCTGCCACAGAAACTGTATTCCCAGCTTATAGATAGTTTCACAGTCTTATAGCAGACTCCTATACTTTCCGGAAGATCCGTTCTGTGCTGCCCTCTGGCCCCTCCAAGGCAGGCTATCCCACCAGCCGGCCAGCTGCATTGAACTACTCAGTTCACTCCGGGGAGTCTACACTCAGGCACTTCCTGTTCCTCTGGGAACCCTTGGCCAAGCCTTCTTCATTCTTCCTGAATTAGCTCAACTGTCCCCTCTGCAAAAGGCCACCGACCATCCAAGTGGCCTTGTCACAGTGCTTTCTCTCAGTCCCACGCTGTCACAT
This sequence comes from Peromyscus leucopus, assembly GCF_004664715.2. Lineage (NCBI taxonomy): Eukaryota > Metazoa > Chordata > Mammalia > Rodentia > Cricetidae > Peromyscus > Peromyscus leucopus. Next base: position 2,223,586 of record NC_051063.1, read on the forward strand.
CCTCAGACAATCGTCACCATTCTTTCCCTTCCTGTGTCTCCCGCAGACCTTTAAGAGCTGTTGTTGGCAGGGCCGGGGGGCAGCTCAGCTGTAGAGGGCTTTCCTGCCATGCACAAGGCCCCACGGTTTGATCCTCGGGGCCACATAAACTAGGCGCAGTGACGCACATCTGGAATCCCAACATCAGAAGGCAGAGTCTGGAACAGCAGAAGTTTCAACTCACCCTTGGCTATATAATGAGTTCAAGGCCAGCCCAGTACACATGAGACTGTCTCTAAAACATACAAATAACAGTTTAGCTTGGGTTTCAGCCTTGGACAACAGCGCTTTTGCTCTCTGTAGGCTCAGATGGTTTTCTCGTCTGTAAATGGGGAGGAAACAAGACCATCTGCTTGCTGCACAGTAGTATCCAGCTTCTAGTGAAGGTCTGTACCGGCTTTTGTAATTTGCGCCTTCAGGGCCAGTCTTTGGACTGCATACTCGGTGGGCACTTCAGGATGTGGTCTCTCTCAGGGGTTTTCACATTTTCTTCTACATTGGAACTGCCTGAAGGCTCCGGAAGGACACAGGTGCGTGGGTCCCACCCCGGGAATTTTTGGCCAGAGCGTCTGGATTAGAGTAGGAGGACTCTACAGCCCCTTCAAGCCCTCAGTCAATGCTGCGGCTGCTGCTCCAGGGCCATCCATTGAGAGTCACTGAGCAGGCCACCTGGCATTCGGAGCTAAGCGAAGCTCACCCTCAAGCATATGGTGATCTGTTCTCAGGGCTAGTAGTTGTGGAATATCTATCTATCCATCTAGCAGTTCAAGTGACATTTACTGAGTATCTGCCAGTGTCCACAAAACACAAAAATGTCCTGTTCCGGAGGAACCTACAGTCCAGTAACTGTGCTTTGGGGCTAAGCTTTGGCTCACACAGGCCCTATGGCTAACAGAGACTTTGTAGAAGCGGTTGGTTTGGGGTTCACGGTTAACTACCACAGTCATCATAGCTGCCTTCTCGAGGTTGAGTTCACTCAAAACTCAGGTGAAACTAATTATAATAATCCCATAATCCCCTTGCCTACAGTGGCACTTATCACCTGCCACTAGTTTTAGTCCAAAGTTAACCCACAGAACAAGGCAGTGCAAAGCCTCTTGGGACCAGAGCCAGGCTGTGGCACACCTGTTATATGTAAGGGTGTATTTCATTATCAGCCAGAAGTCTGCAAGAACCAGAGCGAAGGCCGTCGCATAATGCCGTGTGTGCCATAATAAATATCAGTATTGCTAGTATTAGCAGCTGATGTGAGAAGGGGGCTTCTGTCGCTGCTGCGGGTTCCTATGCTGGAATGCATGTTGTTTACTGAGTACTGAGTGTGTTAGCTACCGCACTGTTAGCTGTGACCTCACCGTAATCCTCACCGTTTGTTGCTGGAGGAAGTAGAGATGGGAATTCATTTGATCTCTAGTCGGGTGTGTTGGGGGAGGGGAGTCAGTGTGAGAGGTAAGGTCAGGCTGTGGAGCGTGATAGACGCTGCAAGGTTGCTTGCAAGTTTGGCAATCCCGCATTCTTCCTTAAGCGTTCTGCAGGGTGGCGCATAAAGGAACAGAAAACCTACCTAGCTCCTCTTGATTCGGAGGGCTGTGGGGAAGTGGCCAGTTTGTCTTAATTCTTCCACTTCTCCCAATGAAACCCGACTGTATTCTAGAAGTTAATCAACAGACTCTTAATGTTCCTTTCTTAGGTCCAAATTCCTGGCGAGGCAACAGAAGAAAGCGCCTTGGTCAGTTTGCAGAACTCAGGTCCTGGAGCGCACCCATGTGGTCGCATTAGGTAAAAGGCGTTTGAATGACAGTCTCTCCCAAGCGCTCCCTTCAAAGGCAACCATTGCCAGATGTGCAGCTGGGGCCATTTTGTCAGGAAGCACCCGTTTGGAAATCTGAAACAAACCCATACAGGTTCCTGCCCACCGGCTTCTAAGAAAATGTAACGAAGCAGTTAAATTAAGTGTATGTGCGTAGGGGCGAGGGCCTGGGGTGGGGGGACGGCACACGTAAGTTAGACGGTGCTTTGGGAAGGTTGTGTGTGAGGTCCTGTCAGGCAGCAGGGCCGCTACCCTTGTTTCTGTTAAATCACGTGGTTCGCTTCTGCCGGGCAAGTTAGAGGCTCCAGGGTGCAGAGGAGCCAGGGGTAGCTTTATGGGTGGTGCTGCAGAGGCCCAAAACTTCCAACTTCCCGAGAAGCAATCCCTAGCCCTGGCCCAAAGACCCCTATAACCAATGTTTGGAAGTTGTTTGCTGCCGTTTTGCTTTTTCTTGCTAACGGGCAGTGGTTTTCAGGGGACCATGCCGCTCCGTTTTCAACAGCTGCGAACACAGTCCGACCAGGGAAGGACCGGACTCTATTCACTGCGCTTACTTAAATGGCTCTGAAGAGGACAAGGAGAGGGTGGTTGGTTAAAGCGAGCCCTGCCAGCGCCCACCCCTAATCTCGGGGTGACTTTTCCCGCAGGCAGGCCGGGAAGGATTTTTCTCTCCCGTTTGTGGTAATGACCACACCACTGCCCCCTCCACTCCCACAAGGCTGGGAATGGAACACGCGGCCTCATTTGTGCTGGGCCAGCACTGTACCCCAGTCCTGCACCCCAAACTCTGGTTTTATTGCTTCAGGCCCAGGGCGAGCTTGGGGCTGTGGGACGGAAGAGACCACACCTGCAGGGCCCGGACCAAGAGGCCTAGGCTTCTTCTGCATCTTTGAGGAGGAGCCAGAGGGGCCAGTTCTGGACTTTGTAAATTTAATGAGATCCCCACTGCCCAGTGTATCTGGACTGTTTGCATGGTGTTTGGGGGTAGAGGGTAAGGGGGAGAGAGAGACAGAGACAGACAGAGAGACACTGAGAGACAGAGAGAGACACATGAGGGAGACACACACACACAGAACCGTGTGTAAAGAGCAAAGAGCTACAAACAAACCCAGCACCCTCTCTGGCTTTCTTTTTCTCCCTATTTTTGGCAGCTCCTTAGGTCTGTGGCTCTTTCCTCAAGAGGATGAATCCAAGGGTGGCCTCGGGCTGCTGGGAACAGCTGCTCCTTTGAGGGAATTCTTTTACGGATATCAGTCAAAAAGTTTCTGTCAGCAGGAACTGGAAGGCATCACTGAGGGTGTGCACACACGTGTTGTGCACATGAGTGTGAGTGAGCGAGCGTGTGTGTGTGTGTGTGTGTGTGTGTGTGTGTGTGTGTGTATACACTTGCACGCACAGTGGTGGACATTTCATCTCACTAGCTCCATTCTTGGAAAAGCCACGTCTTCTTGGCAAGGGAGAGCAGACACTTCCCTGTGCACCTACAAATAAATCAGTAAATCATTAAATGACTCATCGTGACAAACCCAGCACTTTGTCCCCTCTCCTCCCCAACTTCTTAATTTTGTTTTCTCTTCTGGACTGTTCCGCCGCCTGTCAGATTTGCTTCCCGTTCTACCACCTCCACGGGGTCGCCTGCAACTTCTTACCCCTGCGTCCTCTAGTCTTTCTGTGCACATTTGTGGAGCGCCTGCTCTTTCTCACACTACAGTGGCATGGGGTGTGGCGGTTAGCGTCTGCTCTGAATTCATCAGAAAGGGACTACAGCGGAGAGCACACACAACTTTCACACGAAACACAAAACTTCCTTCTTAAACTGCAGCTGGGTTTAGGGTCCTTGCAGTAAGTCATTGCTTGAGTTTGGGGCTTCAATTTCCTGACCTTCATAAAAACAAAAGCAAAACCACAAGTTCATTTCAGAGTTCCCTCTTCTCGGCCCAGGAGAAGGGAGGGACCAGGAATAAGAGCCAGCGAGGGGCTTCTCGGAGCTTCTCCGCAAAGGGCCCCTCCCCCACCCCAACCTGTGTTTGGGTTCCAGGAAGTGGGAGGGCGCTGTTGCCTGGTGGCCTGAGTCGCTCTCCTCTGCTTCCGGACCTCCCTATCCTGCCTGGAAACATGTCTCATCTGAACCCCCAGCGCTGGTGCCCTGTAAGGAGAAACTGGCCGAGAGACTGCCACCTTCCCGTGGGCTGCTCTAGCCCAGAGGCTGGCCAAAGGTCACAGCGGGCAACACCCCGGGGCTTTGCAGGCGAAGGGGCCGACAGCTGCCTGGTCTCACTGATGGCAACTGGGAGGGACTGGGTCCTGTGGCCACTGCCCCCTCCCCCTCCAGCTTTCCCGAGGTGTTTTTAGTAGCCTCCACCCCCACCCCAACCGGCTGAGGAACAGACAGTGATTTCTAACTCAGGTCAGGAGGACCCAGGAAGCATATTTAGCTTACAGGAAACCGCTTCTGGTCCAGTCAGTCTGTCAGCAGCCTGCAGGCCCATGCTGCCATCACTCCCTCCACATCTGGGGGTTTCCCTCCACGTCTGGGGTTTACAGACATGGCCCTTCTTCGGACACGTCTACCCGTTTCCTAGTCTGCTTAGGTATGGTTCCTATGCTCTCCACCATGCCAGGACAGGGTAGTCGATGTTTATTTCTGACCCCTGTGAGAGTTCTCATGTGCAGTAAGTGGGCTTGTGTGAACCAGTGTGAAGGTGGGTGTGGATCTGTGTCTACTTGTGTGGATATGTGTGTGTGTGTGTGTGTGTGTGTGTGTGTGTGTGTGTGTGTGTGTGTGTAAAACCTGCCTGACTGGCAGGAGTGAATATATTCTAAAGGGACACCTGTGATCCTCTTTGACAATCAGACTACTGAAACAAATTACAGTTTCTCCAGGAGTCTCCTCATGGAAAGGAAAAGGTTGAAGCCCCGGAGTTCCAGAGGAGGTGTTTGTTCACTGGAGAAAGTTTTACAGCTTGTGGGGCAGACTTGGAGCTAAGATAATGATGGCCAGGGCTGGACTGCTTGGCTATGTAGTCCTGTCTTCTATTTAAACCTTACCCACTTCTCAGGACCCTGAAGAAGGCTGTAGGGGTGGCAGAGGCTCACTGGATCTCTGTCCCTCTTCCCAGTGTGGCCACATGGTACATCTCCCTTTTCTGGTTTTCACTATTAATCTGGCTCTTTTAATTAAAGGCTTATGGAGGACTGGTGGCCTGAACCTGGTTTGCTGGGGCAGAGGCTGCGACCTTAAGTTCAGTCACATGTGTGCACCAATCTATTCCTGTATATATCAGTTTTTTTTAAAAAAAAGATTTATTTATTTTATGTATGAGTGCTCTATCTGCGTGTATGAATTTATGACAGAAGAGGGCGTCAGATCCCACTATAGATGGTTGTGAGCCACCATATGGTTGCTGGGAATTGAACTCAGGACCTATGGAAGAGCAGCCAGTGCTATTTATTTCTGAGCCATCTCTCCAGCCCCGTATATATCAGCTTTCAAGAACGAATGTTCATGTACAGAAAGGTATCTGAACATGTATGTGGGCCTGTGTAGTGGACACTTTTCACCTGCTTGTAGAGAGCATCAGAGAGCTACATTTAAAGTTTAGAATAAAAAAGGTTTTCTAAAATTCAATATATTTTTTATTAAATCAGAAAAAGAGAGGTACAATATACAGGACCATCAGTCAATCATACACTACTTTGCATTACACCTTAATGGACTCATGATTCAATTTAGTTCTCTATACAAGAATTAAAAAAAAACACCTCAAGTATTTAAATAATCTGTCAATTTTTATTAACTGGGTTAGGGGGAGTTTTTTTTTTTTTTTTTTTTTTTTAAATCAGAGAACATCCTGAACACATTAGGCATTACAGACAGGTGTGAGATAAGCGTCAGACAGAGCAGATGAAGCGAACTCCTCAGGCATCTAAGAAACATTAATAATGAAATATTGCAGAGACAAATCTTGGTTAGGGGTACCGAATGCAAAGGGAAAGTGGAGGTCTTGGCACCCCTTGGTGTCACAAAATAAACCTGCAACTTAATTTCATTTTGCCCTTGGTTTTTCTTTTAAAGTTGGTAATCCAGGCCCTTGTCCCTACACCTCAGAAATAATTGTTCCCCCAAATCATTGCAATCCCTCTCCAATCAATCACTCCCTTTCCCGATAACTTTCAAGGGTCCTATTTGAAAATTGACTCTTACCCATTCCTCTATATACCCTACACATTCCTTTCCAAAAAGTAGGCAGATGCCCACAGGACCTGCCCAGAGTCCTCCTTCCTCCAAGTGTGAACTGAAACAAATAGGTCTTCCCTTCCCCGTTCAGGCTTAAGGGATGAGTCGACATCTGCTACAAAGCAGAATATTCTTTTTCTCATTTTTTTTTTTTTTTTTTTGCATTTTCCCTCTGCAACTTACTGGATACTGTCATCTTTTCATAACTTAACACAAATGCCTTTATCTACCTCCTCCATCCCACGCCTGGTACTCACCAGCTCTCCTGGATTAACTAGTTAACCTGCTAACCCATTTTTACAGTTATATTGCCAGGAAAGACTGGACCAGAGACGTAAATAATACACCTCAATCTACAACAATTCAGGTCGAAGTTGTAGGCAGAATTTCATTGGCTGACCAGGAGAAAGGCAAATATATACACAGAGTGAGTCTGGACGGGAGATGGAGTGGAGGAGGACCTGGTGGGAACTGAGTTGTTTGTTTACTTGGATTTTCCGACTGGTCCGATGGATACAGGGTCCGTCTGCACCTGAGCATCCAGCATCCGCTTTGGTCCCTGGAGAGAAACATAAAGCAGTCCATATAAAGCCAGCAGCAACAAGGAGGACTTACCGCATACTTATTCTAAGCTAGGTAATGTGCTATTTAAATATGCCCTATTCGTGGGTAGATGTCCAGCTTCAGCATCTAGTGACGTTGCTATCTGGTTTTGTGAAATCTTAGACACATTATGATTTGATGTCTTTGCCTTTGCGATGGGAATATTTAAACATCTCAGAGGGTTGTTCCCAAGATAAAGTGGGCTCACACTGTGACACACTTAGAATAGTCCTGGGGTGGGGACTTCCTGTTGTAGCTCATTCAGACACCTCATCTCTAGTCACTGTCAAGCAACTCATTCTTTCACTGTCTCACAAAATGGAGCTCTGATTTATTCCTCATCACTATCTGGAGTGATCTTACTATCTTTACTCTGGCATCTTCCTCCTCTGTGGATTCTGTCTGCTGCATCCTCAGGGCCACCCAAGTTCCTGGCATGTGGAGGGTGCACCTTACTGCTGTCCTGGTGTGGCAGGTGGACACATGCAGGAACTGTTACGACTGTACTACTGTATTTTCTGTCAAGTGTTACTGAGACACAGTCAAACTAGCCCTTCCTGCACACAGTTCCATGAGCTTGCATTAGTACAATGGTCGTGTCAGCACCACCTAAATCAAAATACATAACACCCTTGTCTCTGCCCATCTCCCAAATATTGGCTGTCCTAGAATGCGGTAATGCATTGTGTCCCCCAGCATACTGTGTCCCCCAATAAAATTTATCTGAGATTCAGAGGAAAAAGCCAGCTACTATAGTAAACACAGAAGTCAGGCAATGGTAGCACACACCTTTAATCCTATCACTTGGGAGGCAGGGATCTGTCTGGATCTCTGTGAGTTCAAGGCCACACTGGGAACAGAGCCAGGCATGGTGATACAAGCCGGGAGGTGGTGGCACATGCCTTTAATCCCAGCACTAAACATAGAGGTCTGGAGGTCTGTACAGACAGACAGGAAGTGACAGAGCTGAGCAGGAAGAGGAAGTGATGTAGCTGGGCTGAGAGAGCAAATGAGGGAGCAGAACAGAAAGGCATATAGGTGTGGGTATATAGGAAGTAGGTCTCTTTGGAGACTGAGATGTTGGTGAGGTGAGGTTAGCTTGTGTCTTTTCCTATTTCCCTGGTCTGTCAGGTTTTCACTCCTATATCTATCTGGCTCCATGGTTTTTGTTTTGTTTTTGTTTTTTTTTTTAATTGAATAAGACCGTTTAGCAATTCATTTACACTAGAACTCACTATTTAGTCCAAGTTGGCCCTGGTCTCACAGCAATCCTCCTGAGAGTTAGGATTATAGGCTTGCACCATTATGCCTATTTTCCAGGATTTCATACCAATGAGTAAGAGAATCTTTAGCCTTTGAACACAGTTTCTTTCCTGACACATGTGAGCTGAGATTTATACATGTCACATGGATTGGAAACAGTTACTGGTGGCTCTTTCTTCAGTATAAAGTAGAACCTTACAAAATAGGATTGTGCACAGAGCACATAAAGGTATACAGAGCACAGTTAGTACTATAGTAGTAAGTTATATAAAGGGAATAGTGTGATATACTATACATAACATAGGATAGTATATATTACAGAATATATACATACTATCTGCTACATAGTCTAGTGTAGGAAATATAACACAGTATAGTTTTTAATTTTGTGTGTGTGTGTGTGCACACGCACATGTGCATGCATGCTCACATGTGTATGGTGCACACGTGAAGGCCATGCAAAGGCCACAAGTTGATGCCAGGCATTTTCCCCAATTGCTCTCCACCTTACATACTGAGGCAGGGTCTCTCTCTTGGACCAAAACCACACTGATTAACTTAGTCTATAACCATCTTTCTTCAGGGATCCTGTCTCTGCCTCCTTAAGTGCTGGGATTACACGATTATGGCCACACCCTCTTGGTATTTACATGGGTCTTGGGGATACCAACTCTGATCATTTTATGGAGTGGTCAGAACAAATCTGACTGTCTCGGCCACTCTGCCTGAAACTGCAGCCCCAAAGGAATTCTGTTCCCAGCAGTCTCAGCTGCTCCTTCGGTGAAGAAGTAACTCAAGCAAGCATTACCCCTGGCAGATCAAAGATGCAAGGGGCCACCAGCTTGAGGTCGGCTCTTTAAGTTCTTATGTCACAGAGTTCAGTGTGACTGAGTGGCTAAAGACACCAGAACCTAACATAAGAGAGTATTTTGTATAGCAAATAGCCGGACTTCCAGTTAATCACAAACTGTCTAGTTTGGCCAATCACAAGCAGGCAACATAGCATATCAAACTTAAATAAGGTAAACGGTGCACTGCGCCAGTTTGATGCTTCTTGTAACCAATCAGTGATTACTTTGTCCAGCCTGTAAGCTGGTGGCTGGTAGGGCTAAGCTGGGCTCTAGGATCCTCTTCTGATTCAGAGTTCTGTCCAGTCCATAAATGGTCCCTTCCTCAAATACTCCACATTAAATATGTTGACTTTAGGGAAGAGGGAGCATCAGTTGACTTAGATTGGGCAGTAGGCCAGTTTATGGGGGCATTTTATTGATTGATGACGTCAGTGGGAGGGCCGAGCTCACTGTGGGCAGTGCCATCCCCTGAGCAGGCAGTTCTAGGCTGTGTAAGAAAGCAGGCTGAGCCAGCCACAGGGAGCAAGTCAGTAAGCAGCACTCCTCCATTGTCTCTGTGTCAGTTCCCGCCTTCAGGTTCCTGCCCCGATTTCCCTCCATGATGGACTGTAAACTGTAAGCTGAAATAAACCTTTTCCTCCCCAAGTTGCTTTTGGTTGTGGTATTTATCACAGCAATAGAAAGCAAATTGAGGGCCGGGTGGTGATGGTGGTGGTGGTGCCCGCCTTTAATCCCAGCACTTGGGAGGCAGAGCCAAGCAGATCTCTGTGAGTTTGAGGCCAGCCTGGTCTACAGAGTGAGAGCCAGGATAGGCACCAAAACTACACAGAGAAACCCTGTCTTGAAAAACCGAAAAAAAAAAAAAAAAAAAAAAAGCAAATTGACCTAAATTTTACAACGGGGGAAACTGAGGCACTGAGGGATTGAATAGCTCAGCTAAGGACACACAGCTAGGAGGCAGCCAGAGCAGGACTGCAGACAAGCTGGGTGGAGTGCCTTGGGAGCATAGGCCTTTGGTCTCACTCTCTCCTACCACCCCAATGCTGTTTAGATCTTCCTGTCTCTCCCCCCCCCCCCATCCTCATCCTTCCTGCCCCTAACCTCAAGCTACACTTTGGAGATTAATACCTCATCCCTTAGCTAAGAACCAAGAACGACGACCCCATCCACTCACCAGCCCCTTCAGGAAGCCCCCGAGGGACTGTCGCCGCTTCTCGGACCTCTTTTGGGGCTTGTCCCCACTCTGCGGAGAGGTCGCCTCCACCACGGGCTGTTGCGCGCACTGCGCGGGTTCTCTGGCTTCCGGTTTGCTGCTCTTCTGCTTGTTGGTCTCAGCCACAGACTTCTTGTCCACCACCGACTTCTTCTCCTTCGAGGAGGTCTCCTTGCCTTTCTGGGCTGTTGGCGCGGGCTCCGGCTCTGGGGGCGAGGGCGTCTTCTCCGTGGAGTTCGACGTCTACAGTAATTCCAAACAAAGCCCCCGTTTAGTGTCTGAAAGAGGATTCTTAATAGCAGAAGGGTAAATGTGTTAAACAGAGATGTTTGGATGTTGGAAATGAGTTTGGGTAAAATGTGGAGAAAAAAAAAAAAATCATCAAGGTCGTGTATAACAGGGGGCATGTATTTATGTATTTATTTTTGTAATAACCCATTATTCATTTACGCATTCCCTGTAAGGACTCTTTCTCTTTGTCAAACTACATACATGACTTTGGCTGAGCCACTTAACTCCCCAGAGCCTCAATTTCCCCACCTGTAAACTGGGGTAGTAATAACAGCTACCCCATGCAATATAGGCAAACTAATTCTACCCCCAGGAGAAGAGCCTGTAGCCTAGGCCTGGCCAGTCACGACAGTGTATGTGATGGAACTTGTACAGCTCTGATTGGTTCAGGATAAGCTAGAGACAGCTCTGATTGGTTTAGGATAGCTGAAGCTAGCTCTGATTGGTTCAGGATAGCTAAAGACACACAGGCTAATCTGAGCTTTGCTAGAAAAACCAAGAGGTCTGGCTTTACTCCACTGGATTTGAAGCTATGAAAATACAAGCCTGAGCCTTTGTGAGTTCGTTTCAAGAGAAAAAAATATCTCCAGATAGGAAGTCAACACAGAGAAAAGCAGAGCCGAGAACATGCGAATCAAATCAGTATGGGTGTCAGCATATGTGACCGTGGATCCAGCATTCCTGAAGCCCTTTCATGAACGGGGCAGTGTTGAGAGGGTGTCCCATAATTAGCCCAAGTGACTTGAGAGTGCACATTTTGAAATTCATAATTACATATGCCTTATATTTTTATGTGAAACTGTCCCTTTATGTCATGAAATGGTAGTTTAAAAAAAACCCAGATGGTTATTTTTAGTTTTGAATGGGCATCTTTCAATACCAAAATGAGACACCCTACACGGTACCTACAATGTACAGGCTGTAAAAATCCCAGTCCTAGAAGATTCTGGGAAAACTGTAGCTACGCAGAGAAAAAAAAAAAATCTGTCAGGAAGTTAAAATCTTTTTCTCATCATATTTTTGACCTCAACTGACTACCAGTACAGACAACAGAAAATCAGAAAAGAGGGAGACCAAACAACCCCAGAGAAATCCTTCTCCCCAGCGGTGATTGAACAGGGTCCCAAGCAAGCTCTCTGGTGTTAGACAGACACAGGTCTCAACAACTCTGGCTTTAGTGCAGGGAGGCAAACGGGTGTAGCAAGAGAAATTTGATGAACCCAATGTCACACGCACCATCCAATTGGCTAGTGGCTGCTCACATCCTAGCTGGGAGACATCATGTCTTTACATGGCCAGCACGGGCCTCAAACTTGTGATCCTCCTGCCTCTGCCTCCTAAGTGCTGGTGGTCCCATGCCCATATGAGGCTTCTGAGACCTTGGCAGTGAACTCTTGTAAAACGCAATCCATATCAACTTTGAAAGTTACACCAAACAATAGAAGTATATCTACTACATCTACTACCCATGGGCCACATTTGACCCCTTAATTCAGGTCTACAGAGTCTGATTCATGAAGTGCTGTCATGTACCCAGGCAGGAAGTCCCACAGCAGAGCTGTTATGTTGACCACGAATAAAAGCTGGTGTTTTGCATCAGTGAACCCAGCACAGCTCTGAGAAAGAAGCCAGAAGCCAAGCGAACAGGCCGCTCTGAGCCTGAGCTCACGGAGACTGCAGCTCTCAGGAAGTAGATGTCCTTCGAGGTAGCCAACACCCTTCAAATTATTCTGCAGCCACCTGTACCTAATCCTGCCATTTTCCCAGCAGCCAAAGCTGTAGCAAGTGATAAGACATGGAGGTGAATCCCTCAGTAGCATAGGAAGCCCAGAGCAACTGTCTCCTGCGGGCGAAGGGGACTCCTGCCACGATGCTCCTTGGGAAGGCTGGGAACCTGCGATGCTGTGCAAACCCCTGAATTTCCACAAATTGTGTGGAAGATGTCAGCATCTAGCAGTGACTCAAATCCTTACAGTGGAGTCAGAGACCTGGCTTGAGTATAGTTCTATCATGCCCCTGCTGTGTGACTAGGCAGTGAGAGGCTCTCCCTGTCCTCGTCTGTGTCATGCCACCTGAGGGTCAAATGGCCACATCTGGCCCATGTGGGATGCCAATGCTGGGTAGCGATCATCTTGGGTTTTCTTAGAGGGAGGTGGTTCCAAGACACGGAACTGACAGCTTGATGTCCAGGAAAGTCCCCAGCCAACAGGCTAACAGAAGAGCTGGTCACCCTCGTAACCTTGCCTGAAGTTCCTCTTTTTAAGAAACTGTGAGGCTCTGAGTGCACTGTGCAGATGAGGCACTGGGAAACAATGACGCATGGTGATACACTAGTGGCCCACCGCTCACACTGCCCAGCTGCAGGGACTCCCCCTCCCTTCTCGGGAAAAATTCCATCTGGGAACTGGGCTTTTCCTTGTTCCTCCTGCCCACATATATAGAAGTTTTCTAATTATTAATAAAAATAGCAACACTAGACTGTATTCTGAATTATGCTGTAGATTCACGTGATATGAATATTGGATGGCTATTCCCTACCAACAGTTTAATAATAATGACAAATAGCACCTACATTTGGCTGGATCGTGCAACCCCAATTCATACGCTGAAAATGATTCCCTTTTGTGGTTGCATTTGGAGTAAAGTAATAATTCAACATGAAATGAGGTTGTACTGTTGGGGCTCTGATTCCAAAGGTTTAGCATCATTATAGGAAGAGACACTAGGGGGCACTCTTCTCCCCTCGCTCCTCCTCTCCTCTATTGTCCCCTGCAAGGCAGAAGGCAGCCGTTTGCAAGCAAGGGAGAGAACCTTCATTAGAGACTGAACCATGCCAATACTTTGATTTTAGCCTTTCCAGCAACAGAAATGAGGGAAAAGACATGTCTGTGGTTTAAGCCACTCAGCGTATGGTGTTTTGTTATGGCAGCCTATGCTGATATAAAACAATTCATTGAGTCTTCCAGGCCAGGAATGTTCTCAGTCCTTTCCTGGTACTGAGTTATCTAGGTAGGACGCCCTATAACGTCTACTTCCCCTACATCCACCTAGGTGTGGAAACTGAGACACTGGGAGATTAGTAATCTGCCAAAACACCTACAGCAAAAACTCCACAAAAAACAGAAATCAAAAAGGCCCTGGCTCATTGAGTCTAAAATCCAGGCTTTTAAGCACTTCTTCGTATTATTAAAATTACTAGAAAAGTATTTGATATATTTTAAATTTTTTTTAAATTTTATGTGTATTGATATTTTGCCTGCGTGTATGTCTGTGTGAGGGTGTTGGATCCACTGGAACTAGAGTTCAGACACTTTTTTGAGCTGCCATGTTGGTGCTGGGAATTGATCCCAGGTCCTCTGGAAGAGCAGCCAGTGCTCTAAACTGTTAAGCCATCTTTCCAGCCCCAGTATTTGATATTTTTATAGAGGTATTCATTTAAAATTTAAAAAGTGCCAGATTACAAACTAGAGGGTCTTTAGACGATGTTGAACACCTGATTTTCTTCCCTCTGGCTCTCAAGTGCTGGGATTGAGGCATGTGCTACCATGCCTGGTCTCATGCAGTGCTGGGATTGAGGCATGTGCTACCATGCCTGGTCTCATGCAGTGCTGGGATTGAGGCATGTGCTACCATGCCTGGTCTCATGCAGTGCTGGGATGGCATCGGGGCTTTGTGTATGTCAGGCAAGCTTTCTACTAAGCGAGCTACATCCCCAGCCCAATGATCCCATTTTTAAAAGAAAGATCCCATGCAGATATAAAATATTCTGTTAAGAACAAAGCAGCTAAGTCAGCGGGCATCACCCATCTGCTTCAGGATAGTTCCCACTGTGTGCCAGACCCCACACACAACGATAGAAAAATGGAAACACCTGCTTGCTCCACAATGTTCCAGACATGGGCGAGGCAGGAGAGACACACAGGAGAATCATTACAGTGTCAGGAAGTGAACAAACAAGATGGCGGTGATGGCCGCAGGGCACAGGATCTCTGAGGAGCTGACATTTCTGCTAAAACTTGAAGGCTGGGAGGAAATTTCCCATGGGAAGAGAGAAGAGGAGGGTCAACATAGCTGAAGACGAGTTCATACCATGTCTGCAGAGCCCCACAGTGTTGGGTACACAGTGGGCGCCTAATCTGGAAACGCTGCCTAAATGACTGAGAACTGCATTGAAAATGAGCCTGGAGACACTTTAGCATCAGCTAAACCCACCACCAGACTGAGTTCAAGGTCACTTACTTGGCAACCGGAGTCTTTCCCATGACTTTCTTCTGAGCGGCTGATCCCTCCATCCCCTTTCACTGACTACAATAACAAACAGTGTCCTTTCAGTGACCGCAACACAGCAACAAGGGACAGACACATGCACTCCCCAAACCGATGACCCCCGTCATTTATTCTTGAGATTTAGGATCGAGACCCTAGAAGAGCAACTAGGAAGGACCGCTCATAGAGATGTGGAGTCTGACGGAACTCAAGGGCTAGCTTCCCAAAGGAGCAGCCAAAGTCCCAAGCCCCCAGGGTTATGTCATTCCAGGATGAGTAGATCACGAGGAAAGTGCCAGTGTTGAGGCTGGCTCTGGTGGGCACCCCTGGGTTGTATAGATCATGGTCCTCTGGGCATCACAGCCACTGCCATGGAGCAACTGTGATTGCTACAAGAGACCCTCCAAATCAGGCCTGCTGACTGCCCCTCATAGAAAGGGGGGATCATTAGGCCTTCTTCACCTGAGATTCTAGCCACTCTTTCCTACCCGGCCCCTCAGCTGTTTGTAGTCTCAGGAAGTACTAGGGCATACAGCATGTGGAAGGCTAACTGGAGGAGAAGGGTGTGGCTCCATCTAGCTAGCTATAAGGAAGTCATTATCCATGCTGGGGTGAGACCTTTCAGTGCAGCAGCTGCTTTGGGGTCACCCAGGCGCCTATAAGTCACCCCTCACTCATGCTCTGGAAGAAAACCCAATAAACTCATTGGTTTACCATGGGAGACCTCGGTGGAGTTGGTACTTTGCTCAGTCACTGGCCCCCTAGCTGGGGTGAATAGACAACTCTTCCTGTCTCCCCAGGAAAATGCCTGTAATCCCTCCACGTATGGGCTGAGGCAGCAGGGCCCCTTTTTGAGAAGGGGAAGGAGGAGAAGAAAGCAGTGTTGGAAGGAGGTGATTAAACGTGAGTGAATGAAAGAACAACTGGGCATTGGAGCCTTCCGTTGGGACCGCCTGGCTGCTAACTGCTATTTTCATCCAGTGGAGTGCTGAGGGTTAGTGAGCATTCCATGCGCCATCCTTTAGCGCCCCCTAGAGCCAGTGATCTAGTTGACAGGGCTGCATCTAGTTGACTCTGCATCTTTGATTCCTTCAACCAGGTGAGCTGAATGAACTAGTATTTCCAAATGTGTGGCCACAGGCACAGAGGCACCAGGCTTACCTGGGGACTTGTTAGAGCAATGCAAATTCTTCGCACCTGCTTAGGTGTAGATCTGCTGAATCAAACTCTGGGGGCTAGGGCTCAGCCACCTGTGTTTAATAAGCCCCTCAGGGGATTCTGAGCACATTAATGCCCGAGCTGGCCACAGCCACACTCAGACTTAACCTGCGCTCCGGAGCTTTAGCTGTGCACACAGCAATGCCCAGTGCTCGACACCATCAAATACCCACTGGGTGTGGTGATGAGCGCTCGGGTCTCATCCACAGCACCGACTCAGGTCGAGTCTTGGAATAGCTAGTCATTACTTTGCATCTCCTCTCCCAGCTGTGCAAGAGGTGGGGCGGAAGCAGTGTGGGGTGAAGAGGAGATGCTCACCCTCACTGTTATCACCTGGGCTGTTCTCTTAAGCAGACGGCGTGCACTCACAGGGCACAGCCAAGAACAGTTAATCCTGAGAATGTTAGAGCAGGCAGGGAGCTGGCTCCACACCTTCTGTGAAAGCAGTGGGTGTGAGCACAGAGTTCAGGTCCTGGGAAGCTGGGTGGGCATGGTGGCCATTATAATCCCAGTGCACGGGAGGAAGAAATAGGATTCCTGGAGGAGCGGGCTAGCTAGGCTAGTCATATCTGACAGCACCTGGTTCAACCAAAGACTCTGCCTTAACATAAGGAAGACTCCCAGCACCAGCCTCAGGCACACATGCACACGTTATGCACACCCCCACACATGTGTACCCATATACAGGCAAACGTGCATATAAGCACACATATCATACATGCATGAGGAAAGAAAACTGTACTGATGTATTTTGACTGATTAGTGTAATCTGCTTCAGTTGTCTGAGATGGGATGCTCAAGGTTTCAGAGAAGAGCACAAAGCTAACATCTGAGTGGGGAGCTAACTGAGAGCAGGCACTGTGCCTAGAGAGAAAACTGTGCATGCTTTATTCACCACAGCAGAACCTTAACGTTATTTTCCTCATTTTAAGAGCAAACAAAATGAAAGCTCAGAGATACGAGGCTGGACTGTGGACCTAGCTAGTTAGAGACGCACGCTGTGACAGTGGGCAGTGAGTCCAGGCTCCATACTCTAAGCCACCTCTGCTTTCTACCTCCCAAAGAAGAGCAGGTACCATACCGTCAGCTAGCGGTGGTTAAACATTTACTTGAAATTAGAATATCTGAATTAGGTAAATTGAAATTAGAGTAAGCAAAATAATGTGGGCTTGGAGAAGCTAGAGACAGATGAATCTGAAGTACAGATGTTTGGGGGACATGCCCATTACCAAGGTGGACCATGAGCTTCTTAAATATTACTTGGTGTTGCTCTCCAAACAACAGAAACACTGACTAGCACCATCAATAGTTTGAGCAGAGTGTGGGGATCCCTAAATTCCTAAAACCACATCTCCAGTGCATCCCAAGTACGGGCACACCCTTGGTGTGTGTTTCTTGATTGGTTAGGAATGGAGGGTGAGGTGCTGCCAAGCTCTATGAACTTCCTGTTTCTTTGTTTTTTGAGGCAGCATCTGCTACATCACCCAGGCAGGCCTTGAACTTGTCATCTTTCTGCCCCAGCCTTCCGAGTAACTGGGATTTACCGACATGCACCACTGTGGTGGTTTGGATGAGAAAGACCCCTGTAGGCTCATATTTGAATGCTTAGTCCCTAGGGAGTGGACCTGTTTGAGAAAGATTAGAAGGATTTGGGGTGTGGCCTAGTTGGAGGAAGCGTGTCACTGGAGATGGGCTTTGAGGTGTCAAAACCCAATGCTAGGCTCAGTCTCTCTCTCTCAGTCTCTCCCTGCTGCCTGGGTCAGAATGGAGCTCTCAGCTACTTCTCCAGCACCATGCCTGCCTGTGTGCCACCATGCTCCCCACCAGGATGATTATAGACTGATCTTCTAAGACTGTAAGCAAGCCCCCAAGTCAATGCTTCCTTTATGAGAGTTGCCTTGGCCGTGGTGTCTCTTCACAGAAGTAGAACTGTGGCCGAGACAGCCACTGTCCCAGGCTTCCATGCACTCCTCTCAGAGAACTCGATGTGAGATTCACTAAGGGCCAGTGTCTTCTTGACCGAATTTAGGTCCTGGGGCACGGAGAGTGGCTCTTCCTTCCTCTCGGTCTCCTGTGCTGTCCTAAGAGGCTCAACCTTGCCTGAGAGCATCATGGAAAGGGAACCGACTCCTGTGGTGATTGTTGGCAGCCCTCCTTACCATCTGCTACCATTCTGACACTTTGTGATCTCACTGGGCCCCCTGGGGTCAGTAGACGGAGCCCCTTCTACTGACTGGCATTCCAGAGTGGCCTTCGGAATATGGCTTCTGTCCACCTCAGTTAGCCCCTGGGGGACTGTGTATGTCTGTGTGGGTGAGTGGGGAGGTGTTCTTGTGTGGCGCTGTGCACGTGGAAGCCACAGGCCAACACTGAGTGATGTTCCCCTGGAAGCACCCAACTGTTATTTTTGGAACAGAGTCTCACTGAACCTGGAACTCATCAATATATCTAGGCTGGCTGACCAGCGAACCCGGGAGAGCTACCTGTTTCTGCTTCCTTGGTGCTGGGATTACAAGCATGTGCTATCATACCTGGCTTGAGGGTGAAATTTAGATCCTCAGACTTGGAAATCAAACAGTTTATCAAACAAGCCACCTATCCCCTCCCAGGGGAGTGTTGAGTTGTAAAATACAAACACATGCGTGGTGGGCTGAGTGAGAGGGTTTCCTATGGGCTCCGGCCTTTGAGCACTCGGTCCCCAGTGGGTGACACAGTTTGGGGGAGGCTTGGCAAGTGTGGGCTGTGGAGGAAGTGTGTCACGGGACACAGCGTTGGAGAGTTTAAAGGCTCTCAGCATTACTATTTCTCTGCTTCCTCCTTTTGGTTCAAGACATGAACTCAACTTCCGGCTCCAACCCCCATCAACCCTCTGCTCTAAGTTGCTTTGGCCATGGTGTCTTATCACAGCAATAGAAAGGTAATCAATATAACATGCACGGACAACATAGCTTTTAAGCAAAAACAAACAAACAAACAAAAACAAAACAAACCAAAAAAACCAAAAAAAAAAAAAAAAAACTAAAACAACAAAAACGAAAACAATGACACTTCTATAGCTTCTTGACAATAAAGTTCTTTTGTATTCTAAGACTGCACTGTTGAACTTGACTTTCCTTATTTTAAGATGTGTGCCATAGATGCTTTTCCAGTTCAAGGGCTGGGTTGGGCATGCTTTCTTTCCCTCTGTCTCTTAGTCTTGGAGGAGAATTGGGTCAGCTCAGTACCATGCTGTGTTGCCAGGAAGATCACTACCATTCCCATCCTTCTTAAGGAAAAATGGGAGCAAGTCTCTCAAGCCTTCTGATGGCTTTTTTTTTCTGTTTGTTTTGAAGCACAAGAAGCTGTGTGTATGCCAAAGTAACTGACTTCTGGCATCAGACAAAGATGTCATTAAGTTCATCTGAGGCCACTTCCTTAATCATGCCTGTCATACATACCAACGCCTCCCACCTGCCCTCCCTCAGAACCTAACTAGGCAGAGCCCTCTTTCAGAGACAACTCGGAAAATCCATGTTGGGCTCTGCCATCCAAACAACCATGACCACTGAGGCTTTATTTTTTCCAGTTGTCAAAAATAAAAAAGTTATGGTCTGAGGATACTAAAATTCTTTCAGAAACGATTTAGTGTCATGTAGAAAAGTTTAGAGGCTCGGAAGCAATTTCCTACTCTCTGCCAAGTACCTTGTTTCCACTATGGTTTTATTCATGAGACTTAAAGGTGAGGCCTCTCAGGACTCCAGCCTACAGTTTAGAGACAGAATTTAGTCCTGGTGTCCGAGACTTGCATGTTAATGGTCCTTGCAAGGTGCTATGCATGTTGATAGTTTGATAGATACCCTGAGGAATATTGGAGCTGTTTCTAACATGGGGCACTCAGATGGCCAACATTTGAGCAGAAACATTTGGTGGTCAGTTCACGTTGTTTGGAAAGGAATGCACATGGATTTTGACCCTTCACCAAAACTGACAGTTAAAAGAAGTGGGATGGGTTTGGTGGCTCAAGCCTTTAATCCCAGCACTGGGGAGGCAAGGGCATGGTGGATGCATTAGTCAAGGTTCTCTAGAGTAACAGAATTTATAGAATGAATCTCTCACTCTGTGTGTGTGTGTGTGTGTGTGTGTGTGTGTGTGTGTGTGTGTGTGTATGAATTTATTGGAATGACTTATAGGCTGCAGTTCAGCTAATCCAACAACGGTCATTCCAATAAACAGAAAATCCAAGAATCTAGTAGTTTCTTAGTCCACTAGGCTGGATTTCTCAGTGGGTCTTGAGTATACACTGGGATCCCAAAGAAGTAGGCTCTAAAGTCATTGACGGAATGGACTTGTTAGCAAGGCAAGCAAGGGCAAGCAGGCAAAGAGCAAAGCTTCCTTCTTCCATGTCCTTGTATAGACTTCTAGCAGAAGGTGTGGCCCAGATTCAAGTTGTGTCTTCCTGCCTCAAGATCAAGATCAAAGCTGTGCATCTTCCTACCTCAAAGGTCTGGACTAGAAGTGGATGCACCCAATCAAAAATAATCTCTCACAGGTGTGTCCTCCATTTCTGGATTATAGTTCATTCAAAATGTAGGTCAAGTTGACAAGCAAGACTAGCTATTATAGTGGATCTCTGTGAGTTCAAGGCCAGCCTGATCTACATAGTGAGATATATAGTTCAAGACAACCAGGGCTACATGGAAATATCTTATCTCAAAACACAAATAAACAAATAAAACACTACCTCCAAGCCAAAGAAGAATTAGGGTGACTATTTATTTATCTTTTTGTGGGGGGATACAGGGTTTCATGTAGCCCAGGTTGGCCTCAAACTTAATATGTACCCAAGGGTGACCTTGAACTTCTGATTCTCCTGCCTCCTGGACCTGACCTGAATGCTGGGATTACAGAAGTGGGTCACCACTCTCGGTTTGGAGGTAAAATTTTAACACAGTGTGAGAGTATTAGTAATAATGTTTCCTAACTCAACCATATTAATTTGGATCCAAGGAAATGGATCCTCATTAAACTTCCAGGTCCACAGAGGTAATACATCACAGTTTTCTGCTTCACTGAGATGTTCATTTGAAGTGGGACTGTGTTAGTCATAAATGATCTATCCGAAGTAACTTTCACTGTAAGAACAAATATACTCAAGAACCCTATACCCAAGCTTAACATAAGCCAAGCATTAATTCCCCTCTTTTGCCTTGTAATTTTAAGACCAGTAGCCCAACATATAAAGACAATGTTTACAGAAAAATCCTTAATAAGGGAACCCCTAGCGAGGGCTCAGCATCATACTACCTCCACAAACTCCAGAAACCAATGGCCACACAGGAAGCAGCAATAACGCCTGGGTCAAAGGGCAGCTTTAGAAACAACAGAAATGGAGTAAAAGGGAACACTTGACTTGGGACTCCAAGTCTGCTCCAGGGTTTGGGTGAATTGTTCAGACCAGGCTCTCCTGGTGACCACTTGGAAGAAGTAAGAACGTCTATTACAGCTGGGCCTGGTTTGACTTTTTAAAACATTTATTCTATTTTTCCTTATTTGTGTGTGTGTGTGTGTGTGTGTGTGTGTGTGTGTGTGTGTGTGTGTGTGTAGGTGTCTGCAGAAGCCAGAAGAAGGCTTCAGAGCCCCTGGGGTGTGAGCTGCCTGACATTCGTGCTGGGAACCAACCTGATGTCCTAAGTGCTCTGAACCACTGAGCCATATCTTCACCACCTCATTATGAATGTTTTAATACTCAAAGGGGCATTTGAGACCAGAACTCTGGCCTAAAGACTCCTGTATTTTGTTTTATAATTCTCTTTTCAAACCATCTTCTTTTCCCCTGATAATACTAATTTTTTATTTTATTAGCCTATTAGATTGAATGTGATTAACAGAAAACTAGGTTTCTTGGCTGTTTCCTCCTTTGGGCCTTTGGCTGCCCCCTATTAAACCTCAAAGTCTTTTTCTCAGTCTGAGAATGTCACACCAATCAAGGTTTTCTTATAAAACCAGTGGGCCAGAGAAAGGTTCCCAAGGAGGAGTAAATGGAATAATGTAGTTAGTTAAAACTAGTGTGGAGAAAAAGGGGGCTTTCCCAACGCAGCCTGTTATTACGCTGACAGATTAGAAATCTGAAATCTCCATCCTTCTACTCCCACATTTCTGGCTTTGAATCTGCCTACCTGGTGATTAGGTACATGAACACAGCCCTCTGCCTACTCACACTATAAAAATATACTAGCATTTCAGTCACTTTCTTGACATCAGCTGATTAGTATGTATAAGAATCTGTTTCTCCCTTCTGATGGGCTGATGTCTTAGACATATCTTGCAATTATTTTGGTGTCCTGCAGAAGCCTGTGGGACTTTGGTGGTTTAGTCCAACTATCTGTGTCGAATGTTATGTTAGGATTTATATTACTCTACTTTCTTTTACCTGAAATAGAGTTACACTAGAAATGAAGATCTTCCAATTTGTGAGAGGTTCATTTCTGGGAAGAAAATGATTCTTAAGAAAGGAACTAGGCCAAGTAGGGCAGGGAGGTGCACATCTGTAATCACAGCACTTGGTAAGCTGAGACAGGAGGATTGCCATGAGTTTGAGGCCAGTTTGGGCCACATTGTGAATTTCAAGCATTATAGTAAAAGCTTGTCTCAAGAAGCCAAAGAAACAGGTTAAAGAAGGGCAATGAAATGAATAGTTCAGTGCGTTTCTTTGAAAAAAAAAAAAAATAGTATTCAACAAAGAATTCCTTTGCCAAAAAACAGGAAATGCATCAGCAGAAAGGAAGAGGCATGAGACAGAGGCCAGGCAGTCAACTCTCCGGCTACTGAAGTTGGATACAAACAAGAGGTTTTGCTATTGGGTTTTTCATTAAATCAATTATTGTAAATAAAATTATAATTTCCTAATTACCTAAAAATGTGTTTGAAGTATTCAGTTATTTGGCTTTGAAAGATTGCCCTAACCTTAGTAGTAGGTTACATGTCTTGTCTATTTTCAATCCCTAAGGCAGGCTCTGGGCCTTGATCCCCTGTAGAAATCCAAAGATTTTAAGTCAATTGAGAGGCCATGAATAATATACAAAAAAAAAAAAAAAAGTTTCCTAGAAGTAATCACGGGGTCCACCTTCCAGGGATCTCCCCAGCAGGGACATTAATACACACACATAAAAGTGAGTGTAAAGTCCCGGGCACGGCTCAGTGGGTAAAGGTGCCTGCCACCCAGTTTGACAACCTGAGTTTGAGTCCTAGGACCCACAGGATGGAAGGAGAGAACTGACTTCTACAAGCTGCCTTCTGACCGCCACATACATGCATCACCCCCAGCATACAAAATAAATGAATGTAAAAACAATTTTTTTTTTTTGAGTGCATGTACATCCTTCATGTAGGCAAAAGAAGGAATCAAGACCGTGTGCAGATACTGGAGCCTACTCACTGAGTGTGAGCAGAGTTTAAAATGGAGGTCTTTCCCCGCTTCTCTGGGTTTTATTCCCTGAGGGAATGGAACTCCTGATGCTAACTGTTTTCTGCCCTGTGCCAGCTCGTCACTGTACAGTCGGTGATTCGTTGTTGGCAGCGAATGACTAAAATGGAAAAGTTGGACTCGGTCATCATCATCACAGAGTAACGGCTGCTCTGAGGTGACAAGTCCATTCACTATAAGTAGAGGAAGCCATTGAAACAGTGAGGTGCGACTGTCTCAGGGCTGTGAACTCTAATACCCACAGGGACAGGGATGTGACCGGAGTTGGCTGGAGTGATGTCAGGGAGTTGTGGGGAATGTTGTTAAGGCTAGAAAACCTCGTCTTATGAATCAGAATGGATCACAATGCCGATAGCAGGCTTTAAGGAAAACAAAACAGAAGGACAGTGAGATGTCAGGAGTTTTGTGGTGTGTGTGTGTGTGTGTGTGTGTGTGTGTGTGTGTGTGTGTGTGTGAACACAACCATCACTGAAGCTTTAGACTGGGTTTAAACAGAAAGAAGAGCTCAAGTTTGCAGAGGACGAGAGCAGTGAACACACAGGTCACTAAGGGTCACCTGAGGAGGTGACCCATCCTTGGAGAGGCAGCTCCAAAGGCCTCCCCTGCCTCCAGTTCTTACCAACCATTCGGATGACCTGTTCTCACTGCAAGAAAACAGTGTCTGGCAGACAGCATCGAGGGATAAAGACACAGGGTCTGAACCTCTCCCAGCTCAAGGCTTTGCTGGAGATGGACTCTGGCTCCATTTCTATGTTTAGTTTGGAATTCCTTGTCTTTTTCTCCCCTTCACAGTGAAGCTAGCCACACTGGTAATTTGGAAGAGGTGCTAATTCTATTTGCTGATTCTTCTGTTTCCCCAATTAATCCAGAAACAAGAAAGCTGATCCCTTTTCATATCATGATGAAGAAATTGGGAATCCCATTTATCATGTATCAATTACCAGAAATGGGACAAATATGTTTACTGGTGTCATGTGAAAACAAGTGTAAACATCTCATTTTTTTTTCTCCAGAAATTGTTATCTATTTACTCTGTGTGTGTAGGCGCGTGCGTGGGCTTGTGGGCACGCACACACACGTGTAGTGGGAGCAGGCTCTCTCATGTAATGGCACACATGTGGGGCCGGAGAACAACTTTGGGAGTCAGTTCTTGCCTCTGCTGCTGCTGGGGCCACCAGGCCAGCCAGCCTGTGAATCTTAACACATTCTGCCTCCACTTCCGGTGGCCCCGTAGGAGGGCTGGGATGACAGATGCATGCCAGTGCATCAGCATTTCACCCAAGTTCTGGGGCTGGAGCCAGGTCATCAGGCTTGAGCAGGAAGTGCTTTTATCTGCCGAGCCTTCTCCTTGGCCCAAAGGTCTCAAATCTTTTCTTTTTTTTAAAAAATCACACTGGTTTTTGTGTCATGCGCACACTCATGGGTGCTCTCCCGCACATGCGCACAAATGCCACAGTGCACCCATAGAGGCCAGAGGACAACTCGCCACAATCCGGTTCTCTCCTTCCACTGTGTGGGGGTTTGGGAGATCGAACTCAGGTGGCCAGGCTTGGTAGCTGGTGCCCTTACCTGTTGAGCCATCTTACTGGCCGGAAAGTCTCAAATCTTGACCCCATTTTTAGAGCAAATGGGCAATGAGAGGGTGGGGCTTAGCCTCAGCCTGCCCTCGCGTCTACACCCTCCATACCAGGGGCCAACAAGAGAGCTTGGCCTCTGCCGACACCTTCCAAGTCTCATTCCCGCCTGCAAGGGTTTGGCTGGCTTTTATTCTGTCTGTGAGCTTGTTAAGAGGCTTCTGAAACTGAGGAGTTTTTTTCCAAATGGATTAGACTCCCAGATATGAAAGCAGAGGCACTTGAGGGTGAAAGTCTTGTTCTTCATTAAAAGAGAATTAAACCGATGACCTTTCTCTTAGGCTGCTGCTTACCCGGCTGACTTTACTTTTCTCGTAGTCACAAAGGTCTCTGCCCACATTCTTTCTGTTCCACACAGATTAAGAGTATGGCAACCTCACCAACCAAATTATGCAGCCATATGTGTATCCACTGTAAGAATGTTAGGCAACCATTATTGCATTTGAATGGCCTAGGCTATTCATATCTCATGTTATCTTCAGAACTTCTGGACTTCAATCTATAGCTTTGGCCTTTTTTTGTTTTGCAGACTGAGTTTCACGCACAGTGTAGCACAATTTGGCTTTGAACTTGGAATCCACTCCAGCCTCTTGAGTGCTAGGATTACAGGTGTAAACCTCTATGCCTGGCTATAGGTTATATTATTCAGTATTTAATCCAGGAAATGCCTTATATTGTTTTTTTAAAGGCCTCTTTTAATTTATTTACATATTCTTAAAATTATTTTTAAAATGTGTACGTGTGTGCATTTGCTTGTTTGTATGTGCACCCTATGTGTGCAATACCCTAAGAGGCCAGAAGAGGGCACTGGATCTCTTGGAACTGGAGTTACAGATGGTTGTGAGCCACTTGATATGGGCACTGGGAACAGAACTCTGGTCCTCCACAAGAGCAGCAGGTGCTCTTAACCACCAAGTCATCATTCCAGCCCCATCTTTACATGCTCTTATGTTCTTTATGCAAACAATACATTTGAATAAAAGGAACGTTCACTTCATCATCATAACGAGAAAGCAGTATCATTCACCAACATCAAACACACAATGCAAAACCAGCAATGAAATTAACTTCTGAGTGGATACTGTTGTCATCACTGACAACTGAAAGCCTCTTAATTTACTAAGAAGGGAGCTAGCAGAAGTTAAAGAACAGTAGCAAGAAGCAGGCCCGAGGACCAATGAGAAGAGTGAGAGGGAAGCTACTCACTGAGCCCATCCATAGTGCCCACGCCTTACTACAGTTGATCTCACACCATGGGTAGAACCCGCCCCCTTGTGTCAGATGAGCTGCATGTCTCCTCTGTATGGGCAGATGGATGGATGGACGGACAGAAGGTGGCTTACCATTTGTCTGAGAAACGCCATCAGAGGGGTCCGCCGGGGTTTGTTTTCTTCTTTAACTTTTACATCTGTGGGTTCGGGCTGGGCCTCTTCTTCATTGAGATCCACAGTTTGTAAGGCAGGCTCTACTCCCTCAAACCTTACAGTTTCTACTGGTGGCTCACACACCGCCTGGATTGTTTTGCCAGGTAATAAGAAAGTAAAACAAAACAACACAAAACAACCCCCGCTACCTAAATATTCCCCCAGAACACGTTTATGGAGTCTTGGTTCTCCCGTCTGCAGAGTAGCTGAGGGTTTGAACCTGTGACTAGTTTCTGTGTAGGCAATCTTCAAGAGGCAATATTCAGGATGTACTTAATGAGCTCACAGACAGATGATTGCTGATCACTGGACAGACAGATGGACAGGCAGACAGATAGATAGGAGTGGAGTTGGCAAGTTCCTTCCCCATGAAGGTGCAAGACATAGACAGGAGGAGTCCCTTCCACCCTTTCTAGTAAGTCTCTCTTTGGTCTGCCCCAGAACAACTACATTCAGTCTGTGTAGAGATCCTGTGGTGGTTTGAATGAGAATAGCCCCCAGTTGGTGGAACTATTTGGGAAGGATTAGGAGGTGAGGCCTTGTTGAAGGAGGTGTTTCACAGCTTTGAGGCACCCCATTCTACTTAGTTCTCTCTCTGTGTCTCCAGCTTGTGGATCAGATGTGAGCTCTTGGCTACTGTCCTACCACCATGCCTGCCTGCCTGCTTCCATGCTTTCCATCATGATGGTCATGCACTAACCCACTGAAGTGATAATCCAAACCCTAATTAAACACTTTCCTTTATAAGTTGCCTTGGTCATGGTGTTTTATCATAGCAATAGCACAGTGACTAAGGCAGAGCAGGAATAATCAGGCCACATATGTCAAGTTCTTCAGCTTGTGCCAGGTAACATAAACACTCAGCTAATGCTACTGGTTCTTACTGGTGTTAACATTAAACCCATTTGCTCCATGACCACAATGACCTGGAGCATCCAATGGTTTACGGGTCCATTTAGAGATGATTATATCATTTACTACCTCTTTTGATGTCTGTGGTACAAGGTACTTCTTATACATGACCTTGGGACATAGCTGCAAAGGTAAAGTTATCCCCATCTTACAAATGAGGATTATGAACAATTGACTAACTTGGCTAATGTACTGCTAGAGGGCCACCGCCATTTTGAGGAGGATGGGGTTTCCTGCTGGCAAATGAAGCCGAAGGCCTGACAGCAAGATGCTCTCACATTTGTTTGCAGTTCTGCCATCCTCTAGGAACTGAAACCCTTTCCAGCCTTTGGCTTTGCTGTCCTTGGTCTGTGGGATTTACATTTGCTACCTCACGGTCATAAAAGAGCTGTTGCCCAGCGGGTAGAAGAGTCGGAGATGGCTCTTGAGTAGGTAAGGACAGACTTTGACCTCCTGACCCTGGGTTCCGAATTATTCTGTCTTTGAAGCATTTCAAACCTTTGTGACAAGAGCCTAGAGGGAAAAAATCACTCCTAATAAGTCAGTCTGTGGCACTTATGGGAATTGTGTCATAATGATGGAACGTGAGTGGACGTGCTGCAAAACCGTGACCTGGTGGATGCTTCAGGAGCCCCGGCAAGGCTCGCCCTAGCACTTTCAGCAACGGCAGCCAGTAATGCTTTTTTCTTTTGCATCCAGGTGGGTTTTTGTTTTCTTCACGTGAAACTGACAGGTCCCTTACTAAGAAGTACCTGTTGCTTTGATTTTATACATTTTAGCAAGGGAAGATTAGTTTCATTAGTTATAATAATTTAACCAACCAAGGTCAAAACATTTTTGTGTTATACCTGAGCTATTCCATAACTGCTATAGTCAAGACAGATATTTTTTTCCAACTTTTTTTTTTTTTCTGGGTCAGAGCCTCTCTAAGTAGCCCTGGCTGTCCTGGAACTCTCTATGTAGACCAGGCTGGTCTTGAACTCACCTGCCTCGGTCTCCTGAATGCTGGGATTAAAGGTGAACACCACTATGCCCAACTATTTTTCAGCCTCGTAAATGTTTATTTACTTGTGTGTGTGTGTGTGTGTGTGTGTGTGTGTGTGTGTGTCAGGAGTCAGTTCTCTCCTTCCACCATGTGGATCTCAGGGATCAAACTCACACCGTCAGGCTTAGCAGCAAGTGCCTTTACCTGCTGAGCCATCCTGCTGGCCCAGCTTTTACTTTTTATGGGTTAGAATCCGATTTTAGAAGAAGGTCTAAACTTTCATGGTCTTCAAGGCTCTATTTCCTTGATCTATCTCCATGAAAACCTGAGGTTGACGTTACCCCCACCTTTAGCTCAGGGATCCCAGTGGACTGTACATGGGCTGACAGGCTGCTTTTGGCAAGGTATGGGGAGAAACTAGACAAAACGAGGCAGTTCAACCGCATTCCCCGGAAGTCACTGGTCACCAGGCCCTTGGAACAAGGCTAGTGGCTTCCAGCTGTCCTGCAGCGAGGGTTAGAGAACTGGGCACTGCTGTGGTGAATGAATGCTGTTGCTTTCCAGGGAAGAAGAAATGAACTCGTGTTTCACGCACTCCTCACTCCACCTGGATGCCCAGCCGCTGGGAAAGCATCACTTCCCCGGGAACTGGACACTGATGGCAGGACCGGCCTTCACTGTGTCACCTGCCACTCACCAGCAGCTGCTGCTGGGGGCAGCCAGCTGTCCCTGCCAGAGGTGTTGCTGGTCTCAGTCCACCAGGAAAAACATCCAGAGACAATGCGGCTGTGTGGATATGTGGCTGAGTTCTAAGAACACTTTGCCAGTACTGACATTTGAATTTATGTGATTTCCACATGTCATGACAATATTTTTCTTTTTTTTTTTTCAGCCATTAAAAAAATATAGAAACCACTTTTAACTTGTGGGCCAGATTAAAAAATAGGTGGTAGACTGGATTTTGGTCTGTGAACTGTAGTTTACTGATGTCTAAATTCCCATCTCATTTAATTCTCACAAGAGCCACAAACTGGTTCCATCAGTATCCCGTATAATGGATAAGTAAACTAGTTCAGGGGAAATGTGATCTGGAGATAACGGTGCCTGGGACATAGCTGTTTATCTTCATTCCCTCCAAGTGATGGGAAGCTAGATGGTAAATGTGGAGCCTTAAAATTGGAAATGCAAGGTAAAGGGCTAAGCAAGGGGAAAAAAAGCAATGTATAAAACGTTTCTTCACTTCATGAAAAATGTCTTGCTTTCCTTCTGTGTTACTTTTTGATACTAGGAATTTATCTATTAATTCAGCTATATTCCTGTTTTAAGCATATGGTACAAAGTGAAATGTGCTTGGTTGTTTCAGGTCAACTCCAGATTTTGATACTTGAGCTGCAAGGAATACAGGGATCCTAGGATGAATGGAAACACTGATTTTCCCCAAATGTTTCTCTCCAGAGAACTCAAGTCTGCGAGCAGACTTGTGCTTTTCAGGTTGACAGGAGAGAAGATTCTGGCTTCTTAGAAAATACCAGGAAAGTTCACAAGAACTTTCTAGAATCAAGAGAGGAGGCCTGAGCTTTGCTGAGCTATTAACTTGACTCAAGAAATAACAGAGGAAAGGATAGAATGAAAGAAAGAGTGAATGAATGGACAAAAGAATGTATGAAGGAACAGGACCAAGAGATTGTCGAGACTTTTCTCTTAATAAGAATAATAACACTTCTAGAAGAACAATGGGAACTCACTGGACATGGGATGGGAAGAAAAGGAGGGACAGGAACATGGGAGTAGCACTCAAAGTACATCATATACTTGTATGAAAATGTCCTTATGTGATTCAATACCATGGGAAGTGAATAGATGCTGATGAATATAGAATATATATAAAAGGAATCATACACAGCCATTCCAGTGTTCACCCCTATCATGACTAACATTTTAGGGAAAATGTTTGGATTTCCAACATCCATTTGGTTCCAGTAACTAAATAAAAATGAAAACATATACACTGTTCACGGTAAGTGAACAAGAGACTCCAGAGGAGGCAAGTACATTTACCCTTGGCAAAGTGATCACGTCCTTTTGTTGTCTTAAGAAGCTGTACATTCACTTACCCCAATCATAAAAATGTCCAGTCTGCACCACTTTCAGTATTGAGAGCTGGTGTCTTCAGCCTGGAGCTGCCAAGGCCGCTTTTAGTAATCTCTCAGGATGAGATTTTCAAAAGACACATTGTGTGTGTGTGTGCGTGCGTGCGTGCGTGCGTGCGTGCGTGCATGTGTGTGTGTGTGTGTGTGTGTGTGTGTGTGTGTGTGTATGAGAGAGAGAAAGAGAGAGAAAGAGAGATCTCATACAACACCATTCCTTTAGACATGAGTGAACTGTTTTAAAATTTTTGACTACTCTAGAAGATTAAAGGCCAGAAATATCTGACCATCAGTCTATCAGACCCCTGGGGTCAGCTCTCTAGTGGACACAACAGTCTGGATTATTGCTGTAAGACATCCTCATGCCTGATACAAATGGCTGGATCTGAGTACCACCCAAAGTTAGTGAGAATCTGGATAACCATGGAAACGAAGGTGAAGAAGCAGTCAAGGCAGAACGAAGCAGAAGATGCAACCCCATCCCTTAAGGATGTGCAAAGCCATTACTATGTGGAGTAGACTCGTTCAGCCCCTGAAGGATGACAAGCTAGAAAAGGGATGCTCTGATTTTGGATCTACTTTTGTGTAGATTCAATGGGAATGATAAAGAATTTATCCAATGTTGGTGCCCCACACCTTGGCCCCTGATCATGGGAAGGGATGAAAGAGTCTACAGTGGATGCAAAACACAGGACATGCAAAACAAGGGATCCCCGAGCTGAACACTCAATGGCCCGACACACCTAAGATGACAATGATTTAAGATGATTTGAGATGGCATGGAGTCACTTACATTCTCTTCTGCACCTGTGGAAAGTGAATCCTCTTTAACTGACTAGAGGAAGATAAAAACAAAAACAAGAGTCAAGATGTTACCAAAGTAAGTCACCCAAGAGCAAAGGGTCATCTGGTCTACCAGTCCATAGGGTAGTTCTCACATACTGAACTGTTAATGTAGACCTTGTTTGAGCAAGAATTTGAAGGAGGCTTCCACAAAGGTAAACGGTATAGCAAGATGATAAAAGTTGTGTATTTCAAGACGCAACAAACAAAGAATAAACACAGTGTCACAGGTAGGGTATGCTTGGAACAGGAATGATTGTCACAGAAAACGCTAGCTGCAGAGTTGTGGCTGTGGGAAAGAACATATTTGCTTCACATTTTCTAGTAGCCAATAAAAACAGAACAATAATAATAACTATATAATAATATAAAACAATAATTATTATTGTTGTTGCTGAATGTCATGCATTTCATGCTAGCTTTGAATTTACTCTATAGTCAAAGACGACTTTGAATTTCTGATTCTCCTGCCTCCACTTTCCCAGGACTGTGATTCCAAGTGTGCACTACCATGTGCACTACTATCCTCACTTATATGATATTGGGGAGCAAATCCAGGACTTCCTGCATGGCGGGCAAACATTCTACCAACTGAACTGCATTCCTAGCCCAAGAGGGAAATACAGTCCTTCAACACAGAGCTACTGTTAGGCAAAACCAGATAACTTTCTGAAATTCTATAAAAGAAACAGAGAAGTGTGCTCTGGGTCTTGAAGCAAGCAGGTACCCCCACCTTATAAGAGGGTCCCCAGCCTTATCTGATTATAGTTCTTGGTCAGCACTGGGGGCTGCTCCCTACACCAGCCCTTGGTCTTGGGCAACTCTGTCCTGCTCAAGTTCAACCTGGGTGGACTAGTCCATGGAAGACCAGGGCCTAGGGTTTCACATACTCTAATCCAGACATCCTGTTATCCCCCTGGAGTCACATGGCATTTAGAGTCCTTCCCCAAACAGGAGAGGGGGCATCCTGATTCTTCCAAAGGTCAATGCTATACTCTGACAGTTGGCTATGACTCTGGAAGTCATCTTGATAGCTTTCCTTCAGTGGTTCTTAAACCTTGGTGTGTGGGGCTTTTGTGGATACAGACTGCCTTGATAATTTCCCAGAAACAAAATACTTTGCAGATGATACCAGGATATTCACAGACGTTCTATGTCTTTTTTTAGATTCCAGGTTAAAACCATTTCCCTATACCCATTTTAGTCCTGCTTAGTAACAGAAAGGGGAAGAAGAGAAGAGATATTTACATATGCATCTCTCAGGTGCCTGCCATGCTTTATCTTCCTTAATGTGTCTCAAACAACAAGTATATGACCACCATTTACAGTGTAAGAAGCGACACAGAGAAGCCAAGTCACTTGCTCAGGTGAAATAGAGTGGAGGATACTGTTCTGAAAGCCAAGTCTCCATCTGGTGACTGTGAACTTGCAAGCTTCCTAGCTAAGATCATTGGCTTAGACTGTTTGTTTCTGCCCATCTTATTTCCATATTGAGGACATCCTGGGCATAGAGGAACCCCAACATTTCTGAAAGTTTCTATTGATGTGGAAATGATGCCACAGTCAAAACCATTTACAAGGGATGCTGTTGTCTTGGAGGGTGTGCTGGCTGGAGTTGGTCAACTTGACAGAAACCTAGACTTATCTGGAAGGAGAAGATTTTAACTGAGCAAACGCCTCCATAACCTTGGCCTCTAGGCAAATCTGTGGGGTATTGTCTTGATTAGTGATCAGTGTGGGAGGGCCCAGCTCTCTGTGGGTGTTGCCACCCCCGGGCAGGAGTTTCTGGGTTGTATAAGAAAGCAGGCTTAGCAAGCCATGGGGAGCAAGCCAGTAAGCAGCAGCCCCCATTGCCTCTGCATCAGCTCCTGCTTCCAGGATCCTGCCTTGTTTGAGTTCCTGCCCTGACTTCCATCGATGATGGAGTGTAACCTGAGAGTTGTAAGCTGAAATAAACTCTTTCCTCCCCAAATTGCTCTTGATCATAGTGTTTTATCATAGCAATAGAAAAGTAACTAAGACAGAGACAACTTCTCTCTCTAGGCCAGCGGGGAATAATAATTAATTATTATTAATTATTAATTAATAATAATTAATATTACCTGTGTGTAATATTAAATAGAATTAAAGACTCAAGGGATACCTGACCTCCTCAAGTCCAACCTACAATAGCTTCTGGAGTCAAAATATTGTTTACATTGAGGAAACATTACCCCCACCCCCTACCACCACACACACACCATTTAAAAGCAGAGCTCACAAGGTTTCAAGGCTCTTTCCCATCCCAGCTCTCTGTCATGAGGCCAGTGCTATCTGGATGTTCCTGTCTGTAAGGTTCCTATCTTGTCAGTTGCTCACTGTGTTCTAGAAGACACTGTCAGCTTGGTGTAGGTGACTGAGAGGGACAGGAGGAGTTCATTAAGATCTTCACTATGGCTTTAGATTTCCAGATCCTTCTGCCCGTTGGGGGGTTTGGAGTGTAGCTGAGTAATAGCATGCTTGGTTAGCATGCACAAACCCGAGTTCCACCCCCAGCATCACATGAACCCAGCATGGTGGCACATGCCTCTAAAAATCCCAGCACTTGGGAGGTGGACCAGAAAGGTAAGATTAGCTACCTGGTGGGTTCATGACCAGTCTGAGATTGCTATGTTGCACTTTGAAAGTCATACTATGCAGACATTCCCTTCCCACTCCTATATGCATACTTTTTAAAGTGGTTTATTTGTGTGTGTTTCTCTTTGTGGTACAGCATGTATATGGAGGTCAGAGACCAGCTTGTAGAAGTTCTCTCCATCCATCATGTGGGTCCCAGGGACCAAACTCAGGTCATCAGGCTTGGCAATAAGCACTCACTGAATCATCTGATTAGCCTGAACAGTCCTTATTTTGAGAGCTCACGAGCGTTCCTCACACTTGAGCAATTTTATAGCATCTTCAAGACTGTCTTGTACTACTTGAATCTACTTTCTATTTTTCTCTACATTGACCCTAGTTTTGCTTAGATCAGACTGTTTGCTATCAGAGCCTTTGCTGTGTCAACATAACCACAAATAAAAACAGATGAAGGGAACATCGCTCTTAAGTTCTAAATGTAATGTCTGCTAATATCTAGCTGGCTGTTGTGGTCTATGCAAACTGACTCCTGTCTTCCATCAACCTCAAAGCCAAGAGAGTCACAAGACAGCATCCGGGGCCCACACTCAGCTCTGCTGGAAGCTGATGTTTCCACTGATGTATTTCAAAACCTTGCTGATTTATGGCTTTGTTCTGTTAAGATAAAAACTTCATGAAACTGTGACTGTTGGGGCTTGGTGTTTCAGATAACCCAAGTCTGTGTTCCTGGGTCATGGTCACCAATAGTTAACTTCAGAGTAAACTCTTTCTCCCTTTGAGGTAAGAGCTGTGCTTTCCATGTCAACAGTGACTTAGTTGAGACCCTGTCTCAAACTAAAAAAAAAAAAAAAAAAAAAAAAAAAGGGTGCGTGTGGGGTGGATATGGGGTGGAGGGGATATGGTTCAGTGGTAGAGTACTTGCTTGCCTAGGTTCAATCCCCTGTATGTGTGGTTTCTCTTTTTGTTTGTTTGTTTTGTTTTGTATACTAAAGTGGTGGCACAGTAAAGAATAATTTCTATTACCAAGGAGAGATCTCCTCTTAACGTCACCCTAAAGGGTTAGTTAGAACAGAAAAGGGAAATAGCTATGCACTGTGTAATGTTAAGTGTTTCTAGGACTGTATGAAAGAACCATCAAATCTTTCTGAACTTTGTAGATGTTTACAAACTTGTCTGCAGGTGCAGCCTCCCAACCAGCAGCTACTGGAACACTGAGTTAGCATAAAGATTCAGAAGAGCCAAGAGGCCAGTTCCAGCCACGCTTTCACATCTGGTGTAAGAGAACATCAGCTCAGCACCTGAGTCCTGGACACCGTGACTGCAGGGGCAGGCTCAGGGTTAGTGTTCTGTTGCGCAACTCTGCTTACATAACTTGCCCCCTCTGGAAGGTGAGCAGGTGGAAGAAACAAGGAGAACAGTGTCTGGAGTCAGGTACAGTTGGCCATAGACTCTGGAGAAGCTGGTGTGTAGGAAGCAGAGCAGAAAGACTGTGGTCAAGGGAAAAAAAGCAGAAAGAGTATTCACAGGAGGAAGTAAGAACTCCAGGAGTCTGCTGCCTCTGCAGTCAGTCTGCAGGATTGGCTGCTGGTGGCTGGTAGATCGAGTCCGACCAGCTCAGCCACCCTTAAATTGCCTGTGTTCTATGGAGAGAAGAGACTTTGTGGGTGCTGAGCAGAAACCATATTAAATGATGCCCCCAGGAGCCCAAGAATTGACCTTGGATTCTGCCCCCAGAGAACCAGTCCAGGTAGGCAGCTTTCTCCCTGGGACATTGCAAGTGGCAGATGAACTATGCTGGAGTCCAAGAGTTGGGACAGGTAGAGCGAACGGCCTGGTGACTCTCAATGGCTCTGGTGACAGTTCTATGGTTCGAGTTGATCCTAGATATATATGGAAGCCCATAATAATTTTTAATCACTTATCTTAGCTCCCTAGAGCCACACAGACAGGTCAAGTGGGGGCGGGACATAGACTCCTTTATATGCGTCACATATATATGCAGTTCTTTCGCATATGTAAAAGCATTGAATACAGCCAGAAGTCAGTGATGGACAGGACCACATCTTGACCAAGACAGCTCAGCTGTGCATACATTTTGCTCTCTATTTAACCATAAGCCTCACATCAGGGACCCAAAGATAGAGCTGGAGGTCAGTGAACCTCTTTATTTGTTCTTCTTCTCAATGTGGCCACATGAAAAACTCACCCCCTTCTCACTATTGGCAGATTGAGGATGAGTGGATGAGCCTAGTTCTTAAGAGTTACCAAGACCCAGGCTCTCCAGCAACAAAGAGACACTGTAAACACTGCTTCAATGGCACCAGCTCCAAGGTTGGACTGGGGCAGGCAGGGTGTGCCGTGGGGCTCAGTTAAAATCTTAATGGCTCGCTCTCTGTAGTCAAGGGGCACACTGAGTTTTGTAAAGCAGAGTTCTGGGTCATATCAACCTCAGCTTGTTGTGCCAGTTTCTTGAGGGTTTTACTGTCTGTTGTTCAGACTGCGTTAATGAACTCACCCAGCTGGTGAGCTTGATGAGCGCTTTTACGTCATTTACTCCTTTTACTGATAAACAAATAAAACAGCAAGGCTGAGACCAGATTCCAGAGGCTTCCCCGACAGGAGCAGCCAAGTGGGATGATTTGCATTCTTCTGCTGTATTCAAATACATCAGATGCAGCCACAGAGTTTAAAATAAACAGAACTGCTACCGATGGAGATCAAAATTGTGCTCACAACCCACACCCTGGGGCTGCCTGTTGGGCTGTTAAGCACTTCCCCTTGTCCTAAGTCATCTGTCACTTCTGAGCACTGGCCTCACCCTTGGGTGAGCTTTGCTGCTATGCAGAAGCCTGTCTTTCTATGGAGGGCTGGGGCATGTCTCCACTCTTCTCTGGAAGCATGACGTTGCCCATGATGAACCCAGTCTAGATCTTGGGTTTCATCTGATTTTGCCCCTGGTCTGGTTTCCCAGCTCAGTACATGGGGGCAAAGGAGAGCCTCGGGCAGCCCCCTGCACCTCTTCTCTATCCTTCGGAGAAGTCTGTGGCTGAGAGACCGGGAGGACCAGACCGCAGTTCGGCGCCTTCCACAGCCAAGGAGCAGGTGTGCCGGATAACACATGAAGAAGGGCGGAGAGGGCTTGATCACCCAGCCTGGGCACGTGTTCTGCGAGGGCACCGCAGAGGCAGGAAGGAAACCTGGACAGGGTGGCTGAGAAAGAGGATCTCTGGGAGCTGCTGAAGAGCCCGCAGTGTTTTGAAGGATAGGCTCGAGCTGTTCAGACCGAAAACGGAATAAACAGGGCCGAGACCAAACCCAGAGGCTTCCTGAATGGGAGCAGCCTAGTGATTTAATGCCCCATTAAATTTGAATCTCAGATCAACAAATAATAATTTTACTAGCATAAATATGTCCCAAATATTGAATGAAACATTCTTAACCTATACTGAAATTGCTTTTTTATTAATAATTTTAATAACATGTGAGTGTTTTTCCATTTCTCAATCTCTTTTTGATAATCAGGGAACGTCTGGTATGAGAGAATCATTCAAACCTCAGAAACAGAATCACCCCAGCCTCCTCTAGTAGCACTTAGCTCTTAATTGGTTAATCTAAAGAATAGTCTGGCCCCCTTAACAACACTAAACACTCCAATTAAAAAAAAAAATGGCAGGATCCCATTGAAGATACATTGCCAAGAGCAAGGAGCTAAAAGCCAGGCCGAATTCCAGCATGGACAGGAGAGGTGGAGAGGAAGTCCCACCCCTAGCCAGGGTACCATAGGCAACTGACAGCTGCTGGGAGAGCAAGCTCAGTTTTCTTTACAAGAGTAGCCCCTGGTAAGCTGGCCACACTCCAGTGGGAGGCCACACATGCAAGAATAAATGGTCACACAAATGGGACTTGATGGGTGAAGAAGTTAAAAAAAAAAGGGAGGACATATTGCTGAATGGGTAGGGAAGGAGTGAATCTGGGGGGAGTCAGGGGAGGGGTGAATATGATCAAACACATTGCTCGGAATTCTTAGAGATCTAATAAAGACATAAAAAACCATATAAAGAGCTTCAGAGCACATAATTTATCCATGTCAGCTCCACCTACAAGGGCTCTCTTGTTTAAAAGAATGTGTCCAACTCTTAGAAGAGATTTTTTTTCTTTAAGATAGGACATGGCCCATTTTGATCATGTGATAGTTGGTCTGAGCTCACAAATGTCACATGACATCACAGATGTTAGACCTTTTCCACAGATCCTGAACATTTCATCTCATCTCTAGTTTTCTGGGAGCATCTAGCCTTTATCGGGGCTTCCTTACCTAGTCCCCACATGAAGGTGGAAAAATCTGTCAGTGAGACAAACAGCCCAGAAGGCTTGAGATGGCTTGGAGGTGTGTCAGCCTTACTGTGGGGACAGACTCCACCTGTCACACCCTCAGCACTCTACTGTCCTTTCCCTGACGACTCTCTCACTGACAGAGCATCGAGGGGTCCTGGGTCCTGTTTTCCTGTCCAGTGTGGGACTCTGACCATAAGCAAGCTATGCTGCGGCATTCCCTCGGCTTCTGCCAGCACCAGCTGCAAGCCAAGCCCCCCCCCCAGCCTCTCCCACACACCCAACAACAGTCTCTCACTGTGGCCTCAGCACTGACTTCCAGCCTCCACTCCTTCGCCATTCACAGGAATTTCCCCCATAAATCACTCATACT
The DNA here is from genome assembly GCF_004664715.2 of Peromyscus leucopus. NCBI lineage: Eukaryota > Metazoa > Chordata > Mammalia > Rodentia > Cricetidae > Peromyscus > Peromyscus leucopus. The sequence continues at coordinate 2,262,102 of NC_051063.1, forward strand.
TCTGTTTGGTGTGTGCTTCTTGGAGAATCCAAATTTGCCATCACACCAGGACACTTTTTACATAACATGATCTCTTTTCACTGGATTCCTTTCTAAACTCAATGCACTTGGCCTCAACTTGAGCAATAAATCTGCTTGCAAAAAAGGTTTATTTGTGTGTGTGTGTGTGTGTGTGTGTGTGTGTGTGTGTGTGTGTGCGCGCGTGTGCGCGCACCCACAGAAACCAGGAGCATCAGGTCCCCTGGGCTGGAGCTGCAAGCAGTTGTGAGCCCCCCAGTATGGGCACAGGAACTGAACCGGGGTCTCCACAAGAGTGCTACTTGCTCTGAACCACTCTCAAGCTTGCACAAGTCTATGCTGATCTAAAGTATAGTATGTTAATATGCTTTGAAAATATGTACAATTCTGGTTTTGTTTTTTAGATCAGTTTTCTCTGCTTAGTCCTGGCTGTCCTGGAACTTACTATATAGATCAGGCTGGCCTTGAAATCACAGAGATCCTCTTGCCTCTGCCTCATGAATGGTGGGATTAAAGGCATGTATTACCAAGCCTGGCTGAATATATGCATAACTATCATATGTACTTGTATATATGGTATATAACTATATAGATGATAAATATATACATAATACATCTAAGTCTCATAATATATGAATATACAATCATTCTTTAAATGTGACTATTCAAATATGGGTCACTGAAGTCATCTCCTGTGCCACCAATATGTGCACATAAATCATTTGGAAACTGTTTCCTATGTTATACTGCTGACAAAATACTAAATTAGTATGTAGGCAGAAATAGAATTGAAATAGTACTTGACATGTTCCAATGTGTTCATGAATGAGAGGAATCAGTGTCCAGGGAAAAATCTACAAGAAAAACTTTCTGTACAACAAGAAATAAACAAAACTAAAAAGTGGCTCAGAGGTCCAGCCGGATTCTCGCCAAGCGAGTGAAACCGAGGGGCATGTGCCGCTGTTTTGTGCAGGGTGCCGAGTGCAGGGGTTTTGAGGACGCCACTGACTCCGGTGCTTCCGGCTGTATGAATCCACCCCAGCTTCTCATTCATCTTTTAGAGAACTTTAAACCGGGTTGCAGTTCTGAACACGGGTTACAGGGGTTTGCTCTGCACCGATGGGTAAAGCCCCGCTCTCGGACCACGGCAGCCCGGCCACCATTTCTGTGCGAGCGCGCGGCACCTCTGCCAGCTTGGCTGTACTACAGGTCACGCTCCCCGCTGGTGGTCTGGTGGACACCGTATTTTCTAAAATGGGGATTAAGAATCGGCTCACCAGGGCTGCATCTGGACAGGGAGAGGTAAAGACAAAGAGGGGGTCCTCTGCCCTGGAAGAGTGTGTGCTGAGGAAGCCCGGGCTATCGACCATTGCAGAGGGACAAGATAGTCGACACACCACAGCCCTCCGTCACTAACCCTAGTCATTCAAAGAATGGCAACTGTTACTTGTTCACAGCCTTTTCTCCGCTACAGAGCACCTGTGAATAGCATGACGATGGCAAGCTAAATCACAGAGGAGGGAAATATCGTCTGAGAATCATCAACATCTATGGGCCCCCAGGACCCCGCAAACCATGGCAAGCTAAATCACAGAGGAAGGAAATATCGTCTGAGAATCATCAACATCTATGGGCCCCCAGGACCCCGCAAACCATGGCAAGCTAAATCACAGAAGAGGACAATAACGTACGAGAATCATCAACGTCCAGTCCATCGCCCCGGATCCTGTGAACTCCTCGTGACCAGACTCACCTTCTTCCAAAACAGCTTTCCCAGAGGCAGTGCGGTGGGCCCCGACTTCTCCTTGCTGCCTTCTCTTGGGTCGCTGGCTGCTGCAGGAGGCACATGACTTGGTGGGCTGCAGCCTTTCGAACTCTTGGTTGCCCCTTGAGGCTCCTGGGGTGTGAAGTTGGCTTTATCTGACTTGAGATTGGCTGAAGTACCGGGTGAGTTTTCAGTCTCCTAAGAAGTTTGTTTGTAAAAAAGAAAGTGAAAAACTCAAAACAATCTCAGTTTCAAAAGTAAAAGATTCTCTGTTAAAATAAGCACAGGCTGGGGTCATGCATGGTGTTAGTCCTTTTTTCTTTCTAATTTTCTGTTTTATGCAAATTTCCACTGTGAATATAGCTCTGTGTTTATATATATATATATATATATCAGATATTTCCCTTTTGGGAAAGAAACAAGGGGGAGATTTGTTAGTAATGATGCTTATGTAAGTAATTTAGTGTGGGGGGGTAGGTTTTGGGGAGAGTGGTATGTTATTAGAAAGTGGAGTTCTGGGCTGGCTCTTGGCTCAGTGGGAAAAGGAACTTGCCTCCAAGCCTGATGACCTGAGTTCAATCCCTTGAATCCACATAGTGGGAGAGAGAACTGACTCCTGCAAGTTGTTCTCTGACCTGCACATGTGTGTTGTGGCTTGCATGTTTCTATACATATGTATGTACTGCGCATGCGTATACACACACACACACACACACACACACACACACACACACATCAATCAATCAATCAATGTAAAAAGGAAGAAAGGAAGGAAAGAAAGGGTTTTTTTTGTGTGTTTTTTTGTTTTTAACCAAGGCCCTTTGTCTCCAAATAGTTTTGACCGGGCTCCCATCCATGGGAAATATTCTGAATATGCACACAATCATGCATGATGGTTTGTGTTTATTTTATAAACACTATTACTTTACCAAGCCCAATTGGAAATTAAGGAAAGGTGGAGATAAATTTGATGGTCATAAGACTTCTGAAATTTTCTCCCACATCCCACTTTGGAGATCCAGGCCACGGAGAAGGCAGAGAGGAGACTGTCAGCTGAAGGAGGTCCACAGACCCCACTCCTACACTTGAGATGAGCCTCCACACTCCACACACAAGCTCTTCAGAAGGTTTCTGCTCCTCCCTTTCCCCCTTCCTGTACCTCCATCCTACCCCTCTTCACTCCCCGCTACAGGCTGTGCTGAAGTCCATTTCCAAGATATCTGATGTTTCTTACTCCCTCTCTCCCCCCACAGTCCTTCCTTTTCTCTTTTCTTTCCTCTCTGCTTTTTTCTTCTCTTTCCCCACCCCCAAAGGGCCTCATGTAGCCCAGGCTGGCCTCAGCTTCCTATGCAGCCAAGGATGACCTCGAATATCTGATCATCCTGCTCTACCACCCCCTTCCCCCCACCCAAGTTCTGGGAACACAGCCATGCACCAGGCCACCTGCTCCCATACACACCCTTCACTTCTCCCGTGAACGGCTGCTCAGTCCTACGCTCTGCTTCCCGAGTGTCGGGATGAAGACTCATGAAGCCCAAATACATCCAGCCATGAGTGAACACTGACATTCAAGTTTTAACATCAGGCTCTTCTAACCTGACTTCGTTCTCTTAAGCATCTTCATTTTATGACTTTTGCTCTCTGGACCTAACGACACACTCCCTTTAAATTCCCAGACGATGATTTTTGATCAAAAGAAAAAAAATACCTGACAATAAAAATATGATTTAGACCAAAATATTAAAAAAAGTATACTTAGAATTTCGAAATGTTCTTGGCTGTTGGTTTGTTTTAAAAGGTCTTTGACAGTAACTCTGACTGGGCTACAGTCAGTTCTTCCCCCGCCCCAGCTTCCAGAGTCCTGGGGTTACAGGTGTGCACCATGACACTGTAGATGACCAGAGTCTTGAAGCCATCTTTCCAATGTTCGCATTTTCAGACAAGGAAGCTGGGCCTGTGATCTGTCAACCCCTAAACTGAGAGGGGGCGGAGACAGAGGGAGAGAGGAGGGAGGACCAGATCCGGCCATGGCCGCTTCCCACCCACTCAGTGGATTCCTGGGACGGGACCCCAGCAAAGTTTCCTTCGCATTTTCCTTCCCTGCCTGTTCACCCTCTTACTTCCCAAAGAGAGCCCCACAAGGTATCCTGCCACCGTTAGCTGATGTAATATCCTGTCTCTAGAGTCTGGAGGAGACTGTCAAGATTCCAGCCTGACACAGAGGCCAGTGCTCTCGAGAGTCACCAGACTGCAACTGAAGATGACAATGTAGGAAGGATGGTTCAGTGGTTAGAGAGCATCCCGCTCTTGCTCTGAGTTTGGTTTTTAGCATCCACGCGAGGAAGCTCAAAGCCACCTGGAACTCTAGCTCCAGGGGACCTGATGCCCTCTTTCTGTGCTCCTCAGGCATCGGCACTCACGTGTGCACATACCCACACAGACACGCACGCATATATGTAACTTAAGAAAAAGGAATGTCCCAGTAAGTCTGAATTTCAAATCAGCAAATAATAATTTTTCTAGCATAAGTATGTTCCAAATATTGCATGAAATATATTTAAATTTATACTAAAATTACTTCCTTTTCTTAATAATTTTAAATTACTATATGAAGAATGGATTGCAAGATAACATAAAATTATTTCTTGTGTATCTGAAGCCTGAATTTCACCACACATGCTATATTCTACCTGGTGACCCTACCCATAGGAGTCTAACAGTTCTGGGGACTATCTTCTTAATAAATAAGTCATCCCCTTGATTTTAATTCTGGATGTGGGACATAGGAGGTCTCAATAAGGTACAAACATCAGAACAAGAACACCAAACAATGGGTATGCAGAAAGCAGAAGAGTCCCATGGGCCGGGCCGGCTTCTAATAAAGACTGCAGCTTCCCACTGAGAGGACAGGCGCTGGGCAAACCTTTTCAAGCAATGCCTGGCCTCAGTATGTTTAAGCAAATGTTGGGGATGATAAGTATGCACTTCCAGACTTGGCTTCACTTTGAATCTGTTAGGATTTCCCTTTCTGACCTAGAGGACAGCCTCTTGGTGAACCTGAGGGGATGGATATCTCCTACAGCTGAGACACAAGACACAGACTAGATCTGGTTTACTGTTTTAATGACCTTGATTCCCCCTCCCCAAGGACAACAGAATAATCAAAAGAAGAGAAGAAAGTGTAGTGGTTTGAATGTGATTGACTCCCATAAGCTCACAGGGAGTGGTACTACTAGGAGGTGTGGTTTTGTTGGAGTGGGTGTGGCCTTGTTGGAGGAAGTATGCCACTGTGGGGGTGGGCCTTGAGGTCTCATATATGCTCAAGCCACACCCAGTGTCTCAGTCCTCTTCCTGTTGTTTTCTGACCAAGATATAACTAGCATCACATCTGCCTGCATGCTACCATGCTCCCCTCCACGATAATGGACTAAACTTCTGAAAAGGTAAGCCACCCCAATTAAACGTTTTTCCTTTATAAGAGTTTTGATGGTCATGGTGTCTCTTCACAGCAATAGAAACCTTAACTAAGACAGAAAGAAAGTTCTCAACACAGAGGTAAAAGCAGATGACCTATATGTAGCAAACTGTATAAATGAGAATTGGGAACATTTGGGATCGTCCTCCTATTTTAATTGACATTTGCATGAAAAACACACTGATGTCAATCAAGGCACAACCTTGAAGCTCCTGTGTCTGGGTTACAGAAGCCCAGAAGAGGGCACTTCCTATAATATTTTAAGAGTTCAGATCCCATCCTTCTCCCAAATGCGCCTTACTGCTAGGATAAGAGCCACTGATATTAGAAAGCCCTAGAAATGTCATGGACCTTGGGTGGCCATTCATGGTGGGATGAGATACTACAGATGTGAAATTTTGTGACACATAAAATGGATACCGTAATTAAGGGCAGATGTGGTATGGAGGGAGTCACACACTTTTACAGACACCCCCTCCTCACGTAATTCCCAAAGTGGGAGTTAAACCCAATTTCTCTGTGTAAAAGTCTATGATATGTCTCATTAGCTGTTACTAAACTGTGTCCCATGTACCCAAGTGGCCATACACTTACTATTTATGTATTTATTGGTCTTTTTTGAGACAAGGTCTTGTTGTGTACCCTTGCCTATCCTGGAACTTGATAAACAGCCCAGGCTGTTTTCAAACTTAGGGTGATCCTCCTGCCTCGGTTTCCTAGGAACTTGATAAATAACCCAGGTTGTTTCAAACTTAGGGTGATCCTCCTGCCTTTTCCCCCTAGGTTCTGGGATTATAGGCATGCACTATATCCACCTGCCTATACCACTTTTCAAAAAAACATTATTTAAAAAATGTATGTGTGTGTGTGTGCAAGTGTACGTGCACATGTGAGTGCAGTGCCCACAAAGACCAGAAGAGAGTGTTGGATCCCCTGGAGCTGGAGCTACGGGCAGCTATGGGCAGCTGTGAGCTGCCCCCTGTGGGTGCTGGGAAATGAACTTAGATCCTCTGAGAGAGCTGCAAGTGCTCTTACCACTGAGCCTTTCCGGACCGCAAGACCACTTTGTAGGGTTCCTTTCCTTCTTCCTGAAACAGCTGTAGTTCTCTCTTTACAGAACAAAATAAGCCTTCTTGGAAATTGAAGGTGACCTCATGTTATTTGCATGTGCAAATGCAGATTCTGCTATGTGAGTGTGCTATGGAAACTGTCATTTGCCTATACAATCCTAGGACTATAAAATGGAGCTGGGAACATTTTTGTGTTTAAAACAGGCCCACTAAATTTGGTGGACAATGGTTAATGGTTCAAAAAGACTCTCCAAGCATTGGGCCCAACTCTGAGGTCCTTGGAATTGGTGGTTTCAGACGTGCGCTGTGCCTTCCTTCATGCACGAAGAGTCTGTCTCCAAAGCTGAGCTCATGTCCACCACTGTGATTGGCTCTGGCCTCATCCACTGTTTTCTCCTGTTGGCATCTATGTGGGCTCAGTGTAAACTCAGTCACCAGAGGGAACAGGGGAGGTGGATGACAGCAAGCTGATACTGTTATCTTGAGGTTAGAAGAGAATTTCCCAAGGAGTGGGTGGCATACCACAACTTTACATTCAGGATAAGAAGCAAAGCTCAAACAGCGTACTTGTCCTTTTCTAACTCTTGAGTCGTTTAATAACGTTCTCTGGAAAAGCTGGGTCTGCTGCCAGGATGGCTTTAGCAGTCTCCATCACCAGCCAATTTCTTCCTAAGAAAAACCTGGAGGAAACTGGACTCTAAGCTCTACAGAAACGAGCAAGAACGTTTAATTAGCCACATTAATGATCATTTTTCTGTTAAGAAAAGTGATTCTGGTTTCCACATGTGATGGAATATGAAAGCGTTTTTGAAAGGCACATTTAAGTAGGAATAGTCAGTTTGAGTATAAAAATATCAAACAATTAATGGCATATTTAAGTAAAGTGGTGAAGGTGTATGCCAACGACTGACGGTTGGGAAACACTGGGTAAGAATTTCAGAACGCTGGTCCCACTGGGAAGGAACCAATCTGAGATGTTTATAGCTATGGGGACTTAAACGCCTGAAGTTCAGGCCTCAGCATCATCAAATTCCCCCTCAGTGATCGCAGCCACCCAAGACTTGGAATTCCCTGACTTGGAGCTGTTAGGCACTGGATCCTAGCCATGAGGTGAAGAGCAGGGTCCTTTTTCTTCCTAGTATGAGGAGATACAGACCTTATGCCTAAAGAACTTTCTAAAGGTGAGTCTTAGCCTGGGGCTGTCCAGGCGTTTCTTCTTGCTTTTGGCCTGCGTCTCCAACATCTTCTGGCCAGCGTGTCCATCGCAGACTTTGTCTGCCTTGGCTGCCTTCTGACAACAGCAGGCACAGCTTAGAAATTTGCTTTTAAACAAACCCACTTGACTTTCCTGTTTCAAAGTATATTCAGACACTGTGACAATTAATTACTGGTCTGTCACTCACATGTCCCAACCACAAAGCACCATGGGAATACTTTTCAAAGTTCTCAAAAATGATTCACTAGACAGTATATTCACAGTTTCAGGCAAACATTGGCATTTAACAGGGTCACCTATGCAAATGGCCCGAATGAACACATCTCAGAACCCCATCCCCAATCCAACCAAAACAGCTCTCTTCATCCCTATTTGCTTAAGACAGTGACAGGCCATTTAAACTGTGACTTAAAACATCAAATGAAACATAACCAAATCCTAAAAGATAACACTAGTCTTGACTAACAGCTTTAAATGTGTAAATGCTGATGTCACCTGGGAAAGGAAACCAATAAACCACCCGTTGACCAGAGATGTTTTGTGTCTTGATTTTGTTTTCTTGGCTGAATGTTACCACCAAATGACTTCCATCTTCAAACCAATTTCCTTTGACCCTTCATGGAAATAATATCACCCACAACATTTGAGTGACTTTTACATGAGCAGCTTTCCCAGGCAAAGCAAGTTTCTGGCGTGAACCAATTCATTGAGCCAAAATGGGAGGAGATAAGAATCAAAATAACTCGGCTACAATCACTACAAACTGTTGACTCAAGTTACAAATGCTGTGAGGGTTTTTCATGAAGCACGTAGTGCATTAGCAATCACACAGAGGGTTGAAGAGATGGCTCAACAGTTAAGAGCACTGGCTGCTCTTCTAGAGGACCCAGGTTCAGTTCCCAGCACCCACTAGGCAGCTGACGACCTCCTATAACTTCCGTTCCAGGGGATCAGATGGCCTCTTCTGACCTCCATGGGTACTGCATGCATGTGGTGCACTTAAATACATGTCGATGAAACACCCATATGCATAAAATAAATATATAAAAATAAGGAAATAAATATATATATATATATAAATATATATATAAAAGACTCATGGTCAAGTGTAACAGAGATGCAGACTTTTCAAAAGCACTTTGGGAACTTCAAAAGAAAAAGATGCCCCAAAGACAAATATAGAATAAGAGAGGCCATTTCCTGGGCATCCCAAACAGTCTGTATTCATAATCCCTCATCTAAAATACCAGTTCCCAGTGGGGACTTCTCAGCCCGCTGGATGGGACAATGAGATTTTATCAATAAGGTACGCCCAGTGGGGAACCATCTCTGCACTGTGGATGGGTCTTGGTACATGGACCAGCTAAATAGAAAGAGTGAATCGGGCCACTTGGGAAGCCACCCAACACCACCCACATCCTCTACTGTTGACAGCCCAGTGTGCTGAGTATGGGGCTCCAAGAATTGAAAAAGACAGAAACAAACATCTTGACCCAACCATTCACTGAATTTGACCTTAGCTGCCTTGTAGCAAATGAGTAATGTTCAGGAATCTGTTTTTCAACGGGAGAAGAAAAGTCTAGAGGAATCTATTAATCCACTACGTGATTGTGGAACAGGATTAATGACATTCAAACAGGGTTCCACAGTTTGCAAGGCATTGCAGCCCTTCCCCTCAACCCTGGTCCAGCTTTACAGATGTGGAGACTTTAAGTTAGGATCATATGGCCACCACATCAATGACCTGGAGCTCAAACACAACCTCTCCGGGACAAGATAAAGGGTGCCCCTCCCCACCTCTGCTACAACTTAACTCCTTCAAACCTAAGCAGCAGATGAATGGGCTGGCTAAGCCATCTATTGATTCCCCATCCCCGCCAAAGCACTTCCAGTGGACACTTATCTCTCTCCAGCTTAAACTGTTTCATAGTCTCCATGAATTTAACTATGTGTTCCATTATAGGCCAGCAGTCCTGTCACATGGAAGGAAAAGCATCCATAAAAAGGTGGTTATTTCAGGCCAAGTTTACTTGGAGAGGGATGGTCTACACTTCTAGCCTGTAAACCTTCAGGCTCAGCCGCGCCCACACTCTACCTAGCCTTTCACTGGGCAGGTATACTATGGCAACTATTTTAGTTCAACACTGCTTTGCAGTGGAGAGGTACTTTTCAAATTCCATGAAAATAGAAAACACGTTAATACCCCCAGAGCTACAGCTTCTGCCTCTCACTTCAGAGAAAGTCTTAAAAACAACAACAAACAAACACAAAAACAACCAACCAAACAGAAAACCTGAATTCTCTCATTTTCTTTTCTCAGCCCAATGTATCTATTGTATATTTAGCAACTGGGCATTGTGACATTCTTTAGCCAGAGCAAGTATATCATCTTTCAAGTGTCCCAATAAATGTTTATTAAAGTACCATTAACCAGGGCAGGGGATTATGGCTAAGTGGGTAGAGGGTTTACAACCGGGCAAGAGGCCCTGGATCTAACGCCAAGCACTGCAGAATCCAAACAAACAAAACCACAATCTTAACCTAAACCAAATACTTAAAGGACAATCTAATAGCACTATTAAATTTCTAAGTAGATCCATATATTGCATATGTAACATATAATATTCATGGTATGTATATCATCTAAGACACATATGCAAATCGAACCCCGATTCTTTGCATAAACCCAGACATATATGTACTTCAGGATACCTACCGTGTCTTCTGGATCCTTTTTTGTTTCAGCTTTGTTAGGCGAAACCTGAAAAGTGAGAGAAATGCAAGTGTTAAAAACCAGCTCTAGAGGGTGACTTGTGATTCATAAAAACAAGTCTTCAGGGTATTCTAGTTTATCACCCCAAAAATTGAGAAATAAAAAGCGCCTTTGGCCTAACTCTATTAGGTCATGTCTCTAACATGAGCACCTCTAGGTAATAAACAGTTTACAAAATCAATATTTTATTCTGAAATGTATTAGATCTTACACATCCACCAAGAGTTAAATCACATTCAAAAAACCACCTCCCAGAAGGCCATTAGGGTCCCCTCAATTCTATGTCACTCGTCAAAGCACAATATCTGTGACACATCTTGTTGGGTTTTTTTTTGTTTTGTTTTTTTTTTTTTTTTTTTTTTTTTTCATTTTACTTGTTGAAGTCAGACTGATATTGGCAAACAACCTAAACACACTTGGGACCAGTTACTAATGGATTCCATCACACCACAGCTCAGAACCCACAGTTATGATGCATCGCCCCTTCCCCGGCCCCCCAGTGCTGTTATTATGGCTTCCAGCTCTAAAGCTTTGACACTGAAGGACATAGGAACACAGTTTCCTTAGAAGGAACATTTACATGAGCCTGATGATAATACCTACCATAACATTCAAGTATCCTTGATTCTTAGAATTAGACACCAGGACAATGACATTAAGGAAGAAAAGTAGAGAACACTACTTACGAGGGTCTTGAAGAAGCTCATGATGGAGTTACTATTCTCTGTGGTATCTACCTCCTGGGGGTCCTCCTTCTTGGTCCCCAGCACCTCTGGATCCCCAGGGACAGAATAACTCAGAGTGTCAACTTCTTGTCCTCTCCCCTTGCTGTCGACTATGTCCTGGGAACAAAATCGAGTTTTCTCAGTTGCAGCTCCTTGGATGTGGACTTTCAGAGTCTCCCTTTTATTCCACACCCCTCTCTTCCTTATCCCTAATTCCAGCCATAGCTCTTCTGCCCACGGCCAGGCAGGACAATCGGGAGTTTATGAGAGTCCTCTCTTCCCTCCCCCTCTCGCTAACACATTCATCGCACTTGGTAGGAGGGATATTGTTTGGGGCCAGAAGGTAACAAACTGAGCAGTGCACATTACATCCCAAACAAAACCCCTTTTCTCTCGGAGTCTGCAAGGAGGGTGTCAGAGAAGCCAAGGTTTTCCATCCTTATGGTCTTTGTGTGTGATGATCTGTATGTCGATCTGTATGTTGGGGTAGAGATGGCCCTGTGGGATTTCCCACAATCCCAGAGCCAAGTCATATCAACAACAACAACAACAACAAGTCATTTCCTGATAACTACTCTGCTTTGGGGTCTGGGAGTTTGCTGGTACCTGGGATGGGATTTGGGAACTGATTTCTTTCCTTCTCCCATTTTTACCATGGTGCTGAGACAAGACACTGTCATCACTCCATGACAGTCACGACTCTTGCCCTGTGGACTTGTGTCCTAGCAGCCCCACTCATTGCACAAATTTATGCTTCATGTCTGACCAGCCTCCTGTGCCCTCTTCTGGCTTTGGAGTCAGGCCCAACTCTGACATGGCCTCCTCAGTGTCATTCTCGGTGTGGCTCTCCCTGATTCCTCTCCCTCTGTTCTTTCTGGCCTGATTTCTTTGAGTTTCTCAAACATACCACACTACAAATTATTTCCTATTCCATGCCTCTAGAGTCTTTTGCCCCGCTGGGTGCCAGTAGGTAATTTTCATTCATCCTCCACATCTTCTTTTAGGATGTTTTACAAATTAGGGGTGTGTGTGTCTGTGTGTGTGTGTCTCTGTGTGTGTGAATATGTGTGTGTGAGTGCGATGCCCATGGAAGTCAGAAGAGGGTGTCAGATCATCTGGAGCTGGAGTTACAGGTGATTGTGAACTTCCTGCTGTGGACTGCTAGCAGCCTAACTGGGGTCTGCTCCAAGAGCAGTATGAGCCGTTGAGATCTTAGCCATCTCTCCAGCCCTCACCCTCCCAGTCCTAAGTGTTGCCTCTTCCAAGGGCCCGTCCCTAAAACTCCAGCTCAAGCTCTCCTCCCACATCTCTGCCCTTTCTACCTTTAATGACCCAATATCTTCCCTAACTTCCTCCATCTCAGCCTTTGTCCTTACAGGCCCACAGACCAGCATCTCCACAATGACAGAGGCTGTTTTTTTTTTTTTTTTTTTTTTTTTTTTTTTTTTTTTTTTTTTTTTTTTTTTTTTTTTTTTTGCCCCATGCTGTTTCTTACGTATCAAGGGAAGTGTCTTAGTTAGGGTTTCCATTGCTGTGAAGAGACACCATGACCACAGCACCTCTAATAAAGGAAAACACTTGGTTGTGGAGCCTGGCTTACAGTTCAGAGGTTCATTCCATTATCATCATGGTAGGACATGGTGGCATGCAGGTAGATAGGGTGCTGGAGAGGTAGCTGAGAACTCTACATCTTATGCAGGCAACAGGAAGTGGTCTGAGACACTAGGTGGCATCTTGAGCATATATGAGACCTTAAAGCCCACCTCCACAGTGACAACTTCCTCCAATAAGACCACACTTAGTGTGATAAGGCCACACCTCCTAATAGTGCCACTTTCTGTGGGCACTGGCATGCATGTATTATATATAAACTCACACAGCATCATATACACACATATAAATAAATAAATCTTTTTTGAAAACTTTATACAAGTGAGACAAGGACGTCTGTCTTAACTTGCTTTTCTTGCATAAGTAGAGGACAGAGATCACTCCCATAACCAAGCAGCTAGACACTGACATTTGGTGTGCCTCCCATGATATTTATTCTGTTTTTCCAATGTACTTATTTATTGTCCAGTATTCTTAGTTATGGGTAATTATTGTGTTTTTGGTTTTATATTTTGTATATTATAAGATCTCACAGTTTTGCTTTTGAGTGTGTGTGGGGTGTGGTTATGGGTGTGAGTGTGCTTGTGCATGTGCCTTGGTGTGCACATGGAGGTCAGAGGTCAACTCTCAGGAGTTGGTCCTCACATTCCACCTTGCCTTTGAGGCAGAGCCTCCCTTGTTACTGTGGCTGCATAACCCAGGCTAGCTGGCCCAGGAATTCTGAACACTTCTCTTGGCCTCCCCTCTTACTTCTCATAGAATGTGAGGTTATAAAATTCAGCTCTTACATGGATCCTGAATTGAATTCGTGCTGTGGATATTGCTCTGTATAAATAAAATGCTGATTGGCCAGTAGCCAGGCAGGAAGTATAGGCGGGACAAGCAGAGAAGAGAATTGTGGGAACAGGAAGGCTGAAAGGAGATGCTGCCAGCCGCCGCCATGACAAGCAACATATGAAGATGCCGGTGAGCCATGAGCCACGTGGCAAGGTATAGATTAATAGAAATGGGTTAATTTAAGATAGAAGAACTAGATAACAAGAAGCCTGCTGTGGCCATACAATTTGTAAGCAATATAAGTCTCTGTGTGTTTACTTGGTTGGGTCTGAGTAGCTGTGGGACTGGTGGGTAAGAGAGATCTGTCCTGACCGTGGGCCAGGCAGGACCAGGAAAACTCCAGCTACAAATTTGGGTCGTTAGGCTCCTGTGGAAAGCACTGAGAGCCTCTGAGACATCTCCTCAGCCCACACTTGTATTTTTAAGCCCTCACATGTTGCTTCATTTCCTTTGGCAAATTGCCAAAGTGAGATTTACAGGTCAAGAGTTAAGCACACTTTTTAAACTGATATTCCCGCCAGACAGTGGAGGTCACACTAGGCTCCCTGCAGTTCTGATAACGCAGGCAGCTCTGTTTCTGCCTGGTTTGTCAGTAGAGCACACGATGCCTGTCATGGGCCCAGGGTGGGCAGGGGAAGAGGGTGTGGACAGGGACTGACAGCTGGAAGCATCATTCCCAGCAGCAGGAAAGGATTAGTCTGACGCCATACTTTCCTGGCCTAGGCATCATCTTGCTTCGTCAACATTCCCTACACACACACACACACACACACACACACACACACACACACACACACACACCGTGTGTAGTCTTTCCCTTCATCCCAAGGACTGGAGGTCATTGTGAACTTCCAGCTGTTCTCCCCTCCCCCACTGCTGCCAGATCCCGGATGGAGGGACAGGAGGAGCCCTTTCGCTTCTACAGGACATTTCCACACTGCACTGCCCAGGGTGCGAGCTTCCAGGAGCCCACAGGAGACTCCGCACTTCTACCTATTTTGATCACTTCCTCTAACAGTGGAGGGGAATATGACACCTTGCTCCTGGAGCAGATTTTGGCCCTCTTCTTTTGGTAGTTCCTGGAAACCCAGGACAAACTGATGTGGTCTGAATGTCTTAAACCAAAAGAGTATTTTAGTTAGAGGAATGGAGTGATTTCTGATTGTTATGAGCTATTATAACTCAGATAAGATCGCTAGTCATAATACATCATTACTCATCATGGAAATAATATGGTTTTTTAAAATTTTTTAAAAAGATCTATTTATGTGTATGAATGTTCCATCTGCATGTATACATGTGTGCTACATGCCTGATGTCCAGGGAGGTCAGAAGAGCATTTCAGATCCCCTGGGACTAGAGTTGTAAACAGCTGTGAGCTGTTGTGTGGGAGATGGGAATTGAACCCTCATCCTCTGGAAAAACAAGTGCTCTTAAACACGAAGCTATTTCTCCAGCCCCTCAAGGTTACTTTTAATTGCCAACTGGACATAATCTAGAGTCATATGTGAAGGAAATGTCAAATGAGAGATCGTCTAGATTAGCTTGGTCTGTGCTCACATCTGTGTGAATTATCTTGTTAGTGGAAGGCCTACCCATTGTGAGTGGCCCCATTCCCTAGGCATGGAATCCTTGATTGTATTAAAAGGGAGAGTGCAAGCTGGGCACTAGGGTGCATGGGTGTTGCTAATTTACTTCCCTGCTTCCTTCCCTTAACCATGGCTATACTTAGACCAGATACTTTGAGTTCCTGCTGACTTCACCTCTCTACAGTGATGGGCTGTAACCTGGCTTTGTGAGCAAAACAAACCCTTTCTCCTTTAAGTTGCTTTGTTCAGGGTGTTTTATCACAGCCACAGGAAACAAAACCAGGACAACGCAGGTTGTCAAACATTTTGGGTTTACAATATACAAACCACTGTATACAAACAAATGCATTGCTGTTTAATCTCTCTGATAATCTTCTGCAACAATGTTACAATTTGCAGTTGTTCAGACAATGACGGGGGGGAGGAGGTTACTGGCCCAAAGTCACACAGATGTCAAGACTCAACCATCTTTGACATTACAGATGTCCACCACTATCAACTCAGCTCAACTGATGTTGGATGAGCAGTAAAATTCAACACCATGTAAACAAAACCCAGGCTAAGAAACCAATAGCTTCACAAAGCCTGTCCACAAACATATACTCAATTCTGAAACCCTCCAACCACCTCCTGTAGCTGAACTATTTTATCCTGTAGACAGTCTCCCAGTTATCAGGACTTTCACAAACCCAACACCTCAGTCTCGCAGAAATGGTCAAAACTATTTTACAGGAGAGGAAACTGAGGCCCAAGAGGCTTCTTCATGATTGAGGCCACGCAGGGACCAAGTGTTATCAATAGCATTGTTTCCTGTCTCCTTGTGATGAAGGGTCCCAAATGCCCCTCATGCATTCTGTTCTCAGTTCTCTTCTGCCATTTTGTGTTTTAATATTTTCCCCTTAAGTTTCTCAATTGCAGTCTTTTTGAAATTCCTGGAACATGTCAGGCAGGTTCCTGTCCCAGGTTGTTGCACATAAGCCAGGGATATTCCATCTTACTTCCTTCAAGTCTTTGCCAACTGTTACATTTTCATGCCACTCTTCCCCTACCACCCTGCTTTCAACTGCCACAACTCATCCAGTACACCCTGTTCTAATTGCCTTATTTTTCTAGGGCATTTCACTCTAACACTAGGCCTTCCTCCTCCCACCAGGGACTTGGAGTCGTGATTTCTGGAGATCGTTTTGATTTTCATGAGGGTCCAACTGACATCTGGTAGGCAGACACCGGGAATACTGCCAAGCATACCCTGCGATACACAGGACGGAGAATTTTCCAGCCTAGGCATCAAGCAAGAGCAAGGAGAAGGAGAAATCCCTCGTTGTATTAAAAAATCACCCATTCACTTCTTTGTGTCTCTTTTTCCCCCTAGAATGGGAGGCTTTGTTCTTTTTCTCCAGTGTCCATCACTTAAACCTGGACTTGTGCCCATCGCAGATGCTCAAAAAGAATGGATGAATGAACAAATTTGATCCAAGTAAGACCAGCATCATTTGTTGTATTAAGGAGTGTGCTGAGTAGTTTCCAAAATCACAGCCTATACCTTAGGCTTCACTAAAATTAAAGGAGCTCACCTTAGTATCTTTTCCTGTAGCTGTGATAAAAACACTCTAACTAGAGCAACTGAAGGGAGACAGGGCTTCTTTTAGGGGACAGTTCCTGGTCATAGTCCACATGACAGGGCCGTCAAGGCACCAGGAGTCTGAAGCATCTGCTTCCATTAAATATGAAGTCGGATGAAGAAAGCAATGAATGCATACACACTGGGGCTCGCCTGGCTCACCTGCCTAGGGAATGGGGTCACCCACACTGGGCAGGTCTTCTCACCTCACCTAACATAATGACAGTAATTCCAATCAGGCATGCCCAGAGGCTATCTCCCAAGGGGTTCTAACTTTGGTTATGTTAACAACACTGTCTTAGCTAGGGTTTCTATTGCTGTGCAGAGACACATGACCAAGTCAACTCTTACAAAAGAAAGCATTCACTGGGGCTTGCTTACTGTTTCTGAGGTCAGTCCATTATCATCATGGTGGGAAACATCACAGCATGCAGACAGACCTAGTGCTGGAGAAGTAACTGAGAGTTCTATATCCTGATCCATAGGCAGCAGAAGGAGAGAGGCTGACTGGGCCTAGCCTGGGCTTTTGAAACCTTAAAGCCCACCTGTAGCAGGCTTTTTCTTTTGGGCCACCAACTGGTTCCCAAATCATGACACTGAGACTTATAAATTACGAATGCTCTGCCTTAGCTTAGGCTTGCCCCACTAGCTCTTATAACTCAAATTAATCTGTTTCTCTTCATCTACATTTTGCCTCAGGACCTTCCTTTCTTCCTTTCTTTCTTTCTTCCTTTCTTTCTTCTTTCTTTCTTTCTTTCTTTCTTTCTTTCTTTCTTTCTTTCTCTTTCTCTCTTTCTCTCTTTCTTTCCTTCCTTCCTTCTCTCTCTCTCTCTTTCTGTCTGTCTGTCTTACTTTCACTGCTTCCTCTGTGTCTGTCTGTCTGTCTGGTGGCTGCTTGGCTGGCACCAGGCATCTCCCTCTTTTTCTCCCTGGTTCTCTCTCTCCTCTCTTCTTCAGCCTATAGATTCCTCCACATACTTATTCTCTCTGCCCCCAACCCTGCTTATCTTCTACTGCCTAGTTATTGGCTATTCAGTTTTTTATTAGTCCAATCAGGTGCCTTAGGCAGGCAAGGTAAAACAAATGTAATACATCTGTACATAGTTAAACAAATGCAGCATAAACAAATGTAACACATCTTTACATAGTTCAAGTAATATTCCATAGCACCCACCCCCAGTGACACACTTCCTCCAACAAGGCCACACCTATTCCAACATGGTCACACCTCCTAATCTTTATAATCCTTTCAAACAGTTCCACTCCCTGGTGACCAAGATTTCAAATGCATGCATCTATGGGGAGCATTCTTATTCAAACTACCACAAACACTATCACAGTTTTGTCCTATGAAATACCTAGAATATGTAAGGAACTCAGCGTGGTTAAGAGCTCTGGCTGCTTTTCCAGAAGACCTGGATTTAGTTCCTAGCACCCACATGATGGGCCACAACCATCTTTAACTCCAGTTCCAGGCAATTTGATGCCCTCTTCTGGTCTGTAAGGCAAAAAACCACTCATACACGTAGAATAAAAATATAAGTCAAACAAATAGAGATGCTCCAGCAGGTAAAAGCACCTGCTGCTAAGCCCAAAGACTTGAGTTCAGTCCCTGAGACCCACATGGTAGGAGAGAAATGACTCCCACAAGGTGTCCTCTGACCTCCACATACATGTGTGTAAACACACACATACACATAAATGAATGTGCTTTTGAAGTATTATCTTATTTACTCTCTGACAGTTTCATACATCCATACGATATACTTTGAATATGTCCATCCTCAGGCCCTCATTCACCCCAGACCCCCAGTACAGGCCCCTTCCACCTTCATGCCTTCTCTTTTATTTTGTAATCCACTTAGTGCCAGCTGGGATGTTCACTGATGGCGTCGGCCTGATGTCCTGAGGGTCTGCTGCAGGTAACCACAGCTTCAGCAAGTTTATGAGGGTGACGGTCATGCCATGTCCAGAACACAGCATTCCACAGCTCTCCTGCCATGCCCAGCTCTTCCATTCTCTCTGTTCCCCGTCTTCGGTGCTCTCTGTGGCTTGGGGTGGTAGGGATATAAATGTCGCATTAGGGTTAAGACAGTCGCTCTCAGCACCTTGATCAACTGTGGATCTCTGCTTCTCTGACCCAGCTTGAGGGTGGTGCCAGCTATACTCCTGGTCTTTCCTTCTGGAGAAACAAATCCTCTATTCACAAGACCACATATGTTAATGTCCATCATCTCTTTATTAACAACCACTCCAAACGGGGGGAAGATCCAATGATTAAACAATTTTTAAAAATATTAAGCAAGCCGATAAATCCACAGCATGGGGCATTCCTCAGCAATGAAACAGGAAGGAAAGGGCAGTATGTATTGACACAGGCGATGGGCTGGATCTATCCATAGCAAAGTCCGTTGAGGGAAAATGCTCGTCAAAAACTACTCAAAGCATATGACTCTGCTGATATAACAGCCTTGAGGTGGGGAATCAACAGGAATGGAGGACACGTTGATTAGCAATTGCGAGGAGTGAGGAATGGAGGGGACCTGAGGCACAGGCCAGCAATCTCAGCCCAACAGAGGCTGAGGCAAGAGGTTTGCGATTTGAAGTCAGCCTGAGCTACTTAATAGTTCCAGTCTAGCCTGTTGTCTTGGGAGTTGGAGGAGGAGGCGGGATGGATGTAGATCTTGGAGATGGAAATCTCTGTGTCTATATCAATGCCAACACCTGACTGTGACACTACACTGTCAACTTGTAAGATGCCACTGTGGGTAGTACTAGGTTTGAGAATTTCTCTGTCTAATCCTTCCACTGCCTGTGAAATTGCTTTCAAGAGTCAGAAGAGAAAGGGGCTTGTGGGATAGTGGGAGAGGTGTGATTAAGAACCCCTGCAGAATCCGATGAGTCCAGGAAAAGCAAATGACTTAGCATGTGGTGTTGATGAGTACTGGAAAATCAAATGAATTAGCACGTGGTATTAGCATGTGAAATTAGACTACAGCCATACGATGGATATTCTGTAGCCACAGATCTTACTGAGGATGTGTAAAGAGGAGGACCAGTGTCCACTCTCGTTCTAGTAGTAACCAAACACACTGGTCCAGTTCGATGCCACACTAGTTCTCATGAGGATTGATGAAGGAGGCTCTATTTCCAATTCCAATTTTGCAGATGAAGAAATTGCTGTATGAAAAGAA
Organism: Peromyscus leucopus; assembly: GCF_004664715.2. Lineage (NCBI taxonomy): Eukaryota > Metazoa > Chordata > Mammalia > Rodentia > Cricetidae > Peromyscus > Peromyscus leucopus. The sequence goes on from NC_051063.1 coordinate 2,281,996, forward strand.
TAAATACTTGCCTATGATCAAAGAGCAGAGTCAGGATTGAACCCTGACCTATGTAGTTCCAGAGTAAAAGGTTTGTAGGACCACACTGCCTTAAATTGGATCATTCATCTGGAGTGGGGACTCCAGGCTTGCTCAAATATCTTCTCAGCAATAGATCTGGTCCTAAGTCTACTGCCCCCTATCATTCTTCACTGCTGGATATGGTCCCATGTTTCTAAAGCCATGCAAGCTATTTTACCTAAAGATGTATGGACTCTAATCCAGACATGAATGACACGGCCAACCCATGAGGTCAAGAAGACATCTGGATGAGAAGTGTCGGGACAAACAACAGTCAACCGGGTTGGGTGGCTGGCGGGAGTTGGGGTGAGGTGGCAGGGTACCATTTGACTTGGTGTCATAGCCCCACCCCAGCTCAGGGGAATAATCCAAATGGGTAAAGACACCAGAAGAAAACATGAGGGAAATCGTGCAGTTCTAGACTTAAAGGTTTTTGTGTCTATGACATGAAACCTAGAAGTCAGGAAGTGAACGAGCGGAAAGCAAAGAATCCAAATGTTTGTAAAAGCCTTCATCGGGCAGGCTGTGCTAACAGGTGCCCAGGCTTTGCCGATAGACTATAAACTAACTCAGTCTGGATAGAGGGCAAGCATGGGAGATTTTTGGTAAATACCTGGCAATTTTTGTTAAGTTCTTACCAGATACTAAAAAAAATTGCTTAGCAATTCCATTTCTAAGAGTTTGTTCTAAACCTAACAGCACACAGGTTAACTGACAGAGGAAAAAGTTCTTTGTGATCAGAAGGCTGACAGAAGAAGTTGGGAGACAGGCCAAGATCACAAACAGGCCATGGCTCAGTATATCCTGGCATGTCTATCTGTTCGGTAGACTACTTCTTCAGCATAGGAAGCTCTTGATGTGCAGAAAATATAAACTTATTAAAAAGCACAGAACAGCTAGTGGGTATACTATATTACCATTTCTGGAAGAGGGAAGAAATTAAGAATTCAGATTTTATTTCTGTCCAAAGAAATGATAGAAAGATACATTAAAATACAAATGTTATTTAGTCAGTGACATGATAGACAAATGTATGGATTGTAATTTCTTGTTTTAAGCCAGAGAGCGCATTACAGTGTTGGTTGGAGTTTCAGGGAGGAAGCAGGGATGTGATGCCCTGCCTTGCTTCTCGGAGAAGTGCCTCACTTCCTCCACAGCAGGGTCTTGGGAACAGGACCAAGGCGGCTCAAAGCTTGGCTAGAGTTGACTTCATTGTAAACCTTTACCCCAAGAACCAGGGCTGAAAGCACAGAGCTCTGAAGGAAGGAGGAGGGAAGTGCCGGAGAGTCCTGGCTCCTGTCCATGGTTTCCATCCCTTAGAAATTGGAGCCGGGTGCTGCCTGGGATCAAAGGAAAGCGAGGGACGCGGCTTTCCTCTCCCCGGGATGCCAGCAGATAGCACCGCGGGTGTCATCTGCCAGGGAACCCGTGTCTCGCGCTCATTTTCCTTCTTCCTGGAGCAGAGGCACCTACATGGAGTCATTAGATTCAGGAGGAGAAAGATGGTTGGTTCATTCTCAGAGCTACAACTAGACGCTAATTTGCCTAAAAAGGAAGTTGGCGACTGGGAAGAAGATACTAAAAGTATTTTGTGTGGCTCCATTAGCGAATTGTGATTATTCCAAACACAATATATGCTTTTTTTTTTAAAACCACAAAGTTCACAGTTACTGAGGAAAATAAAAAATGTATTATCAATATAGGGAAAAGTTGCTTTTATTTCTCTCACGATTCCTACTCCGATTGACACTGACTAATAAAAACGCATTCTCATGTTTTAAGCCCACGGCGAGCCTGGGAAAGAACGCAATCGAAGCAACCTAGGAAATGTCCATCAGGAAAGGGCGCCAAACGCGGCCACTGTCGGACAGCGCTGGAGACGGGTTTCTTTGAAAAGCCAGCGTTGTTGCAGAGCGAGGCATTGCCACACAAGATCTGGATCGCTGAGTTTGGGAACTGAAGAGAGAGAAAAATCATCTCTGGGCGCCCATGAGACCAGGGAGGGAGGAATCCAGATGGCCAATGTGACTTGGGGTGTTCCAGCCCCATAGCGCCACTTACTGGACGAACTGAGGAAATATCGGATGTGTTGGTTTCGTTTTGTGTTTTTTCTTTGGGGATTCACTGCATGGTTCATTTTGTGAAACAGACAAACCAGGTTTGGCAACCCATTCCTGTAATCCCAGCACTCGAGAGGCTGATGCAGGAGGATTGCTTCGAGCTTGGGGCCAATTTAGGCTATATTACAAAACCCTGTCTCAATCCTCCTCCCCAAATTAAAAACAACCAACCTAAAAATAATAGAAAATATAGAGAAATGAACAAATTGGAAAACTATGTTCATTGAGCCATTATGGACAAGAAATTACTGTTAATAATAAAATTAATGTAATATTTTTTTAATTTTAATTTCAATATTTTTCATTCTTTTTTTCTCTGTGGAAGAGTTGGTGCATGAGAAGGCTGGTGAAGAGTTAGGACATAGTGGGTCTTCCCCAAATCTGAACTTTTCTCTTGCAAAGGACCCTAGAATTAAAGAAAAAAAAAAATCTTTGTACTGGGGATTGAGCACTCAGTTGGTAGAGTATTTGTCTAGCATGCACAAAGCCCTGTGTCCCATTCCAGCACTTCAATAAATAAAAAGCAAATAAATAATCTTGTGGATAAAATGTTGCTAAATATCTCAACAAATATTTAACTATAAAGTGGGTCATTTGTAAGGTGAGTGTGCTTGAAAAAATATTTTAAATTTGCCTTGTCACCATCCAGGATTGAAACAAGCCACATAGAGATCCATGGAGTTAACTGGGAAATGATTAGTCTTTGAATGGAAATAAAATAAACCTGAAAATATAAAATCGAAGGGCTGGAGAGATGGCTCAGCAGTTAGGAGCACTTCCGGCTCTTCCGGAGGGTGTAGCACCCACAGAGTAGCTCACAAATGGCCCCTCAGTAACTCCAGCTCCAGGGGTTCTGACGCCCTCTTCTGGCCTCTGAGGACACTGCATGCATATGATACACAAACGTCGAAGCAGGCAAAATACCCTTTCACGTAAAACAGAAAGATAAATATATATGTTTCTACTGTCCTCTGCCATGTTCTATGAGAGAGAGCTAAGAATTCTTACTTATCCACTTCCTTCCTCTTTGGGGGAAGAAAGAAGCAATTCTGTCCATTTTATTTGCTTTTTCTAACTGAGCCGAGTAACTGAGACCACACAGAAAATGGCCGCCTGTCTTTGCTCCTCTGCAGACAAACCTTAGTGTGCATAAGCTTGTCGTGTCTCCCCAGAGAAGTCTCTCAAGGGCTCCAGACACTGGATTTACACCACCCAAAGAAGCCATGGGCTCACTGGGAAGTGTGATTCTCACATTAACCATGCTGGTTGTTTGTGACTGGGGTGGAGGGTAGAAAGAATATCAAAGAAGGCCATTGGTTCCCCCTTGCTTCCTGTAGGCAAGAGTCTCCTTCCTTCCTTCCTTCCTTCCTTCCTTCCTTCCTTCCTTCCTTCCTTCCTTCCTTCCTTCCTTCTTTCCCTCCTCTGGCTCCCTGTCTCTTTTCCTTGACCAGAAAGCTAGGAGTTTATCAGCTTGATTCCCATCAGCTCAGGCAGGTGAACAGAGATTTTTAGCTCCATGGGATGTTCTTGCTTGTGTTTTTGCTTTGAGACAAAGTCTGGTTGGTGTAGCCCAGGCTGGACTCAATGCTGAGGATGACTATGAATTTCTGATCCTCCTGCCTTCCATCTTCCGATGCTGGGGTTACAGGCGTGTGCCACCATGCCTAGTTTGTGCCATGCTGGGACTGGACCCCGGGCTCTCAGGCACACTAGGTAAACACTTTACCAGATGAGCTACATCCCCAGCTCCGACTTTTGTTTTTGGCATCAGTAATTACAGTGGGGCTGTGCACAGGGACACAGGAATGGAATAGGAGTTTGCTGCTGGCAAGGAGTGGACATTCATGCGGACAGGGGAGCAGGCAATGAGGGATCACAGGAAGCATCTCTGTCACATGCATTTCTCTAGACTGATAATTGCAGTCACAATTATTAGAGAGAAGTGCTTTTAGTGCTGCTGAAATATGGCAGTAGATTTCTAAGTACTGCTTGGTGTTGTGCAAAGAAAGAAAACACACACACACACACACACTCACACACTCACTCACACACTCACTCACTCACTCACTTTTCCTTGTCTTCTTAGAGAATGCTTTCCAAATTGTCCTCCCATCCATTTTAATCGTCCCTCTCCTCTCTATTTCCTATCCCAATGTATCCATAGTTTGACACTCTGGAACTGATTGTTCATTTGCTGTTTTGTTTGTTTTGTTTTTCGAGACAGATCTCCTGCAGTCAAGGCTGGTTTCCTGCTCACGAAGTAGCAGAGGATAACCCTGAACATCTGATTACCCTGCCTCTGCCTCTCAAGCACTAGGATTACAGACATGTACCATCACATCTAGTTCACTTTCTCGTTTTTAGAGGTAGTCTTTTCACTTGGTGAGCATCTCTGAGTGCATTGCCAGGAGACAGGAGAGCAGGAAGTGAAAACAGCAAGCTGGCTCTTCAGATATGTGGCCTGAGTGACCCAAGGCTTCAGTCTTGGCATCCCTTAAGAAAATCTGCGAGGGTTGTCGAGATGGCTCAGCAAGTAAAGGAGCTTGCGGCCAAACCTGAAGACCAGGGATTGAACTCAGGGACCCACATGATGGAAAGAGAAAATCGATTGCCAGTTTGTCTTCTGACCTACGTGCATGCTCGTTCACAGAATAAATAAATAAATGTAATAGAAAGCTTAGTGGGGGGGACTTATTAGAAGAGGAGCTAGGACGAAGAGAGGCAACCACCCTTCTCTTGTACAAGGTTCGTGTTCAAGGAGTCAGTGCAGAACTTGAATACATTTATAAGCAAAAAGAAGCATTTTTAAATCTTAAGGAACCATCTCTGGCACCCATCACTCATCCATGCACCCACCCCGTACCACAAAGATGCCCCTGGAAGGACCATGAGGTAACAAAAACGCAGTGTTTTCTTTTATAACCAGTAAGGCCAGATTTCCATTATAGGATCATTTTTGTGCACGTGCGATGAAATCTATTAAATGTTTATCTTAGAACCCCGGTTCAGTTGGGGAGAGAGGTGGGGAAGAAGTCGCATCCCTGCCAACCAGTTGGTCTGTGTGAATCACAGCTCAGTCAGACTTTCAGGTCTATAATTTATCTTTTCTTTGGCCTCCGTGCTAAAGGCTCCATTTGTCCATGAATTCTTGCCTTGTTTTAATTATGCTATGGTCTGAATGTAGTTTTATGAGGCGCACAAATAAGATTGTCATTCTGAAAACACAGATTTGTGTGTTTACCCACCCCTCTCCAGGATGAGATGGGGGCCAGTTATCTCTGTCCTAATTCACAGCTTGGTGGCTTTATGGCTGGAATTCCAAAACGAGCATGCAGTGACGGTGGGGGGTGGAGGCACAGAACTGTGGGGGATGGGAGAGGGGGAGGGAGAGCTGACATGGCAGAACCCAATGCATAATTTATCCTAAGAATTCTGAATCGATGCATCCAGTGCTCAACTTTGCATTGTGCTGGTACTAGCTCCAAGAATGCTATTGATTGGGACGTTTATTTATGTTATTTTCTGAGAGCTGTATTTTCTCACTATACTTAAAAAACAATTGGTTTTCCCCTAAACACAGAAGTAGGCCCCAGGGGCCTTCTGTACAAATCAGAAGGCGACGTTTTTTTTTTTTGCTGTTCAGTTTTTTAAAAACCTTGCACATATACGCATTCAAATATCCATGCACTTGTAGGCTGAAGGAGAAATGTTTATCTCATACTATTAAAAAAAAAACAACTGTTTTATGTGTGCATAGTACATGATGGACAATCAATATTTCAAATTTCAATGATACTGCCAACCAAAAAAAAAAATACGGAAATTTGAAGTATAATACAATTAAGTACTTACATTTCCTTGGCAAATGTGAGAGAGATCTTTTATCCAGGAAAGAAAACATGTTTATAATTGGGAGTGGGGTTACTCTGAAAGATGATTTCAACTCCAGACATCACCCTGGGATGGACTGCATTCATACTTGCTGTCTTTCTAACACAGATGGCATCTTGAAGCCAGGCTCACCTGGGAACCCACTGCAATGAAATCTAGCTCCTTCTCTGAGGGTGTCCTCATCCCAGCCCAATAGAGGAGGCCGAGTTTGCAAAGCACCACTTCAAAACTGTTCGCCACTGAGTTCTTTGAGAGGAAGAATGGGTTGAGTATGCCCCAGGTTTGCGGCTGGTGACGCTGGCCTGATTTGTTTAATGGAGGAGGATTTGGCCGAGTCACGAGGCAACCATGTAAAGACGGGCAGAGCCTCTTCTCTTCTCATAAATGACTCAGGTGACGGACTGGCTTTGGATCCCACACCTAAAAGACCTATGACTGTTTAAAAGTCACCGTCTTTGAACGGCTCTGGGTGTCCATGGGCAATGATGCAAACCCAGCCAGAGTTTCTCTACCCAGGCCATGTGTGTAAACAGTTGCCCGCCATCAACAGGAATTTTGGTGACCAGGTCGTAGCCCTCAGAGGAGCAGCTTGGGGCTCTTGGCTGACCCCTCCCCGCATGCTGCTCATTGGACTGTTTGCCAAACTAGTACAGTTTGGGAGTAGACATGTGAAAGAACATTTCAATAAACCCTGAGCACAAATTTATGGGTGTAGTGAAAATATTGATACCAGGAGCCTTCAATACATTAGTCTTATTGTCTTTTCCCAATTTCAACTATCTAGAAATTTTGTCTGTAGTCTAATAGTCATGATATAATTAATTCTTTTTTTTTTTTTTTTTCTTTTGGGACATGGTCTTATGTGTCTGAGGCTGGCTTTAAGTAGCCAAGGATGACCTCGAACTTGAGATTTTCTTGCTTCCACCTCCCAAGTGCTGGGATTGAAAGCCTTTGCCTCCATGCCTGGTGTACGAGGCCATGGGGATCAAATCCAGGAATTCAAGCATGTTAGGTAAGTACAGTCTACGTCCCCGGCCTGGTATTTAAGCTTGTTAGAAGTCATTTTCCTTCCCCTCCTGCCTTTCTGTCTGGGCTCATAAACACCGGCCCTGTACCTCAGCCGTGGGTGAGGAGGTACCCACCTCTGCATCACCTCTGAGTCAACTCTGCATCACCTACCACCTCTCTTTCTTTACATAAAACAGAGGTTGCAGGTAGTTTGCTCTTTGGATGTTTCCGCACAAACGTAAAGAAGCTAAACTTGCTCTGTGTAGGACTTTGGTGACTGCAGGTGACATGTGCAGTGGTCAGTGTCCCCAACAGAAGCACCCACTGGAGAGGAGCACACTTACCTCCCCAGCAGGGACACCATGGGGATTCCCTGGCAAAGCAGGAGCCTCAGCGGCCTGGTCTTGGTCTCTCACCCCCTGGGCTTCTTCAGGCTGGCCGTCAACTGGTGCGCTTTCTCTTCCCCTGTCTAGTTTAAATAATCTGTCGAAAAAGCCGAAGTCTTTCGGCTTGGAGGGGCCTTCCGCCCGGGACTCGGGTGGTGAAGGTGCGGGCGGGCAGGTGGCAGGGAGGACCTGCTGCTTGGCCTCAGTGCACCCTGGCCTGGTTTTATCTGCAGCCGGCCCGGGTGCAGCTGCCACCGGAAGTGCCCCGTGCTCACTTGGGTCTTTGTTCGCAGGCGCTGTGCCGGGGCTGACATCAAGCCTGCCCGATGCAGCCGATGAATCCGAGCCTTGGTCCCCGGGACGTCCTGGTACAGGCCGAGAGAGTGTCAAGAAAAAACGCGATCTAGCAGCTGGTGCCTCGGGCTTGGCTTCTTTCCCAAGATTCTTTCCGCTGGCATCGGCCACAGCTTGGGCCTCCATTGTCTTGGGGGAAGAAGTAGCCACATTATCCTTGGAGATGCTTATTCCCAAATCGACTGTAAACACAAACATAAACAGTGGTCATTCAACACGCCAGGAAATTCAAGGGTGAATAATGGACTCCAAGTTCTGATAAACAAAGTCTCCTCTGCAGACTGGCTGCCTTGTCCCCTGTTGGGTTAGCCCAGTAGACATCTCCTGACCCTGCTCTTCCGGGGAGAGAGACCCCTGAGGCTGGTGAGGCAGAAAAGCCGTGACTGGGAAGTCACTACCTGCCAAGCACCATGTATGTGAGGGACAAGGTCTACTGTCATCTTTGATCTTCCTGGAACCCAGAGAAGCGTGAAGTTAAGATTTTCCAATAGGAAATCACAATAGGTTAAAGCTTGGGCTCCGGAGCTGGGGGGTCCTTCAAGCCCTCAACACGTTAGACATCTGGGGTTGAGCCTTTCCTTACTATGGGATCCTGTCCTGCATATTATGTATAGTGGCTCCATCAGCCCCAGCCTCCTGAATGCCCTTACACCCCAAAGCTGTGGTAATCAAACATATTTTATTAATGTCCTCCAGGATATTCGAGGACCACCTCCGGCAGGGAGTGGTGGCGCACACCTTTAATCCCAGCATTATGGAGGCAGGCGCAGGCAGATTTCTGTGAGTTCCAGGCCAGTCAGAGCATACAGTGTCTCAAAAACAAACAAATAAACAAAACATCTTTTTGAATCCAAGTCATTTAATTCTTCTCTGGCTTTACTCTCTGGTAAAAATGAAGAAACAGTAGACCCTCCCTCACCATTTTCTTCGGAAATAACACTAGTTAATGTGTTTAAAGTACACAGGAAAGTAGCTGAGATACACTAACTGCTCGACACACGTCAGGAAACTTAGCTATTGGCACCACTGGTGAGGGAGACCACTGGCACCAGAGCTGAAGCCACTTCCCTCCAGTGCCCACTGAGGAGGTCAGACAGAAGCCCCCTCCTGAGTTCATGTTCTTTCGGTCTTAATGTAAGAAGACGTCTATTAGCATCGCCTCCGGCAAGGTCTAGGCTAGAACAGTACTACTCAGAAAGGCGTCGCTCTGTAGCCTTGAAGAGCAGGTGTGTTCAGCAAGGCTGGAGGGCACTAGAGATGTGGCCAGCTCATGCATTCTGTGTGTGGGGGTGGCAGCTTCCCAACCGCCTGGGAGCTGCACTCCCAGACACCCAACCCTTCCCGCCTTGAACCAGTTAACTGCCTTCTTTTCAAGGCCCCTTGGTAGCAAAGCAGTGGGAGGGAGTTTGGAGTTGGATTTGATTCTGAAGATCTTCTACTGGCCAGCTTTGAGATCCCTGGGAAAATCCCTAAGGAGCTTGAGTTTCCATCACTTTCAAAATGGGGGTGTTGGCCTGGGGGGCTGGCTCGCTCACTGAACCACTTGCCTCACAAGCATTAGGACCCGAGGTCATGCCCCCTTCCGTGTGTAGCTGTGCCCCACACTCCCCACAACCCATGTAGAAAAAGCTGGGTGTGGTATTCTAGCCCTGGGGAGGTGGAGACCAGTGGATCCCTGGGGCACACTGGCCAGCCAGTCTAGCCTGATGGGCGAGTTCCAGGCTGGTAAGACAGTGAGAAACCCTGTTTTAGTACAAATGCGTATAGCCCCTGAGAACAATACTTGAGGCTGACCTCTGGCCTCCACCTCACACATCCATGTGTACACATACACCTGAACCCATATGAACATCTACATACATACAAGTATGTGAGTGCACTCATATACACACATGAAATATAATAAAATAAAACAAATGAGAATGTGTATAGCTCCCTGGTACGGCCATTGTGATGCTTGGGGGGAGGCTCATCCAGGGTCTGGGCTGCTGTACTTAATGACCGACAGATACTATGATCATGTCGAAGACTCCTCTCCATCCTTGCCAACACTACATCGTGTTTAGTATACACTTAGACAGACACGCTCCGTATCTGTTTGCAAGGAGTCAAGGAGCAGGGATAAAGACGGGAGAGGATTGGAGAGCTCTTCATTGTATTTCCATTCCACGTTAACACGGGGCGATAAGCACATGGCCACATGTGTGCACACATTCACTCACAGTCACACCACCAAACTCTGGTATCTTACAGTGTTTGGAGTCAGGAACCAGAGGAGAGAGCCTGTGTGCCTCAGTGACCTCTTAGTAACACAGAAGACAGAGAAGTGACGTAAGATGAGGCCAGTGGCGGAACCAGGGAGGCTTCATCAGGAAGTCCGCAGTCAGTGCATTAGCTAAGCTGGTTGGCCTCCTTTGATGCTCTCCTGTGCCCCGGAACTCATACTGGGGGCAGATAGACTGCATGAGAGAGGGAAAGAGCGGCAGGAGGAGAGAGCAGCAAGCAGAGCAGGGACCACATGAGTGAGGGAGGCCTGTAACCTGTCATGGAGTGTGGGTCTGGTCCATGCCAGAGGGAGAGGAAATGTGACAAAAACAGAGACTGGGATTGAAAGCACGATGAGGCTTTTGCAACCCCTGAGAGCATGGACTGATTTCCCTGCTTCTTGTTCTGCCTGGGAACCAAAGGAGCCCAAAGGTGTTATAGCCAGAGGGGGAAAAAAACCACAAGACAACACTCTCCATGGGGCAAAATGTGCTAGTATTTTGCTTTGAAAAATCTCAATACCAGATACCACGCAACCTATGTAAGAGCCGTCAGCAAGAAGAAACAAGATCAGGTTAAGCCACTCAGTGACTTGTCAGACTCGGGGGGAGTTCTGAGTGGGTTCCCTTCATGACAGCCGAAGCCCTAGTGGGTGTAGATGGAGGCTTTTCTCTGTCTTGCCAGACCTGTGATCCCACGGTCCCGCAGTCACTTATAAAATCATCATTCAGAGGCCTAATATAACTACAAACTGTTTGGCCTATTGCTCAGGCTTATTACTAACTAGTTCTTACAACTTAATCCAATCCTATTAATTTATGTTTTACCACGTGTCTCGTGGCTTTATCTGTGTTCTAATGCATCTTGTTCCTCCAGCGGCTGGCTGGCATCTCTTCCTGATTCTGCCTTCTTTTTCCCTGTATTCAGTTTGGATTACCTGCCTCGCTCTATCCTGCCTTGTTATAGACCAAAGCAGCTTCTTTATTAATCAATGGTAATAAAACATATTCAGAGAGCACAGAAAGATATCCCTCATCAGCTGCACAGTTCATACTGTTAGCAGAGTGTTAGGGCCAGAGCCTGGGCTCTGGAAGCCCTGAGAAGCTGGGTTTGGCCACTCATCCTCAGTAGGTTGATTAGAAGACAGCAAATATCAAGAGCAGAGAAAGGAGATATAGTCAACATAGTCACGTTGGAAAGAACAAATAATGAAGTCCAGTGACCCCACCCCTCCCGAAGTCCATCTTCGGGGTCCAGTGACCCCCACACCTCCTCAAGTCCATCTTCAGGGTCCAGTGACCTCACCCCTCCCCGACTCCAGCTTAGGTGTCCAACTTCTTATGATCAGTAGTGTTTGTTTTATAAAATTGGTGCATGTATATTTATATCCTCTTGGTGAACTGATTTGTTTCTTTATTAATATGTAGTGGTCTTTTAAAACCTCTTCTATGTTTGGTTCAGAGTCAACTTTAACAGATACCGGATTATATAGTTGTCTGGTTCCCATTTGCTGTGCAGATTTTCATCTTTTGCCTCTCAGTCTGTGGGAGTCTTCACTAGCATGTCTTTCTTTCTCTTCTCTTTTCTTTCTTGTTTGTTTTGGTTTGATTTTGAGACAGGGTTTCTCTTCATAGCCCTGTCCTGGAACTCTCTCTGTAGACCAGGCTGTCTTGGAACTCACAGAGATCCACCTGCCTCTGCCTCTGCCTGCTTAGATTAAAAAGGCATGTGCCACCACTGTCCAACTGTGGAATGTCTTACTTGGAGACCGCACACAGTTGGTTCTAGCTTTGGAAGCCAGCCTATCTCTTTATGGACAAGGACCATTTACATGAAGGTGATCACTAACCTTATTGTCCCTCTCTGCATTTCTTTCTTCTGCTTGGTGGAATCCATTGAGGATTATTTCCACTGCGTGGAAAAAATTTCCACTGCGTCATTTTTTTTTTAATATTTTGAAATACTCTCAATATTTCCATTTGGTTTTTTAAAATCTTAATTCCTTTGCTCATGTTTTCCTATGTTGCTGACTTTTCCACTCATATTGCTGATTTTCTCATCCATTTTGCTAACCGTCCCTCTGTGTAGTTGACTTCCCTCTTCTGGTCCTGAATTGAATTTAGCAGCTTCTTTGCGTGCTCTTTCAGGTCATCAATCATGTTAAAAGAAAGCTTTTGAAATCTTCCTGGCATTTTACCCGAGTTGGTGTCTTGAACTTGGGCATCAGGAGTTCTAGATTTTATAGAAGTCTCGTTGCTTTTCTTTTCTTTTTAAACAGTGTTTTGCATTTCTGTGTGTCTATACACCTGTTGGTTTGGATTTTTCTTCCGGTTTTGGGGGGCACTTTTTATTGAGCCTTCTACTTATTTATTATGGATGCGCAGGTGGGGGGCAAGTGTCATGGTACATGTGCAGAGGTCAGAGGACAGCCTGAAAGACTCCTTCACTGTGTGGGTTCCAGGCATCGAACTCAGATCTTCAGCTTGGTGGCAAGCACTTTGCCCTGCTATGCCGTCTTTCTGGGCTCTAAACATCATCACAGGCATACACGGATGGAAAACAACGTAGTATGTCCCAAGCTCAGTACTATCAAGTGTTTTAGGGAACCCCTGAGGGGGGCTGGAGTATGCCCCCCATGAAAAGAGAGAACTACTGGAACTCCTTGTTTCCTCCCCACTATATCTCAGCCCCAAGTGGACGGAGTCTTCCAATGTCTAATTGCAGCTGTCTTTAGGAGCCTGGCAGTAGGGCTAAGTCACGTGACACAGGTAACTGACTGCAGAGCTCCTGGGTGAAGCCTTGCACACACTCAGGGGAAGACGTTGATGGTTACAGCAGGATAGCCACCCCGAAACAAGCTGCTGGGGACAGGCTCCTCTTTTCCTGAGATTTCTTGTTCCAGTTCTCACAGAACTTTTCAAAGGGAAAGCTGAGACTGCTCGTCTTTGTTCTCCCAATAAAGCATCCACTTCTGAATGCCTGTTCTATTGGTTCACGATGCTTGTTCTCCACACAAACCTCATTTTTGTGTATGGCATGCGTGTGTGCGTGCTTGTGTGTGTGTGTGTGTGTGTGTGTGTGTGTGCAAGCGCACATGTATGTGGGGATACATGCACATGTGTGTACACATGCATATGGAGGTCAGAGGTCAACTTCAGCTGACTTCCTCATTTCATTACTTTTTGAGAAGGGGTCTCTCACCGAACCTCGAGCATACTGATTTGGCAGGACTGATTGCTCCCTAAGTCCCGGAGGTCCTCCTTTCTCAACACTGGAATTATAGGTGTGCTGCTGCTGGGCTTTTTGTTGTTGTTGTTATTTGTGTTTTATAATGTAAGTGCTGGGGATCCAAGCACAGGTCCTCATATTCACATGGCAAGTACTCTACCATCTCTCCAGCTCCTCCAACACGACTTTCTACACAACCCTGTCACAAAGTGGATATGGGACGCTCAGTACTCACAAAGGGTGCTGTTCCAAATCCTGCAGCTCTATGGGAGATTGCAGAATTATGGGAGTTAACACGGGTAAAATATATGGGTCAGACACACAGCTATTGTGTCAGGATCCAGATTCAGACATGGGGCAAAGCAGTTCATTGCAGAGGGAGGGAAGGAGATGTTGAGTTCTTCAAAAGAGAACTCTATTTAAATATCAAAGGGCGATGGGAAGCCCTTGGGGGAAAGAAACCAATGAAGACCTCAGAGAGTATGCAAAAATGACCCTCTGCGAGTGAGTCGGGTCTTGTTGCAAGAATCAAATGACACTTCAAACAGCTGTGGCTGCAGTCCTGGGCAGATGCATTTGTGGTTCTGAAGTGTGGAGTCAGGCTTCGTGGGGCAGATGCTTATGGCTTGGAGGAAGACGGTAGATTTGGAAATTTCACCGAACGATCACATTTCAGGCTTTTCATCTCAGTTCTGAAGAGCCAGGATGTCTTGGCAGGAAATCCAAGCACAAATAACAGAGGGGGCTTTTGGACTTGGGAATGGAGTCTTGATTATCAGCTTGATTTGCCTGGACACTGAGTGATGTCATGGATCCGAATGCACTATTAACCCTGTGCTGCCCAGAGCACATTTTCAAGAGTGACTGACGATCAGTTCCCGGGGGCAAGACTGAGGCAGTGGATGACCTTTCCACTCTTGTCTTTCCTCACCATCTTCCGACTGTTCATATGCTTTGCAAAAATGTAGAATATGCAGGGCTACTTCAAATGAAAAGCCAGCTGTTCCAACAGGAGCAAACAGAGCAGATGTTTGAGCTGGTCTTGTGGGGTTTTGTTTTTTCTTCTTAACTCGGGTGATAATATGCATCTGACATGTCCGAACTACTGAAATTGACGACTCTCTTAGTCTTTCTCCCTCCTCTCTGCCTCCCACCCTTTTGCAGCCAACATCTGCACCTGATGTGGCTCCTCAGGAATTCTGCGTGTTTGTATACGGTGGTTGCGTTTGTCATTGTGAGTGCATAGGGAGGTCAGAAGAAGACAGTGTCAGGCATCGCTACCCAGGTGTCATCCACCTTCTTTTTTTTGACAGAGTCCTCCACTGGCCTGGATTCTCTACGTAGGCTTGGCTGGGCAGTGAGCCCCAGGGACCTGCTGTTTCTGTCTCCACCACGCTGGAATTACAAACTCACACTACCACTCCCTGTTGGGGTTTGTTCTTTAAGGCAGGGTCTCACTGTTTAGCCCTGGCTAGCCTAGAACTGGCTGTGTAGACCAGGCTAGCCTTGAACTCACAGAGATATATATACCTGCCTCTGTCTCTTGTGGGCTGGGATTAAAGTGATACACTGCCATACCCAACTTTTTTTAAAGACTTTTGTTCTCAAACCTGGGTCCTCTTGCTTGCAAGGCAAGCAGTTTACAACTGAGCTGTCCCTCCAGTTCTATAGTAGAAATATTTTTGATTTTTATATAAAAAAAGTTGTCCTTCATAGCCAAAATATTCAAATCTGCCTTCTCTCTTTTTTTTAACATTATATAATATTTCTCAATATAGATACTGCAAACGATATGTAAACCACCATTCTAATCATGACCATTGCCTAATCCGTGAACATTCTGGCAGTTTCCAGATTGTTTCTTTCCTCTCCCCTGCAAACAATTCCAGGGTAAAGGTCTATGTTTGACAATCCTAAACCAGTGTTTTTCTTTCTTCTGCAGACTGGAGAGCAAATGTGGAGTTGCTGCCCCAATCCAATGAATATACAATTAAAAAAAAAAGATGGCGCCAGATCACTTTCCAAAAACCGTCTGGAAATTCAGAGCAGCACGTGATCTGGTAATGTCCCTCTCACCATTGAGAGAAGCTGATCAGGTACTATGGTAAGCAGGTTTTAAAAAGTTAAGTAGCTTGCCAAAGAAAGTGCCACCTTGCTTTCCTTTTGTGTGCAGCTATTAGCGTGGGCTCTGGATAGGGGTAGGATAAGAAATCAAGCTCTCCACACACAGGAGACTGCCAAAGGCCAACTATTGCTAGCTTGGGATTCTGGGTAAATTACTGAGGAGATGGTAATAGGCAAGGGACCCAGGGGGCGGGAGGCAGAAAAACCGTCAGGTTAGGATGGCATCACTGTTCCAAATATAGATATGCAAGTGGTCATTAGGCACATGGGAAGATGCTTAGTTTTATTGTCACTGTGGGAATGCAGTCATAATCACAGCACAGCTCTATTCCATACCCTCTGGAGTGGCTGTAACAAAAAAGGTAGCCAGTAGCCAGTGTTGGTGACGTCACTGAGGCCCTGGAATCTATCTGCATCACTGGTGAGGATGTGAAATGGGCAGTTGCTTTGGAAAACAGTTAAGGAAGTTCTCAGAGAGGTGGACATTGAGCCAGCATATGACCCACAGTTCTGTTCCTAGATAGACATGCCCAAGAGAACCAAAATATATATCTATTCAAAAATGAGCTCACAAATGCCCAGAGATGTGTTGTTTATAAGCATTGGAGTTTAAACAACCACAACCAAAATGCCTGTTCACTTAGGAGTGAATCAAGGAAATGTGGCAATGGAATGGTGTTTACCTTAAAGGAGAATGAGGCAATACAGATGCATGCCACAACCCAGGTAAACTCTGAAAACAGTCTGTGACTTGAAATTATCCAGGCACTTTGAAGAAGGGTATTTGAGCTGGGGTCCAAGAATCCATGAAATTAGATTGGAGACATTATCTCCCCACAGAGCCTTGACCTTGCTCTGTACATTGTTCAAAACGTTTACTGTGCCTGTGAACTAGATCCACTCACCTTATGCCACTAAAACGTACCGGGAGGGCTCAGAATTCAAAGTGCTCCACTGCAAGCAAGAGGGCTTGATGTGGACCCCGAGAACCCACATAAATGCCATGTGAGCAGGGCGGCCTGCCTGTCATTCATCCCAGCCTTGGATGGTAGAGAATGGGGTTTCCAGAGCAAGCTGGCTAACAATGCCAGTCATACTGGTGAGGTTAGGGCTTGGCTGAGAGACCTGCTGTGAAGAATAATGTGGAAGGGAAATGGAGGATGATTACCGACATCAACCCTGAGCCTCTATGTGCATGTACACGCGCGCACATACACACACGTGTGCCAACGTACATGCAATCATGTATGTTGTGTATACACGAAAAGAAGAAAAAAGGCAAAAGAAAATAAATGTTCAAGTAGTGAAAAGAAAGAGACAATGAAAGGAAAAGAGGGAAACAGAAGAGATACAGGATTCAAAGCAGATGAAAGAAATTTTTGATAATGGTGATGACTATTGTGATGACGGTGATAATGGTGGTGATGTCTGGTAAAGATGGTGATGATTATGATGATGATGGTTGATGGTGATGATGGCAGCTGCTACTAATGGTGATGATGGTTGATGATTATAGTGATGATAATGGTTATGATTAGGATGATGAAGTAGTGAGGCAGACCTAAGGACAGAGGTGGCCATCTCCGGGTCTGCCGTGCAGTGTGTTTGGTTAGAACACTGTTGCAGGTGTCTTGAGTTGGGGGATTCTAATTGAAAACTCTAACTTCAGGCTGTCGCTGGAGTACCTCAAACCTCTCACTGGCTTCCTACCAGGAGCCACACACAGAACTGTGGAGACGGTCATTTCTAGCTCTTTGCAGTTTCCATACCTCACACAGCCTCAGACTGACCCTTAGCCATCCTCACATTCCCATGGCATCAGAATCTCCCAGAAGGCTGGAGAAAACTGTGCTGGTCTAGACCTTGAGTACACTGCATGTTATAACAGATGGCAAAGAGCCCTTTGCTCTCAGGGGCTTCTAAAGTTTAAATTAATTGATTAATCTCATGTGTACATGTATGCTCGTGTGTATCCAGGTGTATGCAAGGTGGTGCATGTCTACGGGTGTGCACGTGCGTGCAAACTACAGGACAGTCTTGGGTATCATTTCTCTGGCATTACCTATCTTGCCATTTTGAGACAGGCTCTCCCTTGTCAAGCAGGCCAGACTGGCTGGCCAGTGAGTCCCTGGTATCTATGTCTCTCCACCTCCCCAGTGCTGGGATTATAAGCATATGACACCAGGCCAGCCTTAAAAAATAAACAAATAAACAAAAGATAAAAATAAGCTTAGATTCTGCGGATCAAAACTCAGGACCCCAGTACTTTACTGACAGAGCCCCAATCCCCTACCAGACTTTTATTCAACTCATGCAAGCATTATTTAAAATAGTATAGAAGCAGCCTGGCCCTGTGTTGAGTCCTATCACTCCAGCTACTGTAGGACAACATAGGGGAATGTGACT
The DNA here is from genome assembly GCF_004664715.2 of Peromyscus leucopus. Classification (NCBI taxonomy): domain Eukaryota; kingdom Metazoa; phylum Chordata; class Mammalia; order Rodentia; family Cricetidae; genus Peromyscus; species Peromyscus leucopus. Next base: position 2,299,838 of record NC_051063.1, read on the forward strand.
TCAAGGTCAAAATGAGCAACGAGAATAAAACCACCACAAGCAACAATACCAAAAACCAATGCAAACACCGACAGAGCAGCTGGAAAGAGCAGCTGCTAAGAGAATATACATATTAGCTGCTTCCCAGGCCGCATACTTTCTTCCGCTGTCAGGCAGCTATGATGTGGGGCACTGTCCGGGAGAATTCCTCAAGGATCCAAATTGGCAAATTCTTACTCATTGTCTTTTCAGTCAGAACCTTTTTCACTTGAGTAGGAGAATTTTCCCTTCACTCAACTGATTCCATATATGTACATGCACATAGATATACACATGTATTTTAAAGATGCAAAATTAGGCAGTTCCTTCTTTAAGGACAATTGACGAGGGATGAAAAGGAAGATATTAATTCTAAGAAACATCTTATCCGTGTGTGACAGAGACAGGTATCAGCTCCTGAGAAATGATGTGCTCTGGCAGATCAGTCACGTGCCAGGCTCTGCCATCCATCAGTTGTGAAGATAGACACTTTTTTCTTTTAAAGAGAATAAATTCACTAGAGCAGAATCAAGGAAAGAGAGAACTGGGACACTTTTATTTCCCCCAAAGAGCTGTGAAGTTTTGGTAATAAATGCCCAAGAGGGAGAATCTGGTCAGGAAAGATTCATCCGGGCTGGAGAGATGGCTCAGTGGCTAAGAGCACTGGCCACCCTTCCAGAGGACCTGGGTTCAATTCCCAGCACCCATATGGCAGCTCGCAGTGGTCTCTAACTCCATTTCTAGGAGATCTAACACCCTCACACCAATGCACGTAAAATAAAATTTTAAAAAGATTGACTCATCGGGGGTAGCCAGTGACACAGGTGGGCACTGCAGTCTACTTCACCTGTAGTTGGCCCCTCCTCCTTCACTTCCTCCAGGTCATCCTTCACCGCTGCCATCCTTACACCCCCCTCATGGGCGGAGAGAATGGCATTGTCCCATCTCACAGGTGAATCTTGGACAGTTCCAATTCTATGCCACCATTATATGCTGGCAAGCGGCAGAGCCAACACCACCCCCAAGTCAAGTTAGTTAGACTGCCACGCTTGCATGCATTGTGGCACCAAATGACTACAAAGTTTGGGCCATAATACAACACAGGCATCTTACAGTTCAGAAAGTCACATGTTAAAAGTGGGTCAGCTTCTAGAAACGTCCACACCTGTTCTGAGGCTGTATGCTACTTAGTCAAGTCTGTCAGCACCCGTCTTTCAACCTCTCTCTCTCCGTCTCTCTCCTTCCTTCCCTCTCCCCTCCCTCCCTTTAACATTTGCTTCCAATGTCACAGCTTCTTTTCCAGTTCTGTCCCCCTCGCTTCTTTCTTTTTGACCCTTTGGATGACATTAGACCCCCTGAAGAGCTCAGGACCACCTCTCCATCTCACCCACTCACAAAGCCTGCTCTTGGTCACCTGCAGGTTCCAGGGTGACACCATCTGGGAGAGGATGAATACTGATGTGCACGTCACTGGCCCTCACCTGCAATGCTCTGTGGCTCCATAAGTATACACCTTGCAGACATACACTGCATCCCAATGCATACACTCTCAAGGAGGATGCTGTGGACCTCAAAGCTCCCCAAACTGGTCCCAGGTGAGGGGATAAAAGCCCCTACTCTTCTCCCATGAACCCAGGCACAAGTCACACACGCGTATGAGTCAATGTCTCTACAATATGACAACATGGATGGCGGGTCCTGTGAGTCCAGAGCATCCTCCCCACCCACCCGAGTCCTCCACTGTCCTCAGTGCCCACTCCCTGCCTCCTGTGGCTTCTGCCCCAAACTTCAAGTCTGTTTCAGTGTGAAGGTGACTCGGGCGCCTCTCTGGAGAACAGATGTGTGTCTTTTTAAAGCACATTTTTGTGATTAAGGAACAAAATGTTAATTAAGCAGCAGCAGCATTATCTCTGCTCATACAGTGTGGCTTTATGGGAATCCTTGCCTTATCGTCCCCGAGGGGAGGTGTGCAGTGGCTTTTGCAAAAACAAAACAAAACAAAGCAAAAGCAAACCCAGAGAACAATTATCTTTCATGATGGTTAAAAGCCCCTTGGACATTTCTTCCCAGGATCTCTGGGCTTAGTGCCATTTCTTCCTTTCTGCTTTTAGTGACAAAGGTAAACTGGGGGGCCAACTTCCTCCTGCCTTTCCAGATGAGAAGGGCTGTCGGAAATCAGTGGGGCTGTGGCATTTCTGTAGCCAACAACTTAGGAAGTGTAAAGTACAATACTTTTTTGTTTTCAAATGTGTGTGTGCTGGCCGGGCAGGGGTGGTGCACACCTTTAATCCCAGCACTTGGGAGGCAGAGCCAGGTGGATCTCTGTGAATTTGAGGCCAGCCTGGTCTACAGAGTGAGATCCAGGACAGGCACCAAAATTACACAGACAAACCCCATCTCGAAAAAAACCAAAAACAAGCAAACAAACAAACAACCCCCCCCTCAAAAATGTGTGTGGGCCTGTGTGAGTATGTATACTACAGGCATACAGGAGCCCACGGAGGCCAGAAGAAGGCATCAGATTCTTGGAACTGGCATTATAGATGGTTATGAACCACCATGTGAGTGCTGGACACCGAACCCATATCCTATGGAAGAACAGCAGGTGTCTTAACCACTGAACCATCTCTCCAGCCCCAGAACAGCTCATCTTCCTGTAAGGATTATTGATTAGGTCAGCCTGGAAGCCTGTGGAAGGGCTGTAGGTTCATCTCCCGTAACTCTATGATCTCAGTTCTCCAAAATCACACAGGAAATTTGCAGCGAGGTGAGACCTGGTCAGCTATGAAATGGTCACCAACTGCAGTAGAGTCACACCTTGCTGTGCCGTGTGCCATGGCCAATGAGCTGCCAAGCAGGGGTTCTAAGTCAGGCGTGTGGACCTCCAAAGCCAGACCCTTGGGATGCCCACCCTATTGCTTGTTCTTATCTGCTGTAAAGCCATGTCCAGCCTGCTATGTGTATTTAGAGCTGCTGTGAAGCCAGGGAGAAGCCAGCCATCCCTGAGTCAGAACGGCCTGAATTAGGTCCTCTCCAGAACTCAGAGGAGAACAAACTGATGACCACTAGATTCTGGCTCTAACACCATAGGGCAAGCAGCGTCCCATGTGTAAGCACCAGCATGGGCCCAGGGGTTCTGCCACTCTGGGGAATAAATATGTGAGCTTTCAAGGAAAACGTGTGGTCCACCCCTGTTCTGTTCACTGTAAATAGGATCAGAGATGACGTCACACTCCGGCAGAGCAGTCTTCCCCCACAGCACTGACCTTCATCATAGTGTTGAACCATGTGAGTGGACACCATCACGGGGCTCCCATTCTGAACACACCCATTGTCTGATATCACCTGCAACAGAACAGATGGTTTCGGTGGTCAGGTCTTGGGGGAACACTCACGGGAGAGCTTCCAGGCTGCAGGAGCATCGTCCAAGTCAAACTTAAAAGCTGTGTTTGTAGAAACTACCATCCAGCCTTGGAGTAGCAACATGACTCACTCTGGATGGATTCCCATCATCATAAGAGCACTCCTGGGTTCACACAGGCAGGCAAGTCCCACAACACACATGGGATGTCGAGGCCCCAAAGGTCCACTGTCTAATAAGGAACCAAGCAAGAGTCTAGCATGTCAGTTCAGTGGCCTGCCAGGCTAAATTCACCTGTGTGGCCACACAGATGTAACCACTAGCCACGCCTTTAGTGAACACACCTGTCAAATATAGGAAGTTCACTGTGTGTGTGTACGTGTGTGTTTATGTGTGTATGTAGATGCACATGTATGTGTGTGCATGCTTGTGGATAGGACAACTTCAGAAGGCGTTCCTCTAATCATATCCACTTGTTTTGAGACAGTGGCTTGTAGCTCACCAAGTAATCTACAAGTCCCATGGATCTGCCTGTTTCCACCTCCTCAGAATTGCTATATACAAGTCTGGCTTGCTCGCTCCTTTCTTTCTTTCCTTCTTCCTTCCTTCCTTCCTTCCTTCCTTCCTTCCTTCCTTCCTTCCTTCCTTCCTTCCTTTCTTTCTTTCTGTCTGTCTCTCTCTCTGTCTCTCTCTCTCTTTCTTTCTCCCCTCCCTTTTAATGTGGGCTTCAGGAATCGAACTCAAGTCCTTGTGTTTGTAAGGCAAACACATTATCCACTGATCTAACTCCCTAGCCCCTTGGCCTCAGCTCTTGCCAGGCACTTTGAGGAGAGAGCCCTAACTGTGAACTCTCCACCAGTGCTCTATGTGCCATTATCAAGAAGCTTCGAAAGCACCCCCCCCCCCCCCCGTCCACTCTGATTTCCACATAATTTTGGGTTAAACTGTTCTATGGAGAAAGTCAGACACTGTAATTTCAGACGTTTCCCAGAGGTCAGTCTTGAATCACTGAAATATCCCCAGGGTTGCCAACCCCAGCACTATGGGTATTTGGGCTAGGGAATTCTTGGCGCTCTCTCTCTCTCTCTCTCTCTCTCTCTCTCTCTCTCTCTCTCTCTCTCTCTCTCTCTCTGTGTGTGTGTGTGTGTGTGTGTGTGTGTGTGTGTGTCCTGTGCACTGTAGGACAGTGGGTGGCAATTGTGGCCTCTATGCACTAGATGTCAGAAATGTCCCCTTCCTTAGTTGACTATCTAAAACCTCTCCAGATACTGTCCGGTATCCCCAGGGGGAGCACTGAGAAACAAGTCTGCATTTGGAAACCGACCTTGGAGTAGCTACTAAATCGGCTCCCTGGTCATCACCTGTGGAAGTCATTGAAGACACAGGCTTCATAGATCACCATTTCTTCCAATTGCTTGTCTTACATGGAGTCTCAGAGTCTGCATTTTGTGGTGGAGGTGTACTCATAACATGCCCATATGTAGTGGGTAGCTGTTCCAGCTTTGACCTGGAAGTACTACCCCTATTGAGGCTTCAGTAACTGTCACGCCTACAAGGCGGGGTATGGTGATATTTTATTTGTACTAAAATGTGATTTGTAAGTTAATAAATGAAGTTGCCCTGGGGTCAGAGCTATTAGAGCCAATAGCAAAAGCTGGGCGGTGGTGGTGCACGCCTTTAATTCCAGCACTTGGTAGGCAGAGCTAGGTAGATCTCTGTGTGTTCAAGGATACAGCCAGCATTGGACACACACGCCTTTAATATCAATACCAGCCATAGAAGACCTGGAGGTCTGTACAGACAGGCAGTGATGAGGCAGTCATGTGGTTGGGTTTACAACCAATGAGAAGGCAGAACAGAAAGTCTATATAAAGACAAACACACAGGAAGTAGGTCTGTTGGCTGAAGAGGCTAGCTGCAAAGTGAAGGGAAAGGCTCTTAGCTCTGACCTCTTGGGCTTTCATCTCTGCATTGGCTCTGTGTTTCTTATTTAGTAAGACAGTTACATCAACAGCGGGGCCAAGACAGGAGCCCGTAAGATTCGAGATCTGGATGTGCCGGCTCTCTTGGTTCCTGGATCCTGGACACTGGAGGTAGATTGAGCAGAGTTCTCCAGAGAACACCGCAGGACTGCGCTACACTTTTCCCAGACCCTGTAACCTATCCCTTTACTTGTAAGTTACCCCACAAAATAAACCTCCCTTTTAACTACGTGGAGTTACCTCAATACTACAACCAATACCCGTGTGTGTGCATGCGGAGGTCAGAGGTCACATTGGGATCCTCATGTCTGTGTGCTGCCGTACCCAACCTTTTCCATGGGTGCTGGATCAGAACTCGGGTGCACTGAGCACCGCCCCCCCCCCATACAAATAGACCCTGCATTTTTCACCAGCTCCTTGGTAGGCTCTAGGACTTCAGCTACCACTGACCAACAGTGAGAGCAGCGGCCCTCGCACCCCATCTCGTCAGTGAGCCCTTGTAGACAGAGTAGCGCCCCCTAGACTCTACTTTCTGGTGTTAGTGTGCCAGCGATTAAGCATGTGTTACCTTGTAAGCGTTTGCTTCCGGTTCCTTCTCCTGGACTTCGGTTCTTAGTGGGACGCTCATTTGGTTGCCCATTGTTCCTCCAATAGAGAAAAAGGAGAAAGAAATCAAAACACAAACCTAAGTTTTAGCACCTGTGTGTGAAGCCAAGCCATAGAGACAGGTTTGTTGAGCTGGCTGTTATCTGAAACCAGGCTTCAGTTTTTTTCTCCACAGTGAAATTCTTGGAGAAAAAAAAAAAAATCCTAATTTCTTGGGTATAATTTTAAAAAATATACATGAAAAAGATTTACTAATTTTTATTTTACATGTATGGGTGTTTTGCCAGCACACACAATGTCTGTGTGCCATGTGCATGCAGTGTCCTCTGGGGACAGAAGAGGGCTCAGGATCCTCTGAAACAGGAGTTACAGAGTTGTCAGCCACCATGTGGGTGCTGAGAATCGAATCCAGGTCCCTTGGAAGAGCCAAGAGAGGAACCTAGAGTCTCCAGAGCATCGTCATTGCTGACAGGGCAGGTTACAGCTCGGAGAAACAGTCATGAGAAAAGGATAGCAGGAGCAGCGTTGGCTGAGGGCTTTCCCCATGGAGACACTGTCTAGGAGCTTTGCTCCAAGGAAAACTCATTGACTCCTTGTAACATATCAGCAGGACCTGGAGAATATTGTCCTGAGTGTGCAGATGGGGAAACTGAGGCATGTAGGTTGAATATCTTGGAAAAGGTCATACATAAATAAACACGCACACACAAGACTACATTTATGCACAGGACACACATAATGGCTCTCCCCAAACTCCAAATTTAGCTTGCTACAACTTTCAACACTGTTATTTGACACTTCAACAATGGGGTCTGCAAACTTCCACCTCCGATTGTTCAATCCAAGTTAGATCTTATTTAGTCGCTACTTTTGGGGGGGGGGGCTTGTGAATGCACACCTGTTTGTGTGTGTGCAGGTGTGTAGATCAGAGGCCCACATCTGGGTGAGTTTCTCAATTGTCTCCACTTTATTTTTGAGACAGAGTCTTTCACTGAACTTGGAACTTCCCAGACCAGCTGGACCAGCCAACAACCTTCCTGTGGCTGCTGCCCAGTGCCGGGATGGTAGGCATGTGCTCTCCAACAGGGCTTTTGGCTTGGGTGCGGGAATCTGAACTCAAATCCTCACGCGGTGTGCAATCCCTTGGCCTACTGAGCCATCTCCCCAGCCCCTTGGCGACTACTTTCAATACGCATTTAAGGTCATGAAATACCTTGGCCTGGGAGATGTGTGATACCCACAGTCACGTGACATGCCTTTTCATCTCATAGAGCTGAGGTTCCCTGACCCTTTCACTGCATCCTCTAAACAGTCTTTCTGCAACTTCAGGACCAAGGGGAGTCAACAGTGGGAAATGCAGGACCTGTGTTTTGCTGAGATCACCTGGAATCAGGCAACACTGCTTTCTCCAGCATCTAAAGCTGTTCTAACCTGTCCATCAACTGTTCTAAATGGCAGCATTGAAATGAAACTAAAGCAAAAGGTTTACTGCCACCTACTGGCACATATAAGCATATCAGAAACAAATTCCTTGAGCCTTCGGGGCTAGGTTCAAAGGACCCAAGGTTGAAGGGAGCATGGTTGGAAACAAACATGTACTAACGGTTGGCAGGAGGGTGGCAAGGCTTCCAGGGCCCAGCAGTGCTGTGACTAACAAAGCAAGAATGACAGGCGTGCCTGCCGGGTCCGGAGAGCTCACTCCGAGGCTGCAGATAGCTCTAGGTGAATGCAGTGGAACATGGGATTGCGAAGTGGGCTCTAGAGTTTACACGCTGCTCCTGCTCTCCACACACTGAGAAACTTGACTCTGGACCAGTTCCTAAGCCTGCAGGAGCCCTAGTATCCTCATCTACCTGAGGAGGATAATGAAGTGCTTTTACTGGGATGTGCCTGATGGCTAGGCTATGGAATGCTTTCTTTTCTTCCGCTATTTTTTATGTGTGTGAGTGTTTTGTTCACATGTATGTATGTGCATCCTGTGTATGCCTGGTGCACAAGGAGAGCAGCAGAGAGTATTGAACCCCCTGGAACTGAGGTTATGGACAGTTGTGAGCTGCCATGTGGGAACTGGGAACCAAACCTGGGTCTTCTACAAGAAGCAGCAAGTGCTCTTAACTGCTGAGTAACCACTCCATCTCTAAACACTTTTAAATGCATATTCAGGTTTCTATTTGTCTCACTAGCTCATTTATAGATTGTCAGTATTTTTATGTGTGAGTCTTTTTTTGATGTTTAATTTGTGCAATTTTTTTTTTTTTTTAGAGACAGGGTCCCTCTGTGTAGCCTTAGAGTCTGTCCTGGAACTCTAGCTGTCTCTGTAGCCCAAGCTGGCCTCGAACTCACAGAGATCCTCCTGTGTCTGCCTCCCGAGTGCTGGGATTAAAGGTGTGCACCACCACCGCCTGGTGCAATTTTTTTTTTTTTTTTTTTTTTAATGAGGTCAGAGGACACACCAGTGCGTGGAGAAGCCACTGTCACACAGCTGCTTGAGAGAGTCTCTGTTTGAAAGAGCCTAGCAAGTCACAAGGCTGTTAGATATAGAACATGAATTTCCCGAAAAACAAAAACACTTACAGCATCTTTGCTTTTAAAAAAAAAATGATTTATCATGGTATCTCCCTCCTCGTTCTCCCACTCTGCTCCTGATCCAGCTGGGACCTCCTGCTACCCTAAGCTCTCTTTCCCTGGACCCTTGCCCTCCATTACCCCACCTCCACCTCCCGTTTGCTCATGTAGATCTCATCCATTCCTCTGTCATTGGGTGATCCCTGTGTCTTTTTTAGGGTCCTCTTTACTAGGTAGCCTCCCTGGAGTTGTGAGTTGCAGTGCATGGTGCAAATTTTTATATATTCTGGATATTAACCATCTGTCTGGGTATAGATGGTAAAGGTTTTTGTTCCATTCTGTAGAGGCTGTCTCTGTGCTCTGATGATGGTTCCCTTGGGTAAGCAGTGACTTTTAAACTTCATGTAGTCTTATTTGGTAATTCCTGGGGCCGTTCCCTGGGCTACTGGAGCCTAGTTCAGGAAGTTCTTGCCTATAGCATAGAAGTAGACAGGGAGCTACTGGGAGCAGAAGCATTTGAGGGGTAACAGGACTGGGTCGGGGGGAGAGAAGGCAGGGGAATTAACAACAAAAAACCCAGTTGTTTGATGATGTCATATGGAAATTTAAAGTGGAATTAATTAATTAAGGACATTAGGCCCCATCTCAAGCGATTACTGTGAGAATGAAGTGAGTTAATATATTCCAGGTGCTCCACACAGGGCCTGGCACATGATGGTGCCACTCAAATGCTAGCTACAAACTGGATCATCTTTGTTATTGTCCTTGCTAGTTCCGGTCAGTGTCCCTCAGAGTTGCCTAGTGATGAGACTCCACCGAGGAATCTGCTTGGCTCCCAACCATGTGACCTGTGAAAAGATAAGTATCTGTCATCAAGGCTCCTCACTCCTGTCTGGGGTATTTTTGTTTTTGCAGCCTAAGCAGACTAAAGGGTTTGGGGGATGGCTCTGGAGATAAAATGCTTGCCACACAGGCCTGAGGCCTGAGGTTAACCTCCAGTGCTTCCAAATGTAGCCAGCTGCAGTGGTGTGCACCCCTAATTCCAGCACTGAGGACAAAGAGAAGGACATATACCTGGGCACATATCCCAGCACTGAAGATGGAGAGAAAGGCATATATACCTGTGCTCACCGATCAGCCAGTCTAGCCAGCTTTGTGAGCTCCAGACCAGTGAGAGACCCTGTCTCAAAAAACTCTCTCTCAGAGGACCTTGGTTCAATTCCTAGCACCCACATGGTGGCTCACAGCTGTCTATAACTCTAGTTCTAAGGGATCAAACACCCTTTTCTAGCCTCTGTGGGCACCAGGCACACATGGTATACAGGAAAACAAAGCAAAACAAAACAAAACAAAAACAAAAACAAAACAAGATGCAGAAGATCTAAAAAATGACACTTGAGATTGGCCTCTAGTACACACACACACACACACACACACACACACACACACACACACACACTCATAAAGGCTCCATGCAGGACTTGACCTCCACAGGACTCAGGTGCATAAATAAAAAAATGTCAGTTATTACCAATGTCACAAATATTGCTGGTGCATGCTAGTTGTCATGAATATCTGTTTCTCGTCATGATGCCTTGAGCTCAGTTGCTCTGGGTTTGATTCTTGCCAATGTGCCACTCTGAGTGCTGCTAAGGAGCACCTCTTATTGGACAGAGGGCTGTACCTTTGCCCCTCATTTCAGCTGTAGATTAGCAGTGACTCCTGCTCCTGGGATGGGGATAAATGTACACACCATTCAAGTCTGCCATAGCAAAAGAATATTTCTGAGAACTTCCTCCCAGCAGGCAGCTAAATGACTGCTGGGAGGGCCTGGAAGGGTGGAATGGTGACAGAATTAGTCACCCAGCAAACAAGAAATCACCTTTGATCAATGCAGTGGAATGCAGACAAACCACAAGCCACCCACCACTCCACGGAGAGTGCTGCCAACACGGCCAGGCTGGCATATTGGGCAGCACCAGGCTCTCCCCCAGCCCCCAAAGCAAGGTCAGTATTGCTGGCGAATCATGAGAGTAGACCCACTGTGTCCAGCCCCACCATCCAGATCTACCTTCCCGGGTGCCTGGCACAGTGCTGGGGTTCGGTGGCCACCCTCAGGGGACCATGCACAGTAGTGCAGGTTGCTCCTGTACGGAGGCTCAGGACAGAAATCCTCCCTCTCTGAACTCCTCCCCCAAGCCCTGCATGGGATGCCTGAGTCCAGGGGAAGGGCTTCTTGCTGGGTGTCTAGGAATGTTTGGTGACACACCGTTGCTTTGCATATAGAGTGGCTCTAGAAGGTCGGCAGCTTACTGGCTCGCTCTCTCCCCTGTCTCTCTCTCTCCCCTCAGCATTGGGAATTTGAACCCAGGGCCTCAAGCATGTTAGGCAAGCTCTCTACCACTGAGCTACATCCTAGCCCCCAGTTTATTTTTAAGAGAGAGAATCTCACTAGGTTGCCCAGGCTACCCTTGGGATTATTCTGTAACCCAGACAGGCCTTGAACTTGCAACCCCGCTGCACAGGGTTGGGTTGAAGTATGGAAGCCACTGTCCCGGGCAGGCGCTGTGCAGGACACCAGCAGGAGCAGAGGGAGCGGGAGGGAGGTGGCCTCCTGAGAGCTGTCTGTCCCTCTCCCAGGTACCTCCAGAAGCAATCCAGCCAGGGTCAGCCTGGGCACACCCACTGCTTCCTAGAGTACATACCCTCCTCCTTAAAGAGAGAACACACCACCAGAAGCCTGGCTCCGTGGTGGTGCATGCCTGTAAACGCAGCACTCAGGGAGCTACGGCAGGAGGATTCCGAGCTTGGAACCAGCCTGGGCTTCATAGTGAGACTCTGTCAAAACACTCAAACCAGACCAGCTATGTTTCTGGAGGTTTCAGATTCTTTCATACAAATAAAATAAAAAAGAATTTTCTGTGGTTCTCCCTTCCACTCCACCTCCGCTGAAGCCACGGCAGTACACACACCTTCTCTTGTTAGGGAAACAAAATACGCGCCCCAGGTCTGAGGGCGGCCAGCTCAGACCTCAGCGGGTTTGGAACCAGGGTGAGCCAGTGAGGTGGCTCCAGGAAAGGCAAGAATCCCAGGCATCAGGAAGAACCAGGGTTAACAATTTTCTTTTCTTTTCTGAGAAAGAGTCTCAGGCTACAGTGCGGGCTGGAATACACTGTGTGACTCAGCCTGGCTTCCAGCTCACCGCAGTCTGCCCGCCTCAGCCTCCCAAGTGTTAGGCCACAGGTGTGAGCCTTCTTGCTGTTCGTTTTTTCTGTAGTGCTGGGGATGGAACCCAGGGTCTCGGGTTTGCTCGGCCAGTTTCCTACCTCTAAGCTACATCCCGAACACCTTTAGCACAGTTTTTAAAAAATCAGCATTAATGCTGTCACAGATCTTATTTTTACTGGCTTGAGATTTTCCTGAGTTAAGGATGCTTTCACATTAATTTTCACTTTGTGAATTTTGTCTTCAAATGTAATTAATCTTTTTGTACTTTTTTATTGGTTTCCATTTTTAAAAGTATGTATTTATTTTAATTTTATGTGCATGAGTGTTGGCCTGTATGCATGTGTGCGTGTGTGTGTGCGTGTGTGCGTGTGTGTGTGTGTGTGTGTGTGTGTGTGTGTGTACATGCAGTGCTCACAGAGGCCAGGAGAAGGCGTCATATCATAGAGATGATTGTGAGGGGTCAGATGGGTGCTGCCAACAGAACCCAGGTCCTCTGCAAGAGCAACAAGTACTCTGAACTGCTGAGCCACCTCTCCAGCCCTTATTTATTTATTTATTTATTTATTTATTTATTTATTTATTTATTTACTTACTTACTTACTTACTTACTTATAAGACGCTCTCACTATATTCTACTGGTTGGCCTAGAACTAGCCATGTAGATCAGGCTGGCCCAAAACTTGTGGTGATCCTCCTGCCCCTGCCTCCTTCCTAATCACCACTGCTCCTGGCTTTAGCTGATCTTGATGGCTGAGGGACATCTTCTGATGTCCCCTGTGAATGCAGTTTCCCTCCTTCTGCCTTTCACTTGGATCCACCTCTGTGGCTTCAGACCGGTCCCCACCTCTCTCCAGTTTCATTCTCTCCACTGGGAATTGGACCTGATGCCGACACCAAGAGCAGACCCATGGCTGATGTTAGCTCAGCGTATGGGCATTCATGTGTATTTGTCCTGAGTTCAAAGGTATGGTGATACCCACTTTATAGATGAGAAAACTGAGTCCCACAAGACTGAAGGAGTTTGCTCCCCAGGTACCTGGCTAGCTTATGGCTGGGTTGAGACCACCCTCTGAACATCATGGCTTGTCCAGGCAGGCAAGAGAGTGGTTCAGAGGGTGATGCAAATTCCCAGGGATTCGAATTCAGCATCTGCCTCACTGGACGTCACCACGAATGTCACCATGATCATAGACAGAGCCAGATTCACAGACAACACTTAACAAGTCCCTTTCACCTGTCTTTGCAGGTCCTTAGAGAATGTCCCTAGCCTCGGATTTGAAGTCTGCTTGTCTGTGAGATTCTTGCCTAGACACTGGTCCCCAATCTTTGATGACCCTCCAGGGTCCACACAGACCTGAGTTATCTATGTACCCAACACAGCCCACATGGCCACTGACGCTTTTAGGAAGCACAATCTCTACGTCCATTTCACAGATCGTAAAACCAAGGCTCTCACAAACCAAGACCACAGAGCACATGAGTGAGAGGTAGGGGCGGGGAGTCAGATTCAACCCTCAGGTCCCCAGCCTCTATCTCAATTCACCCCCACCACAAGCAGTGGACACCCCAGTAAAGCTTCAAGGCACTGGGGGTAGTTACCTGATGAGCTGCTGCTGGTGGGAGTATCTTGGGTCCCCTGCTCTTTGCAGCAGTTGTTTCTGCTCGGGGTCCTGCGTCTCCAGCTGTTGCTGCCCAGTACCAGACAAGTGCAGAGCCTGACCCCGGGCTCTTTGCTTCCTTGTCCGGGCTGCTGGCTGAATACACAGAGCAGGGCAAACACACGCTGGGAGGAGCCCTCCCCTCCCCTGCCTGCCTGCCCGGTGGAAACGCGTCTCTTCCTGTATTTCCGAGCCTCTCCTCCCAGTAAAAAATAGAGAGTCTGAATTCTCTTACATTCCTGCCTCCTGGGCATTTAGAGCATCTCATGCAGTGTCCTTTACCCTGTGGGGCTGTGCAGGTGGACCTGGGATGCAAGAACTCTCTGTGACAATTGTGCATCACAGTCAAAGCCGGGAGAAGATGTTCTGGGAGGGTCTGTAGCTTTATGTTGTCTTTTACCTGCGTTGATTCCAGGATGCCATCTCTACCATAACCTGACCACCTAGCTAGAAGATGATGCACCTCCCCCTCACCCCACCACCAATGCCTAGTCCTGTAAAAGTTCTGAGCACCAAAAAATACTTAGACAGAGTGGTTTATTGCTATGACAAAAGCATGTGACATTGCTGGTCAGAAGTTTAGGACAGGAATTTGTTTGCTTGTTTGAGACAGGGTCTTATGTCGCCCAAGTTGTCCTTGATCTTACTATGCAGTTTAAGGACATCATTTGATCCTCCTGCCTCTGCCTCCTCAGTGCTGGGATTCCAGGTGCGCACATGCACCTCCACATCCAAGTTATGTGACTCAGGAGATGGAAATCAGGGCTTCGTGCACGCCAGGCAAGCTGCTCTACCAACGGAGGTACGTTCTTAAGCCAAGACAGTTACAGTGTGTAACAAGTTAAAGAGCCTCGTGAGGATGTATGTAACGTACATGAGAGCGAGCATGAAGTCAAGCCAATGAAGACTCAGAAGGATGGGGAGGGATGAAACAGTATGTGCATGCTCTTTATGGACTGGCTGAGAAGCCTTCACAGTCATGACTCTGAGCTTCCTGACAGCCAATGCAAGAGGAAAATGTGCTAAGGACACTCCTGGGAAAACATTCAAGAGAAAAGCAAACCAGTAATTACTGCGGCTTCAGTCAGTAACGCACTCATCCAGGCCCTCATCATGACTATTTGCTGAGCATCAGGCTATAGATGGCCTGGTGGGTGGGGCTTCCCCACCCTCCTGGGCTTGTTGTTACTGGACACAGAGTCCTAACAATGTAAACGCTGGCCTCACAGAACATGAGTCTTGCTGGCCAAGAATAGCCACAGCAGTTGAGAGCATGGAGTCAGAGTCAGAAAACAGCAGAAACATCATACAGGGCTGAAATAAACTCTCGATTTCTTATCAGGGGGAGTGCTCAGCTCTGGACTATGCCCCTAGACATGCAAGAAACCCAACTTCGGTGAGGCCATCACGGTCCACTGTGCAATGCAAGCTTCCACCCTGGTGCTGCTGGCTCAGACCTCGTTCTTACAGACCAGCTGGGTGACTGAGTGTGTGTGTATGTGTGTATGTGTGTGTTTGTGTGTGTGTGTCCTTGTGCATGTGTTTGTGTATAGGCAGGTACACACATACAGAGGTCAACCTTGGCTCCTGTTTCTCAAAAGCTGTTCACTTCTCCTTTTGAGAGAGTCTCTCACTAACCAGGAGTTCCCTGATCAGTCTGACCAGGTGACGAAAGAGCCCCAGGGGTCCCCTTGTGTCCTCCTCCTCCGTGCTGGGGCTATAAGTATGTAACATCATGCCTGGCTTTTTCACATGGACTCTGGGGAATTCGCTTTCCCAACTGAGTTCTCTCTCCAGCCCATATTTGTGGTTCTTAGAATGTGTGCCCCCACCCCCTTCCGTGTCTGGCATCATACTGACTTGCACAGCAAGCCGGCTAACACTCAGATCATGCACACTCGGGGGGTAGATGCCCTTTTACCGCCAGGCTTGCTCAGCACCCCCGTGTGGATGGTGGCACCCTGAGTGGTAGGTGTGAAAGGGTGGTAAGAGCAGCCACTGTGCATACACCTCGTGTACACCCTTTATACACCGTCCCCTCTACTTACACAACCTCAGCTCACAGATATCACTGTTAAGAATATCAAGGGGGGGTCTGATGAGATAGCTCAGTGGTTAAGAGCATGTGGGACTTACAAAGGATCCAAGTTCAGTTTCTATCACCCATGTTAGGAGGCTCAATATTGCCCATAAGTTCAGCTCCAGGGGATCTGACCCCCCACTTCATCCTTAGGTGCGCATACTTACACAGACAAAAACACATATACATAATTAAAAATAAAATAAATGGTTTAAAAGTAAGAAGAATTTCAAGGGGCTAGAAAGGTGAGCCATGCAAGGGTGAGGATGTAAAAGCCAGGTGGGTATGGTGGCTCACCTCCAGTCCGAGTGTGTAGGAGGCAGAGGCAAGGAGTCCCCGGAGCAAGCTGGGAGTCAGACCACCCTGAAACAGTAAGCTCTGGGTTCAAATGAGAGACCATGCCTCATGTATAAAGTGAAGAGTGACCCAGGAAGATGCCCAGGGTCAGCCTTGGACCTTGTCGCAAGGGTCACTGCTGCTGTGATGAAACACCATGACCAAAGAAAGTTGGAAAGGAAAAAGTTTATTTGGCTTACATTTCCACACCATTGTCCATCACTGAGGGAAGTCTGGACAGGAACACAAACAGGGCAGAACCTGGAGGCAGGAGGAGCTGATGCAGAGGCCATGGAGGGGAGCTGCTTACTGGTTTGCACCCCATGTCTTGCTCAGCCTGCTTTCTTATAGAACCCAGGACCACCATCCCAGGAACCACCACAGTGGACTGGGCCCTCCCCATCAATCATGAATTAAGAAAATGCCCTGCAGGCTTGTCTACCACCTAACCTTATGGAGGCACTTTCTCAGTTAAGGCTCCCTCCTCTCAGATAACTCTAGCTTGTGTGACAAATTGACATGAAACTAGCCAGCACAGACTTCCACACGCATGCATACACATGTGTACACTCACCTATGTATGCATATCTACCTACATGTGAATATTCAAATATACATGCGTACACACTACCTACACATAGGTATGGGAACAAAGGGATTTCCAGATGGTGACCGCAGGACCTGAAGCAGAGCAGAACGCCCTGGGTGGAGACAGCAGTGAGATCCAGCACCAAGACTTCCTGGTGAAGACTCTGCCTCCCAGGGGGACAAGCCGGACACTGAGCAGAGGCACTCTGCATACAGACTGGAGGTGCTCACAACACACCCCTCTCATGATTCACCTCCTAATCTTCTCTCCTTAGGATCTCCACCCCTCTTCAAATATTGACTGACCCACACAGTTGTCAGCTCCTGTCTCCGGAATCTGGATGGAGCTGGTTGCAGAAGGCTCACTGGAAATCCAGCGTATCCTGACACCATTCTCCAAGCCAGTCCGTAACAACCCTGCATACATGCTGTCCTCTTCCATACAGACCTTTGCCTATGCTCACTGAGCCAATGTCAGGCCCCCACCCCACCCCGTGTGTTTGTGGAGGCCAGAGGACAACCTTGATGCAGCTCCTCAGCTGTTACTCATCATTTTTTGTTGTGTGTTGTTGTTTCTGAGACAGGGTCTTTGATTAGCCTGAGCTTATCAAGTAGGCTAGGCTGCCAGCCAGCCCCAGGCACCCACTAGTCAGAACCTCCCCAGTACTCGTTTCAAAAGTGTGGGCTGTACTATCCCCCAGTTCTTTCCCCATGGTTCCCTGGAATCCAACTCAAGTCCTTGTCCTTGCAAAGCAAGCATTTTGCTGACTGAGCATCTCTCCAGCCCCTCTGCTATGCTTTAAGGATCTGAGTTGGAGTGGGCATGAACCATTGCAGTGTGGTCGTGTGTACTGGACCTGCTGACGGCAGCCAACCCCCTGCCTGGGTGAGCTGGCCAGTCTGCCCCAGCTGAGACAGTAAACCGGATGTCACCTTTGTCTTCTTATCCCATTTGTCACCGGCATTTTCCTGATCAGCTCCTCTGTTGCATCTGAGGTTCCCTTTGCCATGATGACGTGATATATCTGGGAAGCTGGGAATTTAAGCTCAGAGACGACTGGATGATTTCTTTAGTTCAATCTGTAGTCTGACGCTGGCTTCAGGGCGCTCACAGTCAGATCCGGGGCTCACTCTCATGTGGAAACTTGGGGTCTAGGGTTCCTGCAGTGACAAAAATTCCAGCTCTAGGGGCTGGAGAGATGGCTCAGAGGTTAAGAGTACTGCTTGTTCTTCCAAAGGTCCTGAGTTCAATTCCCAGCAACCACATGGTGGCTCACAACCATCTGTAGTGAGATCTGGTGCCCTCTTCTGGCCTGCAGGGGTGTGTGCAGACAGAACACTGTATACATAATAAATAAACAAATCTTTAAAAAAAAAAAAAATTCCAGCTCTACTAGGTAAGCAGCTATGTGACCGCGGGAGGCCGCTGCTCTCTCCATGCGTTGGTTTGCACATGTATGAAGGGAGTACAGTGGTAGCCGCCCACTGCAGAGTTCCAGCAGGGGATAATTCACAGAAAATGCCTGACAGAGTGAAACGATCATAACCATGAAGGGACAGTACTGAGGCTTCTTTCACGGGTACCATCTGTTTTTAGAAGTGGTATTTTTTTTTTTTAGCAGCTAAAGGTCCAGTACATATGTAAAAGCACAATATGTACATATCTGAATAAACAGAGCCCCACAAATAGTAAAGGGAAAAACGATAGAAAATTCACCTTCTTAAAACCATCTGTAGACTGCACTGAACTCTGGTCGCTCTGCAGGGAGATAAGGCCACGGGGAGAGAGCACAGGCCTCGTGAGAACCGAGCTGATCTTGGGGAGAGCAACAGAAGAGTGAAGGAGGGAACATCTTCCCTGCTGGTCCCATCCGGTTCTAAGACATCGTTTTGGAGAATAGGGGTTGGGGCGGGTGGGGTGGGGAACCAGGCTGTATAAATACTGCCGCGTGAAAGTCAAAGAAAGCTGTTCTTCACGCTGCTCTCGGGACAGAGTCATGCTACCCGGGCTGGCACTGAAATCACTGCCTTCCTGCTTCAGCCTCCTGGGATTGAAGATAGGAGCCATTGTTTTGATTTAGATACATCTGCCAACACTTTAAATGGAGTTTGAAATACATTCCTCAGAGTTCCTAATAATTTCCCTCATCAAATGAATTCCTGGGCGATTTTTGTTCTGCAACACGTGTAGTAAGAGGCAGAAAACAGACATGGCTGGAGAGATGGCTCAGTGGGTAAGGGCACTTGCTGTGGACCAGCATGAGGACCTGGGTTCAAATCCCTAGCTCCCATGTCAGAGGCCAGGCATGACATAGCACACATGCAAACCCAGCACTGTAGGAGGAAGACGGGAGTGTGGTTGGGGCTTTTTGGCTGTCAGCCTCGCTCCAGTTTTGATGAGAGATCCTGTCTCAGGGGAACTAGGCAGAGGGTGATAGAGCAGGATTCCTGACATCATCTTCCGGCTTCCATATGTGCACACACCAGTCTCAACCATGTACATGCATATACTACACATGCACCACACACACATAGGCATATATCTGTATACACACACATGCAAAAATGAAAAGGAACCCCCAAAAGATTCTAATCAAAATGAAATCAAATTTTGTTATATTTGGAAATTTTTTACATTTTTATAGCATCAGGTGTTTTTAAGAGCCATTTATAAGTTTCCATTTTTCCATGAATTGTTTTTTCTTTTTAAAAAGGTTATTTTTATTTCTGGAATTCTCAAAGAATCAATACAAATATTATATTAAAAAAAGAAATACCTCCATCCAGAAAACAATGACTATTAGAATGAATGAGTAGAGAAAAAAATGAAAGTAAAATAGTATTTTATTTTTATGTGTGTGTGAGTGCCTGTGTGTATACATGCCACATGTGTGAAAGTGCCCACGGTGACTAGATGATGAATGGGATCCCGGAGCAGGACTTAATGGCCTTGGTGAGCCGCCTGGCAGGGGTGCTGGGAACTGCACTGTGGTCCTCGGACAGCAGGACACACTCTCCACTGCGGGCCGTTTAACCAGCCCCTTGTCTTCTCTTCTAAAATAAAACCGGATAACCAGACACGCTCACTCTCCAGGTTTGGAGCAGTGCTCAGAGTTATCTGGGAACAATTGTTAGAGTGCGTCTGTCTCTCAGCTGCCCACTTGGGACCGCGTGTATGGTTTTCATCCTAACCGAAGTGGCAGAGGCTGAGGCAGGAGGAACTCCTGTGTCTTCCAGCAGGGCAGACTCCCAAGAACTTTCAAAAATCTGAAATCATACTGTTGTTCTTCACCTTTTTAAAATTTTGGTGCAAAACAAGTAATTTTGCTGGAAGATATTGGGAAAAAGTTGTATTTTATACTAGTGTTTTCATTAGCATCAAATGGGCTTATTATACTTTTAAATGAACTTATGAATATTTAAAACTTGTTAGTTCTGATTTCCAACATGACAAACATCGCTAGATCTCACCCGAATAAAACAAAAAGTCCTGGGGCTGGAGGGATGGCTCAGAGATTAAGAGCACTGGCTGCTCTTCCAGAGGTCCTGAGTTCAGTTCCCACCTGGTGGAGCTAATGCCCTCCTTAGGCATGCAGGTATACATGCAGAACACTCATACATGAAATATAATTAATAAATTAAAAAACAGAAACAAAAAGTCCTTTCTGTCCTCGATGGTTTCTCACGGTGTCAGGAAATGAGCCTGAGCTGTGCCCACAGGTCATGTTCTGAACTCCAGCAGTGATACTTTGGAGGTGGAGGCATAGAATGTTTGGAAAGTAGGGTCCTGCTGAAGGAGGTGAGTCACTAGGGGGTTGGCCCTTGAAGGTAATAGCCACTCGTGGTTCGGTCAGGTGTCCTCAGATTCCTGTGTGCCACCATGATGTGAGAAGCTCAGCAGACGCCTGTCCCTCCCCGAAACTCACTCAAGGCTTCCCCCAGTGGGATGCGTTAATACTTCCAACACACCAAGTCTCAAACCTCCTACATCTCTCACATCCTCTCTGTTGGGTTTTCTGTCTCAAAGAGGAAGGTGACTAATGCAACTCCAGAGAATAACATTTTTTTTTTCTTTTTTGGTTTTTTGAGACAGGGTTTCTCTGTGTAGCTTTGCTCCTTTCCTGGATCTTGCTCTGTAGCCCAGGCTGGCCTCGAACTCACAAAGATCCACCTGCCTCTGCCTCCCAAGTGCTGGGATTAAAGGCGTGTGCCACTACCGCCCAGCCAATTTTTTTTTTTAAATTTATTTATTTATTATGTATACAGTATTCTGCCTGCATGTGTCCCTGCAGGACAGAAGAGGGCACCAGATCTCATTACAAGTGGTCGTGAGCCACCATGTGATCGCTGGGAATTGAACTCAGGACCTTTGGAAGAGCAAGCAGTGATCTTAACCTCTGAGCCATCTCTCCAGCCCCCAAATTTTTAAATTGATTTTTTTCCCCATGATTCTAGAAGAAATAAATTTTCATTATAAAGCATACAGGGAGCAGTGGCCCAGGGGATAGCTCAGTGACAGAGAGAATCTGGCAAGCCCTGGGTTCAAACCCCATTATGACTCAGAAAAACAAATGGGAAGAGAATTATGCAAAGGCATATGCAAAAACCAAAACCAAAAACAACAACAACAAATGACTCTGTCTTGAGAAGATTTTCTTTGGTAATTGTCCCGTTCCGTATCAACGTTATACATAGTCCTTATTCTGAAACACTGCTTTGGGTTTGTTTTGAGACAAGGTCTTCTTAGCCACAGTCACTCCATTTTTGTAAAGCTCCCTTTTGGGTTAAACAATAACAATCGCTGAAACCAAAGTAATTCAGCCGCTGGAACTAAAGTCATTTGTTCTTCCGGAATCTTCTCTCCCTGCGCTATGGACGTCCCAGAAACGGCTGGCCAGGAAAGATGGTTGTTAACCACTCAGTGTCCTTTAACAGGCGTGTTGGTTACCCCTGGCAATGAGCAGCTGCGGCCACAGAAGGAAACTTCTCAATCTCCCTCGGCACTCCTTGTCTGCCATAACTCTCCCAGCTGTAAGCAGGCGGCAGGCTCTGGTTCTCACGCCAGGGAGCCCCTATGAAGGTTTCCTCCCAAATGAAATGCTTGTCATGTCTTCTTTCTTTTTGCCAACCTTCTGTTTGGTGGGTGGCCCCTATGGGGACTCGGGGAGTATACTCCCGCTCCAATAGAGTTCCTGTCTCCCAGTGGGGTTCCCGCCCTCCCCCTCCTTTCTTGCTGCCTGATCCCTTGTAACTCTGTTCCTTGAGCAACTCAGACAAGGACTAACTTTCCACTGCTCTTACTGTGCCCACCACTGGCTGAGTTAACTTTATGTGACCTTTGAGATCTTCTCTCTGCTTTGGGAACTACCCAGACACAGGCAGGGAGTTTCCCTTGTGAGAGCTCGTGGAAATGACCCTCTTCCTCTCAGTGGGCTCCTACTAAATGGAGCTGCTGGTTTCAGGGAGCCCTTCCCTTTGACCTGATTGCTGTTGACTACTCCTCCTCACTCTGCTGAGCAGCCATGGGCCACCAGTCTTCTAAAAGGGGCTCTGTCAAGCCACAACTTCTCATGTTCTATTGTACGGGGCATGCCCAAAGTACCCGCTCAATAATCTCAGAGGGTGGTCTGTCTAACTTGCAAATTCATTAAGTCTCTAAGGACTCTCTTCAATGCAATGGAAGATGGGCAGGGGTTCTATGCTTTCAAAGCCTTCCCCTCCTCCGTGTGTGTGTGTGTGTGTGTGTGTGTGTGTGTGTGTGTGTGTGGCTGTCTGTCTGTCTGTCTGTCTGTCTGTCTCTCCACCCCCATCACTCTTCTTTCTGCTCTCCCTGCACCATCTTCCAGGTTCCTGGTCTTCACTCTCAAATCTGACCCTCCTCCTAACTTGTCACGTTCCCTTTCTCTCGCTATAAAACTGCCCCCTTCTCTGCCAATTTTGTGCCACTTTCCAAATCCTGTTGCTAAAATTCTACTCCAGAAAAATTTCTTTCCTTTTGCTGGCTTGTTAGCAACTGCTGCCTCAGGCTGTTTCCTTCCTAACCAAATCCCTGCATGCCAAGGTCCCTGCTTCCATCAGTTAGTCCTGTCCAGCAAGTTCAGATCCCACATGATCCCCTGCAGATCCTCTCTGTCAAATCTCCCCACATCTGTCTGCTTCTCACTCCCCTGGACCAGAGGTTGACATTTGCCAAGAGGCTGGTCCCCTTTGTGTGAGTGTGCTGTCCAGATCTGCCCCCAGGACCCTGGACATAGCTAGTCTTCGTTTCTCCCACAATGCCTGCCTCCATCTACACTAACTCAGCCCCTCCAGAATGGTAAGTCCATCTCTACCCTTCCCCCACTCCCATTGCTGACTTTTAGCCAACATAAAACTAGGTCTCACTCCTCTTAAGAGAAACAAACACCAAGTCCCCGATTCCTTAGGACCTGACCCCACCTGAATCACAACTTGAATTACAAGTTTTTAAAAAGCTAGTCTATGTTTAGTCCACAGGCTTGCAAACTGCTTCTCTAGTCTGCAAAAATTCCCCCTGCTCCACCCTTTTCTCTTCCCCTCCCCATCCTGGGGAACCACATGACTGAGACTCAACCCCCTCACCCCAACCCTACTCTCACTCAGTGGCGGACACATGATAAGGTGTTCTTCTGAAAGGTGGAGCAGGGAGAGGGGGATGGAAAGGTGCTCAGGCAGCAAAATTCCTCTGCCCTGCTAAACCAAAACAGGACAGACAAACTTACTTTAAAAACTTTATAAAGGGAATTCAGGAACATTTATTCAGTCCTTGACCCCTCTCATCTCAATAGTTAAATATAATAGTTACATGTGATTCAATGTGTTGTCATGTTCTGGCCAATATGTCATGTGTTCCCTAAGGGATTTATTCAATCTGTCGCCTGTGATCTCCATGTTTTTGTTCTAGTTAGCTTTAGCTGTTAACTTGAAACATGCCTGGAGTCACCTGGGTAAAGGGAACCTCAGCTGAAGAATTGCCTCTACCAGACTGGCATGGGGCCATGTCTATGAGACCTTTTCTTCATTGCTAACTGATATTGGAAGGCCCAGCCCACTGTGGGTGGTGCCATCCTTTAAGCAGGTAGTGCTAGGCTATATAAGAAAGCAGGGTGAGCGAGTCAGAAGGAGCAAGCCAGTAAGCAGCATTCCTTCATGGTTTCTGCTTTCTATTACTGCCTTGAGCTCCTGCCCTGGCTTCTGTCAATGAGGGACTACGAGTTGTACCATGAAATAAATCCTTTCTTCCTCAAGTTGCTTTTAGTCTTAGTGTTTATCACAGTAGCAAGAAGCAAGCTGTAACACTCTTATTATGTTAAAAAAAAAAACTAAATAAGACTTACAGCCTTGATGTAAAGTGAGCACAAAGAATATTCCGATCTCTTTTAAAGGTGTGGTGTGGTGTATGTGTGTATGTCCATAAATACAAACATGTGTAGGATGATAGAATTTTAAACTACGTAACTGGCTTAAAGACACACAGTTCTCTTTTGGAATATATTTGACGGTGGTTGCTCTGCTCCACCTGTGTTTATACATGTCCGATACTGGGTCTACAGCACACGTGTTTATGTGTGTAAAATACTATTATTAAGTTTTAAGATATAATTAATTTCAAGATTCTACAAACACAAATAGGTATAAAAAGCCATTAAGTTGAAAAGGACACAAAGGAGTTACAGATACACCTAAAATAAAACCTCAGCTCTCGGGGCACACCCTCCTCTGCCAGCTGTTCTGTCTCTAACTCTGCTGTTTACGGCTACCCAGTCAGAGCGCTGGGGTCCCACCCACCTCCACCTCCACCTCCACCTCCCATCCCGCTTCCTTTTGCTCTCACCAACCTTGTGTCCAGTCAGGGTTCTCATGGCTGTACCGGGCTTTCTTTGAGGCCAGCAACCAGCTCCTGAATCATGACAGGGAGACTTATTATCAATTATGAAAGCTTGGCCTTATCTTATGCTTGTCCCGCTGGCTCTTATAACTTAATTTAACCTGTTTCTCTTCATCTGTGTTTGGCCTTGGGGCTTTTTACTTTTCTTTCATTCTGTGTGTCCTACTCTGTGTCTGGCCCTTCTCTCTGCTCTCCTCTCTAGCCTAGATTCCTCCTCCTCTTCGTTCTCTCCGCCCACCAGCCCCACCTATCCCTCTACTGTCTAGCTATTGGCCATCCAGCTTTTTATTAGACCAATGTGGTGCTTTAGGCAGGCAAAGCAACACATCTTTACATTATTAAACAAGTGCAGCATAAACAAATGTAATACGTCTTTGCCTAGTTAAAGTGATATTCCACAACACATGGCCCCCCAGGCTTGGTCTGTCTTACTGTTGGGGTTTTGATGCCCCCTCCTCTTTTCTTGGCTCTTTGCTCTACTCCTTCCTTTCTGGGCTCCAGCCTAACCAGGATTTCTGTTCCTCTTTCTGTTGTTTGAATCTTAGAAAGTCTTTTAATAAAAAACTCAGAGTCAGATACTGGGGTGAAAGCTGAAAGATCAGAGAAACAGAACAAGCCACAGCCAACCTCACCTCACCAACTCCTCAGCCGATCCTGTTTCCATGAATCCTCAGACTGAAAGCCTCACCCGAAAGGGTCTCAGCTGAACTGCTTTAGTTCCTGTTTCCTCATGCTTTATACACCTTTCTTCACCCTGCTGTCAACTCCTGGGATTAAAGGCCTGTGTGCTTCCAGTACTGGGATTAAAGGCCTGTGTGCTTCCAGTACTGGGATTAAAAGTGTGTGCCACCACTGCCTGGCTCTGTTTCCAGTGTGGTCTTGAACTCACAGAGATCCAGACAGATCTCTGCCTTGAAATTAGGATTAAGGATGTGTGCCACCACTGTCTGGCCTCTGTGTCTAATCTAGTGGCCGGCACTGTCCTCTGTCCTCTGGCGAGCTTTATCAGGGTACACAGTATATCACCACACCCTTCCACTCTCCAGGACCCCTGCTCACTCTGACAAGATCCTAATACTGAATTGAGGGTCCCCACTGGGTTTGTATCTAAACACATTGTCCCTGTCTCAGCTGTGACCTTTTAGCCCCTCCATTTCCAAAAGGGGAAACTGAGCCAGCAAAACATTTGTTCCATCTCTCTAAGCCTTGTCTGGACCTACTTGACTGACCTGATGAGGACCCCCTCCCCAGTGGGCACCATGCCGTCTTTCCTCCCAAGAATGCCCTTGACTGCCCTGTGCATGATCTGAAGCTAACCTCTAGGATAAGATCAATTGTTTGTTTGTTTTTGACACAGGGTTTCTCTGTGTAGTTTTGATGCCTGTCCTGGATCTCACTCTGTAGACCAGGCTGGCCTCAAACTCACAGAGATCCGCCAGAGTGCTGGAATTAAAGGCATGAGCCACTACTGTCCGGCAAGATCAAATTTTTTAAAAAATCGGTTCTCTGTTGTCATCCCGCTTGGCCACAGGACCCTCGGTAAATAGAAAGAGCAGTGCAGAGGCATGCCGGGCACACTTCCTAGCCTTCCGGGCACACTTCCCCACCCTCCTTATTCTTTCACGGGCTGCTGGCCCATTCAGAGCTGCTTGTAAAACCAAGGGCCTGGAAGCAGAGTGATGGGTACATGTGGATCATCAGGATTCCTGTTGAAGCTCTTATTTCCTCGGTGGCTGAGGATCTGGAAAGGTTTTGATTGGACATTTGTCTCTGTCCTTTGTCCAAAGCAGCAGGCTCTCGATAGCCGGTTTTCCTCACCTCTGCAGTTCCTGCTCTTTGCTTTCAGGTTGTGTCCTGAGTGAAGAGCCGAGTTGTTCAAAGCGAGGATCAATTGCTCTCATTTAACAAAGAGAGGAACTTACAAGAAAGCTTAGAATTCTGGCTTCTCGTTATAAAACAGGAGGGCTGGTCATAGCCTCACAAACTGCAGGAGCAGAACCGAGACCTGGCGGCCTTTTTAAGGGGCGCCACTTTGCAGTATTTCTGGGTCCCACCCCTCCCCCTCTGGCTTGTGTCCCAGCAGCTGCTGCTACTTAGCTTCATTTTTACACTATCACTTCTCTTGAGGCAAATTCACAAGCAATAAAGCTATTTCTTTTTTTAAAAATAAAGTTATTTCTTATGCCATGTTTCTTTTGAAAGTTTGAAAAAAAAACGATCAGAAAACCCCACATCTCCATGAAAATGCAAAAGTGTTTGTAAAGGAGATGCTTTGTGTATTTCACATTTCATAATTAATCTAACACAATAACTGCACAGTTTAGAATATTTATAGTTACATGAAATAAAGATACGAAGACTACTTAGTGTTTAGAACAGCAAGTATGATTTTTTTCCATCCAATGCTTAGATATTCTGATTATTTCTAGTGAACTTGTAACACAAATTGCTAAATGGTCTTATTAATAAAAAGCCCAGAGCCAGATATTGGGGTAAAAACCTGAGAGCTCAGAGGAATAGGACAAGCCACAGCCAACCTCACCTTACAGACGCCTCAGTCTCCATAGACTACTTCCTGTATACCCAGGCCTATGTGCTTTCTTTCCCTGCAATCTCACGTCCCCTCTCCGCCCAGCTACATCACTTCCTCTTCTTGCCCAGCTCTGCTGCTTCCTCTCTGTCTGTACAGACCTCCAGATCTTTATGGTTAATGCTGGGATTAAAGGCGTGTGTCACCACACCTGGCTCTGTTCCCCATTGTGGCCTTGAACTCACAGAGATCCAGATGTATCCCTGCCTCCCGAATACTGGGATTAAAGGCATGTGCTACCATTGCCTGACTTCTATGTTTAATATAGTAGCTGGCCTTTTCCTCTGATCTTCAGACAAGCTTTATTGGGGTGCACAATATATTGGGGAACACAATATATCACCACATGAATTTTAGGTTGTGCTGAGGTAACCAGGCCTTTTGAGCCAGAGAGTCTGTGTGGAAGTATTGATCACAGGTCCCATGTCACCTTGCTGATTTCTCTGTCTGAATGTGTGCATGTCGATATGTGTGGGTGCTGTGCACATATGTGCATGGAGGCCAGAGGTCACCCTCAGGTGTCACCCTCAGGTGTCATCCTCAGGTGTCACCTCAGGATGCTGTCCACTTGGTTTTTGAAAGTCTCTCACTGGGCTGCAGCTTGCTGACTAGGAGAGCTTAGGCGGTGAGTGAGCCCGGGGACCTACCTCTCTCTGCCTCTCCACAGCTGGCCTTGGAAGTACTTTGTCTCCACACCTGGGTGTGTGTTTTGTCTCCATGAGTTCTTGGGCTCTCAGGGCCTCAGACCTGTACAAGCATTTTACTGATAGAACATCTCCTGGGCTCTCATCTTTCTGACTCCTATGGTCATTTGAGCAGGCAATATGTCCATCCACCTCCCTGATGCACTTTAGACAGAGTTTCAAGCTGAACTTTTTGAGTCATGGATCTTTCCCTTGAGAAAATGAGTTCACTTCTCTGCTATATCAGGGTCATCTTTGTCTCTCTAGAGCTATAGCTGAGAACATGAGATGTCTGAGGAGCAATAAAGGACTACACAGACCATCGAAGCAGAAACTAAGGAGGTGTAGGAAAGGTTGTCATAGGTGTGTGCAAATGTTGAGGATGCAACTGTATTTCTTTCCTCTTACTGTTGTCCTCCATACTTGAATTAGCCACACGTGGTCTCCGTCCTGTCCCTCGCCTCCTACGTCATGACACATTTCCTGTAAAGTGACTCACAATTTATCTAGTAAATTTAAAGAAGAAATCAGGGCCAGTGAGATGGCTCAGGAGGTAAAGGTTCTTTGTCTCCAAGACTGATAACCTGAGTTCAAGCACCAGGATGCACATAGTGGAAAGAGAACAGACTCCTGCAAGTTGTCCTCTGACCTCCACACATGTACCATGGCATGTGCATACCCTAGAAATTGGTGACTGCCACAAGTAGAAAGTGAATATTGTCTTCCATAAATAAAAAATAATTCTAAAAGCTAAAGATACAACAGCGGTTTGAAAAAGGTCTTATATTCTGGTTATATTTTGTTGCCTACATTGATGGTTCATATGACTGTCAGTCTGACTGGACTGAGATCCAGCCAGGAGCTGAGGAAGTGTGGCTCTGCATGAATCTGTGGACATCTCCAGCCAGGATTCACTGAGAGATGTGCTAGTTAATCTATTCCTTTCCCTGACCAAACACCCGACAAAAAGCAGCTGAAGGAAGAAGGAGTTCATTTGGCTCACAGTTTGAGGATGCAGTCCGCCTGCCATGGTGGGAAGTTCTGCTGGCAGGAGCATGAGGCAGCTGGCCACATTGCAGTGTTGGAGCACAAAGGTTTAGGGTCTTGAGTGGGTACCCCAAGAACCCAGACTCTGGTCCAGTTGATGCAACAGCAAGAGGCTTATTGAAGCGACTGTACAGAAGGTCAAACTCTGCTCCTAAGAGCAAGAGCCGCATCTCACTGCAGCCACATGGGGTTTTTAAAGGAAATACCCACAAAAGCCATAAGATTACAATTCCAATACAATTTCATTTCACAAGATCATGGTCTGATCACAGAGTGGGTACAGTCACGTCCGAATGTACAGTCTTCCTGAAACCTCAAGGCGGGTATCAGGGCAGGAGTGGAGTTTACACAAAGGTCACAGTGGTCCTTCCTGGAACACTTGCAACTATCCCAGTCACAGTTGAGCACATCTCTTAACAGAAATCTTTTTACATTGTTACATTGTTATAGGTTGAATAATGGCTGAGTCAGGTGGCCCTTGGAACTAGTTTTCTTTTTAGTTCCTTATTTCCTGGGGCTTGGGGGTGTAAGCCTGAAGGGTTAGGGTCTTTCAGCAGTTTCTGCAGAGAAGCAGAGGGGATGATGATGGTTTCTCAGCTTGCCTTTTTTTTTCTGATCCGATTCTAGCCCATGGAGTGGTGTTGTGCACATTCAGGGTTTGTGTGGTAGTTTCAATGTAATTGGCCCCCATAATCTCAGAGGAAGTGGCATTATTAGGAGGTGTGGCTTTGTTGGAATGAGTATGGCCTTGTTGGAGGAAGTGTGTCAATGTGGAGGACAAGCTTTGAGGACTCAGGATACCTCCCAGTGTCTCAGTTGCCTGCAAGATGTAGAATTCTCAGCTACTACTCCAGTACCACGTCTGTCCACATGCATGCTTCCTGTTGTGATGACAATGGACTGAACCTCTGAGACTGTGAGCCCCCACAATTAAATGTTTTCTTCATAAAGGTTGCCATGATCTCATGTCTCTTCACAGCAATAGAAACCCTAACTAAGGCAGGGTTGCTCTTTCGTCTTCTGCTAAGCCTTTCTAGAAACACCCTCAATGACACACTTGGAGGAGTGTATCCATGGTGATTCTAAGTCTAGTTAAGTTGGCAATGAAGGTTAAGCATCATAGGGGGATGGCTTGCCCCAATCATGTGAGCAGTGCCATCTATATGCTGAGGATCTCCAGATGGCGTAAAAGGTAAAGAAAGGGGGAACTTGGGAACACAGGCTCCGCTCTCTCTCCTTCTCCTTCCTGGCTGCCAAGATTTTGTTAACCACTGTGTTCTGTCCACCATGGTAAAATAAAGCCTGCTGACACAGTGAGTCAACACAGATCCTCCCTTTCCTCGGAGGTCTTTATCACCAGGATGAGTCTGGCTAAGACACCTGCCTATCATCCACACCTAGGAGGAGCTCCCTGGAGAGAGGCTGAAGAAGTCCTGGCACCAGACCAAAGCTCTGACTTTGGTGCAACCAGAAGCGTCAGTTGGTAACTGAAAGGAAATAGCAAGGAGAAGACCTTCCCGTCTTTCTCCTGGGTGCCTCAATGTCATTTAAGACAAACTTTCCATAAAACCCTCTTCACTGCTACTGGCCAGTACTCAGGGTTTATGGAATGTTGGCTTACTGCTAGTCATCATTGTTAACTGGATTGAAAACCTCTTAGTGACTATTTGATTATTGTACCTACCAGCTACCATATCCATGTTGTACTGCTTGACCAGTTACTACACCACTGTATTTTGTTGCCCCTTAATACAATTCTTTGCAGTAATTATTATACTATTTTTAAAAATTAAGATTTATTCATTTTATTTTATATGAGTTTTTGAGTATATGAGTTTTTACCTTTATATATGTGTGCAGTTCCCTAGGAGGCCAGAATAGGGTGTCAGATTCCTTGGAACTGGAGTTACAGATGGTTATGGACCACCATATGGGTTCTGGGAACCCAGGTCCCCTAGAAGAGTAGCCAGAGCTCTTGACCACTGAGCAATCTGTCCAGCCTCTATATTACTATTTTAAAACATTTCCCCTTTTTAAATAAAAAGTCATGGCTTAGAGAAGTGAAGAAACCATGTTTCCTCAACTAGTACCTGCCAGAGCTAAAATTCAAACTAAGATATGACACTACTTCAGACCAATTACCGCAGTCACTCTGATCTTGTCTGTAGACCTGAACTTCCATAAGGTAAGAAGCAAATAGGACTTCTGTAAGTCCCCTCTCAGGACTTAGTATAGAACACTCCTTCAAAAGAGGTGTGGGTTGACATGCTTAGGTTGAATCACAGGTGGGTCCTGCACTTGACTGTATTTTTATCAAGGAGAAATCTGGTTAATGGGAAACAAGACCATACTGAACTGTAGCAAGACTCCTGAAACAAGACAACTTGTGCTGTGGAACAATCTCTTTGTACACTGTGAAGATCTGTCTTTGACAAGGTGCCTTCTGTTGGTTTAATAAAGGGCTAAATGGCCAATAGCTAGGTAGGAAGAAGTTAGGCAGGAGAGCCAAACTGCGAGAACGCTGAGGAGAAGAAGGGCAGAGTCATGGGAGTCACCAGCCAGATGCAGAGGAAGCAGGAGATGAACGTGCTGTGCTCCACGTGGTACAGTATAGATAAGAAATATGGGTTAATTTAAGATGTAGGAGCTAGCTAGCAACAAGCTATTGGTCGAGAATTTATAATTAATAATAAGTCTCTGTGCGGTTGTTTGGGAGCCAGCTGGCAGGGCAGAGCTGAATGGCAGAACAGAAAAGTTCCCAACAAACGTGCATTCTGGATTG
Organism: Peromyscus leucopus; assembly: GCF_004664715.2. NCBI lineage: Eukaryota > Metazoa > Chordata > Mammalia > Rodentia > Cricetidae > Peromyscus > Peromyscus leucopus. The sequence goes on from NC_051063.1 coordinate 2,331,268, forward strand.
AGGATAAGCTTATTCTCCAGTGATGGGATTTTAGAATTATATGGACCAACTACAGTTGGAACATGGGGTTCTTCAAATTCTAGAATAAGGAAGTTCTTGTCAGTTCATCAATTGTTTCATAGAAGCATCCATCAAAACATTATAGCAGTGGTTCTCAACCTGTAAGTCATGGCCCCTCTGGGGGTCATATATCAGAAATTTACATTATGATTTGTAACAATAACAAAATTACAGTTATGAAGTAGCAAAAAAATAATTTTATGGTTGGGGGGTCACCACAATATTACTGTATTAATAACTGTATTAATGGGTCACAGCATTAGGAAGGTTGAAAACCACTGCATTAGACCATGCATTCAACCAATCATTATCTACTCACCTACCCATAATATTCAGATATCATCTATTCATCTCCACATTCTACTACTCATCAACCCATCCATGCATGCATCCGTGTATTCACCCACACATGCACCCATCTCTTCTAGTATTTATTAAGCATTTACTATATGACAGACACCAAAGGCTAAGCTTCCAAAAGAGAGAAAGAGATGAAGAGTAGTTTCTGTCTGCCTCACAAAGGAATACTGTCTAGAGAGACATGTGCAGAAGCTAGGAATGTTCAAAGACTAACAAGGGGGAGTCTGAGTCTGAGAAGAGATGCTCTACCCCAGCCTGAGCATCTGTACAAATTATTCTAGTGGTCCAGTATCAGACAGAAGCCTTGGCATTAGGGCCTGAGGGGTTGCCTCAATCTTTGATCAATCCTCCTGGGTGTTCAGACTCTTTTGGCCTTTTCCTACCCAAGAAGCTGGATTTTCATTTGTGTTTGCATTCTGATGTTGGCTGGGTCTGCGTCAATATTGGCCAAGTTTGTCTGGCACCAGGATCAAATGCCAGAATCTCCCTAGGAGTAATTAACCTTTACTGTTCAGCCCACAGAGGCTAGAACAAGGGGCCGGGCTCTCCTCCAGCTCACTTCTCCAGTTCAGAGTTGCAGTTATTTTGTCCACAAAAGGAGTGGAAGTTTTAGCATAAGTCTGAGGTTAGAACAGGGCAGGGTTTTCTTTATGAATCTTCTTGATGTCGCTAAGAAGATCATTATTGACTCTCATATATATATATATATATATATATGTTTACAGTGTGGCTGATGGCTGAGAGCCAGTACCTAGTTACTCAGTTTTTGCAAACTCACAATATAACAGTATGGGGGCAGACTTTGTTCCTATCAACAATGGTGTTGGCAGTTGCCAAAAATGGGTTAAATTCTCCCAGGTCTTGGCACCGGAGAACTTGTTCATGCCATTCTCAGATCTTGTCCCCTTAAGAAGTCACATGGCTCCCAGCAGGCAGTTCAGTCCTGTCTCTCTTAAAATGCTGTGACCCTGATGTCAGTCTGAGCAAAGCTGGGCTTAGACTGGAAAGGCTGTGCAACCTTGGGATATACTTAACATCTCTGGCCCTGAAATATTCTGTTTGTATGTTTGGGCAATGCTAGCTGTCACAACATTGGGAATTTTTATGAAGTGTGTGGAATTAATATTTGAAGTGTCCAGAACAGTGGTTTTTTTTTTTCATAAAGCAAAAAGGATAGAAATGTTTGTAAAACACACACACACATGCACACACAAACATACAACAAACAACAACAACATCAACAACAACAACAACAACAACAACAAAACAGGGACTAAGCATAGGGCAGTGGTTAGGAGTCACTGTGTGGGAGCCAGGCAGACAGGGGACATCGTTTCTGATACTCCATTTTCTCTCTGCATAGGGGCAGAGGCACAGGGCTGAGAAGATGGCTCGGTCTGTAAAGTGTTTTCTGCATAAACCTGAGGACCTGGGTTTGAATCCTCAGCCTCCAAATAAAAAGCCAGCATATGATGCTGCATGCCTGTAACTCTAGCAATGAGGGAAGGGAGCAAAGACAGGTGGATTCTTGAAACTCACTGCCAGTTAGTCCAGTCAAGTCTGTGGGCTCCGTGTTCAATGAGAGACAGTGCCTCAAAAAATAAGGTAGACATTCACACACACACACACACACACACACACACACACACACACACACACACACACACACGGAGAGAAAGAGAGAGAGAGAGAGAGAGAGAAAGAAACATGCTCATGTCCACATGAACACACTTACACACATATACCACACACTAAAAAATAAGGGATCATCATAGTTCACTTCTTCCAGAGTTGTTTGAAGTGGAGATGTAACCTGTGCCCTGCTCCTGGACACTGTTTTGTTCATGGTTCTTCTTCAACTTCTGCTCCAGTTGAGGAGGCAAAAAATATAAAGTTATATAACCAGGGGCTGGAGAGATGGCTCAGCAGTTAAGAGCATTTATTGCTCTTGCAGAGGACCTGGATTTGGCTCCCAGGATCCACATGGGGGCTCACAGCCATCGGTAATTCCAGTTTTAGGGGATCCAATGCCCTCTTCTGGCTTCCATGGGCACTATACCCACATGGTGCACATACATACATGTAGGCAAACACTCATATCCATGAAATAAAAATAAATCTTAAAAAAAGAATTATGTAATCAGATATGCCCGTGCACCTGGCAATTCCTGGATTCCTGAAAATGTTTGAATGTCCATTAAGTGATGGGACCACTCAGGGGGAAAGGACCTTCAGTCAAGGCTGGTGACACACTGAGATAAAGGTGGTATTTGCTTCATCTGACCAGTGTGGGACGCTGCCCAAGGTGACACAGATGTAAAGGGACGAAGACAGTGGTTTAGATTCCTCTCTTTATTTCTGAGAATTTCCTACTTGTATACAACGGAATATCATCATTTTTATCTCCCATCTCCCTAACTTACCCCACATCTTCTCCAACATGTTCTTCTCTCCACTTCATGGCATTTTTTTTTTTTATAACACTTCCCATTTGTGCATGCGAATCCAACCAGCAGCCACATCTTCAAAATTATAATGATCCTCTACCCACTCAACACCAATCATTTTCCAGTGGCTCCTTTGCTGTGGGATGTTCTGTATGTCCTGTGGGAGCCCTTCTTGGGTTCTTTGTGGCGTTACCCAGCAGGTCCGTATAGAGGATGATTAGGACCATGGGCCTGAGTGCAGGTGTTTGAGATGGTCTGCACTTGGCTGTGCTAGGGGATGGTCTGTATGTCAAGTTGCTCTGATTGGTTAATAAATAAAACCTGATCGGCCGTGGCTAGGCAGGAAAGATAGGCGGGACTAGCAGAGAGGAGAAATAAAAGGCCCAGGAAGGCAGAAAGAGATGCTGCTGCAGCCGCCGCAATGACCAGAGATGCTGCAGCCGCCGCCATGACCAGAGACACTGCAGCTGCCGCCATGACAAGAAGCATGTGAAGGTGCCGGTAAGCCACCAGCCACGTGGCGAGGCATAGATAAAAAGAAATGGTTAATTTAAGGTAAAGGAACAGTTAGCAAGAAGCCTGCCACGGCCATACAGTTTGAAAGCAATATAAGTGTCTGTGTTTACTTGGTTGGGTCTGAGCGGCTGTGGGACTGGTGGGTGGCAGAGATTTGTCCTGACTGTGGGCAAGGCGGAAAACTCAAGCTACACTCCTTGGTAAGGGGTGGGTCTTGATCCCGTGCCATGCCAGGACCCTGGCTGGCTTGATTGTGTGCAAGGAACCACAGCTGTTGGAAGTACATGAGTGTCGTAGCCATGTTGTGTCCGAACAACTGCATTGCACAGCACCCCTCCCCATCCTCCAGCCTTTATCCCGCCCCCCACCCCCACCCGCCAAGTTTCCTGAGCCTTGGCTGATGCTGGAGTCGATCGACACATCCCCTGTGGAGCTGAACTCTGTTTCTTGTTCAGCACTTTGACAGTTACGAATCTCTACCCTGACTGCTGTCCACTCTCTGACCAAGGTTGAGAATATCCCAGGGCTGTGGGATAAGCATAAATATTAGCTGGCAATTTGGCAGCATGCTCTTTATTTAGCAAGGCAACGTTAGCAGCTTCTGTTCTAGGCTTATGACTTCCTGAGCCACAGCTTTTGGTCAGGATTACAGTATCAGGCATGGCAATCCCTCCTGTGGAGTAGACATCAAATCCAGTCAGCAAGTGGTCAGTTGCCCCACGACCGTCACGCTACTCCTCGACCAGGGGTCACATCTCATCTGTCAGGTCAGCATTACAGCTTGTATGGTCTAGCTCTGACTAAGATCGTGAGTGGCCTATCTCCCCCAGCAACCTGCATAACCCCTTCCTGTGCCAGGAAAGCTAGCCAGCATCAAGGGAGTCTCCTGGTTGGTTTGGCCTTGGTTTCTCTATGACAAGGACAGTATGTGGACCCCTGGGTCCTCTCTTTTCCCATCCCTAAGCAGGCTTGGAGCCTCTGATCTGAGGCTGGATGCTAGTCCTCTTACTTGCTGGCTGGGTAATGGGCTGTGAGTCATTTTAACCCCACTGACTACAGATTTCTTATCTATAGAATGGGTACCACAATAGCCAGTCTGAGGGGCTTCCCGAAGCAAGGCCAAGGGCGGCAGGACGTGGCCCACAGTAGGGGTTTTATTATTGTCTGCCGGTCTTTTCTCATTTCACTTTTGACCACTCACAGGGTCCAGCATGGCACATTCTCAACATCCCTTTGCATCCCCTCGGCATCCAAACAAGGATTTTTAACAAGCAGAATCGGACCATTCTTGGCTCTGCCAGCCCTCCACAGTGACACATTTTGGCTGCCTACTTCTTGGGAACCATGTGTTTGTCTTGTCTGAGCTACACTGTGCAAACTTTCTAGACCGCCTGGCCCGTGGAAACAGCTGTTCAGGGACATGTGTGGTAAGGAGTTTTGCAAACAACAGCACGCCCTCACCGCCCAGTTTGTTTCCTGAAGGGGGTGGCTCTGGATTCCTGACACCTACCACCAAAAGGAATGCATTTCAGCAGCAGGTTTGCCCCGCCCACTCTGTTCCTCCTATGATTCATAACTGCGAGTTAGCCAAGAGATCCTTGGGACCATTCGTGGTAAGGGTCAAAAGGAAATGGGTGACATGTGCTAATAGGCAGGTGATCCAAGCAAGGGCTATCTGCAGAGAGATTCATGACAAGGCTTGTGGGTGGCAGGACAGGACAGCATGGGTGCCCATGGAGAGCAGTGATGTCCTGAGAAGGAGCGAGGGTAGGTTGGAGCTGGTTGCTTTAACAACAGTGACTTTGTTTTTGAAACCTGGTCTCACACTGTAGCACCAGCTGGACTGCATCTCTCTCACCATGTAGCCTGAGTTTGACTTGAAATCTCAGTTCCTCAGCCTCCTGAGTTCTGGAACCAGAGGCATGAGCTACTCTGCCCAGCACAAGAACAATAACTTTTTTGTTGAAGGACATGTCAACATGAGGTCTCTGCTCTCACGCCCTGTCTCTAGCTTCTGCTTGGTATCTACCTCAGCCAAAGCAGCTAGGAGCTCAAGGGTGCAGAAGCTCTTCGTTAGGTGTGGACACAGCTCACCTGGAGTGCCCACAGGAGGTGGGAGCTGGGAGAAGGTGGAAAGAGAATCCAGATGGACAAACTAACTGGAGCCAGAGGGCTGAGACCGAGGAGGTGCCTGGGTTAGATGGCCCTGGAGATGCCAGTTCTGCTACCCATCCATGGTCAGTCAACTGCCCTGTCCAGCCAGCCGCTCAACTATCAGGAAGAGTTGAGCAAATCATCAAAACAACAGGAGTATCACGCTGCCCAGTAATCCAAGAAACAAGGCGTTTGTGAGGAAGTCAATTACAAAGGCCAGGGAACAGAATTACTGACTGAAGTTAAATAGATCTTGTTACCATGTTTGTTTTGAGGGTGATTGTGAAAACCGAGTAGAGAAGGCCCACTTTGGCTACATAGTCTTCTGGAACATCCACATCCCTTCCCTTTCATCCGAAGATTTATCCCTCTTCCCCGTTTGTGTCTCAAACGGGGTAGGTGGGACAATTTACCCATTGGCTCTTTAGTATTTCCAACGGTGGGACACACCCTTGGCTTCTTATGTCTGCTCTGTGCCCAGTTTCCCAGAGGCAACTGGGAGAACACTGAGCCAGTGCTCCTTCTCTCTAGTCTCTCAGGAATTTCCTCATTTACTTGTCTGTATTTGAGGCTGGTCTCTCTCTAAGCAGCACTGGGAGCACTTGGAACACATCACATGCATCTTAGTTCCCACATTCCGCAGAAGCCTTTGCTGCATTCAAAGCCTGTGCGTTCTCTGGAAGTTTTGAAGCATTCCTCGGACACACCCCTTTGATCACTATCCAAACCCTTCAAATTAGAAAGAGTTGGTTTGGGGCTAAGCTTGTTTAGGGCCATGATCAAATAAGCAAATCATAGAGACAGAAAGTATAAGATGTGTTCAGGGTGCCTGGAGAGTTAGTTCAGTGGTTAGGAGAGTTTGCTGCTCTTCCAGGGGACCCAAGTTCAGTGGCCCTGTACCAATATTGGTGGCTCACAAAGACCTGCAACTCCAGTGGATTTGATGTCCTCTGCTGGCCACCATGTGCAACTGCACTCACATGCACAGACACACATAAATAAGAAATGAAAAATAGATCTTCACAAAAATATATTCTTAAATCAATATAGATGGCACCTTGAGTTTTGTTCATTTCTTTCTTAATCACTTATTTCTCTTCTTCAGCAAATCTATACATTTTTAGGGAGTTCTTTTGGCTCCAAGTAGCAGAATGCCAGAACAGTGGTTCAAACTGTAAGCCCATTTATTTATTTCTTAAGAAGTCCACAGATTCGCAGCCCAGGATGATGCAGCAGCTTGTTCACATCATCAAAGGAAGAATATCTCCCCATCTCTCCATGGACTCATTTCTGAGCACAGGCTTTTGCCATGCCCCATGGTGGCCACTGACTCGGTGGTCACACCAACACTGGAAGAGGAAGGATGCCAAAGAAGGGTCTCCCCCAGGTGGCCCATCTGGATGTGAGCAGGGAACTATTCTTAGAAACTCTAACCAGATTCCTTCTTGCTCAGGTCTTGTCTGAGCCAATGGAATTAGCTGTTCACCTGCAGACAGTTCCCTGGCAGTTGGAATGCCTCACCATGCCACTACATGCTAGAGCTCCATCATCCCCATGGCATACGCATCACTGCCTGGGAAAACAAGGAGGATTCTGCCTGAGAATCAAATGTCTGCTGCCACAAGATCTTTACCTCAGTGGTGGCATGCATTGGTTTTAATGTAAGGATTCTGAATTAAGAACATTCTCTCACAAAAGCATCCAGGTTCTCTGTGTCTGGAGTTTGCCCTTCCCTGGATAAGGTTTCACATCTCAAGGCCCCAAAGAGAGGTTTCTGAATATCCTAAAGACAACACAGATGCTTTTCGTGGGAGACAGAGATGCCCTTGACCCAGTGGTTCACAATGCCTGCTGTGTGAAGCAGTGAGCCATCCTCCCAGGTATCAAGAGTCTGTATCCGAGTCTGGGCAGCCATACTTCATGTTACTTAAAGTCTGCTGGAGCTTTCTCTGTGTGTCCAAGGCTGAGACTCCCCGGAAGAAGGGCCTTATCAGTTCTTCCTTCTTCCTTTGTTTTAGTTCCGGGATGAGATCTAAAGCAGGCGAGCTAATCTGCTAGGGGCTGGTGTCGGCCAAGGGTAGATGACATGTACAAACAGGATGCTGGGTGTGACTAAAGCGAGCTGGTGTAAGCCACCACGTGCCTTCAATTGCAGGACTGGGTCTCCCTCCCTCAGGCAGCTCACGAGTACAAAAGCCCATGGTGTAACCAGCTGGAGAGGAACACATGAAATGCCATTTCTAGATATGATCTGGGCTCCTTATGTGTTCACTCCTCCACCTTCCCAGAAGGAGGGAACAATGCCCCATTGGGGAGATTTGTGGCTTGAACTTGAGCTGGCCTTAATAACCCCTGCTTTCTGTTTGTGTATAATTATTTAAGCACCCTGGGGTCATGAAGTCTGCCTTGAAATTAAGGCTTGCCTTCTCATATCCATGGCATTAAAAGCCCAAAGAATATATCCATATTGGAATCTTTCACTTGAATTCCAAATTGGAATCCCTCCCTTGAATAGATGGAAGAAATTATGAATTCTAAATAGTTTCTCTACACGAACAATATATTCTTGGAGCAAGTGACTACCCTTCATGAATGATGGATAAATCATCTTCAGGAGAGGTGTCCACTCCTTAGGGAGCAGCATGGTGAGGTCATGGTCTGTTCGTCCCTTAACATGGAAGAAAATATTCACTTCCCAGAATTGACTCCTCATTCAGGTAAAAAATCAGAGTGAATGTCGCTGCCTGATTTTTAGGTTTGGTGCAATGTTACACTTTGGAGCTTGGCAAAGAAATGGGACAGAAAACGTTTGCAGGTTAAAACATCTTTTGGAACTAATTGCATACAAACTTATTTAGTGTGTACTTTTTGCAGATACTTTTGCTTTTTTTTTTTTCTTTTTTCTTTTTGGAAGGTGGAACAGCACGAAGATTTAGAGCAGGGTTTCTGGGCCAGGTCACTTGTCCTCGCCTCAGCCCTTCTGAAACAGGAACCAGATGCCACATGTACTTTCTGACATTGCCAGCAGGTGGCGCAGTTAGATCACAATTTTAGATGGTCGGAGTTGGGGAGTCCTGCCCTGGGGTTAATGAATAACAACAACAAATCCCTCTCAACTGTGAGCCTCTGTAATAAACAGACGCTGTGCTTGCCAGTTAATGTGACATAAACAGTCGAAGGAAATGTCCTGGTTACTGCTCTGGTTCTAAGATGTCAGTGTTCCAGCATCTTTAGCCTCCCCTGCTTGGAGGTACAAACCCCAGCTTCACACTTAAGATGACAATAAACATCCCAATAGTTTAAGTTTCTGGGAGGTGAATGTTCTGTTAAATGGTTGCTAGTGTCCGTGATGAGCAAGCCTGTGTCTTGTTATCATTGTTATGAAAAGCAGAATAATAGCTAACTCCTGGTCTGAACTCAAAAGGAGAGGTCTACTTTCTTGATGCTCAGATGTATTAACAAGTTTCCATTCTGTCTACACAAGGATGTGGACGTCTGGCAGGTTACAGGCATGGATGCTGTGGGGCCCTCCCTGAGTATAAGCTGCTGGGGTCGATAGAAGGTAGCTAGTGAGGGTTAGCCATGTCCTGTGGTGAGTTTTGAGCTGATCAGAACATCTTGTGCCTCCCAAGTCTGTGGGGGCTTCTGATAAACCAAAGCTCATGGGGGTGAAGACATGTCTCAGTCCACAAAGTGCTCTCATTGCCAGTGTGACCACTTGGCTTCCGGTCCCGAGAACTCATGCAGAAAGCTGCCTGTGACAGTGAGTGACTATAATCAATCCCAGGGCTTCAAGATAGGAAAGGCTGATAAGGGGCTGCTGGAGGCCCTTATCATTATATTAATATATATTATAATAATAATGATAGTAATGATATAAAAAGAAGACCTCATCCCAAGCCCTGTGCAGATTGCTGGGCTCACGGGCCTTAGTTTAACTTCACTTATGATTTATCACCTGTGATAAAGGAGAAGTGGATCAGCCCACATGTGGTGTAGATGTGCGTATGTTCTAGACCTAGACCCGTGCCCAGCATATGGCTTCTCACCATCCATCTACCACACCCACTTGCTCTCAGATCAGCCCTCAGCCCCTCCCCCTGTGCAAGCATCCTCTTCTCCAGACAGGTGTCAGTTGTGAGGTAAAACTCAGCTTCTCTCTTCCCTGATTGGAAGCACTGAGGTCCATGGCTTCCCTTCGTCCCTCTGGATCTTCAGTGACCCCTCTCTCTAACACTCATAGATACTAATTAGAACTGAGGTGTGCATCTGCTGCTGACAGAGCCACACAGTGCTGACCCCAAGACAGACTCCCCAATTCAAAGCCATGCTGTGGAGTAATCTTTTTGTACACTGTGAATATTTATTACTCTAATTGGTTAATAAGGAACTAACTAGCCAATAGCTGGGCAGGTAGAGGTTTGGCAGGACTTGGCAGACAAAAAGCATAGGGAAGGAGGGTGGAGTCAGAGTTGCCAAGAGAGATGCATGGAGAAAAGCAAGATGAACATGCCTTGCTGAAAAAAGGCAACATGTGGTAGAGTATAGATAAGAAATATGGGTTAGATAGTAACAAGCCTAAGCTATTAGCTGAGCATTTACAATTAACATTAAGTCTGTCTCTGTGTGGTTATTGGGGAGCTGGCAGTTCCAATGACAAACTATGCCTACAAAGCTACTTCTGGCCTCCCTGTCTGTTCAAGTTCTCTCTGAGAGCCCATCTCAAACTTGAACTTGCTATGAAATGAAAAGAGAGGAGGGTTTGATGTGACACTAACCTCCCCTCATCCTCTGCCATTTATCTTGAGAAGGGGTACAGTTTAGTGTGGGTGAAAGCAGTGATGTCTATCAGGAGGACTTTGTATGCCACACTTCATCTCACAAACTTCTCAAACTGTCAGCCCTTGCCAGCATGAAGGACAAGGACGGAGATACTGAGCCTCAGGCCTTTCAGTAAAAGAAGAGATAGCTGTGGAGCTTGATGGCTTGGTCTGGAAAAACCATCTTGATATATGATATCTACCTAGAAGTTCGAGTGAACCATCGCTGTATACAGAAGGCAGCTTCCAGGCAAAGGTAGCATGGAGCACAAGGAACTGGAGTGAGTTTGTGTGGCCAGGAATCAGGAAGAGCAAAATGGTCCATGGAGATGGTTGAGGAGAAGATGATGCAGAGTGAAGGTGATGGGGTCAGTGAAAAGGTTCCCTACCATCATCCACTGTCTGTGGTCTGTCAGGACTTTCAACTTGCTTCTGCCACTGGGTCCACCTGCTCTGTATGGGGAAGTGAACCTTGCTGAGCCAAAATGACCTGTGCATACCTGGGCTATGTCACTGAACGTTTCCTCCCCTCCCTTGCCCTCCTCTCCCTCTCTTTCTATCACCTTGTATCACAGATCTTTAGCTTTCTTTCTCCCAGGACTGGGTGGTGCTTAAGAAACTATCTGGGGTTGTTTGAATGAGAATGGCCCCCCATAGGTTCATGTGTTTGAATACTTAGTTCCAGTTGGTAGAACTGTTTGGGAAGGATTAGGAGGTGTGGTCTTATTGGAGGAAGTGTGCCACTGGGGGTTAGCTTTGAGCTTTCAAAAGCCCATGCCATTCCCAGTTAGCTCTATCCCTGCCTCATGGGTGATGTCTCAAGATGGCTCTCATACCTGTCTGCCTACAGCCATGCTCCCTGTTGTGATGATCATGGACTCACCCTCTGAAACAGTACCCCTAATAAACTTTCTTCTATAAGTGGCCTGGACCATGATGTTTTTTCTCAGTAATTGAAAAGTAACTAAGAAAAGTTTCAAAGGAAGAATTTTGACCACACAGTATGTTACTGTGTGTGTGTGTGGGGGGGGGTGAGCCTGTGGAAAAATGTTCACATTCAAGATATTTTGAAATGACAGATTTTGTACTATGTGAAGGGGCTTCCTAGGACCAAAGCTCTCAGGACTTGCTCAATTCCTGAGTCTTCAACTATCTTCTTCAGGGATGAAATGCTTCAGTTTCGAGGGAGCTGCTATACAACAACCTGCACACACAACATGTACGAACACACATGGGTCATGAGTCCATGGCTTGCACTGTGGTGGTCCCTTTACAGTGGTCATTAGTAAGACATTGACCCACAGCTGGCTCTCCTGATATCTCTGCATCATCATTTATTAGCTAGGTCCTCTGGGGGTAAATTTTCTGAGTTCTCTGAGCAAAATGAACATGATACTTGAGCTGTCTGAGACCATATGAGGATCAACCATGTAGAATACATCTTAGAACAAAGACCCATTGATACTGTTACACAGCGAAGGATTTTACACCTCAGTTCTTACCTTATGGAAGGAAGGAATTCAGTCAAGGGACACAGTCTAACATGAAGTTTATTTAACAAAACAGAGAGGGAGAGGGAGAGAGAGAGAGAGAGAGAGAGAGAGAGAGAGAGGCTACCCCCTAAGAGGTATGGCAGCCCACTGAGACTGGGTACTTCATTGCAGATTTCAAAAAAGTTCTAATGACTATTTACAAGGTAGGTATATTCATGGGCATGAAGTAACCCCTTTTCCTTCCTAAACCATGATGATGTACCCCCCCCCCCACGCCACTAAACCACCACATACCTGATAGGGTATTTTTCTCCATGATCCGGAACAAGCCTAAAAGTAGAGCTAGTGGAACGATAAGGTGAATGATGAGTGATGCTGAGGAAGAAAGGCATAGCTGATGAGGCATAGAAATCAGGAAAATGTCCTTGATTCAACTTTTATTTTATTTTATTGATTTTTGGATACAGGCTTTCTCTGTGTAACAGCAATGGCTGTACTAGAACACCAGGTGGACCTCAAACTCACAGAGACTTGCCTGTCTCTGCCTCCTGGTTGCTGGGATTAAAGGCGGGTTCCGCTACTGTCCAGCTGCACTTTCTATCTAGTTGGGGTCCACAGAACTGCAGCTTCAGGGATACCTAACTGTAAGGGGTGTCCTCATCCTGAGGAGACACATGGACTGAGACTTAGCTGCAGCCTCTTCATTTCTCTTATGTTTAGCTCACTGCATACTTAGTCTCAGGCCCACTCACTAAACATCATCCCCCTTGGGGTCACCCCACCCATTTCCTTCTCATTGAAGTGGTAGCACAGCCCCACCACAGAGCTTAGGACTGTACAACTGTGAGATGAACAGCCCCATGAGGCAAAGGTGTCACATCCATAGAGAACTTCAGCTGAGTGAATTGAGGACAGATGGGACCAGTCATACAGGGTGGTCTTCATCTCTTGGGTGCAATCAACAGACCAGGGTGAGCAGATGTCATGGTATATTCTGGTAGGTGACTCTGAAGAACGAGCCCTTGGCCTTTGACCTGCAGCAAGTGTGTGTTCCCTGGGCAGGCATACTGCCAAGACTCAGCTAGGGTTTATCAGTCATGGGTGTGCCTCAGTGGGGATCAGGGAGCATCCCCAGGAGGCAGGGTCACTGAGGTTTTGGGGCAATTGCTTTCTCCAGGTCATTGTGGTCACTGAGTGTGGAGAGTGTCCCAGCCTGTGACTAGTATAGACTGATAGTGCTAGAAAGTTCCCTTGTCAGTGCCTGTGTGCTGTGGGGGAAATGCCAGGTGTCAGGGCACTGAGTGCAAAGCCAGGTGGAGGGTACAGGGAGGCAAGGGTGAGCAAGTACACAAGATGAGAAGCAAGTCTGCTTATCAAGGACCAAGCATGCAGGCCAGTCATGGTGTCAGAGATTTCTTTGTCAGGTGAAGAAACTGAGTCATGGGTTTCTGCAGCACACCCCAGGACACACCATCATGATAGAGAAACACCCAGATGTAAGACCAGAACTCTTTCTATGTGTTGAGACAGGGTCTCATGTAGCCCATGCTGACTTCAGCCTGTCTCATGTGTGATGACTTTGATTTTCTGATCCCCCTGTCTCCACCTTCCAAGTCCTGAAATTACAAACGTAGCCACCAAGCCTGGTTTCATGCAGTCCCTGGGACCAAACCCAGGCTTTCATGCATGGTAGCCAAGGAGTTTACAAGCAGAGCGCCACCCCTGGTCCAAACCTGCACTGCTGAGTGAGTGTGTGAATGGAATCGACAGCCACTCTTGGGCTCCTAAGCTGTAATGTCAGGGAGTGACCAAGAGGAGCTGGACTTAAGAGTTCAGAGAAACAGACAAGGAAAGACCATGCAAAAGAACAAACCAAGCTTCACAATGATTCAGGAAGTGAGATCACACAGGGAAATGACAGAGAAGGCTGGAGTCATAACAGGAGAGGGTGGAAGCTGAAGGTTTGGGGAGTTTCCCTGAAAGGTCCAGAAACAAGGGAGCTGGAATCCTGGAGGAGAGAGAGAGGAGTTAAAAGGATGCCCTGTGACCACACAGTGGGGGAAGGGCCTGTGAGAAAACATTGATGTAAAAACATGTGTGAATATACACAGTTAATTTATTATTTTATGGGTGTGTGTGTTTTGCCTGGATAATGTCTCTGCACTGTGTGTGTTTCTGAGGTCCATGGAGGTCACAAGTCAATATCAGATCCCCTGGAACTTGAGTTTCAGACAGTTGTGAGCTGCCTTGTGGTGCTGGGAAACCAACCTTGTCCACTGCTAGAGCAGCAGATGCTCTTAACCATGTGAAATTTTAATCTAGAGAAGTTTGTCTCACCCCAGTTCTTATCTTATGAAAGAAAATTTTTTTACTTATGAAAGAAAAAAGAAGTTTACTTAGCAAAACAAAAGGGAGAAGGAAAGACGGGGGGGGTATTGTTAAATATTATCTTATGTGTTACATTTGTTTATGCTGTGGAATATTTGTTTAATGATGCAAAGATGTTTTGTATTCTTTAGGTTGTGTTTGTTTAATTCTGTGAAGCTGTATTACTTTGCCTGTTAAAACACCTGATTTGTCTAATAAGGAGCTTTTTTATGTGGAAATAGTGTCCCACATTGGGCACTATTTTTAGGTAGGGTTTTCTGTTCTGCCAGCCCACTCACAAATAACCACACTGAGACTCACTATTAATTATAAATGCTCAGCTGATATATTAGGCTTGTTACTAACTAGCTCTTAAAACTTTAACGCATATTTCTTATCAACACTCTGTCTTGTAGTGATACCTTTTTCAGCACATATGTTCATCTCCTGCTTCCTCTGTTTCTGCCTGATGACTCCTCATGACTCTGCCCTTCTTCTTCCCATCGTCCTCTCAGTCTGGCTCTCCTGAAAAACCTCTGCTTGCCCAGTTATTGGCCAGTTGGCTCTTTATTAAACCAATGAGAGTAATACATATCCACAGTGTGCTGAAGGATTATTCCACAGCACACCATTGAATCCCCTGGAACTGGAATTGTAGACAGTTGTGAGCTGCATGTGGTGCTGGGAAACAAACTCTGCTGCAAGAACAGAAGATGCTCTTAACCAGCTGAAATTTTAACTCGTGAGTGATCTCTCAGCTCAGCTCTTATCTTACGGAAGGAAAGAATAGATCCAAGATGCTGTGGATATCGCTCTATATAAATAAAACACTGATGGCCAGTGACCAGACAGGAAGTATAGGCAGGACAAGGAGAGAGGAGAATTGGGGAAACAGGAAGGAGGAAGAGACACGGTAGCCACTGCCAGGACAAGCAGCATGTAAAGACGCCGGTAAGCCACCAGCCACGTGGCAAGGTATAGATTTATAAAAATGGGTTAATTTAAGATACAAGAACAGTTAGCAAGAAGCCTGCCACGGCCATACAGTTTATAAGTAATATAAGTGTCTGAGTGATTATTTTATATGTGGATTGTGGGACTGTGGGGCTTGGTGGAACCTGGAGAGAAGCCCTCCAGCAACACCAAGAGACATGCACAGTTTAACAAGAAGATAACTTAGCAAAACCAAGGGAGAAGGAGAGAGTGAGAGAGTGAGAGAGAGAGAGAGAGAGAGAGAGACAGAGAGACAGAGAGACAGAGACAGAGACACATAGACACAGAGAGAAGGAGAATGAATACTGGTATTTTCAATATGAATTTTTAATGAATTTCCACAAATAATTTTGAGGTGAGTGGCACATCATAGGAGGGGATAAAGTGACACTTTCCTGCTCCTAAATCACGATGGACCCAGTCTTGCTTTTTGGGTAATCTCCATGTGATTCATTGAAAGGTATACAGGCAGCAACATGGGAAACTTTTTCACAAAGGAAAATACACTCATAGATACTGTACCATGGCAAATGGAAAAGTGCCCCGAATCTTCCTTTCTGTTTTTGTTTTGTTTTGTTTTTTGTTTTCCAAGACAGGGTTTCTCTGTATAGCTATGAAGCCTGTCCTGATTCTCACTCTGTTGACCAGGCTGGCTTTGAACTCACAGAGATCCACCTGGCTCTGCCTCCTGAGTGCTGGGATTAAAGGCGTGTGCCCCCACCGCCGCCGCCAGCCCTGAATCTTTTTTTCAATATTGTAGGGTCCACAGAGCTGCAGCTTCAGGGATACTTACTATAAAGGGGCATCCTGATCCTCAAAGACACATAGACCGAGACTTAGCTGCACCTTCTTCATTTCTCTTATGTTTAACTCACTGCATGCTTAACCCAGGTCCACTCATTAAATATCATCCCCCCCCCCTTGGTGTCATCCCCACCAATTTCCTTCTCATTGAAGTGGTAGCACAGCCCCACCACAGAGCTTAGGGACTGTACAACTGTGAGATGAACAGCCCCATGAGGCAAAGGTGTCGCATCCATAGAGAACTTCAGCTGAGTGAATTGAGGACAGATGGGACCAGTCATACAGGGTGGTCTTCATCTCTTGGGTGTAATCAACAGACCAGGGTGAGCAGATGTCATGGTATATTCTGGTAGGTGACTCTGAAGAATGAGCCCTTGGCCTTTGACCTGCAGCAAGTGTGTGTTCCCTGGGCAGGCACACTGCCAAGACTCAGCTAGGGTTTATCAGTCATGGGTGTGCCTCAGTGGGGATCAGGGAGCATCCCCAGGAGGCAGGGTCACTGAGGTTTTGGGGCAATTGCTTTCTCCAGGTCATTGTGGTCACTGAGTGTGAAGAGTGTCCCAGCCTGTGACTAGTATAGACTGATAGTGCTAGAAAGTTCCCTTGTCAGTGCCTGTGTGCTGTGGGGGAAATGCCAGGTGTCAGGGCACTGAGTGCAAAGCCAGGTGGAGGGTACAGGGAGGCAAGGGTGAGCAAGTACACAAGATGAGAAGCAAGTCTGCTTATCAAGGACCAAGCATGCAGGCCAGTCATGGTGTCAGAGATTTCTTTGTCAGGTGAAGAAACTGAGTCATGGGTTTCTGCAGCACACCCCAGGACACACCATCATGATAGAGAAACACCCAGATGTAAGACCAGAACTCTTTCTATGTGTTGAGACAGGGTCTCATGTAGCCCATGCTGACTTCAGCCTGTCTCATGTGTGATGACTTTGATTTTCTGATCCCCCTGTCTCCACCTTCCAAGTCCTGAAATTACAAACGTAGCCACCAAGCCTGGTTTCATGCAGTCCCTGGGACCAAACCCAGGCTTTCATGCATGGTAGCCAAGGAGTTTACAAGCAGAGCGCCACCCCTGGTCCAAACCTGCACTGCTGAGTGAGTGTGTGAATGGAATCGACAGCCACTCTTGGGCTCCTAAGCTGTAATGTCAGGGAGTGACCAAGAGGAGCTGGACTTAAGAGTTCAGAGAAACAGACAAGGAAAGACCATGCAAAAGAACAAACCAAGCTTCACAATGATTCAGGAAGAGAGAGCACACAGGGAAATGACAGAGGAGGCTGAGGTCATAAGAGGAGAGGGAGGAAGCTGAAGGTTTGGGGAATTTCCCTGAAAGGTTGAGATACAAGGGAGCTAGAATCCTGGAGGAGAGAGAGAGGAGTTAAAAGGATGCCCTGTGACCACACAGTGGGGGAAGAGCCTGTGGGAAATCTTGATGTAAAAATATGTATGAATATACACAGTTAATTTATTATTTTATGGATATGTGTGTCTTGCCTGGACAATGTCTGTGCACTGTGTGTATTTCTGAGGTCCATTTAATCCATAAGATGGCATTAGATCTCCTGGAGCTTGAGTTGCAGACAGTTGTGAGCTGCCTCGTGGTGTTGCGAAACAAATCTTGTCCATTGCAAGAGCAGCAGGTGCTCTTCACCACGTGAAATTTTATCTAGTGAAGGGTTTCTCATCTCAGTCCTTGTCTTATGGAAGGAAAAGATTTGCCTAGAGACATGGACAGTTTAACAAGAAGTTTACTTGGCAACACAAAGGGATAGAGAAAGACAGACAGACTGACAGACACACACAGCGAGAGATTGTGGAATATTATTTTAAGATGTGTTGCAATTGTTTATCCTGTGGAATATTTTTTATAATGCAAAGATGTGTTGCATTCTTTTATGTTGCATTTGTTCAACTCAGTTAAGCTGTGTTACTTTGCCTGCCTAAACACCTGGATGGCCTGATAAAGAGCTGGATGATCAATAGCTAGATAGGGGAGGCATAGTTGGGCCTACCAGGCAGAGAGAATAAATAGAAAGAAGAGAAGAGAGAGAGGAGAAAGGAGAGGAGAAGAAGAGAGGACCCCAGGGGCCAGCTATCTAGCCACTTATGGAGTAAGAAGTAAAGAAAGTAATATAGAATAGAGAAAAGTGAATGCCCAGAGGCAAAAGGTAGATGGGAATATTTAAGTTAAGAAAAGCTGGCTAGAAACAAGCCAAGCTAAGGGTTGGCATTCATAAGTAATAATAAAACTCCATGTGCTTGTTTGGGAGCTGGGTGGCATGCGCCCAAGGAGCATACAGTGAGAGTAAAGAACAGCCAACTACAGAGAGTGTGGGGAGAAAGAGGGGGAGACAGAGGGAGAGCAGGAGAGGGCGGGAGAGGGGGGAGAAGAAAACCGGTATTTTCAATGTGGATTTTAAGGAATTTCAATGAATAATTATGAGGTGGGTGACACATAATGGGATGGGTGCTAAAAGTGACACTTTCTGGCTCCCAAATCATGATGGATCAAATATCACTTTTTGGGTAGTTCTCTCCATGATTCATTGAAAGGTGTACAGCACTGTTGTGGGAAACCACAAGGCAAATAGTGTCACAAGGGAAAACACACTCATAGATAGTGCACCATGGCAACTGGGAAAGTGCCTTCCATCTTTCTCTTGATATCATGGGATCCACACAGCTGTGGCTTCAGGGATACCTGTGAGGGCCCACAGAGGCTCCCTAGAAAGGCCTTACTCAAGGTCAGAAAGTCTGAGCTTGCTTTACCCAGCAGGGCTGCATGATTTGGCCAGTGGTGTGGTTGCCAGGTGTTTTGAGGGATTTACACTTGGCTGTATGTTGTGCTTTGATCTTAAAAGGGGGAAGTCTGTGCCTCTCCCCTTGGTAGTGTATAAAAAGCCCATTAGAATAAATCTTCAGGTTACTGGGTATTGCCCCAAGGCCTCCAGAAGCTGTCCTGTGTCTCTGTCTTTCTCATCATCTCCGTCTATATTTCTGTCTAATACTTCTTCATTCCTCACTCCTCCCCTCAAGAACCCTTCAATAGGTTGGAGCTGGTCTCCTACAGATACCTAATTGTAAAGGAGCATCTTCATCCTCAGGAGACACATGGACCGAGACTTAGCTGCAGCCTCTTCATTTCTCTTATGTTTAACTCACTGCATACTTAGTCTCAGGTCCACTCACTAAACATCATCCCCCTTGGGGTCATCCCACCCATTTCCTTCTCATTGAAGTGGTAGCACAGCCCCACCACAGAGCTTAGGGACTGTACAACTATGAGATGAACAGCCCCATGAGGCAAAGGTGTCGCATCCATAGAGAACTTCAGCTGAGTGAATTGAGGACAGATGGGACCAGTCATACAGGGTGGTCTTCATCTCTTGGGTGCAATCAACAGACCAGGGTGAGCAGATGTCATGGTATATTCTGGTAGGTGACTCTGAAGAAGGAGTCCTTGGCCTTTGACCTGCAGCAAGTGTGTGTTCCCTGGGCAGGCACACTGCCAAGACTCAGCTAGGGTTTATCAGTCATGGGTGTGCCTCAGTGGGGATCAGGGAGCATCCCCAGGAGGCAGGGTCACTGAGGTTTTGGGGCAATTGCTTTCTCCAGGTCATTGTGGTCACTGAGTGTGAAGAGTGTCCCAGCCTGTGACTAGTATAGACTGATAGTGCTAGAAAGTTCCCTTGTCAGTGCCTGTGTGCTGTGGGGGAAATGCCAGGTGTCAGGGCACTGAGTGCAAAGCCAGGTGGAGGGTACAGGGAGGCAAGGGTGAGCAAGTACACAAGATGAGAAGCAAGTCTGCTTATCAAGGACCAAGCATGCAGGCCAGTCATGGTGTCAGAGATTTCTTTGTCAGGTGAAGAAACTGAGTCATGGGTTTCTGCAGCACACCCCAGGACACACCATCATGATAGAGAAACACCCAGATGTAAGACCAGAACTCTTTCTATGTGTTGAGACAGGGTCTCATGTAGCCCATGCTGACCTCAAACTTCCCGGTTAACATAAGATGCCTTTTAACTGCTGAACTTTCTGCCTTTACCTTCCTTGTGCTGGGATTCCAGGTGTGTCCAAACCATGCCCAGTTTGTGTGGTGCAGGGGTGGGAACCCAGGTCTTTGAGCATGCTAAAAAAGCACTGTACCAACTGAACCACATTGTAGACACTGAGATGCAAACTCTCATAGAATACTGATGGGAACATCAAATGCTGGGACACAGACGGAGAGCTATCTGGTGAGCTCTTACAAATGCTCTGGGTGCCTATGACCTGCAGTTCTCTAATGACCTGACAGGGTACTCACAGGCATACATGAAGGGTATAGACAGGAATATTATGATAAGACAATATGAGATAGAAACCCCAGGTACCAGCAGAACATCCAGCAACAAGATAATGGTTAAGTAAGTGTAGATCATCATGCAGTTGATACTGTGTTCAAGTTAAAATCAAGTGAATCTCAGGGACACAGCAGCAAGGTAACATTGTCAAAGCAAGATGATGAATTAAAAATTAAAGGAAGACATGCTGACGGAAGCCCACAGACAATGCCAGGTACTGCTCCTATTCTGAGCTCGCTGAATTGATTAGGTAGTGTAAAGAAGATTCTGAAGGCTGAGTACCTAAGTCTGGGGTCAGGGTGTGCTCAAAAAAGATTTATTTTGTAGTTAGAGAGATGGCTCAACAGTTAAGAGCACTGGCTGTTCTTCCAGACATCCCGCGTTCAATTCCCAGCACCCACACGGTAGCTCACAACTGTCTGTAACTCTCCAGTTCCAGGGTATCCAACACCCTCACACAGACATATACACAGGCAAAACACCAATGCACATAAAATAAATAATTAGAAAAACAGGTTTATATTTTATGTGTGTATATGTGTGTGCGTGTGCACATGTACAAACAGGCACCAGAAGAGGACGTCCAGTTCTGTCACCCTCCACTGAGTGTCTGGGACAGAGTCTGAGGGATCCTCCTGTCTCTGCCCCCTCAGACCTGAGGTTTCAGGTGTGCAGGTGACACCAGGCTCATCAGTGGATGCTGAGATCTGAACTCTGGACTTCATGATTGCCTACAAATTCTCTTAACCTATGGGCCATGTCTCCAGACCCTTGTTTTGTTTGGATTTTTGAGACAGGGTTTCTCTGTGCATCTCAGGCAGGCCTTGGACATGCAGGAATCCTCCTGCTTAGGTCTGTTTGGTGCTAGAATTAAAGGTGTTCACTGCTAAAGCAAGAAATCCACAGAGTCTGCTTAAAGGGCCAAAGAATTTATTAGGGGAGAGAAACTCACTGTACAGAACAGAATTGTCGCAGGTTCTGGAATGCTGGGGCACAATCTCACGTGGTTCCAGCCATCTCAGTCAGTCCCACATCCAAGTGCACGTGGGAGAGAAGAGAGCTTGCCTCTCAGGTCTAAAGGGTAGCCGAGAGGCCACACCCCAGGGGCGTGGACTTCAAGGTCTTAGCAAGTAGAGCAGTTACCTGCTGAGTCTCTAGGGCTGCACTTCAGGGTCATAGAACAGGTTTCCACTACCTCTCCCCCTTTCGTCTAAAAAAGAAAGTTCTAACCTAGTATAAAACTATATACAATAGGAAGGATTATCACGTATTGTCCAGGGAAGGGGAAAGGTAATAACCTAAACAAAGACAGAAATACAACCAGCAAGAACAACATCAAACAAGAGACACATACTAAAATCCAGATATGTCTAGAACACAGATAAATGGCATGTTACAGAGATTACTTCAGTGGCTGTCCTAGTCTAAAAAAATCTAACTTTTAGCATCTGAAATGTTCTTAGCTAAGATATGAGAGGATGATAACTGTAACTATCTAGTCTTCAACGCCATTAAAGGCCTGAAAAGGAACATAATAATACCTGAGAAAACAGGTGATACAAGCAAGCAATTTCTGAATAATTGTGAGAATAGACAGAGACAGCTGGCAGCCTGGACAGCCATCTAAAGTTTCTCAGCACTGTTGGGGCATCCATTTTGGCTACAGGCCTAGAATATTTGACAGACTATCTTCAGAAGCAAGGATTTTGGAAGAGCATCTTACCCTGTCTCGGTAGTCAGTAGTTGCTTTTTCTTGTGTCCTGCTCATCTGGAAAGGACAGCGTTCATATGTTAGCAGTCATGGCAAGGACAGTTCTTTGCCCAGCAGGCCATTTTGTGCCAAGAAGACAAACATCCAAACAGTGTCTTAGAAGCCCAACATTCTCTCAGGAGTAAGTTGGTGCTGCCAGGAGTAATCGTGTCTCATGTCAACTGAATTCTAAGTTACCAAAACATTTAAATGCTATATTCCCTAGGTCTATGAAGTGTTTCAAGATTACCTATCTATCTGACATATGTTCCTGTAAATCTGGAAAACCTAACTAACATAACTGTAGAATGACAAGCATGGGTGACTATTAATCTGTACGTCTTCTCTACCTAAATAATCTAAGGACTAAGGTTTCACATTAACATGGTAAATAGTCTATAAACAGACATACAGTATAAAGACAATGACCTCAAAATTGTGACAATACACAAAATATCTTAAATGGAGGTAGAAGTGTACAGTGTAATGTAATAACAGTATCCTTAATGTATTATCAATATACAAAATATCCTAAACAGAGGTAGAGCATATATAGAGTATGGTGAATATAATTTTACATGTGTATCAATATACAGGATATTTCAAATAGGAGTAGGAACATGTGTACAATATGATGATTATAGTTTTGAATTTGTATCAATATACAAATTATCTTAATTAGGAATATAAAAACAGTTTACATTTGTATCAATATATAAGAATCCATATCAGTGCAAATTATCTAAGGCTGATATTTTGCTAAATTAGTTTAGTAGTAGATACAATAATCTACTTTACTATCCTATACCTATCTAGGTATCCACTACACACTACACCTACACTGTCTTTCTTTACTGCTTCAGCACCATTTTGTACCTTGTGGAACATTCTGGGCACAGTTCTAAGCTTTTCACAAAATGTTTTGATTTTACAGATTCCAGTTTGGAGCACCAAGACTCAATTTCTGGGTTGAGAGTGAAGACTGTCACACTGGCTGGAGATGGGTGGCATGAGTTATCGCATCAGCCCCCACATGGCCTTGTGTGTTTGGGAGCACTTTTGCTAAACAGCTCACACATGCAGAGCCCACAGGAGCATCTGGGGGCAGAGCTCAGGGACCAGGCACAGAACATTCCCCACTGCCAATCACCGGCCACTCAAGGGCATTCTGCAGCCTTCTTCAATGAATGAGTCAACAGCTGGTTCTAGTTTGGAGGAAGTGAAGTGTGTGCAGAGATCGCTGACCTACTGAGAGAGGGGTCAGAGAGGCCAGGGAGGCCTGTGACTTCCCAGTTAAAGTGTGACTTCAGCAGAGGAGGACACAGGGCACTGAGTTCACAGAGCGGTGTCAACAGGAGTTGACATGTGGTGACTCGGCATGTGCATTAATCATCCTAAGGCAGATAGATGCTTTGGGTAGAGGATTGCATAAACTTCAGACTCAGTGATTTGTGAAGTGTTTACACACGGTACAAAGCAGGCAAAGACTCATTGTAGATGGGCATTTGGGGTGTCCCTTACCACTGCAAGAAAGCCAAGAGTGCATCAAAGCAATTATTCCCTATTCTATTTGTTATTTTAATTTCAGATTTTATTTTACTGTAGTGAGAATGCTTATGGAAGGATCTATGCTCTTGATAGATTTGCTTGTTTGTCTGAAGACAGGTTCTCCCTGTGTAGCCCAGGCTGGCCTGGAGCTCTTTCTTCCTCTACCTTAGCCTCCCGAGTGCTGAGATTTTGGACATGTACCACTCATCCCACTCGTGACAGCTCTTTACATGAGTTCCATCATTGCCTATAGGCACAGTGCGCAGAGGGAAAAGGTTGCCAAGCTTCAGTGTGCCCTACATTCCCTCTCTCTGGCAAGTTCATTCAGATGCAGAAGCCCGGCCCCATGCCTCAGTGGTATACCTCATGTGCATTTATGCTAGGGACTGTAAGTTACATTTTAAGACAATTAGGTGTGTGTGTGTGTGTGTGTGTGTGTGTGTGTGTGTGTGTGTGTCCATGCTCACACAATGCTTCAAACTTCCAAACATCTGCCTACATCCCAAGTCCTGCACTGAAAGGTGTGCACCACCATGCTTGGCATAATCCACATTTTAAAGTATCACCACACTTTGTAGAGAAATCAATGAGGTGGGAAAGAAGCAGGGAGATCAAGATCTGTAGTGGGTAGCCATTCCAGCTTGGATCTGGAAGTTCCAACCCCCATTGAGACTCTGGCAACTGTCACGCCTGCCTACGAGGCCTGCCTACGAGGCCTACGAGGCGGGGTGGGGCGAGAGGAGGCACCTGGGGACCCGAGAGCTGGATGGGCCAGCGCTCTCTCTGTGCACTCTCTCGGTGCCTGCCGGGACGCTGAACGGTGAAGGTGGACTGTGCAGAGCTCCGGAGAACACTGCTGGACTGCATTACACCTTCCCCAGACCCTGCGACTTACCCATTACTTAATTTGTGAGTTACACCATTAAATAAATATCCTTTAAACTACGTGGAGTGGCCAAAATAATTTCTCCAATAAAGATCCAGGAAGCTCCTGGGCATTGTGAGTCTGTTTCGGTTCCCATTGTTTCCCAGTGCTCAACCAGGGTCACTCTGTGTTTGTGGAGTGAATGAATGAATGCACGGTTGGATGGGAGAATGCAATAATGCATCCCTTCAGATGTCTTCATGTTCAAGTGCAGAAATCCTTTCATCGATGGCAAATTTGCCCTGGGCTAATTTGGCTACGATGGCACTGTGTTCCTCCGAATTAACTCTCTTCTCTATTTCCTGACTGGGGTAGTCCACAGAGGAAGTCTGTACAACTCAGGGAAGTGGAGAGCAGGCGTGAAGCCCTCTGGAGGCCAGCACTGGCTAGACTTTCCCAGCTCCTGCAGGCTTCTTTCCGTGGTATGGGGCAGCGACTCTGGTCCAGGTCCTGCTGTCCATGTGCACCAGTACGTTTTCTCACTCGAATCTCACTGTTCTGTGTGGGTAGCTGTTTAGCTTCATGGAGAGGGGCATGTCTCTCATGTAGGTCACATGCATGGGCATCACTGAGAGATGGGGCAGAGACCCAGAGCTTCGGTGGATCTCGGTCAGAGGTTTGGGGTTATTCTCCATCTCTCCTGCTTCATGTCCATCTTCTCTGCTGCACATCCTGCTGACCTCAGGAGCCAGCTCCGAGAACATGTGTCTCCCTGGGCCACGCGCCTGCCTTTAAGCCCAGCACTTGGGAGGCAGAGCCAGGCACATCTCTGTGAGTTTGAGGCCAGCCTGGTCTACAGAGTGAGATCCAGGACAGGCTCCAAAACTACACAGAGAAACCCTGTCTTGAAAAAAAACAAAACAAACAAACAAACAAACAAAAAAGAACATGTGTCTCATCTCATAATTTAACGTCTCCCTACCCCAACAGTGGCCTCTCCTCCTGCTCTGCTTCCGAACACACCTTGAACATGGAAACCGAATTTATGTACTTATTAATCCTGCAGTTTCTTGTGCTTTTCTATTCTAAAGTTTTTAGAAAAATCCTAAAATAGTAAGGAAAGATAACTCCCAACCTCTTGGCTATCCTGATACCAACAAAACCCAGTAGTCACCAAGAAGAATGTTCTGGTGGATGGGTCTCTCTCTCTCTCTCTCTCTCTCTCTCTCTCTCTCTCTCTCTCTCTCTCTCTCCCTTCCTCCCTCCCTCCCTCAGGGTCTCACAAAGATGTTTATGTTCTTTGCTTGCCCAAGAAGGATGCAAGGCAGCATCTCAGGTCTGGTTTTGCAATATGTGAACCCAGTGACTCCCGGATGAACCAAGAAGGTGATGTGGTTCAGCAGGCAATCATTGGCAGACCCACCCCCCGCAGGGCTCTGCTTGGAAGCTGCT